>NW_028259150.1:1218880-2437760 GCF_977971745.1 Zootermopsis nevadensis
TAAATAGATACAGGAAGGCAACATGTCCTGAGAAATATACAATATGCTTCCGAACATTGAGAAGATAATTTCTCTGATGGATCCATCCATAAAATATTTGATAATGGCAGTCTTCTAGGTTGTTGCGCCGTGTAGTCTGGTGGAAGTTTTCCGACTTTTCAAAGGTCCTTGCTTTCTCCTTCATCAGGACGATGTACCACAACAACACAGAAGACAGCCATCTTCAAACTCACCGACGTGAAAACCTCAAATCCTACATAAAATGTTTTATTAATTATGTTGAACATTAAACTTTGTTTTCTATTGGTGAAACGTAATAAAACAAACAGTTCTCATGTCTGTTCTATTCAGATTCGAAAATCAAACAAAATTGTACCAACAATACAAAACTTTGAAACTTGGCCGGCGGAGTGCCTGAATAGAAGCAGTCGTAATTAATGACAACTGTAGAGAAGGAGACTGGTCGACCGCTGTTCAGATCTTACTAAAGAACGTTAGAATTTGTTGTTTACTACCATTTTCAGATCATCTGTGAAGCTAACACAGCCTAATAAATATATGAATACAAGTTGCCCTATCCTTGGGGGGGGGGGGGGGGGGGGGAAAGAGGATAAAAAGACGGAGTGCGAATGTATGATTCACTGTCGTTTAATTCCTGGGTTCAGTGAGCGTACAGCCTTACGTCTGCGCCACCAATTCTTTCTCATGGCACGTGCCAGGCCGATGGACAGTATTTAACGAATGAACAAATGGATAGGAAAAGAATAAAAATCTCCATGTTTTGAATTATTAATACCAAAATATGAGCAAAGGTTAACGAGCTGTAAGTATCTTAAATTAACGGCGAGGACCTGAGGTTCGTAATGTCTTAAAATGTCACCCTTGGAAGTATGCGAGCATTTCTTGTGTTATTTTGTGTTAAGTAGAAGCACTGAGATGAGTTAGTTCTTCATTCAAGGGGTCGTACTCATTATTTGGTAAAATTAAAAATGAAACAGCGCACCTCTTCAGAGTTACGTAATAAGGGTACTAGAAGAAGAACACTTTTAACAAATCTGGAAAGTTTATCCTCCTTTGAAGGTGCAACAAGCGATTGCAGCTTTCGCTATGAAGCATGAGCAAAATTAGGAATTAGAAAGAAATATGAAATTTAAGGTTCTCACAGCGGTGAACTTGTCGATGTTGGTCTTCTAGGTTGTAATGCCGTGTGGACTTATAGGTAGAAACTAACGTTTCGGGATAATATACTGCCTAAATCTTCAGGGTAGAAGAACGTAAGTGTGAAAGTTAAAATAAAGTAGGAAAGTAGAACAGAAGGAATGCAAGAAAAAATGTTAGTTTATGCAGAACGGAGAAATGTGTTAAATGAATGAAGCTTACATAACAGGATTACTTAATTATGCTTAGGCGTATTACATAAAGTTCACTTTAAACCACAAACCAAGACAAATAGACTCTCCGGTAATTACATGCTCAAAACTGAACACTATCACCACCACAATACACTCAACAATAGAACCTCGAAAACACTAAATCGGAATTACTCCAACTCCGCTCATACTGGTACTTTCTTCCGTACGTTTTATTCCTCTGTTGTTTCTTTTTTTTACTTTCTTCTCATCTTCTCTTCAGCTCGTCCTCGCCATTCCTTCATCTACATATGTTCTCGTCAGCTGTGCTTTGTTTCTCAAAGAGCTTATTACGGATGCAAAATTTCCCATTCATATTCAAAATTTTATATCCCAGTTTTACCACTAATTTATTCAGCTTCACCATCGATCTGCACGCTGCCTCCGCTGCCGGTGAGACGCTTTCCTCGAGTACGAGATGGAGGTTAGTTAAGACGACGGAATCTGGCAACAGACACACGTAGCCGTTCCAACTGGGTGCGTAAGAAAAAAGATTCCTCTCGCGGTGGAGTCGTAAACACTCAGCTGCGTCCTTTGGAGATCCTGAATTCGAATTTTGGTCTGAAACCGAATTTACTGACAAACTATATTCTTACTTTTCCTCCAATAATACGGTTAGACATTGTCTTAAAGTAGACCACGACAGTTTCCTTTCATGTCGTGTTCACTTCATAATTCGCACTCATCCTATGACTTGCCTTCATTTAATTTGGAATAAAAAAATCAAGGCTTCAGTCGGTAACTGAACTCAACCTTTCCTGTTTAAAAAATAAGCTCTGGAGCTCACTGAACAAGGCAGCCATTTGAAACAGCGGTTTCTTCTGAGGTGTTGAGTACAAGCAGCCTGAACGAGAACTAGTCCTAGTGATGCGGTCTAGTAAGTGAGGGCTTTGCTCCAAAAGCTACCCTTGTTTGATACTCAGTACAGTTGCAATTTTGCCATTGCCTTGAAAGCATTTAGGCTACCAAGCTGGATATAGAAACTTGGAAAGTTTGGTTGACTCCAAGGTTCTTTTTCTACAATCTCGTACGTACCAGTGTTTTGTCTTGAGCCATTTATATTCTTAAGACTGTGATACATTTAGCTCCGGGTGATTCTGAGAAAGCGAGCCATTGAAGAGGGCGGCAGGTGAGTCTGGCAGCTCATTAAACAACTTCATCAGCTTTCCGAGGCCACGCCCTATCTCGCCAAGAATTACGGAAACAGTAAACCAAAACTGTAGCCGCTGGAAGTCGAAATAACACAGGCATGAAGCAGGAGATTTCATACACAAGCGGAATTAGCCGTAATAAATGTATGTCTGTCCGTTTACAATATTTAACACAACACCTTATTTTGAAGAACTTATTAGTTTCTTTCTACACCGGTACAACGAAACGTGGGCGAAAGAGCTTGTGGCTGCCTAAAGCTAGGCGTAAATGAAAGGATAATATTAAAACGGCCTTAGAGATACAAGGTGTGAGGGTGTAAAATGGATCATTTGGCAAAGGATGGGGTACCAATAGCTGCCTCTTCTAAAAACGGTAATAAACAGTCGTGTTCCATTACAGATGGAGATTTATTGATAATCTTGGCTGCTATTCAACTGGTTTTCACATATCTCAAACCGATTTCTCACACGATGCTTACTCATCGTCTTGATGATGGAGGCAGTAAGCACCCCTGAAACGTCGGTAAACTTCTACCAGACTATACGGCACAATAACCCAGAAAACAGCCAACTTCATACTCGACGTCGTAAGAACCTCAGATGTCATTATTCAGTTACTTCTTAAAATTCCGTTTTAATTTTATGCTAGCCTATCTGCTCCGTCCCTGAAAACTCGTACCTCAAGTTTTATTAGTATTTTTATACAATAAAATTTTACAATCATTCGAAATTGTTTAATGTAATTAAGTTACGAGAATATAAATAGGCCATGTAATTTTCAGTACGTTACGCCACTGTCGGTTACGCTGTGAGTAGCAGGCAGCATCGGCTTCCCCTCAGGAGCATAAGCCCTGCTTGGCTTGGCTGCTCTGGTCTCTTCCAGCATGCGGTAATGTCGCTTATTGATTATCAATTTAGTGCTTACTCAGCTCCCGATGTGTTCTCGTCCCCTTATTATTATTGTGTATAAGGCAAGACACCATACTCCTTCAGTCACGACATGGAACAGTACTTTACGCTGTGCACTTTTAACAGA
Source organism: Zootermopsis nevadensis (assembly GCF_977971745.1). NCBI lineage: Eukaryota > Metazoa > Arthropoda > Insecta > Blattodea > Termopsidae > Zootermopsis > Zootermopsis nevadensis. Next base: position 1,222,477 of record NW_028259150.1, read on the forward strand.
CTCCTGGTATCGGAACACACCTTGGGCCCTCGTTTTTATATTTCATTATTAAAACGACTAGCTCGGGTTCATTAACCAGCTCCCCCAAATTAATTTCTTTTCGACACTGAATGTTTCTTAGGCGCTTATGATAGGTCAGGTTTTTTATTCTTCAAGTGGACAGCTTCTTGTATTGAACATGCCAAGATTAATTACAGTTCTTGTTGCCCTTTCTAAGTAAGCCAAAATAAAAAAAAATAAAGCAAATTTGAAGCCAACAACTTGAGCAGTGGTTGATCCTTTGGTATGGAGGTAACTATGTGTACCATCTGCCCTAACTGGCTGCAATCCGATGGTTTGATAAAAAAGAATATCGTTGCTAATGATAACTTTACATTCACACACTTTCGTTGGTTATATTTAATCAAGAGATTTGTGCACACCCAGAATCGCATTTGAAAACAAAGTTGTTCTTCAGAGCTGACATTAGCCTAAATTGCCATAAAATCTCCATCTACTATGGACTAGACAGTTCATTACCCTGTTGACAAACGCCTGCCACTAATACATATAATATGACAAATGAATCCTGTCGACACCTTCAAATCTTATTTCTATAAGGCCCATTTTAATATTATCCTCCCATTTACACCTAAGAATCTCTAGTACTGGATTTCCGACTAAATCTCTGCACGCATTTGTCACGTGTCCCACACATGCTACATGCACTTTTCAGATCATCTTCCTTTATTTTAACAAGCTAGTGTTCTGTTATTTAATTAGGAGTATACATTAGGAGTCTACTCAATAAACAACTGGCTTTTCCTTGTAAGATTTGAGGTTTTCACGGCGGAGAGTCTGAAGATGGCTATCTTCTAGGTTGTTGCGCCGTGTAGTAGTCTGGTAGAAGTTTACCGATGTTTCAGAGGTCCTTGCTGCCTCCATCATCAGGGCGATCAGACTACACGGAGCAACGACCCGGAAGACAGCCATCTTGGTTTCTCCTTTCTCCTGTTATGGCTGAATTTCGTATTACTTACAGACTGCAGGTTCACCTAATCTTTATCGGTTTTGTGGTCGCTGCCACCAAAAGCTCGCATTTATGCATAACGCGACTGATTTCTTGTATTGTTGCGTTTTTCTATTTTCTTTCTCTCGCTTTCTCTTCACGCTTCTTTGCACATTGTACGAGGCAAACCGTGCATGAAGCGGACAACTAGCACAATATACTTTTTCCCTTCTCCGGCCAGTCTTCCGGTGTTGGTCGGAACATCTGTTTCCATTCTGCAATACATCCTGTTCCAAACGCTTGCCGAAGCACGTCTTTTACCGGAATTCTTTAAACGGGAGTTGCTGATTTACTAGACTTGTATGACACAGATCCTTATGTCATCTTCAGTTGCATTGTATAAGGACCGCGATCAAAGTTTGTAGATGTTCTCTGCACAAAAAACATGACATGAACGCTCGATGATGAGGTGCGTATCCACCCGCATATTTCATATTCTAAACAAGTGTTCTGATTTCAGTTACATTATTACATATTTGCTCTGAAATTTGTTGGAGTAATTTAACTTTGGTTCATTTTATGCAAATTTAAATCTGCTCACATGAAGCTCAAATCCAACGTTATTTTCCCAGAATCGGCTTATTGTACGAAGTAGTTATACGTGAGATATATATCTCATTCTATGATCTACGACATTTTAAACATATTTCGTTCGAAATTCAAAGTAAAATTTCGAACTCAGCGTAGTGCTGAGAGCATCTGAATTATAAAGGAAACTGCAAACGTCGTTCTCTTTTTTGTTATTTAATGAAGAATATCATCATAATCAACAGCGGTAACAGCTACGTTTAAGAATTAGGTTTAACGTGGTCTGGGTTCAGAATCTGCTCTATCCCTTTCTTGGTCTACAACTGATTTCTTCCTCTGGGACGGTATTTACAAGCCTGTCTTAGTAAATAATGTTTGCCCCTAAATAATGTTCCTATGTCACGGGTTGTTGCGCCGTGTAATCTGATAGGGCGAATACCCTGATGATTTAGACAGCAAGGATGTCTAAAAAGTCGGTAATCTACCAGACTACAGAGCGATGATATGTTTGGTATCAGAAAATTGTGGGCAATAATCATAACTTTCCCACCATTTAATCAGATTGAGTTATAACACTGATCTGAATGAGATGTCAGAATAAGAATGCAGTAACATTCGTCAGGGGTGTAATCATATGCACTTACTAACTTGCAACATTCTGTCGTCTTAATGGAGACTGAATTTACTTTAACATACGTGTACCTCTCTCAGACGTTTACCACGCAAATTTGCTCATAGGGGTAACATTTCTCGTTACGTTACACACAACATTTGAATTTCGTACTGCTTTAAACTTAATTTCTACATTTATAAGTGTTGGTGTTCATTTCCGTCACATGAATTTAATCAGTTAATATTAATATTATTCAGGAAGCTATAGCTGACTATAAAGTTATATATTAATCAATGTTTGCATCTAAACGGTAAATCTGCAGGAAAGGAATCACTTGTAGAGACCCATGTAGAGATGGGAAGATAATATTAAAGTGTATTTAAAAAACAATGCATTAAGGTGTAGGCAGGTTTCATCTGGCACAGGATAGAAACAAGTGGTAGCATAATGTGAGAATTGTAATGAACTTTCGGGTTCCAGAAAGGCTAACTGACAAACTGAGCGACTGTCAGCTTTTGAAGAAGGAAAGCGGGAAACGTTGATACAATATAAGTTCCGCTATAATTATGTCTCGACAGTTTTACGTAAACGTAACTTTCATCGTTCTGTAAAATTATAAAGGCAAAAACATAAAAAAGAGCTATAGTTTCATGAATTATTATGTAGGTATTATTTTAAGAAGCACTTCAGTATAATTCCTGAAGTATTTATACCAGTAGCACCAAATGTAACGATGAGAAACACATATTATGTTTTAGTTAGAAAATCTGTAGGAAAAACATCTCATGACTGACACAGGCGTAGTTGCGATGATGATATTGAACTAAACTACAATAAAACAGGATGTGTGAACATAAACTGGATTTATTTGTCTCGGGGGATCAACGGCAAGCTTTTGGGAACATGTTCAGGAATACTTGGGTTCCATTAATGGTACGATATTTCTTAAGCAGCTAAGAGACTATTATCTTCTCAAATAAAAACTCCGCTCCACGGATTTATTATCTGTTCAGATCGGTCAAACAGTCTGCAACACTTTATTCAGACAACGCACCAGACACCGGAGTCAAAGAAGCTGCCGCTGGTTTGTTCACGGCTTGTACACTAAATACGAGGTATGAAACAGGAATTGATATTCGTAAGGGAAAACTTTTGCCAGGTGACACTGAATTAGCGGAAAAGTTTGATACAAGGAAGACTGACTTTTTATTAAATGTGGACACAAAGGAAAAAAATAATCGACATAAAATAATCAGAGAATGATTTCCTTATTTACCACCAATCCCGTACCAACCTTGCGTGAGAGAGGTGCATAACTAATCACGAGTCACGTTTTCATCTAATTAGAAGCGTATTAAATCTATATTCGCGTTCTTCCAACCAATATTTATGATTACAATTCACGGACTTGTGGAGTGTGCACTACCTCGGCAGATATTTAATTATTTCCCTATTCATCTCTGAGCCGAATTGTAAATAGTTCGTAACAACAGCAAATGGCATGACGTGTTACGTCCGAGTGGAGAAATCGGAAGACAGATTGCTGGCACGAGCAGGTGAACCTGCGAGGCCGATCGGTCTTCCAACCTGCCAGCAGCCAGCCACGGGAATCAGCAGCTGGAACGAGCTTCCACCTGTCAATGAATGTTGTCTGAAATCTCTGAAGGGCCGGAGAAATGCCAAGTCCCGATAAGACAAAAGGTACCCTGGGGTGACATCTCGTTTGAAAGAGAAGACGTGAACAGCCACTGTATCCTACAAATAATGGGACTGACTCCAACAAACTGATGTTTTCTTTGTACGAACATCAAATTACATTTACCAGCCGTTTAAAAAGCGTTTTTTTAAAAAATGAACGTGTTATTTGTTTGATTTAACAAGCTCTGCCCTTAAAAAGTAAGGGATACAGTAAATATATTTTTGCTGACTTAAATGGTGAGCAAGGCTGACTTTAATTGCAGGCGATTAGGACCAGGGCGCTAGGAAAATTAAGGAGCACTAAGAGATTACGCAAATTTCCCGTGTAGAGACATCATACAGCCTGAAACAAGTTACTGAATATCTCGCGCAATACTCCATTTGATTTAAAAATATAAGTAAAAAACAGTACATGAACTGGACGCTATGAAATATATTAATGATATCATGAGAAGCAGAAAGTTTCAGAAGTGAACTGTGGTAAAGAATACGGAATTTTCTGAATGGTGGTAAGAATAAGATTTCCCACAAAGAGAAAATTAATAAATATATATGATACTTTTCATTTGGAATATTTGTGAATTTTGGTAGTTTTCTTCGAAGGAAAAACATGAATTCTAAGTGTATGAAAGCAAAGAACACAGAAATGTCACGGTACGTCAGAAAAGAAAATGAGAGAAAAACCATACAAATAAAAAGACAGCATCATTATTTAAACAGGTAACGTAATATTGTTGGGATGGTAAAATAAATTAGGTTACGATGGACTCTGCATGTAGCTCGGATTGGATGATAATGTATATGGAATTTCGGAGCGGCAAATTTTTGGAAATCAGTTGTTTGGAAAGCCGTGGAAGATGAGGTAAGACAATTTTAAAATAAACCTGATACAGATACTTTATGACGGGGCGAAATGGATATAACAAATTCGAGATCGTTTTGAATGTTGAGCTTAGGTGTTAGAAAGGTAGACTTTCTCTTTATATTAACAAAGGGGCACTATATCTCGAAGCCTCGAAAAGAAATGGTGAAGTGAGGGTACAAATTCTCAATAGCATTCGGGAAGTGCCTGATTTGAATCTCGACATCAGACCGATTATTTTAATGGGATATTGTATATTTTCTCAGAACCACAACACAAATGTTGGTATAAACACTTAAAAACAGACTTCGACAACTTTTTAAATTACCGTTCCCAGTTACTCAGTAATATCCATCCTATATTGTTTCACTGTGTGCCTCATTACATTAAACCAAATATTCTAATCGGATGTGACGTATGGTTTCAGACGTTTTAAAGATGCAGCGTATATGAGTAAATAAGGATTTCATAGCCTGCAGTCTATAGTACATAGAGTGAATGTTCAATGCCTTTGAATTTTTTTATGCAGTCCCAAAAACACATTCGTCTCTTGTGCCGGTTTTCCTTCTAGCGCGCAGTATGAAAATACAGTGATACTGCGATGTGTGCAGTGCATTAACCGACTAAGAGCCAACTGACGTTTTGACTGCATACGGCTGTTGTAAATCATTGTAATGGAGTATAGCCACGCCGAAAAAATGAAACAAGGCATTGGAGAAGGGAAAAGAAAAATGAAGAAGAATGAATAAGCACGAAATAAAGACTTCATAACATGAATTGAAAGACATTAAGTTCCGCGTAAAAGGTAATATTTATGTTATCACAAATTGTGTGCCTAGTAAAACTGTGTCCCTGCATTCAAAAAATCAAAGATCAAGGCGAAATAATATTTTACGCGTTTACTGATTGCTGTGTTAGCGAGGTACAGATTTCTGCAGTGTAAGAATCGCGCCTCATACAAAAGAGAAGCTAAGTAGTTTGGAGGTTCTCCGGAGATACGGGAGGGGGTAGGGTGGCAGGTGTTTCTGGGTACACGTATATAATCTCCAGTGGAACAGCGTACACATCCATAGTCATCTAGCTTCGGGGACTCTCGCCCATCCAGCCACAGGGACGCTGATCAATGCTGATCGATGAACACATCCGTCGCTTTCCTTAATGTTTATACCAGGGGTGCACATTCAAATTATGAAAGCATCAGCATTTCAAGAAATTCTACAACACTCATTTTATACTCAAGCACATGTATCCAGTTCTTACAAACGTTGCAGCCAGCACAACGAAACGTCGTTTGCAAAAAGGACGATTTATCAGCACTGATTAATTTAAAACAATATATAAGCATGAAGATTTCTGTCTTCTGGGTTGTTGCGTTGTATAGTCTGGTCGATGTTTGTCAACGCTTCTGAGGTCATACTGCCTCCGTCATCAGGGCGATGAATCGCTTAATATATTTCGACTAGTGATTAGCCCGTCGCAAGGCCTGTACCTATACAGAGCAGCACAACACAGGAAGACGAGGACAAACATCCATAACATGAGCTAGAATCGAATGCACGATCCCCATATCCGAGCGATCCAAGACCCACGTCCCAGACGGTGAGGTCACTGTGTCCGACTAAATGAAGGATTAATTAACATAAATCCAAGGCACAACAACTCAGTGGACTAAGGAAATCGGGTTAGATTCTACAAAGGTTCGTGATTTTGCGTTCATCATAATCTACGCAGTCTTCTATTCATCGGGCAAGAACATCTGTACTGGGAGCAAATCAGGAGAACCACAAAGGTAGCTACTGGTCTCTGATTAAGGACACTGAAAATTCATGGAGTTTACCAATATGTCCCTTTGTACGCCTTCCGACGTAGATATTAACTACCACGAACACGACGAATTAACTTTTTAGAAAAAAATAATCCCTTCCCTCTTCTTATTCTTTAAAATCAGCTTCTATAGCAGAGTCATATTACGTAACTGTGTTCTTTTACGCTATACTTCCATCTTATGCACACATAAAATAAACGAGATTGGAACCAAGGGTTTCCATATTTACACAATAAGTAACTCCGTTCATGAGGGTTATCTGCCCCGAACATGAAACGAGATAGACAGACAGACTGACACATATTTTCAGGTACATAAGACGTTCTTCGCTTACACTAGAGTGCGAAAATAACCTAAAATCTCTGTGAATGTAAGCATACAAATATGCAAAAAAATTTAGAACGTATGATTGATAATTTAAATAACTCTCTGGTCTTAACGTTTATTTATTACAAATGCAAGGCAAAGTCCATCGGCAATACAGAAACCACTCTGTTAGAATGCACATTCAGTGAGGTATGTGAATTAATGTTATTATATTTAAATAAATAGGCCTATGCGTCACAATCATAAAGGTTTAAAACGAAAATTGCACATCGTAACAATGACTGTATTTTGCAATACACTAATTCTTTGTACGGAGAAGAATTCTGAAATATTACGTAAATAATAAAGATGAAATTACCCTGTTATTGTTATTAGACACAGAATATACCTAGCCAGTTGCAGAAAATGTATAAAACATAAAACAAATTATAATTAAGTACTATTCATAGAATTCTGTATTATTATACTATTGACAGTTATCTAATCACAGCAGTGTTAACAACAATAATATTCGATTATTTGACATGAGATTAACAACTTTTACGATGAAGTTAAATTATTAACAATAAATCTGAGCAACGAATACAGGTTAACTATAAATATCGATCATTACGTAAAAGGACATTAACTTCCCGCTCATCATAGTAATAAGAATACCCAATTTTGAACATATATAATCTGCCCATAATGGAAAATACGTACAACACTTGCCCAGAACAGGTGTTCAGGTAAGGTTCTGCAAACCAGTTGATTAACCACCGTTATACGAAACTCCTGTCATTAGGTATTATTTCAAGTTACTCAGCTCATTTTATATCCTCAAAACCCATTTAGAATCTGTCTGAACATTATTCTTCCAACCACATCTCTGCACTATAATGTGATATCTTTCCACGACGTTTATCCGACCGAAATAATTTAAGCTTATCATCTTCACTGTCGACCACAGCCTATTATTAAGCCTCGCGGACGTTAATATGCTTAACACAAACGACACAACACATTTACATATAAACTAAGAGTTCTTCTCACCATGATTTGTTTGAAAAATATAACGTAATTAAAGGAAATGTGCACCCCTGAATTATGTCAGTCTCTCCCCTCTTGGTGTCTGTAGCTGCATGAGAGATTGAGCGACAGACGGATGTCTCATGGAATAAATCACATCTACTAAGGAGGGGAAGAGAGGAGACGGAAGTAAAGAAATTATATAAATGTGGAAAATAAAAAATTATATGGAGGAATAGATGCAATGGAATACTCTCGTGCCGAAAAGCTACAAGGCTTATGGAAAGAGAAAGAATAACAATATTTTATGTTCCCTCACTTTTCAGTAACAATTTATTTGCATGACATGGTCATAATTTCCTGTACATGCCTCTTCACAAATGAAAGTAATTTACATTCAGGATGAAAACAAACTGTCTTACATCGAGGTGGAGACAGTACCATGGCTCAGACGTGTTGTATGTGTGAGTCGATAAGTTTTGATAGGAGATTTAAGAGGCAGATATCGGAAACGCGAGCATTATTAGCGATAGAAAAGTATGTATTCAGGTGTCAGATAGAGATGACACTTGTTTAAAAACCGTAATATCAATACGTATGAGAGTATGGAAGCAGACATCGACTCTAGTGAGGCGTCAATGTAAAGCTTCACGCTTCGCCTGCTATAACTCTGGGAAAGAGCCATAGTTAGCAACTGGAAGAGGGGGAAAAGAGAACCTGTTTTTGTCGCAATGATTGAAAGAAATATTGCGACGTTCTTATTGCGGATTTAAATCACAAAACTTTGGTAAAACCAGTCTTGTTGCTCATAAAACCAAAGCTGTCCCGCTACACGCCATGTAGGCGCTTGGGGGGGAAAGCAGATATAGCTCCTACTCATTCTTAATCTCGGCACTAGATGGGCGTGAGTGGTCAGCGTCACGCCCTGGCTCAAATTTGTCCCCAGGGAAGGACCTCGGTACCCATTGGGCACCAGAGCCGGTATGGACGCAGAGGCATTGTATTTCTAATATGTCGAGATATAATCCACGCGCCTAATTACCATGATTCACCAGTTATCTTTATCAGACCTATACATTTTGCATAAACACGGTGTTGTTACTTTCCATCTATAAACAAAATTAAGGACTGAATGTTGTGCTGCTTCATATTCCGGAGGTTCCAGATTTAAATCTCGGCCCGGAGACAGTCTATACTGACTGGGGTTGCACTATTGAGGCTGGTTTGTTTTGGAAACAGTTTTTCCTTAAAGCCACACCAAAGAAAAGAGGTGCAGAGGTCTACTTGGTGGCCACCAATATCCCGTTCGACATGGATGTGAACAGAAGTGGCCACTCTGTAAACGAGGTTCATGAAAATGTATTCCTAATTACATAAATGAATTCTTAATACCCTTGTATTTCCAATTGGTTTGCAGAATAAAGTAAAGGAGGATGAGATAAAAGAGGTCTTGTAAGCAAATGAGAGAGATGAAACATACGAAAAAATATTTGGATGATATCTGAAGAGAAGAGTTCCCTAGGAATGTCTAGGCATAGATGGAAGAATAATGTTAAAATGAATCTTAGGAAATACGGGTTGGGGTGTGTGGTCTGGACTCATCCAGATGAGCAAGGTACAAACCAGTGTCGGGCTATAGTGGACACGGAAATAAACCTTCGGTTTCCATAGAAGTAGGACAACTTATTGACTAGGTGAAAGTACTAACATCTTCTCAAGAGTGACGCTACTCCACGAGGTTAGCAAAGTAGAGTGTGCCATTTAAAACGCAAGCCAACAAATACGTACTCGATACAGAAATAAAATCATATGCTGGTCCACCCCAGCGTAATAGTCTCTCTCTCCCTCCCTCACTACCTCCTGGTACTCGAATCAAGCTTGTTACTAGGCCGCTGATCACGCCTGTTGCGCAAAAGCTGTGCAGGTGCAAACATGGCGTACTATCGAGAAGAACGCGTGTTCATCCTCGAGCATTTCTTCTCACCGAGATCTGTCGATGCAGTTCGCGCAGATTTGAGCAGTGCGTGTGCTAAGATGAAAGTACCGACTAAGACAATACACGGACGGCTAGCAAAATTTCGGGACACAGGAAGTGCCTGCTTGTGACGAGTGTTCATCGAGCGACAAGACAGCTAAAATTAAGAAGTGCATTGGCTGCAACAACAGCTTTTACAATAATTAAATATTGTAGCAAATTTCTTAATTTTGCGCGTAAGTGGGTTCATGTGAAATTTAATTAAAGTAATATTATATTTCTATAACTTATTAAAATTCTACGCCAGTTAACTGCTGATAAAACAGAATCAGCCCCTCTTTCTGCCCATCATTTGCTTCGACGTTTCGATACACAATCGATTTATTTCTTACAACATAACTTCAACTGAACCACGCAGTTTTATTTCAGAGCTGACAATGTGTGAGGGCACGTTTGTATGAAATGTCTGGAAGGCGAAAAATCATACTCCTTGCCTTGGGTCAGTCACAGTGCCAACATGGATCTTTTATTGAAAGTGTGGACGGGAGTCATGGGAATGTGGTGGGGTTGTGTGGAGGAGAAAAGCAAAGAGTTGGAGGGCTGTAAGTACACATTTGCGTGTCCACGACGCCTCGTCGTAATGTCCAATTTGTTCCCTGATGGGGAAGAGGGTGACAAATCCAGTAGGACAAAGCCAAGTGAAAAAGAGACGATGTAGGTATGGCAAGAGAGAGACAGAGAAGTGAAAATGTATACAGAGCGAATAAATAATTGGTACTTATGAAGAATTTAAATCATTTATATTTAAAGAAATTTGCCTTTCAGCAACCGAGTCCAAATAAAGAAATGAAATTAAAATCAGGCTATGTAATTCAATAAGACGTTTGATATGTCATAGCATATATACTGTCAATTGTAAGGTAAGGTAAATTAAGGTAAGGAAAAATATCTGTTGTGACGAAAAACTACGCCATGGAGAATGTGGAGATAATATTCCCCACCAAAAAATGTATCTCTTGTACACTGATTAGAACTCCACAGACGGTCTGGAAAATGTTACAGAAACAAAACCGGTCTCTGTAAGGAGTTAAATCCCTGAAGTCCATCACACAGTCAGAAACCGATGGAATATTAAATTATTAAAAGTAATACGTACTTTGGTGTCTTCAGTTAAGTGCCATTTTAGCTTTGTATTTCTCAGTTTCTGTAATTGTATTTTGCTGCAGAAATAATGGTGGACATGTCTTATTACATGATGACAAATTCCCGGTTCCAGACACGGCGAAACAGCAGTCGTCGCGTGTGATCTCATAGTTTTTATTAAACTAGAAGGCTTTACTTCCTCCAACAATTTGAGAAATTTAACAGTCAAAGATGGCAGCTGGACGATTACATTTGCTTTATAAAATCCCAAGGTAAGAGAGACACTTGACAATTCTTGGCGTAACGGCTAGCAACAAGAGTGACCTTGACTCCAGTGTGATGGAGGAGGTTGGAACAGATTCAAATAGCCGGGTAAACCTGCATTTGATTTCATTTTTGTACCATAGAATGTTTTTGTTGCTTTGCAAACAGTACACTCTATGAGTCACTAACATTTGCTTCACATAATGTGAATACGTCTTCACATCGCGGCGTGGGACAAAGAACAGAGAGGAATATATGATAAAGGAAGAGAAGAGAAAGGTGAACAAGGGTGACGAGGGACGGAGAGAATGGTCGAAGATACCGATATGTGGGATCTAAACCAAGGGAAGCCTTGTTGTATATTGGATAGTGTTATGTGGACCGGATAATGTCCCATGTGAAGATAAAGGGGGGAGGGAAATGGCTTGATGAAGACAACTCACACACTCGGGACTAGACACAGCAACGGATCCATGCAGTCGAAACGCCAGCCACCGACATTACGACACCCCAATCCCGGTTTGTGAACTGGGAATTGAGACCAAGTCTGTCTGTGCCAAGGGGATCAACGCATTTCACGTATCTGACGTCACCACAGCGACAAATTAATCAATTTGATGCTATAGATCCTGACCCTATAATACAGTGCAGACAGTTCTAACAGCAGTAAGATTTGAGGTTTTCACAGCGGTGAGCATGAAGTTTTCTGTCTTCTAGGTTGTTGTGCCGTGTAGTATGGCAGATGTTTACCCACGTTTCAGAAGTCATACTGCCTCCTGCCTACTGCGATCAATCGCCCTGATGACGGAGGCAGTGTGACCTCCGAAATGTTGGTAAACATCTGCCATACTACACAGGGCAACAACCCAGAAGACAGAAATCTTCAGTCCTAATAGCGTTTTGTATCTCTGTTATTATTGACATTATTTTATTAAAATAAACGTAAAAATACAGGTATATTATTTAACATGAACGCAGGTAAGAGTTGGATAAGGAAAAGAAGCACGCAACTTATGACACTTTGCAGTAAGTACTGTTTAAGATTTTTAGATCAAGGGAAATGATACAGACAGGACACTTAACACGAATTGGTCAAATAAGAAGTACATACGACATTTTGCTTCGCAGACCGAAAAGAAAGGGACTATTTTAGAGACATGCATATATGTTTGAGAATAATATTGGAATACATTTTAGAAAGAAAGTGTGTGGGTACTAAATGCAAGTGAGTGACGTTGGGATTCAACGTGTTTCCAAAAGTTATCCGTTTTGAGGACAAATCGTAAATTTCAGTTCAAGCTTAATTCTGAATAGTAGTTAAATGGAACGGAAACGGATCGCCTCCATTTTTCCCCAAGTCGTTTCGGTACTTAGGTTTTGAAACTGGTTGTAAATACAGCGATCAGGCACTCAGATTTATTTAATTTAAAGCGCACTTATACAAGATATTAGTAGGTATTGAGAATATACCTTATCATTTTAATGTTCATATGCAGTTCACAGGTCTTTTTGTTATCTTTAATTGTGGTCTATTAATACGACTCTGTTTAGATTTTTCAGACACTTTCATCTTGCCGTACTGAATATACCAGAATGATGCTTGAAAACACAAAATGACCTCTTTTCCGTACTAATTTAAAACTCATTACAGAGTTATTCTATCCCCTGGTATAATAAAAAGTGAGTGGAATCCTACACCCATACAAAGAAGGGATTTCCTCGGAAAATGTTGCAGCCTACATTGTGGCCCGGTTTGATATGCAGGTATCTGACTTAACGTATATAAACCGAAACTGTTATTTACCCGAAGTCAGATGTTGAGACACGTGAGTGAAAATGGCCTTTACATTAATTGAAAGTACTGTCCCAGAATTAGCCGAGAAGAGCAGACTTACTAAGAAATCTTCGGTAGGAACACCCGGTAAACTGTCCAAAATACGAACTAGGTTCATCCACATTACAAGTCAAACATGTTATCATTCTCTGCTCTACATTAAATTTATTTAACAAAAGCTTGATCGTCTACATACAGCGCCATGCCTAAATGTTAAACGTTACAGGCATTTCATAGGGACTTACTGCATCCTTTCTCATTGGCATATCAGAAGAAAGTGTTGTAAAGTTTTCCAGGAACAGGCCTCTAACCGTAACAAACAGCGATTGATCACGAATAAATCTAACGGCCATTAGTTATGAAGGGGTCAGAATATCAACTAAACTGTAGTGCCTATGTTCTAAAATGGTCTCCCATCTCAGCATCATTTAATGCCAGTGGCGGGTCGTTATCAAGCGGTCCCCCGTGCAAGCAATGGCCACAAAACGAGTTGCTGCTGAATCATTTTTCGTTATGAAATGGAAGCAAGTTCTTTCGAAACGTTAGTCATTTTTGCCACTCTGCTATGCAAATTTGATTATACAGTTAATATGGACCGCTCTGCAAACTTAAACTTTTGATTTTCTTGTACCGTTAAGCTACTTGTATGAACAAAAGCGGATTCAGAAACAGATTTTGCATGAAATTTTTAACACAATGCAATTTGTTTGTCGCCTTCTTAGAAACGGTATTTTACTATAATTTATTCAAGTATTTATAATCTCTGACGATTCTCTCTCTTTCCGTATCGCGCAGTACAAACATGCAACACACAAGTATTGATTGATATCCTGAGAAATAGACCATAATTCGAGGGGTGTCAATATTTCTTATTTGATATCATAGTGTATTCCGAACATATTATTGCCCTTTTTGACAATCGAAACTTCCTTAAAATCCCGAGAGACATTTTAAAATCATAGACTTTATCGATTGCTAGCTAAAGTACTTATTCTTAGCAGGTTTTTTTATGTGAACTGTACCGAAATAATAAAATTTCAGATTTAGGATACCACACGTTCTAATAAACATTACTCAATGTTTATATACACATGGATAATATCAGATTAACCTCTTATATTAATTTAAAAAATTCATCAACGTCGTAAACAATAACAGGGAATTTAAATCTCTTAATTGTGACAAAAAATTGACACACCACAAGAAATACATTAAATTAATCTTACTTATAATATAAAAAGAACATCCCTTGCGGCACGCATGGTGTTAAGCAATATAAATATTTAAGTAACAAAACAGTTTTGTGAATAGATCGCATTAAAACAATACATGATTTTCTAGTAACAGACAGATGTAAGTAGCAACGGAACAGACAACAGGATTTTATACAACAGACTAGACATACAAGCATCCGATAATTATTTACATGACATTAATCTGAATCCGTAGTAATGAAATCATTTTATGTGGCATTTGGATAATTTCGTCGTTGGAAATTGGTATTTTATTCTAGGGCAACGGTCAAATACTGGCTACAGAATAACAAATACCTTCTTCTTGACTTTACTTTTAATACACTATCAAATTATTACATCGCTTGTTCCTATGTCGTTTAGACGAATGTTATATGCATTTTAAATAGTATATGGAGTAATATCTGGATTATTTTACAATGCTAAATCAACTATGGGGGTTGTGTGAGAAGATTATATAAGATTGTGATATATTTAAATGCACTATATACATGTTTTGGTTTGAAGAATGAGAGTAATACCTAAATTATTGAGGTTTGTTTATAAAATGCGCACTGCAACTGATGATTGATTTAAAATTTCCTATCTGTTTATACAAAGGCAAGTACTGCATATTTCTCGCGGTAAACTTACTACATGGCACGAACAGTTCTGGATAGGTAGCGGTCAAGGTCATACGGTCAAATAACACATAAAAGTCCGTGCACAGAAACTTCCAAACCACTTCAAACACTTGTTCTTACATGAGCACAGAAACTTCGAAATCATTCTGTACTTTGAGGATGGCTCCGGTGCCAAAATTTGAATATATTAGAAACAATTTATATATCACGATTTTACCTGCATTATGGTACCATCTGGCAGGTAATTAGCTAAACTCCACTGTGAAGGGGAAATCATTTTGAACATTAAAATAAGAAATGGCGAAATACTATTGTACTGTACCGTTAAGATCTGGAGAGACTGTTTCTGTGGAACTGAGGCCGCTAACTTTCATCCCAATTGGATTTTTATGGGAGCGAACCCGAACCTCATTCGTGGAAATCCTGCAAGTAACTGCCTGAGCTATAGCATAACCTAAACATTATCCATACAATTATGCATTAAAATAACTGTCGTGAAGGAACGGATGTGTTACATGAAATCAACTCTCCCTTAAGATTACTGTACTCAGGAGTGGTCGCTCTGTTCAAAATCTAAACTTAATATCTCAACTTACAGTAATTTGTCACTTTTAATTGAATTAAACGATGTTTCTAGCTGTATAATAAAATAAAAGGTATACAGATTACTAGTTAGTAACTGCCATTTTGGAAAAGTACATTTTTTTCATAACACGTTATGTAAATATGTGTATAATTTTAAACGCTTTAATATTAAAACAGAATTTGATACCCCTGCATAATATCAAAATAAAATATTACGCTGTATATTGACGAGACTAAATATACGTCTATGTCTTGGTTCTATTCGTATCATCAGAACGAGCGGCAGTAGTTGGAAACTTTTAATGATGGGACGTCCCACCTCTCACAAGTTCTCACACATGAACTACCCTCTCTGCTTTCCTCATGTCCAATGTGCTATTTGTAACGGAAAAAATTAATAAATATACTCAACACGGAACTATTACATACAGTACCAACGTATATCAAAACTACAACACGAATTTCATACACAAGTCCAATTCGTATCAAATAACAAACAATTTTGTTCGTTGGTAGAAACAAGAATATTCTTCTTTCGGTTATGCAGATTCGTTATGGACCCAGAAGAACTTATTGAGATACTAGACGTGGTCTACTGCGTACATAATCGAAGATATGGTAACAGCATGACTACTCTAATCTATCATTCTGTTTTGTAGAAAGTATGTAGAAATTCGGGGTAAATAAAAGATGTCGACCCATAATATATACTACAGATGGATAAAAAATATTAGGATACATTCTTCTTAAAGATGAAAATAGGAAGGCTCAATAGTCCCTGCATCTAATAATGACGCAATTAAATAGTGTCTGACGAAAAACTCCACGCATTCTACAATCATAACTAGAACAATTATTATATGGTGGTATTATAAGTTATTCCGCGTAGCATTTTGGCCACGTACAACCAAAACAGTGTCTCCATCTTCAGGACTGAAGACAGAATTACTGTGTTCCTTGATCTGAGTTCTTCATTAGGACGAGAAGCCACATTTCAGTGGTTAAATTATGGTTTCGTATGCTGGTGTGATGATAGATTCCTATCTGGATGTAGCAAGCATTTCACCGGAACTTCATAGAGGTTCCAATGATGAATATCCCCTTGACATAATATGTTCTTTTAGCACGGGGAAATTAATATAGGCCTGTAAATTTATAGCTATTTACGTAAGTTAGTATTTCTCGACCAGTGAATCGCGAACCTTTGGGCGCCAAGAAACACTATAAATGAGATGAGGACACGCCTTTGAAACAGAGAATGCAGTTACACTGGTAAAGAAGGGAACTCAGTGTGCTAGAGTACTGAGAGGATAGCAGTGCATTCTTATTTAATTTCCGCTCACTCTGGTGTAGAACAGACTAAGAAAAGGGTTGAAAAACACCGCAGAATGTAACAAATTATCCCTCTGTTACATAATTTTACACAGGCCTCAATACATCAATGAGTTGAAACGTATAAGTCCGACCTGGAAGACAGGAATTCTATTCTCACCACCGCTTCGTAAGTAGTTCTAGAATGTTCTTACCTACTTTCTGATTGACACCCAGAGAGAAAAACTGACAGCTAACGTTCATCGAACGCCAAATTGTAAGATCTTTACCTCTAAGTCTTTATACGCCATAGTGTTCCTCAGACACAATAACAGTGTAAACTTTCATTTTTTCATGTTTCCTACAAATTTGTTCCCGCTTTCGTAGTTTCAATCCGTATTCAAATACGTTGATTAATTTTCGTTACGAAATTGGAACTACTTCGAAATATCATAAAGATATCTTAAACTTAAGGCATATAATTCATAACTATAGTTTTCAATTTTAAGACATGCATTCTAAACTGTCACTCATATCCAAAAATTCCTCGTGGTTGCCAATTAGGAACACATGGAGATAAGAATTTATAAAATATGGCGTCGAGATGATCTCTAATCGAATGTCCTTACATCAAAGGTAACTGAAAAATTCGTTCAATACTTATATTTCATACTAATAACAGTTCATGAACATGTACATATAACCTAATATTAATTATTACGCGTTTATGTTTGTTAAAGCAGGTGGCACATGTAGTTACCATTGCAATTTTATGTGTAAACTAAAACTAATTTTTCTTTAATTTCTGATTTCATTCATTCTAAAAAGTTATTTTCAGAGCAGAACCTACATGTTAGGAATGAAACAGATATTACTTAGGCAGCTAATGTTGCAGATAAGAGGTAGAGTATTATTTTAATATAACGCATCAAAGTACACAATTCGTGCTTGGTAAGCCTAATGGTACGTCCTTTGTAGGTGTCCTGGCAGGACATTTAGATGCAAGAGATTGTTACGCTCAAGGTACACATGCTGATTACGACTGTTGAATCGTAATATCAAATTCGATATTCCGACATTTATAGTTTTTATAGACATATACACATTTATGATGTGACCTGCCCTTGCTAAGAAAAGCTTACACGCGTTGATATTTTATTAACAATATCCATGTGCGCCGGCGACCTGTTTTAAATAAACAGCGAAATCCACTAGATGTAATGGTTATTGTCCGTGTCCGTATGATAATTAACGACTTTTCGGAGGAACTATATCATTTCTAGGGTCGATCTACGAAGAGCTGATACAGTAGGGTCGACCATGAAGAAGGTATAAACTTGCTACGAAACATGAGATTTGACCTTATCACGGCGGTGAAAATGTCGAAGCTGTTCTCGTGGGTTTCTTTTATGTGAACTAGAATTTATGCCCCAACGTTTTGGAGAAAGATACTATCCCAATCTTCAGGGCTGATAAATAAATTACACAATTTCTTCCATTGAGGTAGCCAGAACTATAATGAATATGCAGAGCCATAACAGTTCCCAAAGTCTCAATAATAGAATTTACGTTACACTGACCACTTATAGGCTGATTGCTTAACTGAAGAGTGTTCTAGCCTCGTCCAATTACAAATAACAAGAAATGACAACATGTTGACACAGACTGTGTTAATAAACGAGAGTCAAGGTTCGTGCAGTACCTACTGCCGTTACCAACGTTAAAACGTTACCAGACATTTTGCGATAAATTTAAAACATATTCATGTATATTTTACCACAAGTTAGATGTCATGCCTGTTTCAGTATAAGACTTTTAGTTTTTCTGACCATCATCTTTCAATTCCTTTCAGGATTACTTACTCCTCTCGAACGCTTAGGCCTGTAGTTTGAGTCGGTATTTTTTCATTCTGTTCTAAAGAAGCTTCAAATGATCTCTGTGTTCTTATATTATTTCATTATAAATTGAACAGTTGTGCATCTTGTTCTACAAAGTGCCGTAAAGAATTTAAGTACTGTGATTCTTTCTCAAACAGTATTGGTTAAAAAAGCTCCTCCGTTTTCGGAGAATGTAACGCGGTCGCTATTGTGATACGAAACTTCCATCTTGTCGATACCGGTCTTCTGGGTGTGCAGTTGTAGGCAGAACGCCGTGTTTTGGATAAACAAATAATCAACATATAAGTTCTAATGGCATTGTTTCTTAGAAGACCAACTTTGGCATCTTTACCGCCGTGAGAATCTTAACTCTCTTATCTTCATCTTAGATTAATTTGTAACAACCTAACAATATCATTTCTCTTTATGAGTTTAATGGCTTAATGCCTATTCTGTCGTCAATAACCTGTCTCAAACGTCTCCTTGACTTTTGCCTTACCTGTTGAAAGGTTGTTTCCATGTTATTTTCAACCTAGTATAATTGGGAGACATTGTGTAGTATTGGCCGCATTGTCGATGTTTCGATGATCATTACTGTCTCCATCTTCAAGACAAAATGATTACCTAAAGGTAGTGCCAGGAGCCAGTGGGTGGCTAACTGCGTCTTGAAGATGAAAATTGTAAGGATTTTTTTAAACAGTGGTAAAAGAACCTAATTCTATACACTGCCAGTAGCTACAAACAGTTTTCACCCGTGTTCTAAATCGCTGCGAAAACTTTAAATATTCTAATATGTGCAAGTTACAAAATCGATTAAAGCCGAACAGCTTGCCTCTCCCGATCCCGTGGACCACAGCATCGAAAATCTCAGTTGCCATTGTACCAGGAACGTCGCGTACAGTCCTTAGCACACATGAATCTACAGGAACAAATGTCTAATAATGTGAGGCCCATCTTATAGCACACAAAGCACGCTGCCTAGAAACAGCATTTCTTTCTGTTCCTTTCGAATCCTTTTGTCTAAAAGTCCGAGTACGTCGCCCCCCTGCCCACACCGAGACATCCCCGTGATGTCACGTCTGGAGGGGGAGCGGAAAAAGACGTGCCCCGAAATCGGATATCAAAATTGTTTTCTCGAGTGGCCCTTTGAACGTGCGATATTGGCGTATATTAGCACTTCTGATCAATAGAAGAACACATGTCACAGTAATTTTATAAAGAGTTTACACTGTGACATTTTGGTGACATGCAACCACAGGTGATATTTTTTTTATGATGAGGGTATTTCGGACACGAGGTCAAAAGTAACATCCTAATTACGTCTCTGAAAATTCCGTACAACACGGAAGCCAACTGCACACAAAACAATCATGCGATAACTACAAGCGAAAATGTAATATCGATATCGCAAAATAAAATAGTTTCCTGCTTGATGCTTCTTGTTTAGATGTGAACACGACATGCCAACATTGACACCCAGTTTGCATTTAATTTACCGCAACGATAACAAATGATCGGCATGATTGATTTTTGCAACTCACCTTCGTAATAGGCCCAATAAAAATAATGATTCCGTGCTACAGTGAATATTGCTTAGTGTAATGAATTGATTAATTTACTTTTAGGAAAGGAATAAGCCTACATCTCATAAACAATTCAGTTCTTAATATTCTGAAACATCTTATTTATTATCATCATTAGATTGGGCTATTATTTCAGCATTATGCATTATTTGAAATTTAAATTAGAGCAATTATTAAATAATTACGAATATCACTACGTTTATGAGCCTGTACCTCTTCAGGCAGTAACACAAGGAATGTATAATGCGACCTTTATGGGAAAAGTTAGGCAAAGCTGTTCTACATTAAGGGACACGAAACATTTGGAATTTTTAAAATGATAAAGAACAGCAACAAATGTCCTGTGGGACGTGGAAACAATATTAATCTACCACAAAATTATGGCGAGTAAACATTTTAGACAACAGAATATATTGTATGATAGAATTATTTTCTGGAAACCAAGGATAAAATAAAATATGGTCAACAGAAATAGATTCCGTTTACAAGGACAGTCAAACAAAAAGAAAAACAATAATGACAACTCATTTATCATCCAAAGTCCTTACCTTGCTCATCGCCTGGTGATGTCGAATCGACTCTCTCCTGGTGCTGATACCGCTGATGGTGGTAGTGGCGCTGCTGGTGAACAAATCTGGAAGCAGAACAAAAGGTGCCAGAGCGTGAGACAAATTGCCGAGATTTTCTCTCACCCCACCCCTCTTACAAGTACGACATTTACATTTTATAAAGGTGTCTTGTCTACCCCTTCTCCTCTTCCAACCTCATTTTCCATTCTCTCTTCATTAAAATAATCTAACTTGAATCCGTGATATTTGATTTATAAGGCTAGTAAGCACTTTTAATCCTCGGTTCCTAAACACAGATCCCATGAAATAACAGAGCTCATTAACAACTCAACACCCTTCATGTAGATGCAATTCCATACACGGAAGATATTCCTTAACTAATATCGGGTTTAATTGTAACATAATTAAACAGGTACACCTTTCAGGAAAGAGAATTTCATTCGACGTCGACCAAATTAACAGTACGTCCGACGGAATGGAACGTGGTGAATCGCGGAAAAAGATTGAGAGAGTAGAAGGATGTTTAAATATTATGTTTGAACTACGAGGGCGTTTGATAATTGGATTAAAAGAGAGCTTCAGCTTAAAATTATTAATTAGATGCATCTATAATTCATTGGAATCACAGATTTTAACGTCCTCTGTGGACTTAAAACACTTTTCTCGGTATGGCCATTAATGCAGAATACGAGAAAATTTACCTGATTTATACTAACAGCTGTTTTTGTCAGTATTGTACAGCTCGGGATCATTATAAAACAATGATACACAAACTGCGGTCCGAAGACACTGGTGGCACACAGCAGGGATGCATCTGTAGTTAAAATGATGCGTCCTCCTGATTCAGCATGTGAGCAGTGTTTAACACAAAATAGATTAGGAATGTAAACGTAAGACATGAATTACAGATAAGGTAAATCCACGGCGAAACTAAATGAGTGCATATAGCGTTGCTTTGAAGACGCAACAAAAACAATGGAAACAAGAATGCTTGGACAAGACCTGAAACAATGACCGGTCTCCAGGTGGCAAAAGATTTATTCCCTATTCGGTGAAGAGTAAAATTAGAAGAAAAATTTGATTTTTGGAATGCAGTACCCAGATTGTAAATCATAATAAGAACTATCAGACTATTTTTAGTTTCGAGTGTTAATTTAAAAAAAGATCTTGCCGTGTCTCACATAAAATCCCATAAGACCAGTCAAGACCTGGACAGATAAATTATCTTGAAAACCAGCAGCGAGACCCTGCACTCGAATAAATCAGAGATGTGCAATTAATTAATTAATATTTTAGAAGCCAACTGAAGTGTTTGAGTTCAAAGCACAGCTTTCACAAATTACGATAATAAATATTAATAACATTCCTAACAGACTTCGTTCCTAAATGACCGTATTCTACTGCACGTCGAGCGTACATTGTGTATCCAGCTTAAACAAGTAATGTACACTGCCGGGACCTGCATTGCTTCTGCTTATAAATGACGTCTACCTAACGAAATATCCATTAATACAGTGTGTTAAACTCCACTCGGCACGAAATTAACGTGTGAATTTAAAGAGATAAATTAATTATAACACATAGTTTTCCTCATACACTTGTCATGTCTCAGAAAAAATTCAAAATTTGTAAAAATCATCATTAAACTGAATTAATGACTAAAATACCATACAAAAAGTAGTGGTGACTGATGTTTCTCTATTTTACTTTAAATTTATGAAATGGTTATTGACTTGTCTATTCTTGATCTACGATTGTGGTCTCTAGTTTACAGATTTAAAATGTTTTTTGGGACCAGAAACTTCTAAGTAGCATTTCATATTTTAAATTAATTGTAAATTACAAGATTTATTTAAAGAACGAATAACAGAAAAATGACAGACAGAACTGTGACTCTCAGAATTAATTGTAAGGTAGTGTAACTAGTACAATATTCTGAATTCAAAAGCGCAATGACTTACACGGAATTTGGAATGAGCCTTTATTTATTCTGCGGTTTAGAGATCATTTGAGTGGAAATCAATGGTACATAAGGAGGGCATACCTATATACAGGGATAATAAATAATGAGGTACAGAAACACAAGGACAATGAGGTAACTGTGTTCAGACGCATCGGAATAAGGAATAATGATTATAGATTTATAGTACTCATCTGTACACAATGCTGGAATTACATGAGGGACCAAGCCTTTAGTTATCTGTTATATGCCTGCTCTGGGAGTTGTTCTAGCACGTGAAAGTAAGAAAATTACGTTTACTTGAAACTCCCATTTTATCAAGTATGATACCTTTCAATGAGCCTATGTTTAAGACCAAATGCCAAAGAAGGAATTCTGTATAAGGCCTAGGAGAATTAAAACTAATCATTGTGTGTAAGCCTCCTATTTCTCACCTTCAAACAAAAGAAGCCAGGCGATTTAAGGAGGTTGAAACTTTGCCATGTAATCAATATAAAGAGGGAGCCTTAATTCATTAAAACCTGAAACCAGAATGTCAAAATGTGTGTTACGTTCTAGACACGCCTCAACCCATACACGAAATATTGAAAGGACATGCTAGCTTGGGATAAAGATGAAGGTATAAAATGACGTTGGATGCAAGAGGAAACCTTCTGCTATTTTATTATAAAACTGTGGCTTGTGCGGATTTTGGGGTCTTGGAGAAAAGGGAAGGAAGGGTGGATGAGGAGGAAAGAAGGGTGAGTACGCTTGGGCCTATATTGGTCTCTTACAGCAAAACCGCCTACCAGCCCTGTGTGTGCGTGTGTGTGTGTGTCCGCCACAGATTCAGACTCCTAATTAAGACAAGGGGAAGGGGAGAAGAGGAACCAAGGGGGAGGCAAAGGAAGGGATATTGATCACGAAGCCAGAGGGAAGAGAGAGAAGCTGTCTGGATGTGGGGTGGCAAGAGAAGGAGTAATTTTCTCGGCCGACAAGGACCACCACGTCCTACAGTCATGTGTATGCATGCTTCATGTGTGATTTTACATGCCCTCCGTCAAGAAAAGTAGGGTCGTTTGTTAGATTCGTGCATGGGAAAGACGGCGAAACCAGGATAATGAAAGGTGAAGATTGTTTAACATCTCACTCTTTTGTTCGGAGACTAATTGTCGTTGTTATAAACAAAGGGCGGTGCTAATTTGCAATTTTACTGAAGCAACTGAGAAAATCGTAGGGAAAAGTGTTTGCCGGGCTTTCGGTAGCATGTAAAGCCCACGTGTTCAGGCAAACATTCAACCTGTAAGAGCAGACAGCGTTAGACGTGAAGCATCACGCTCAGTTCTGCAGTTAGATTAACAGAGGTTTAGGGAATAAACGAAGAACAGCTCACTTAAAATTACGAGAGACATGATGTACGAGGGTCGCTCATTAAGTAATGCCCCACATTTTTTTCCTCAGAATATATTTATTCAAGATGGCTGAAATTTAGTGACAATATAAATCAATGTTTCCCTTACACATACTATTTTTCCACATAGTCCCCATCAACTTGTACGGCTTTACGCCATCGTGGAACAAGTGCGTGCATGCCTTGCCGGTACCAGCTCTTGTCCTGTGAACGTAGCCATGTCCTCACTGCTTGAATCACGCTCTCGTCATCTTCAAATCTTGTTCCGCGGATAGCATCTTTGAGTGGCCCAAAGAGATGAAAGTCGGAGGGTGGATGGGGCAGCACCGTCCAACCCAATTTGGTGATTTCTTCCCGGGTTCTCGGACTTGTGTGAGGGCGTGCATTGTCGTGCAGGAGCAAAATTTCTGCTGGATGCTTGTGAGGCCGAGCTCGTCGGAAACGCTTCTTGAGGGTTTCAGGGTCCCAATGTACGCGTCTCGCACCTCTTGGCATTACATCCACAAGAATGAACCCATCACTGTCCCAAAAGACAGTCATCATGACTTTTCCGGCGGAGGGAGTTGTCTTGAATTTCTTCTTTCTCGGTGATTGAGGGTGATGCCACTCCATTGACTGCCTTTTTGTCTCCGGCTCAAAGTGGTGTATCCAGGTTTCGTCACCTGTAATGATCCCTCAGAATCAAAACGCTTCCAACAATTCAGAAGAAATTGTTTTCCTTTGAATCCTGTGGTCTGCTGTGAGACTTCGTGGAACCCATCTTGCGCACACCTTCGAATATGCAAGAGCCCGGATAATTGCAATTACACTTCCATTGCTGACTGAAAGCTGTTGGGCCAATTGTCGAGTTGTGACGCGCCGATCCTCACGAATAATGGCATCCGCGCGGTTCAACATGTCTGGAGTGGTGGCTGTGGCAGGACGCCCAGAGCGTGGCAGATCATGGAGCTCGGTTTCTTCACTTCCTGAAGCTTTAACTCTCTTAGCCCAGCGACCAACGGTGCTCCTATCGACTGCACAGCTTCCATACACAGCACACAAACATTTATGAATGTTCACCACAGTTTCTTTTTCAGCAAAAAAGAATTCAATTACAGCTCGTTGCTTGTAACGAGAGTCGTTCACAGACGCCATTTTAACAGTTCACTACAGCTCCGCCATTGGTTGGAATCATTTGAAACTCCGTACACGAACGCGAGAAACATCAAATCTCAAGCATGTAAAAGTACACTTTTCTATCTTCATTATTGGCTGAGAAAAAAAATGTGGGGCATTACTTAATGAGCGACCCTCGTACATTAATGTATTCAAATGACAAATAATCAATCAAAATTTTATATATTGTTAGATATTGCGTTTAATGTTGTGATAAACTGCCCTAATTCTTTCTAAATCTCAACATAGCTTGTCTCTGTATTGCTTATGTCTTTGTTCTAAATATTACTGTCCATATTATAAACACTGTCTCCCAGATGCAGTATTTTGTAGTAGCTTGCTATCACAGCAAGCTACTACAAAATACTGCATCTGGGAGACAGTGTTTATAATATGGACAGTATATGCTTCTTTATCTGCTAACCCGACATTTTTTTAATATAACGTAAAAACAAGAGTAACACAGCAAAATTTTATAAGGATTTGAGGTTTTTACGGCGGTGAGTCTGAAGATACCTGTCTTCTGGGTAGTAGACGTTTACCGATATTTCAGCTATCCTTGCGATATCCATCGTCCTGATGATGGAAGCAGCAAAGACCTCCGAAACGTCGGAAAACTTCTACCAGACTACACGGCGCAACAACTCAGACGACAGCCGTCTTCATCATTTTATAAGAATGAATTTCCATATGATTTTAACTGAGAAGCTGACGCATTATCATTCACGAACAAAAGATATATTCTGACCTCCGTAGACTAGATCCAAGCCTGTTCCAACTTCACAGCAGCCTTTTCAATAGGTTTATCCATGTATCCCTTTGGTTTGAACCGAGTAGTAGATGTGCAGGGTCTTGGTACTCTCTTTTTTTATTAAGGTAGGAAACTTCCTTCTTCTGCAGACGTTAATATTTCTAGTTATCAAATAAATATTTAATTACCTCTCATATACACTTTATCGCCTTCCACCTAGTCTAGTACTTTACTCCTCTGAACTCCTAAAATATTCCATTTCTGATGTCTGAATTTTGTTAAACATTATTGTAATTTAAGTGTCATTACAATTTAAATGATGGAATTGCCAATGCTTTATAAAATTAAAGCAAATGAATTATATAAGGATATGCATGCAATAGCTTAGTAATTGTTGAAGAATTTAATTACAAAATATGCAGATAATTAATTAGAAAACAATTATACAAGACATTTTTCGAAATAATATATCAATTAAATCGCCTTTATAACCAAGGGTATGATAATGCACTGCTTGGTCATGGCTAATGTACACTTCGTGGGGCGGTGATAAATGAGTACTGGGCAATGGTAGAATGATTAGTAAGAGAAAATCGAAGAACTCGGAGACAAACCATCTGCTGTGCGATTTTGTACCATGAATCTCATCTGAGGTAATCAGGGATTGAATCCGTGTCTGAGAGGTGAGTAACCAGCACCTAACCGCCTGAGCTATATCTATGGCACAAACTCGATATTAACAAAATTTGAGAAAAACTGATTCATATTACTGTGCAGTTTAATACTGTACCACGGACCACCTACTGCACTGTGCATTAGCTTTGTCAGCAAAACAGGATCTCTGCTGTTTCATTATTGTGCTGCTGATGAACTTTAAGACAATTATATCGATAGTAAATGAAAATCAACTACGCATTCAAAATTGCAAAGAACGCATTCACAAATACGTGTAGAGTCTTTCCACTCTCGTTAACACAAACTCAGTGGCTTAGTTATTAACACTGGCTTTTGATGCGGAGGATTTGATATTCTCACCTGTTGATGGTTATCTTCTGGGTTGTCGCGCCGTGATGATAGAGGCAGCAAGGACCTCTGAAACGTCGGTTAACTTATACCAGACTACACGGCGCTACAACCCAGAAGGCAACCATCTTCAGACACTCAGCCGTCAAAACCTCAAATCCTACATTATCACTTGTTATAGTTTGAGCCAACTGTTAATAAATGTGCATTGCTTTCGTTCGAAAGACGATCACGCCAATAGTAAACTTAGCTACAACAAATGCCATGGCCCAGCAAAGAATGTTAGAAGCTAGACTCTCACTACGGAGGCCTGGGTTCAACCCCGGCTAACTTCAAGTCAGAATCGTGATGGGGGAAGTGACATTGGAAGTTATTTGGCTTTACGTCTGCTAAACGACTTTACACCCCTGACCTAGCATCATCTGACATCTCCCCAAGAGTTGCGATAGCTGTGATCAAACAATACATTATCGTACCATAATTTCTCAGAGGCTTCCCTCTTTTCCAGTACTTGACTGTTCTTCGAGTTAAGATAGTTCAGTGTAGTTTTATTAAAATTAAAATCACCTACCAGCCTAGAAACATGTTAAATTCACGTAGCGTTATTTACCTTTCGTACAACAAACAGTGATAACGTGGTGGGTATTCTTTACGTAAGAGTTATTTTAGTAGGAATCAAAATGCGTAAACAGATTCTTTATGGTTCTCGTACAGAAAGAGAAAATTTGTAAGTTAATCCAACAGACGTAACACAAATAGCTTGTTTTATTACTGCAATGTTAGTTTCATTTCGGTGTTTTTTGGTAATGGTTCTGTGGCTAAAAGGGTTGAATATGTGCCTACACTGGCAACGGGCGGCTTGGAAACAATCCCCCACCCACCATGTTTCGCTCGATAAAACATTAAATCTACAGGTGGTGGAAATGTAAATGTTGCTATCTTCATAAGATCGCCCCCTCGCACCAAGCGGCATGTGGTTTATTCGAGCGTACTCTTATGTTCTTCGGTTTCACTACATCGGGGATTTAGTGGTAATTCTTTATTGGGCAGTTTATGTTTCATAAGGCTGCTGGAACCAAAACACGTGGTTCGTAGCTTCTTGTCGTGGGTTTTACTGACGACACTTACTGTGTTTTTTCTGAAATAAGTGTCCAGTCTCGAGACTGAACCTCGAATAACTGCAGGCCTGCCTTATAGGCATAAATAAATGTCTGATACGTTTATGTTAGTGTACTAAGTGATTATGTTTTGTGTTAAGTAAGATTTCAGGTTTTAGCGGCGGTGAGTTCAAAGATGGCTATCTTCTGGGTTTTAGCGCCGTATAGTCTGGCAAGAAGCATGATCTAAAGCTGTCACAGCGACTAAGTTTAATAAATTCTTCCAGGGATGCAAGCCGTGTCAGGTGGTTACAAGGAGAAACACCAAAGTCGTCAAGGTATTGAACTTCAGTAACCTGAGCATGAGGATAAAGATGGTTATCGAAACGTTGGTGTTTTTTCCTTTCAACCACCTAACACGGTTGGTAATCAGAGAAGAATTTATTATAGTCCAGCAGAAGTTTGCCGGCAAGGTCCTTGCTACCTCCATCTCCAGGGAGACGAGTCATAAGACCAGAATACAGAGCGCAAACAACCCAGAAGACAGCCATATTCATATTTCGTGTTGTTCTATTCTTATCTTATTCTGAAGAGCGAAATATTATTTCGGTTTTTGAATTCAATGCGCTAAAGGTACTATTTGAATCTAGGGCATATGCAAATACGAGAGACTGCAGAAAACTGCACAATGAATTTCAGAATTCGAATATTTGTTAAGCACTTGAGGATAGTTAACTAAAGAAGATGGAGATGTATGAAGCATTTAACAAGCCTTGGAAATTACAGAAAAAAGAAGTAAATTCGAACTTTCGAAATCATATTTACCTGACAACATTTTATGTAGACAGTAGTACCAAGTCTAAACGTGACTCTGTTTATGTTGCAATCGAAAATATAATTTTGAACTGATTCTGAAAATATACAATTATAGGATCATAAGATTATGAAATTATTGTGTTATTTTAACAGAGAAAGTCAGGAAATGACCACTCATTCTCGTGACCTCATTCACGTACAGTGTGTCCATTCTGATTTTCTCAATAGAAGCGTCTTACTGTCGTGATGGGTGAAAAAGCTGAAGTTTGACTAGTTACATGTCCGCTGCCCCGACCGAGTGTTTTACAAGTAAGTAACCTAAATCGTTGTGGTGACTTTTGGGGTTTTAAAGGATTATAATCCACTACTTCTGAGAACACTAGTAACATATTATTCAATTTTACAAACATTCGATCAACTTAAATCTGCGTTAAGTCACTTTAATATTTAATGCCCAGTTTTGGTTTACGTAATACAACGTCGCTGCTGCAAAAACTGGACAAACTGATCCCATTGTACCAACCTAACTAAAGACTCAGAAACTCTTCAATTGTCTGTCACAGAAGCTCAATCTTTACTTTGTACAACAGCAAAATTTCGTTTTAATTGTGCGTATTTATTTTCATTATCACTGTCCTTTCAAAATTAATTACTGCCTATTATATCACGTAAATAATTAATCTTACACACGCATACGTAAAGCATTTATGCCTTTCGTAAAACAATAGGTTACTGTACCATCAATAATGCTTGTAATGTATCAATACACTCGTTTTACGTAAGTATTTTTATAGAAAGAGTTGCCTACAAATCGTGTTAGACATGACATTGTTAATTCACTTGAGGCATTAACAGCCTATTAGTGTTCTGAAGCCGCAGGCTTAATAATAACGTTTCTACAACACAACACAAAACGCTGACCTTTACTTCAACTGCCAGTTACTCGCAGACAATTTAAAATCACGATCCTGCTAAAGTTATTTTGTTAACGTAGCCCATTACGTAGAAACGACCTAACTACAGAATGTCAGTGGTTCTCAATTTTGAAACATCCAGCCCGTCCCGATTCAAGTCCTTGGGAAGAACCTTTCCCGACTTTTAATTATCCGATCCGAGATCCTGCCAAGCGGCTGAGGTGAATGTAAACAGGAGGGGGAGTAAAAGAAGATGCGAAGCGAATCCCTGAATCCCGTATCTTGCAGACAGACGTGAGTAATAGCTATGACTTTGTACCACAAACTCTTTCCTTTCAGCTTCGGACGTTTCTACATAATAAAACAGTGTCTTGAACTAACGCTGCGCGAATTTGAAGACATTCACACAACGTAACCAACAGCAACTTGCACTAAAATTTTAAGCACATATTGCGGTAGATATATTATACACGACTGTTATAAACAACAGTATATATCGATAATTCATTATGTCAGAATATCGATGCAAGCGTTTAAATGAAAACGCCAAGAAGTTTGCATTGATATATTAATTTTTTCTGGCAATAGGAACAAAGGTTTAACATAGAAGCCCCAACACTGGATAAACCATGAGCCAAATGTATACAACGTTCATCCTCAGAAGTCATGTCTATGCTATTTTTCCATTTCTGTCTTGGTCTTCGAAGAGGGCTTCCTACCAAAATTTATACACCTACATTTGGAATCTCCCTGTCCGATCCACAAGCAAAACTCGTTTTAAAATTATTGATTTCACTGTTACATTAAAAGTCAATCTATATGACACATTCCTCCTCATTATATATTCTGAAATGTACAATTACCTGATCCCACCTGGGCCAAAACATATTCTGTAAAAATCTGGTTTTTAGTACTTGTAAATAATGTTCTTTTCTCAAAGTAAGAGACTGCACTATGAAACCAAAGAAACATTAGGCATAAAATCGTATTATGTCTTGTTCTTATTTCGTGGCCTAATATTTGTGACAGAAGCAAAATAAGTTAATTCAATTCGGGATTAAAATGTTCAGGTTATATAAGACAAAGACAAATAAATAATTTAGGTTTAATAGAAGGCAAATACATTTTCTCAAGTGATGTCTCAAGTTATATATGTACACAATACATACGCCGGTCACACAGTTATACAAATCCTTGGGATGTCGAAGATCGTCTGCGAGATAACTCTTCATTACTCTCTTCTTAATTCATTTTACAAGATTTCTCAATTGCTTAGGTAATGTTACAATGGAGGAATGAATGTAAGTGATAGTTGAGAAAGTATGTGGAAAACGAAGTGTTGGTCTATGTTAAATCACTCGCTTAAATTTTGAAATATTAAATTAAAGAACATCACAGTCGGAATAAATGATCTCTTAGCTGAGAATCAAATCTGTGGGCTCTGGTATAGGAAGAAGAAATATTAACTGCTTAACATCGATGTTCGATCTGTCACCTTAAATACAGCAATAATGTTAAATAGCATGACAACTGTTCAGTTTCTAATTTACGTATGATTTTCATGAAGTTATGACCGCTGAAACAAAATATTGTTCAAAACTTCGACGTATTTAAGAGCATTCGACTTTGAAATGATATACAAATACAGAACACCGAATTATACAATTATAACTTACTAGTTCGGTTAGACCTTGTACATAAACAAACAATAATGAGACGAAACGCCTACTCAAGTTCAACAGTTTGTTACTTACCTCAACTCTTTGAAACCAAACAGGGAGATAGGCAGTTAAGAAAGACAGCATAGCTTTAGCTTACGCTTAGAACAGAAAGCAAATACTTCCCAAAACAAAATTAGTCAGTCAGTGCTTATTGCATCGGTGTGTTTTGCTCATATATATAGAACTTATGTTATATACACGTCGTTTAGTCGACCTCCGGCCTGCAAAGAATTAGCCAACACACTTCACACAATTTACATAAAAATATTATAAGACACACCGGAAAATGGCGAAGGAAATTAACAGTTAAAAATAATTTTCTGTCTAGAAATCGATTCGTATGATTAAACATTCCTGAATTACTGATACTGTGTGGTGTAATGTGTTATAAATTCAGGCGAACCATGAATTTTTCAAGACGGGTGTAAACCTACTAATAAGCAAGTAAGAGGCATATGACGATGGACTGACTTCTGGGATGCTGCGCCGTGTAGTCTGGTAGAAGTTTACCGACACTTCAACCTAGAAGACAGCCATCTTCAAACTCACCGCTGGGAAAACATGAGAGACACATATTCAGCGAAATCATTAGCAAAGCAACAAATATAAGCGGCAAACGTTTTATGAAAATGAATATAAAATTTCAGCTCAATTATATGTACCTTGAATTCAAATATTTGCCACTAAAATGTAAATAAACTGAGGTTTTGGAAAATACGATTACATGAAAAAGAAGGTTAAATATTTGTTTTATTATCCCGTACTTTCCACTCGGGAGACAAAAGGGATGAATAGCAGTAGGGTTGACTTCTATTCTTCTTTAGACTTTTTTATATTCTCTTCGTAGCAGGGTAAGTGTCAAGTGTTTGTGCACTTGACACCCTTTTGAATCAGATTCCACCCCTCACGTCTCTCTTTATACGTGAAGAGTGGTGAGAAAAAACGAGCCATGAAAGAAGAGGGAAGAGCAATGGATCGTACTTGAAAGGGAGGAGAAAAATAAAATAAAAATCTTCAACGCAGAAAAGCCCAGAGAGTTTTTTGAAGATGAGTTTATATAAGACAAATGGGATTTATATCACGCCGAGCTGTAAAGGCTTCATTTAATGTCCGATACTGAATTCATTAATTACGGTAAATTTTTATTATCATCAACAGGTACTGTTAATATAATTCCGATATCGAAACGTTATAAAAGGGCCAGTAAGTGAGGGTCTAATTTTGACGAAGTGAAGTATAAACTAATTTAACCGAGTTAAGTAGCACAGTGTATTAACGTTTAAAAAAACGCTTTAAAAATAAAAAAATCAGAGTTAATGTTTAATTCTAACAGAATTTTTTGTATAGCCTACATCACTTAAAAGTCATTAACAGACAATAACGTTTATTTTTATTTATTTTGTAGTTATTACTCTTGAAAAAAATTTCAACACATCACACCGAGTATCGGGGTTGATTAATTAATAGTCTCATTTATCTTCAGGCGGTAAAGGGTTAAAATTTCGGTCCAGAGAATATCTACCATGACTGAGGATATTTTTGGATTCAATCAGCACCTTCTCGCAGGAAAACACAAGGATAATAACCGTAAACAGGTCAGGATGCCTTTTCAGGCAAACGTCTTATCAGTTCATCACGTTATAACTGACCTACGTAATTTAAACATAATCAATAATTAACCAAGAAATCTGTAAAGTAAAGCCATTCCAGTACCTATGAAATATTTATGATTTCATATTTTAAACTAATAAGTATCGCTGATATTTTCCCAAGAGACGATGCACACGAGAGAAGTTAATCATTCATCGCTGCAAATGACGTATGTAAATCTTTGGACGTATTTCGTATAAACATTGTATCCCTTGAGGGCACGTTCTCAATAAGAGAAAAGATCTAGATAAGTGTCTTGGTAGATGATCTAGCTTCGTTATCTGTTTTTTGTATTTATTTAACGTTTTACTGTTACATTAGTGTTCCCTAGGTGGATTATTGGTTTTTATTTATATTTCTTCATTTATTTTGTTTTGTGTATAATATTGTTTCTTTTTTGGGCTTCCCCGCATTTGACTGTTATATTTAATACTGTACATGTATAAGTTTAATTAATCTCTTTTTGTAGTATTTTTCATTATTATTGTATATATTATCAGTGTTTGCCTGTTATTGGCTTCTTGTTGTTGGCAAACACGTAAATAAATTAATTGAATTATCATCAGAGTTTGGAAAAAACTAGAGGCTCCCCTGCATAATCTTTCGTGGCATAAAGCGTTTACTTACCCTAGATACCACCATGTGACACACAACAACTCTTATGTGTTATTGGCCTAGGAGTTCAGTTGCTCAGAAATGCACCCTCCTTTATGAAACGGAAGGCTTACTGTCGAGTCGCGAGAGCCTGCTACTGGACAATATCATGAACCAGACGAATTCGGTTCGACCCCTCATATCATGTTTTTTATAATAGAAACTTAAAAAAGAAACAAATTAAGTACTCAGTTAAAAATGTCAGTACGTAAACGTCAATGATATTCATGCGTTGTTATACAACGTTCTTATAATCTACATCGTTTTAACCATTATATTCAGTTACCATTACGTTTTGAGTTGTGAACATTATGGAAATAACAAATTTCATGTCAGTCAATACAAACAATGCCTCTTCGTTAAGTAAATTTAAATGAAAGGCAAATGTTCCAAATGTAGCACAGATTTAAGTAGGTTATTATTAATATTTAATTAGAATTTTATGAACTTTTACGACCCCATCATAATTTGGAAATATGTGCACAGAACTACGCGACAGGTGACATTCTATGGATTTAATCCGTCAATACATAGCTCAGATAAATAAATAAGATGACATGTTAGGTAAGGAAAACGGAAAAGAACAAACAGAAACATAATTTGTACCACAATGGCAATTCAAAATGATCAAGAGGATCTTTATGTATCTTATAACAAGACACTACGACACTGGCTGGAGGGTGGTAGAAATCGTAATTTTCATATCAGGGACCACATGACGTCACTTCCGTTTCGTTGGTAGCGGAGGCGGAGGATACTAAGAGCGAGGGAGAAGAGAGATTTAATTAAGGCTAGGTACAAAAAAAAAGAAGAGTTGGAAGACAGGGGAGACATGGTGTAAGGATGCGCAGGTGGCACGAAAAATAAAGGGAACGCTGCCTTGCATCCCATAGCTCAGACTCTCGTGGCGACATCTTTTCTGACAAGAAGGCAAGAAAGTAAGAAAATGAACTGTCATAACACAGTGGGAAAAGACTTAGATTTGTTTCGTGTTTTAGCAGTGACAGTAAATAACATATACAACTACTGTTTAGTGCAGTTCTGTCCCCTTAATAAACCTTTAATCAAATTCAATGTGGTATTTTAACTGTAGTATTGTCTCTGCGTGCATTTTTCTTTTTAATGCTATTTCAAAAGTCTACTCAAAAGAACTTATGTTTTCGAAATGCACTCCCGACTAATACGTGTTGACCTTGATGTTATTATGGTGCAGATAAAGTCTACTCTTACAAAACTAATAACAATAGAAGTATTACACAGCACAAGGACAAAAGTGACGGCAGTAAAAATAAAAATCTTAGTCACCATATTTATTACAGAGTACATATATAATTAGAGCTGAACTTCATCTAAAGAAAATATGAGTTATATTGAACCGGCATTAATCAAAATCACATTTTACATGCAATATCTTACGTAGATCCACAATATAAAATTTCATCGAAATTCATTAATTAATTCACGGAAATAAAATAGGATCAAACCAGAAATCCAAATTAATATTTTGTAGGCATAAACTCCATTCGTGTTACATACTCCGTATAGCCTTGACTTGATAGCTCTAACAATGTCCGGTGGCCTACAAATTATAAAGATATTCATTATGCAATTTTTTCAAGCCTTTTGTTACTTCCAGCCTCTCAGGATCATCACCTAAATATCTCAACGCCTTTTTCTAGAACATCCTCAATCAATGTTCTTCCTTCACTGTAAAAGACAAAAGTTCGCGCTTATGCAAAACAACAGGTAAAATTATGAAGATTTCTGTCTTCTGGGTTGTTGCGATTCATCGCCCTGATGACGGATGCAGTCTGACCTCCGAAACGTTGGTAAACGTCTACCACACTACAAAGCGCAACAACCCAGAAGACAGAAATCTTCATACTCATTGCCCTGATGACGGAGGCAGTATGACCTCTGAAAAGTTGGTTAACATCGACCAGACTACACAGCGCAACAACCCAGAAGACAGAAATCTTCATACTCATCGCCCTGATGACGGAGGCAGTATGACCTCTGAAAAGTTGGTTAACATCGACCAGACTACACAGCGCAACAACCCAGAAGACAGAAATCTTCATACTCATCGCCCTGATGACGGAGGCAGTATGACCTCTGAAAAGTTGGTTAACATCGACCAGACTACACAGCGCAACAACCCAGAAGACAGAAATCTTCATACTCATCGCCCTGATGACGGAGGCAGTATGACCTCTGAAAAGTTGGTTAACATCGACCAGACTACACAGCGCAACAACCCAGAAGACAGAAATCTTCATACTCACCGCTGTGAAAACCTTAAATCTTACAGGTAAAATTATGGTTTAGATGCGTAACTACGTGACCGGAAGAAACAAGCATGTTTTCAATGTTTATGCTTTTAGATCGGAGGGAGGAAGACAAAAGACTATGAACTGAACATTAGAAAGCGTTTTCGTATCTAACCTGCTCTTAATTATTACAAAAGAAGCTTTTTCTCTCAACGGGATACAGAAAACCGGAGACTGCTTCCACATAATTACTCCTTTCGTCTGTTTACGAAACTGTAGTTTGGATATCGAATAACCTAATAGTAACTGCGTTAGATATAATACCTTACAGGTGCAGCCTGTTGAATACAGAGGATCTGTGTCGTTACGAAAGATGTGAACAGTTCCTTTAGGGTCCACCTCTTTGTTACATCTGAGTGAAGCACTTGTGCATCGCCTGCTCACCTGTACGCGCGTATCCTGAGAACGGACTGGTGAAGCCAATAAACTTTACATAACCTTACTGCAATTTCTCGACATCAGAAGGAAACACGCCGGTAGGCTGACGCAGCTGGGATTTACTGAAAACTATTCATAATGGATACGTACGGTTAATGTAGACTTATATAAAAATATCTGTACCTGAATGCGAAATGTTACTGAGTTACAGACTTGAACTTTAGCAAAGTGAATAATTAGTAAGCAGAGACTGGATACTCTTATTATATCGATTGAAGGAAAACCGTAGAAACGTCTGTCAGTAGAATTATTCCACGCTGGGATCTGAATTAGGTACCTCTTAAATATGATGCATGAACGGTGACCACAGAAATAAACACTGTATTGAATTAATAAACTCCTTTAATTTGTTTGAGGTACTTATGTATTTATATAAAAATTAATTTTTTAACAAATTTAAGGTACAAACACTACATTCAAAAGACAAAGACTTGAAACATGACAAAAGTAAAATGATCCAAAATTTATAAAATGAGGCAGAGACGACCGTTCACTGTGTAAGCAAGGATCTAATCTTTCCCGAAACTGGAATAAAAGGGCTAACCGGCATTTTCTGTGCTGTCATTTTATGATAATTTAAAAATGTAAACGAGTGATTTTTTTACAGTCCACAGTTAAGATAATTTCTGAAACTATATGTACAGTATTTGAATAAATTGTTGGAATTATGGCAATAGCGTACATATGTAAAAGCACATTACTCTTACATAGACTTACTAATAGTTACGAATCAAGCATAGTACTTTAGTAAAGAAAATATACAATGTGTGACACTTGAAACACACGTATGAATAACCACTCTGGAAAGTGGTTATACTTTAATTTCAAGACCAAAATAAAGAACGTAATTAGAAACCAGGAAACAAAGTTCATTCCGATGATTAAGAGTGTCAATTCCACAGGCACATGTTGTCACAACATTGGTGCGTAGTTTAGCTTCCCATTTCAAATTCACACGCGTTAAATTGAACATTTCAGGGCGTTACGGCTAGTCCGCAATTATGCTGTACCCTACAGCATATGCGGTCTTCTCCAACCAAGTTTAAAGGACTATTATGACGAACTTTACCTTCGTGTTTCAAAAGCTTCAGCAGCCTTTATTCGCTTGGACTCTATAAGCAGGAAACGGAGTTTAAAAGCTTGTGTATAGCTCTATGTTCATGCGCTTGGAGTGAACAACAATTAAGGCCAATTTCAGTGCAGAAAAGAGAAAATTCCCTCCCAACTCAGGTTGCGATTCAACGCCCGACTTATTAAAAATACTGAACCGAATTGAAATAAATGAAGCGCTTTTTAACATATAAAGAGTCGAAAATGAAACGTTTCTCTACATGTCTACATAATAGTAACCAGTAACCAAACAAACTTGTAATTAGATACTTCTATAATATTTTGCTTTCTCTTTCCAGTTTTATGATTGTCCAAGTGTGTGCTATTCAAACGGTTTGGTCGTCTGTCGGGTGGAAAAGGGAGTGAGTGGGTCTGGGTTGAGGGAAGCCGTAGCGGGCTTCAGTTGTGGGGAAGAGAACATTTACTTTGTGAAACGCTGTTTGACTTGCTACAGTAGGCTCTCACTTACTCTACGAAATAATTTATTATAGGACCATGTGACCAGGAAACTACGAAAAGTTTTTTTTTTAAACAAGTCTTACTCAAAGGCTTTACGTTTGTTTACTAATTAGCCCACTTGAAAGATCAATAGCGTTGTTTTAAAACGAAACTTAAGTAACTTGTTGCAAATTACTGTTACAGAAGCTAGTACAATCAAGGAGCAGAGAGGCATGCCTTCCCGCACAACATAGGTACTGCTAATCTCCTATACTAGAAACAGATTGTGATTAATGTTTGTGTTATGCCAATGCGAAACCCTAAGAGTGCGCTGATGTATTGTGTGTGTGACGTACTGGTGGGTCGTTTACGTTACGTTGGAATAAGTTGGCTTCGGTCACGTTTAGGGAAGTCTGCAGTTTGAATCACAAACAAGAGTTTATTTGAAGAGCTATGTTTTAGGTGTTATTGCAATAAGAACACACGTAGAATACTTAGAAACATATGGAATGGAAGCATTTTCCAGCTGAACTACATCGTGCATATTGGGATACATAAGAATTTCTAAATGGAAGGGCGAGAGGAATTAAAATAGGGCGATGAATATTCATCGCCCTGATGATCTCTGAAACGTTGGTTAGCATCGACCAGACTACACGGCGCAACAACCCAGAAGACAGAAATCTTCATACTAAGAATCGCCCTGATGATGGAGGCAGTATGACCTCTGAAACGTTGGTAAACATCGACCATACTACACAGTGCAACAACCCAGAAGACAGAAATCTTCATACTCACCGCTGGGAAAACCTCAAATCTTACAACAATAATTAAATTTTATAATAATTCTCACCGTTTCAAACATTGTGCTTCTAACAACTACAACGCCACAAAAATGTTTAAGTACCGAGTCTCCAGAATATAAGAATAAAATTTACGTTACAGCATCTACATTCTAAAGCACTATTCATAATAAACTGTATACAGCAGAGCTATTCCTCAGAATCTGAGATTACTAATTAAAACTGATCGATTTTTATAAAGTCAGAAAGAGCATCATAGTGCTCAAAAGAACCCACCAATTGCTCCATCCATATTCAGATCAATACAGTCCCCACACCCCTATCCAATATTTCAAGATTTACATTAATATTATCCTCTCGTCTAGCCTGGGTCTCTCTGAAGTGAAGTCATTCCTTCAAGTTTTGGGACTAAAATTTGTATGTATTTATCATCTCTACAATGCATGTTACATATCCGGAGAATTTCACAGCCATTATGGACGTTGTAAAATTTTCTCCTAAAATCTCCATGCCATTACATTTTTGTTCCCTTCTTCTGTCGTGACTAGTTAGTGACGTACAGAAACTATCTTGGCTGGGACTGGAACCCAGGGCAGATTTTAGGGGTTGTGGCCTTTTTTCTGTAACCCCTCGCTGAAATAAAGTTGCTGTTGTCGTAATTCTTCTATCGTCTTTAGTTTCCGAGGTACAGGCACTTCCTACAACGGATTTCGAACTTAAGACAGTTTTCCGGAGTTTTTATTTTAACATATATTTTTGTGGTCTGAAGGAAAAAGTTTGCCAGTTTTGGTTCAGATCGGTGTATCCGTTGTACCAACAGTGCAAAAGCGAACATATACACACACACACTCAGAATTTGAATTGTATACACGAGATAAGCTCAAAAGTTTTGCTGGGTGAAAGGTAAAGAGAACATAGATTTTGAGGTATTCAACTTGCTAAAATATTTATTTATTAGTTTCAAGTGCAGAATTCGTAGTAATGAAGTATCGACGTCTTTCCAAATTGTTCCTGTATGATCTATGAATTATCACGTGAGAAGCTGCTTTTAATTAATTCGAGTGTTACTGCATTTATCTATTTAATTTGACAGGTGTGGTGTTTATGATAGGAAATGCATTAGCAACTTTTACCAAGCACCTTATACGAAAAGATGAGTTGTGTGATATGAATGCTGAAAGGGCCAAAATTCTATTTTCAAAAAGTTGACGAGAGCCAGCAGTTCGGCTGTCGTGCTTGGATTCTCTCCAGAAGCAAAACACAGATGACTGGGAAACAATAGGCGAATGTGTAAGGTCAGCTACTTAGTGTGCATCCCTCTGTGACATATACATACCAATGTAAATTCAATTGTCTCATTTAAATTCAACAGAACAGGAATTATTCACCCTGGAGTAATTACCACTCGATGGTAAATTGAAATATTTCAGAGGAAAATAAGGTGGTCAGCTACACACTTAAAATAAAGCACAATTCTATTTATGGCTATTGCAATGGTTCTTTACATCTTCGAAACATCTGCTCTGTTATTTAACAGGTCAGAAAATTTAAACATAACATAATATTAACGGCGCTATCGCTATGGTTTGATTTTTGATTTATATTAACTTCCGCTTTACATAACAAAGTTATCATACCACAAACGATTAAGATTCTTCGAACAAGGATTTAGGAACATGTGTGTCTAATATTGTTCATGCAGTTGAATGGAAACAAAATCAATCCTGACAAAATATTATTATAACACACGAACAAATACGAAATCAGGGACCAACTTTGCCTCATTATCAACCCTAATGGTGGGGACAGACAAGGTTTCTCAAACGTCGGTGATTTTAACTAAATGGCATGACTGATAACTCGAGGAGGTTCTATTTATTGTTAGTTACCCTGTTGTCATCCAAAGTCCAAAATTATAAATCATAGCCCTACTTTATGAAATATATTGTGGATACTCTTTCAAAGTAAATCATTTAAATGTGTTGAATAAATGAATCATAACAGTCTATACATTATTCTAACACAGTGTAAGCTGGCGTAACAATTAACACACTCATGTTTTAAATCACTTATAACAACATTAGCTCACTACACGATTATGCCAACAGACGGAATCTTTTGTTGAATGCACAAGAATCCCTCGACGTTGTGACAGGATATTACGAATTCATTCAGCAGTTATGTTTTATTATTTAGTTAATTGTCTCGAACAAAACACCCCAGAATTTTCCTTTACTCATAGAACCTCATGACTGAGCCAACATTTCTATGTTGCATTCAAGAAACCTCTAGTTTGAATCTAGACCCAGATGCAAGCCATTCTCAATGATGTCGTTTATGGTTTTCCTCGGTCTCTCCGAAACCGTGCCAGAATAGGCCACCACTGTTTCTTTTACATATTTTCCTATTCCTTCTCTAAGAATCATCCTTCTATTCACGCTACATAACTTAGGAAGATGAAAACATAAGTCAATGAATGAATCAAAATTAAGCTAAATGATGTTTAACATTACTACTTGTCTGAGGCACACTTGGTACATGCAACGATTCGGGAGCTGATATAACAATATCTTCATGTAATGCATTGTCACTAAATTTTTATATTTTATTATTCTATTTTACTTGATATTACTGACGTCGGTTGCGATCGAACCCGGGGTCTTTAGAACAAAACGTTTTAGAGCATAAAATTAGACATCGTTTTTAGTCTGCTGTAAGGATTAACTGACTATAAAGACAAAACTGTAGTTTCTTCATTGGCTGTTACATTTAACTTTATTAAGTGTGCCGTAACTGCACAGTTTTGAAAGGAAATAGATTATCTTATACAGAATGTACAGTTCTGGTACGGCAACACAAGTCAGCGGTTAACTTGATACGAAACGCGTATAAACCCCGAATGACGTGCGGTTCTAAACTCACACTGGATTACGGTGTCCTCTCTGGGGTCACGGGTTAAAATCCAGCTCGGACATGGAAGTTCATCCCCACTATTGTGTGTTATTTTATAATGGGGTGCTCTCGCGACACAAGGTGTCCTACAGTGTTTTCGGAAAGATTCACTGTGACATAGCTATGAGGCAGAAACAAGTGTCATTAAATCAGATTAACACTGCAGTTTAAGGAAAACAGAATGCAAATTTCCGAATATTTTATGTTTATGTGTATAGTCTGGCAGGAGTTTACCAACGTTCCAGAAGTCTTTGCTGTCCCCATCATCAGAGCCATCCACCGCGATGGACCTCTGAAACGTCGGTAAACCTTTACCAGAATACACGGCGCAACAACCCAGAAGACAGCAATCTTCTAACAAAGACTTATTTACTATTACATTCGTCTAATAATTTCTATGTTTTAAGCATGAACATGTACCTACGAGGACACCAATACATGGACAAGACACAGGTTGAATATGCGTGTCTTAAATCAGCAAAACATTCCGTAACAGAGTTCAAACATATACAGGAATTTGTGGAAATAT
The DNA here is from genome assembly GCF_977971745.1 of Zootermopsis nevadensis. Lineage (NCBI taxonomy): Eukaryota > Metazoa > Arthropoda > Insecta > Blattodea > Termopsidae > Zootermopsis > Zootermopsis nevadensis. The sequence continues at coordinate 1,265,134 of NW_028259150.1, forward strand.
TGTGATAAACTAGAAGGGTAGGCAGGGTTATCTTCATTCTTTGCAAAGAGAGACGGTAAAATTTCTGTTGCAAGGATTGCCATTGTTCACTGCTTGTAGAAGCTTCATGATATAAATGTTAGTGGAATCGTCATGAGACTTCAATAGGGATTGAACCGTGGGGGAGAAGGTTTGGGTAAAGAGAAAATAACATTTTGAAGATGAGAGAAGAGTGGCACGAGTTTTAGGGAGAAGAAGAAAAGGAAATAAGGTAGTCGTTAGACAAATGGGAAGTTTTATCTGGCATAACGCCTTTTTATTCAGTTCCCCGGGTTTAAAGAATGACCGAGAGGCTGTAAGAACGATTTTCAGTGGGAAGAGATGTAATGCTGTGGGGGTCATGAGGAGGAAGCACTTATCAAGGGCACTTAAAGTCAGTTTTATTGGTCCCTGATAGGTTGTAAAAGTGTTACGAGTGATAATTCAGCTGAATGCTAGAGCTCAATGGAGGCAACAAGAGTTCGACATTGGAAGGGAAGGGCTGAAACCACCGTAGAAAAAAAAAACAGTTGTTACGTTCTTCGCTTCAATTTTTCGTTACATGAGTTTTTCTCCCTTGTAACTTCCATTTCTTCGCCAAATAACGCTGGTATTACTTTTATTCCTCGCAGGATCGTTCATCGCAGTAGATTCCGTGTTCTTCATTTGAACTGTTCAAGTTTCTTCATTTACAAGAACGAAGTGCGGCGATTGAATTTCTCTCTTTTGTTCTTATGTGTGTTAGCCCGACAAATAACTAACTCCCTGGTAGCAGAACCCGCAGGCTCAATATCGACAACACCAAAGCCCGACACCGGCCACGATCCTGAACCAACTCCATCCATTTGCCATCCTTACAGCCTACCTCTCTAAGATCGATCTTGATGTTATGCTCACATCTCCTTCGTGGTCTGCCAAATGGTGGTTTTCCAGAAGGATTTCCTACCAAAATCCGGTATGCACCCCTTACCTCCCCCATGCGAACTACATTTCCAGCCCATCGGAGCCTCCTAGATTTCACTATCCTCACTACGGTAGGTGACGCAAATCCTCGTTATGCTATATTCTAAATTCCCCACTTATTCTGTCCCTCCTAGGTCTAAATATCTTCCTGATCACCTTGTTTTCAAACACTTGTGATCTACGTTCTTCCTTCAAAGTAAGAGACCATGTTTCACAACTATTAAGGACAAAAAAATTATTTTATATATCCAAATCTTCAATGTTTTGGATAGCAAACGAGTTGGTAACACTTTTTGAATTGAATAAAAACAAGCTTTCCCCGAACGTATTCTATCTACTCTTGATTTCATCATGGACCTCTTTAAATTTGTTATTGCAGTTCCCAGATATTTAATTTTTGGAAACTACGCATATTAAGATAAGTATGACGTTCATGAGGTCTGTCTGTAGCTTAATGTCGTCGTACTTTACGCACTTAGAAAAGAATACTGAAGTTTTGGTCTTCAAATCTACTGTCATCCATTGAGTCTGGAGTGTATTTTAAAATTTAACAAGAAACTGCTCGGCGTACGTCAACATATTCTTCTTCAGCTAGCACCGATCAGATCTTCTGGTGTAGTTCGCTTAAAAAAGAAAGACTCATATACAATGTGACTCATTTATTTAGTTTGATATCTAAAGGAATAAAAATATAATAAGTCTTATTTTACATGTCGTGTGAAAGTTGATATCCCCAGAGAATATTGGTTGACGGTTTTTGAATACAGGCAGCTGAGGGTAGTCTTACGATCTGAGAGGGAGAAAATTTGACAATGAGGAACTTTATAAACACTATTATACTGATCAAATCAAAGACGCCCAGGTGCGTAGGACATTTAGCAGGCCAGAGGGATGAGGGAAATTCATACACAATTTTATTCTGGAAATCTGAAGAGAAGAGACAACTTAGGATACCCATATGTAGACGGGAGTATAATATTAAAATTGACTTAGAGTATGATAGATCCACAATTTTCCGAAAGGGGACTATTGGCGAACTCCTCAGAACACGGTAATGAACACCCAAGTTGCATTAATAACGGGGAAAATCTTGACCAGGTAAAAGACAATTAGCTTCTGAATAAAGACACTGATTTGTGGACTATTAAGACGCAGAATAGGTTGGTCTCTAAACGTATACCTATAAAGGGCAACACACGAGAGGAAAATGTGCCCTGTTAGGAATACGAACCCGCTATATTAGTCTAACAATAACCGAACACAATACACACCTTTAACCCTTGACTCACGTAGTATAAATAATATTTAAATATTACCTCAAACGAAATATAAATCGAAACGTTGCGAACATCAACTGATTAATATTGTTTACAGAAATAATAGCTGTTTTATTCTAAGAATAAAATAAACAAACCGATTAAATTTACTCTGGGAAAATAGCAGAGATACTCAATATTAAAGCAGGTGGCAGGCTGCTGTGTTTTATTATAAGATTAACTGACGGGACCACCTCACCAACCTAAAGATTTCACATTGAGATCTTTGACTATATTATTTTTACAAGGCAAGTCATCGCTATAAGTTCTAGCCTGCGAATGGGCAAAGCAGTCGATGGAACGTAAATAGGCCCATGGACTTTACAGATGTCAGCGGCATTTGAGGATTTCTGTATGGATGCACAAAGAACCGAAGCAGATGCCTTCTAGTCACGACAGTCGATTTTATTATCTACAGTTAAAATGTTGACATCAATTTAATCACACCTTTTACTATTCGTACTGACCTCTAACAGGGACTGTTTCAAAGCCAAATTGGTGCAGAGATAATAATTTAGACTTGTATTCAGGGAATTATTGTATTCGAATGTCAGCTTAGCAGCCAACTTTTAACCATTAATTGATAATATATTTTATTCTACGATGCCATATCAGCTCGGTACTTCAATAAGCGTTGTTAATTAACGTGAGAAAAATTCATATTGTGTTAAAATGTTTGCTAGTAAACCAGCACGACAAAGTTGAAGAATTAAAATGCTAGAACATTATTAAGAACGCCCAATTTTAGGTTATGGTCTCCGGACTATATATACTTTGATATGTATTTCTGTTGTTTTATTTAATCCGCTTTTGGGTCTGCTTTCCACAACTCCTCCGTAACATACAAAGTTCAGCAGGCTCGTCAACTGAGCATCGCTTCTTCATACAGCGGTAGCAGTGGACGTAAGTTCTTGAAGCAAGAGCACACGCACACACGAAGTATTGTTATTATTGACCGACTGACAGTGAAGTGGGTTGCTCCTGTAGGAGAAACGAGGCATCAATTAAGAGAAGCAGTAGCAAGCAAGGACTACAGGAGGAGGAGGTTTTGTGTGGGAATAGTGAGTTGGCTTCCCTGAAACGTGGAGGAGGTGTTTCGACAGTCAGGGGGCAGGTGGAGCAGCAACAGAGACGGAGAGACCTACCGGGATTGAGGTGGCAGCTACCAGCAGCGGCGGGAAAGCCAATGGACCCCCAACGCAGAATCAATTTCGCAGTGAATTGTTTCTCTCACTTTCGCGGTCTTGCGCGTTTTCAGGAAGGGGCGACGAACAGAGAGGAGTATCTCGAGACAGAGGATAAAGTGACTGTTTAAAGGATGAGAAAATTTTGTCATTTGCAGTGAGGAAAGAGATTAAAACCTAAACACACACACACACACACACACCTGCAGTAGTGTGAAGAAGATAACAAAACAATGAACCGACAATTAAGGAACAGTACCGAGATCTTCAGGCAGCACATTTATTCTGTTTAAGCAGATTCTTTTATGCCAAGGTTTTATGATCGTGTTACCGAACCATGGACAAAAGAGGCTACCTGACTTCCGCCAAAAGAACTAACGCTGCCTTGTTCTCATTTCTTGCTACCAGATTCGCCCACAACAGAACTTAATTTCAATTTCTGCTGCATTGCAAAAAAATCTTTCTCGTACAGTTCAGAGTAACGGAAGCTGGCTATTGTATTAGGGGTAGATATACAATACACTTTTACTGAGTTGTGTTAGAATGCAGTATGCGAAACAAACGTTAAAATGCAAACCACAGGAAGAAAAGATTAGGAAGACTTCTCATGGTATAAGCCTGCAGACCAAATATACAAATTTGGAGACGAAATACATTATGGGATGTAAGTAATTTATTAGATGTATGATTACTATATCCCTATCATAAATTTTAATATCAGCAATTGCTGCATTTATTTATAAATATGTTCTGACAGAGGAAAGTAATAATAACAAAATATTTTATTTTATTTTAACGTGCTAACTTAACAGCTATTACCCATTGCAGTAAGCACAAAAATCATATAATATTAATAAGTTGTGTACTGTTAGTGGCAGTAGTAGTATTACTAGCAATAGTAGTAAGCGTAGTGATACTAGCAGACGAAGGAGAAGCTGTAACCGCAGACAGGAATGTGTCAGAGGCAATGGGTAACAGAAGTTTGTTCGACGCATGTCGTCAACGAATGCGAAACAGCTTCGTTAAGAGGGACAACGTATCAATCAGGCCTGAGCAGTTGTTAAATTAGAGTACAGTGTTCCCGGCAGCCTCATCAACCGACAATTACGTAACAACCGAATTCACAACAGGTCTCACGCCTCACGCCGCACGAGACTGTGTAAACGGCACTGGAAAGGTGCAGTTCATTGCAAATCCTACGTTCTGAATGCTTCTAGCTGAAATGAAGATACACTGCGACATAAACACACGAATTACGCAAGCGTTATCACAAATACCGTCCACATACGCTTATAAGCTTTTCTCTTCAACAACATTTATTCATTAACACACACCTACTTGCCTTCTTATTAACTAAAGAATCTAGTGTCTTTCAGTATAATGCATTTTCCAAAATTTTCAGGAAAATGCATGATATATGCCTTAAACGTTATTTTCTGTCTTGTACACTGGCTCAGTTGTTTATCGGAATGTGTTGAAATAACAGTATAGATTCACAGGGCCTTAACTTTGTATTACAAACTAATCAACAGGCCTAAATATAATTAATTAAATTCCACTTATATAACATAGTGTGAGTTAGCTCTGTGACAGCTTAATGGAATTTTTAAGCATGTGGTCATGAGATCGAATCCTAAAGATTTGGATTTCTTTTGGTCCATTCAGCCACCATTTTGTCGCTTTACATTGTACAAATAATTACTGTGCAAAAGTTGTGTGTATTTTCAATAACATATTCCATATGTCATTGTATGACGCTGTATTAAGTAGCGCTAGTGTCGATCCAAACTCATAAGTTCGTTTATCCGTCATGTAGGTATTAGTGACTGTAAGTAAGAAGCAAGGTTTTAGTTTAGAATTAAATCGCGTAACACCTATACCAAATTTCATCCAAATTCGTCCAGTGATTCGCGGTTCTGAAATTAAATCAGTAGGACAGATAGGTGGACAGACAGAAACTGAGAGCCCTGTATGAGTTAATTTCGTGCATATTAAGCAATTAACGCAGAATGAATATCGCACGCGCACTTTGTTTAACGGCGTTTATTTCGAATCTCTGGGCCTAGAAGTGAGCGTTCCACTAGCAGATTTCTCGTCGCTACTTTGTGCCACATGAACATTAATGCAACACGCTTCTTAATTTAAATTGCAGTAAAAGTTTAATTAACGTAAAGGAAGTTTTAACGTTTATTGCCAATTTTTACTTCATTTAACATTGATTTGTCAATTCCAAAGACAGTGTAGCTTCCAGCAATATATAAGAAAGTTCATGAACTTTGAGAGATGCAAAACAAAGCGGTTATAGTATTTCTAAATATAATATGAAAAATAATATTTCCTGTATATTGTAAATTGTCTGAGTTAATATCATGCCTTCAAAGTTGTTTCGGAGGTTGTCTCAGCTTCCTTTTTCATGTAAGAAACAATGAACGCGAGGAAGTACCTACTCACTTGGGCCAATTATACAAATATTTAAACGGATTATAAGAAATATGTGGATGTAAACTGGATTCATCTAGCTCCGGTAAGGTGCAGTGGCGACCTCTTGTGAACACGTTACTGAAACTTGGGATACTATTAAAGGCGGTTCTGAGTAACTCAAGAAGAACTCTGCCCCATGGTATTGCATATCAACGTTTAATTTCAATGTCCCACCTCTCCTAAATACCGGTAACTGTGACAACTTTCGTCCGAAACCACTGGCCACCCATCAAATTCGCTCCCCGAGCTTTCCACGTCATTAGCATGTAAGACCGGACACAGGAGGGAGGGGGAGATGCGGAATGTTGCTTTGCAGTGGTGTGGATGTGTCGGCCTGAAGACAGCGTCTCCTTGCCGGTCCCCTCTCTCACCTCACAGCGTGGCGCGAGTTCTCTGTTAATTACAGCCCTGTCACGACCAGCAGAAGTAAGGGGTGACGGCTAGGCTAGGCGAAGCGAGGAGAACGCCCCGACATCCCAGTCCCTGGAAACAGTAGGGATTGTACGGCTGGGGTGAGATTATCGTTGGCCCGAGATTCTACGGGATTAAGGCCCAAAAGGCGACTCGGTGTGTGTATGTGCAAAAGAGAAGCAGATCACGCAACCGTTAAGAAAAAAGGAACTGCGATGGACCGAAAGACCAACCCCACAACCACCAGTCCCCTCTGCCTGTGTGACATGTTCTTGATCACTCTTTTAGCTGAGACAGTAAATGTCCGACCAGCAAACGTATTTCATTCTAAGTTTAAGCAACGAATGCATATCAATAAACATTTAAAGCATTTCTCTTACATTAAAATACGAAGTCTCTAAAGAAAACTGCTTTTCTGTTTAAGACATTTCATTAAACTTGGCAACAACGCATAGGATACAGTTATAGCTTATTAAAAGTTCTTTTGTGTTATTTTCATGAAACGCATAATATAAATTCACATTAAAGACGCGGTGTCCGTCCGCACGTTTCAGCTCATAAACTACTACGCGGGTCGTGTTCAAATTTGGCACTGAGGGTCTACGTGGAACGTTGCCCAGGGATTTATTTCGGGTTTGTATCGGCGCAATGTGACCAATAGTTTACACGAATCTCGACTTATCGACTATGAATATCACAGGACTACATGACATAACATATTACACTGCGCTACAACATAATTATCTTTGTAGCAATATATCTCAAACTGCGATAATCGAGCATTATGCTAATGACAGTTTCAAAGTAGGTTAGCATATAATACATTTGGAAAATATGTGAAGTACGATTTTCACTCTTTTATGAAGTCGCAACATAGTTGATAGTCTAAACAACACGTCAGTCGTGAGAAGACAAGTGGTGCAAATGGTATTCCGTGGCTCGTATGTACAATGTAAATGGCCTAAGTGTTAATTTTTGATATATTTCATCGCATCTGATACTTCTGGGAACCATGAAATTTGTAACTGTAGAGGTTTCCTGTTTTTGCAGAAGAGGTAGTTTCATCATCGTCTCCACAAAATTCTGCCAATGAACACTACAATCAATTTACGACCAGCAAATGTAAACTCGTTTGTATATTTTTTCCATCGCTCAGAAGATCCTGTCGAATATTGAGGCATTTTTCTGGTTGGTTCCTTCGTAATAAACTAAATCTTTAAGGTGAAAGTTGTTTAGTAAATGTGAATTCTCTTTCCTGCTGTCCGAAATGCTTATTATATTAATGCATAGAAGATTTGAGGTTCTGACGGCCCTGAAGGTGGAAGCAGAATATTACTCCGAAACATCGGTATGTACCCACAAGTCTGCAAGGAGCCACAACCCATAAAAACAACATCGTAATTTACGTTTCCACATCTTCACGCCGTTTCTGTTCTATCCAAAGCTTTTACCTTCCTGTGATAAGGGGGAATAACATGTGAAGTGTTTGGAATAATACTTAAGACCATGCGCATATTAATCACTTTGCCGAAATTAACCTCTCATAGATAGATCTCAATATGTATCACGAATTTGTGAATGATGTTACGCTAGTCCACCCCTGTGTGTCGTATAAGATGGAGTCTTATTCCTAGTGAAGTGCGGTCTAATGATGGGATGGAATCCGATATAATGTGACCTAACAAACTGGCGAGGCGTGAATAGAACGCGGGCCATTAGCTGTCTTCTTCACTGCCACTGTGTATGCGTGTTTCGGATTCTTGCAGTCACCTCGTCTCATCCTCTCTTCCTCGCTTCGTTTTCGCCCACCCCAACCGTTCTTATAGACTGTACTGCTTGGTTATGTAACACCAAAGGATGGAGCACAGAAACCTTTCTTCTTGCTAATGTCTTTTAAAACAAAATGCAAGTAGTGCCCTCCTTATTTTGTCTCTTCTAAGATCAGTGGCGTGAGATTCAGAGTCTATCGGATTTTTCAATTAATTCACTAATTCCAGCGTTTCATGACTCTCACGTAGTATAGGGCAACCGAACTGCCACCTGGAGAGAACAGCACCAAACATTGGTATTTCAAATTCATGAGCTTCGTTAATCGACCAGGGAAACTCAGTGGCGAAGCAGCAGACATAACTGTTACGAATTTATGTCGTCTCCGAATTACCTGATGAGTTATTTTACCATCGTTTCCTGCCTTCTTCCAAGAAAATATCGACTTAAAGGCAAAACTCCATTAGGAGAGATTTCAGACTCTCACGACAGCGAATATAAAGATAACTGTTTGGGTTGTTGCACAGCGCAGTTTGATAAAAGTTTACTGGCGTGATGATAGAGTCAGCAAGCACCTCTTAAAAGTCCGAAACTTCACGATATGCAAGACAATGGTTGTCTGGTGAATGAGGAGAGGTAACAGTGGGCTAACATACACTTAGAAAGTGCTGAATTCGGCAATTTTGTTGTAGCCAGGACTGAAGTAAGGCAGTAAAAGATTTGAATAATTTTATAGGATTACGCAAGGGAGTTGTATATTATTGGTGGACTCTGTGGGAGGTGTAACGAAGAAATGTGAGACTGATTGAAGAATAGCATTAAGTAATGAAGAATGGGTTTTCATTTTTTCAAAGTTTACTTTATTTTCGTTGTATATAGTTTTGTAAATTTGTTATTACAAGATTAAAGAACACAAAAGAATAAATATAGGTCTTTTTCAGTTAAGTGCACTAATACTGCACACGACAGCGAAACAGTTTAAACCTTCGCAAAATCCCTTGTGGTGTAGACATGTTCGCAGCCGAGCGACAGTCGACATTATGCTGGATGCCAACTTATCACTTTGGTCCGTTATAATTTCGCCTTCAGCGGGCAAGGTCCTGTTTTCTTAACCAGCGCCTTGAGTCATATCATACAATGACCATATCGCCACCGCATCATCATCATCATTTCGTAAGCAAACCAGCGTGGGAGAGGGCTCTAATGAAGCAAGCAATAGAGGAACCATACAAAATACTTCGCCGTTCAGACACCGAGTTGCAGTATCCGGTGTCTTATAATGTGTGAGTAAACTCGTGTTATTTCAGTTGTTATAGCTAATTTCTAGGCAAAGTAAACTAAGTTACGATTTCGCCATTTAAGATTTACGCACTGAAGCAAACCGATCTCAACGAAAAGGAAATTCATTTAATTATTTTAAAAAAAATGTTAAGAAATATTTAACTGAAAGTTGAAGTCAGTTGAATAAGCCTTAGATATCTTACCGCTAAGTCTTAAAATTACACTAAAACGAGAATGCAGATACAGTTTGTTAATGAGGCCACATCCACGCCACTGCTAGAGCAACAATAACTTCAGGAGGCCGTGACACCATCACGAGCAAAGGCGTCACTAAGTTCTCGTTGGCACTTACTGCCTTACTTGGGGTACTGAGTGGGAGGGAGGGTACGTCCGCCCTCAGCGTGACAACTAAGAGCATTAAAGGGACGTTTTCTCGTTCCCCTTCCGCGTCTTGTAGCATCCTCTCAGCAGTTTCAGTTAACAACGGGCACGGCACACTTCATGCATCAGCACGATACCCACAATAGCAATATGCAAAGACGTTCGAGAATTATTGATAGAGGAGTAGTAGGACATGTCTGTCTTTAAAGAAACATGTGTCTGTTTCTGGTACGCACATGGTTCTAGGCTGGAGTGGACGGACTATGAAGACAGGGCGAAGATTAAAGAAAGCAGAACAAAAAAATTAAGTCGATTAATTTAGGACCATACAATACAATTTAGTATCTGGTCATACTACTGAAAAAATCTTGAAAACCAAATCATGAAATTATTAACAGATATGGGAACATAATTTTAAACACAAATAAATACGTCTTGGTGTACTTTATTGTCCCGAACTTATTACGATTAGTAGGATTTGGTTCCAGCGTCGAGTTTTCCTTGTAACTTCCTTTAGTTTTAAGGAACAAAAATGTAAGTTATATGTATCATATAATACGCGTATATCTATGTTGGAGAAACGGGGGTTGGATTTTTGTGAATAACAATAAATAATTTCAAAAATAAATGCATGTTTAAGCTCTGAAATTACATAGTAACACAGCCCATACATTGTTATTGCAACATATTTTCCACTAAATCGAATCGATTCTCTTTTCAAGTAGATTTTACAGACCTTGATCTAGTAACTACTTTATTTCAAGGATTACTCGCACATCTGTTTTGACTTCATCATGTATCCTCCAACGTTCCCGAGTACGCAGTCCTCTCGGTTGGTAGTGTATGATCTGTTTCGAAATTCCTTTGTCACTTTACTATATGCCCTATCGACTTCTATCAATCTAAATCATCTACATTGCTGTCTTCTGAGTTGTTATGCCGTGTAGTCTAGTTACACGGCGAAACAACCCAGAAAACAGTCGTATTATATAATATTGCCGCCGTGAAAACATGAAATTTCATTCAATATTTTCCTTGTCTGCCTTGCGACGGGCTGATCACTCGTTAAAGGAGTCCTACCAAATATCAAAAAAGATTATAAAACCTCCCATGTGTTAGGAGGCCAAGGTCCTTCAATGACTGTAGAGTCACTTATAATAAAAATAATTTTTGTTTATTGTTATTAGTCTGTACTTTTTTAATACATTAATTGAAATTTAAAGAAAACAGATTACGTTTCACAGCTTCAGTATACTTTAAAAAAAATTAGAAAAATTCCAGAAGAAATATTTTCCATGACTGAATATGTAAATCACTCGTCGCGTCCTTGAAGGAACTGCAGAGAACTACAAGGGAAAACGAATAAGGGCCTTCCCGTTCACATTCGAGTGGGGAATATTCATAGTCCTTGCCGCTTTGATACACTTTTAACGATAGTTTCTATTCTGATTCATGAACCTGGAATAATTCATTGTTAGAATTTCCTGCAAACGCACGTTTTTATTCCGGATTTTATTAACCAATTTTTAAGTTGCAGGAGCTTCGTACTGTCACATCAGTTTTTCCACATCTGCTTATTCCAGTATCATGCCGGATTATTACCGCTCCCTAGTCTGTTATATTCCTTGTATTCACATTATCACCAATTGACTTCTACCTACGTCATTCAAGAAAAATTCCAGAACATCATTAGACCTTAAAAGCTTTCTTTTACATTATTTCCATATCATTATCACAATTATTGCACCAATCAGCGCTACATGGCCTACACGGTTAAGAAATGGCTGTTAATACAAGACTCAATCAATAACTTGATCAAAAGTTTTCTGTTAATACAAGTGAGATTTCGGGTTCTCGCGGCGGCGAGGATGAAGTTGACTGTTGGATTATTCCGCCGGTAATTTGGTAGAAGTTTATCGACGTTTCAGAGGTACTCGAAGCCGCCATCATCAGGGTGATCGTCCTGATGATGGTAGCAGCAACTACCTGCAAGACAGTCATTTTCAACTATCAAGTGGGTTCGGGAAACAGTTATAGTGACTAGAATCGAGTACGAAAATTAATTTGACGAATGTTAAAGTAATTTAGAATGTAACCGAATTAGGTTTACTGAAGAATTCAAAACGGTTCTCTTATAATCTTGTTGTGGAAGATCGCTTGAACGGATAGAGCACAGAAGTGGTTCTGCAAGAACACCCAACAGCACCGGCATATCCCATCTGATCAAGAACTGCAGATTTCGTCTGAGGGCGCTCTTAAATGTTTACATCGTACGCTAGCCCCAGATGGAAACACAGGAGGCAGCTTGCATGTGCATTCCTGTACAACTGTCGCCAGTCAAAAGGCGACCTTTCCGCAGATCGCCACCGGCGTCAGACCTACGAGTTCTTGTCCTTGGGGGCTGAGACCGTGCAAGGCAAACAAGAAACAACTTTAACGACAGGTTACTTACGCACACGAGTTTAACAATTGAATTTAAATAAACATTTGCTATGTGTTTGTCATAGCAAATGTTTGTTTAAATTCAATTGTAGCCCGCATTGTAGAGAAGAGAAATGCATACAGAGTATTGGTAGGCAAACCAAAAGCAAAGAGATCACTAGGGACGGTGACCTAGACGTACGTGACAGGATAATATTAAAATGGATTTTAGAGTAATAAGGTGGGGTGATATGTACTGGATTAATCTGGCACAGGATATGGACCAGTGACACGATCTTGTGAAATGAAGAACACAAGTACAAATGTTGTACTTATGTAAAGTTAAATGGATTTAAATAGTAAATTTTAGGCTTGGAAGTATGTACAACATCAATATTCGCATTCCGACACGATGCGATCATAGAAACTGTCATTATTGATATAACAGTCATAAATTAACATATATCAGCCACGAAAACTGTGTAAACAACGTAAGTTACGCGTATGTTTAAAATATTCCAACAGGCAGAGTGACACACATAAATCACACCCTAATTTAAGATAAATTACTGACTGTTATAAACTCCAATTATTCTTCTGAGTAGTACATTTCCTTTAGGCTTCGCAACCAAAATTTTTTATGATTTCTTATTTCCCTATGCGCGATACATGCCTCACCCCTGTTAAAAGATAGTAACAGGTTTCATATCGAAAAAAAGAATCGGTTTCGAATTTTGTTTCTTCACAACGGCTTACTTCATAAAAGACCACTATCGGGGCCACAGCTGCAAGTAATAAACAGAAAATTGATCGACGGCAATATATGATTCAGTAGTTTGCCGTAATGAACAACACTGTCTTGACTTCAGTAGGACACAGTTTAATTTTAAGAAGAAGCCGGACAAATAAAAGACCCTTACGTCAGCTACTACAAATGTGATATCTGCCTACCTATTTGTACACAGACATTATCAAAACACAGCGCCCTTGTGTCACAAAAGCAAGAAGCAGGGAGAACAAGAAAAAAGGGAAAGACGAGACAAACAATATATAAAGTAAAAAAGAAACTGAAGAAAAAGTAGGAAGAAAGAAGGAAAAAATAGGAAAGGAATGCTGAGGCAAATGAAAAGTAAATTATGGGTAGTAAGGAGATGAGAAAAACTAAAGAAAAAAAAAAGAATAACGAAACGCGAAGTAGAAGAAACAGCGTGGAGCAGACAGCGCTACTAGCGGCCGTCGCGAGAGGAGACCCAGCTCTTCCAGATTAGAAATTCATTTGAATATTTCCGGCCTCGCGGTCGCGAAGAAGAAGAAGAAGAAGACGACGACGACGACGACGACGAGGGGAGAGACTGGTTGCTGCTGTCGAGAGATGCGAGATTCCGACTTCCCGCACAACACAGAGGGGAGCGACGGAGGGGTGAGGGGAGAGGAGGAGGTAGTTAGTGGAAGTATTGTGAAGTGACAACAGAGAGAAAATCAAGTAGCTAACACTTTGCAGCTCCTCCTCAGAACTAGGTGAGGTGTTACTCACGGCCACAAGTATTCTTGTGGGTCTCGGTAAAACCAATCATCTATCAGTGAATTTCTTTCGATGATTTTGTACATTGTTATAATGCTTACTATTTATTTACTTGCGTGTTATTTTACAACAGTTCATTACATACAGAAACATGTCTGATGCTTTGGAGAGAAGGGACAAAGCATTTATCGGAATGACAAAGAATCAAGTTTCTTTCCCATCTTCCAAACTCGTTTGAAGCAGTTTTTTTTAAAATAACAGTAATCTGTTTTCGATAAAATACCCTCCTTGGCCTACTCTTTATTAAGTTCACTGGACGTAATATAAGCCATTAACGTGTTAAACTGAATTGAAATTGAATCTAAATGAATAAATTCTATGGTTAAGTAAGCGCCACTTTCTCGATCAAAGTGAACTATAAATAAAGAGTGGGAACTGGGTGCTGAGTAAAGTACAGTATGTTCAAAAAATCTCTATAGAATACACACGTAATTGGAATTCTACAAATGCAGGGACTGACAACATGGTCATTTTTATCTAGGTCGTTAGATCGGATTTATAACAGGTATCTAATGTTGACATAACGCTAAATGCAAAATGACCCTGTGTCTGAAGGAAATGACGTTTGTAGTGCTTTTGTGTTTTTTGAAGCAATTCTTTGTTTTTTTAAAATCATTTGTAACACACTGTATTTGGACTTAAGAGTGAGAAATTACCAAGGGGCATAAGAAATCTACATTATGCTAAGCATCATAATTTGTATTCTTCACCAAATATTACTAGGGTTTTCAAATTAAGAAGGATGAGATTTGTGGGTCATGTAGCACGCACAAGAGAGATGAAAAAATCAGAAACAGCTCTGGTAAATATTACTTGATATATCAAAGCATAGATAATATTAAAATGCATCTTGGATAAAAAGGGTGAGACTGTGTGAACTGAATTCATATGCTTAACTCACTAATAAACTTTTGGATTACTTAAATTACGTAGAATTTCTGAAGTAGCTGGACGATTATTACGTTTTGAAGAAAGACCCTATAGGGATAATTACTTAGGAAACACCTGGGCAGTGAGAAAGAACAGAAAGAATTACTTACGTAGGATTTGAGGTTTTCATGGCTGTCTGAAGATGGCTGTCTTCTGGGTTTTGAGCCATGTAGTCTGATAGAACACTCATCGTCCTAGTGATGAAGGCGGGGAACACCTCTGAAATGTCTGTAGTGTTCTATCAGACTACACGGCGCAACAACCCAGAAGACAGCCATCTTCAGTATGGCACAAGTTTGACGTATTTGAGTTTCCACTAGCTTGTCTAATGTACCCATCCGTTGAGATTATTTAATGGAGTCTTATGACGCTTCAAATAACTGAAGTTGCACAATAACGAGGCAAAGCTAATTTCGTTGTTCCCGCTAACACTAGTATCGACTTCTCATAGCGACCAAGGGCAATGTGCACCAGCGGTGACATCATTATTGATGTGAACGCAAGACTTGAAAAGATTGCCATTCCTGCCGTCATAACCTCGATCATCTGGTGCTGATACTGATCCTAAATTTGTCAAATGGTCATAATTAGTTGAAAAGGTTTTAAAGAATTTACTTGAATTATCTTCATACTGCCAATTTGGCTGTTGATGTAGCACAATATAGTAAATAACTGAATTGAATTGGTTGTTTTGAAACTCATCTTTAATATTTTAAACGCCCTTACGAATCTAAACGGTGAGGAAATACAATCTGTTTTGTTTGAATTTAATATCTTATGTTGACCTGAAACGAACGGAAAAACAAAAACAAGGATTTATTATAAAAGTAACAATAATTTACCACAAAAACGAAGAAATTCTGGGATAGTGAAGACACGTGTAATTTCTGATGACACTGCAGAGCCCTGCTTTAACATCAGAGAACGTGTTAAACTTCCAAGGTGCAGATAGCGTCCTGTGTTCCATCTCCGTTCAGCTGCCGAAGGGTGAGGGACAGTTTCTTTCAGTCCCAGACTCATGAATATTCAGTTGCCCCAAGTCCCCAGATCGCTTCCCTTTAAAATTATCTAATAGAATATTGAAACGAAGGAACATTTCGATGAATTTTTCATATCCTAGCATATATATTTCAGGAGAAAGCCACTTATATTTATCATGTAACAAAATCTGCGGTCCCAGTGCAAGACGTTTGTCAAGAATGTGCACGTTTTTAATTCAAATGAGAAGGGAAATTTCTGAGAATAAAAATAATATTTTTTGTTATTTTAAATATTCAAAGAATTGGGTTATTTTATGTAATTCTGTGCGAAAGATGTACATTTTAATTTAAATTTTTATTTTTAACAACTTAAATTCGTTTTCTCTTGGTCCTCTGTTCTCAGTGTGTCCTAACAGATTTTAATTCGTTAAGAATGAACAAATAGTGTTATTTAAAAAGAATCTTGGCATTTATATCGACAGCAACCATCGAGCCTTGGAGCCCAGATTCGACCCATAACTCCCAAACAGGAATACAGGATTGCATGATGTTTTGTCGGAGGATTAAAACGAACTAACTCACGACGATAATGTAAGCCACTTCTTTGGCATTGAATGTTGCTATACACCTGCCAATTTCAGCGAACCCTCTAACCACATTATTCCCTTCAACAGTGGCGATGTGAAGTGTAATTCTGGAAATTTTTGTCTGACAGCTACAGACGATGAAAATGAAAGAGTATGGAAGTCGGATCGTATTTTTCACCAATTCAATATTGGCTTTCCTTATGTACCTTGCATAGCTAAAGTATTACAGTTAACTCTTATGTTACTATCACATTGCGTGAAGGCAGGGAAACAACTATGTCAAACGATAACAATTATCCATTCTCAACGAATTTTACTCATTTAATTAACTGGTTAGCAGAAATAACAACTATCTTATTATGTTTGGTAAACAAATATTAGGCATGATTCTGGTGGGTTTGGTTAAGCTGTGAGTTTTTAAATAGACGCTGCGTGTTAGATGAATCATAAATTCCGTGTCGTCCTATAAAAGCCTAAATATTAGGAGCAACAGCTTATGAATATAGGATATATTAAATTGTTTTATAGCTTAACACCTGTTCGTACACGAAACGTATCAACAAACATGTATGCAACTATCAGTCGTTTTACGAACGTTCAATTAATTCCTTTTCGCGTTAACGTGTTTGGAAAATAATATCCCATTTTTTAAGATGCATAACGAATTCCTTGTATGAAAGCTCGCTAAAATAAGTAAACTGTACGAAGTCAAGCGATGCGTATGTTTTTGTCCTGTCTTCTATAAATTAATTATCACCCTTCCTTTGTTGCGTTTGATGTCTTAGGCTTGATTATTACTGTTCATATCAGATTAATAATATCGATTGTAATGCATACATTCATACACTCACAAGCATTATATAATCACGAATGTTTATATATTTATATACGTCACTACCATTATCTAATTTTAAATATCCCGAAATACTGACTTTACATTTTCGTTTAAGAAAGACTTTGAAGGAACAAATCATTTTCTTAAAAAGGTGAGTTAGTGTATAAAACACAACTAATAATATCACGTGACAATCATACGATAACTAATGTAATGTTTGAGGATGATCACAGTAGACTAAGAATATGGAAATATTAAGTAGATTAATAAAATTAACTAGATGTAGAAACCCTGGGGTAACATTTTCTGAGCTAGGCCTATATCATAAGGAAGAGAAGAGGGTGGCGTAAGACGGAGTAAGGACGAGAATTTCTTTGAAATATTTACGAAAAAGACAGTCATGCGTGAGTTTGTTAATTTTTTCCCGCGGGTGTCAGACGAGCCTGTGGCTGACACGGTCGCATTATGCCCTTCCAAGCCACTTACTTGGCTGCTGATGCAACTCAAGAAGAAAGAAAGTGATGAAGATGATGAAGTAAAGGGGGCTGACTGGAAGAAGGCGTAGCCAACCTGGCGAACTTAACTACGATATTTTTTTCTCCCTTCCACAACGGGCGAGGTTCTGTTAAGTAGTTTTGTGTCATACGGGTGCACTTTGGGTTAGGGGCTGGAGAGCCAGATATGGTCAAGTGTTCTTGGCTGTTCCAAACGCCAATCCTTAAGTACTGTAGGACTTACAGCAGTTTAGGAAAGAGTTTGGGCCCACTTCAGACTGTGAGATAACCCTACGAACAGTGTCCAAGCAGCATTGACAGCAATTAGTTACTGCTTTGAGTAAAACCGGGCTATTGGGTGGACTAAGAACATTGCAGCTGATTTCAATAGAGCCGGAATTTCTAGATGTAAAAGCAGGTTACAAAACACCTCGGCCCAACTGTAGATGAAATAAGAACAATGAAAATGATAGATCGGTAAACACAATAATTGTATACTTTTGTACTTCGGAACTGTTTTAACTGAATCGTTGGTAGTAACATATTTTTAACAAATCTTTGCACTTTTCTTCTTTTAGCGATTTTTTCAAGTGAAGTAGGCGTTTTAATTTCTGCCATATCGGAGGCAATAATTTAATAAGCATTTTTAGTGTTAGAAATATAGAATAATAATGATATTATTTGCATAATTACCTAGTGCAAAGCTACAGTCATAAGTTATACTTAACTATTCTGTAAAGTGTTCTGGGATCAAACCACACCACCCCTGAGAAAGAAATGTGACAGTCTAGAAGCACAAACTTTATTGCAGAAATGGCTAGTTTGTGCCTGTGTTTAATTGTACACTGTCCTAACGTTGTCTTCACTGGTTCGATGGTTAAAATCTTTACAACAATTAAATAATGTCTCAGAGAACCACTTATTACACTCCACAGGCATACACAATTACAATTATTAGATAGCAGAACCTTTAGATTGACTGGCCCTACATAATGTCAAATTATTTAATTGCTTTTGGGTGATATATTTTGCAATTAGATGTATAATTTCTCAGACGTTTAAGTTACTTTGCTTCATTACTCGTTTGCAACTTGTGTTTATATTCTTGGCCAGCACGATACAGCAGATTGGCGGTAAAAAAACTGCCGTCTTGACGTACAGTACTACCAACTGCTGAACTCATGACGCTTTGTCATGTCGTAACGTAAAACGCTAATGACGTTTCTGTGGGCTACTGATTGGGGACGTTTCTGTCTTGCAGGAAGTACAATCTGTACAGTTTGAATTGGAATGGGTCGGAGTACCCACTGCACGGTGGCCAGAAAAGGAAGAAGCAGGCCGTTCTGCAAGCAACAACTTGGACTACACACAATACGTGTAGGGACCCATTCGACAGTTTTTATTCAAGAACAATTTCTAAACGAAGCAAGGAATTAAAGTAAATGAAATATGTTTTTTTCGGAAGATGTCACACTCGACATAGCCATGGCTTTCAATAGCATATTTAAAAGGACAAATATTAATGCTGGAGATAAGCGTAGAATAAAATACGAATCTTAAAGGACAGTAGAGACACAATCTATATTAAATTAAAAAATTTGGCTACCTCATTCCAGCATGAGGCCTCTACGTGTGTACCTCGTCTAACCATACTTGGCGTACTGTTTCACCTAAAGGTTCATATCCAAGTACATCGCCCTTTCCCCCCAATTTTTCGAAGCCTATTTTAATATTGTACCACATGAATGAAACGTCCTCAAGTTCTCTCTTCCGTTGCGGATTACGGATGAAAATTTTGTATCAGTTTATATAGTTCCGCCTGCTTAATTATTCTTCCATTAATTATTCTTCTATTATTAGGTAAAGAGTACAAATTATAAAATTCTTCGTTACGCATTTATTATCTGTTCTTTGTTTCTTCATATTTCTTGACATAATATAATATTCGAAATTATATCAATAAACGTTTTCTTCAGCATTCTTCTATACTTCAAAATCATAAAAGGGGTCAGACTTAATGAAAAAAAGAGTATTAAACTGTCTTTACCTTTATTTCCTTTGGTGAGTTTTTTGGTCATAAAAGTTTCCACTTAAAGAATATATGACTGAGGAAATTTCAAAGGGATTTCTGTTGGTATTAAATTAAGATCCGATTACGATGCGAAACTGCTACTGTTAACTTATCCTGGTTCGTACTGATAGGTGTTGTATCCTGTGCACCGGGGTATTCTACCAAGGTCGATGACGGAAATTATCTCTACTCATTTCTCCGGGTCTTCTCTCCCCCCCCCCCCCCCTCCAGAATGTAGGTACAGCGAGAGTGAGACAGACAAGGCTCCTGAACACTGCTGCCTGATGAAGTAAACCCATCGATCATCCAATTAGTTCACCAATCAATCATCTCCTGTCATTTGCCCTCTCTCCTTCCAACCCACTCTTATGCACCGTCTCTTTGTTCGCCACTTCTACTTCCTTTCTCTCTCTCTGTACTTTTGCCTTCAACCCTCACTCAAGTCGAGAAGTACAAAGCGGTCCATGCAGTGCTATTCACGTCACCATCTCGGAGTCAAGTACAGTACCGGGTGTTTCAAAACGTCATTCCGTTCGTTGTAATGGGATTTAAGTTATCTCATTTAAAAATGTTTCAAACATTGATGGCTTTTTGTACAATACCGTCAGACTAAACGTAAATATGTATGATTTGAGGTTTTCACAGCGGTGAATATGAAGATTTCTGTCTTCTGGTTTGTATGACCTCTGAAACGTTGGTAAACATCTACCTTACTACACAGCGCAACAACCCAGAAGACAGAGATCCTTAAACGTAAATAATTATCGAGAAATATGGTGTTTTTTAATATTTCAATATTAATGAAATTTGCGTTTTATTACAAAATTCTCTGGTATGATTTTATTGACACAGATATTTCAATTTAAATATATACGTCGTACATTAATAATATGTATTTTTCCTTCCTTGGTTTATTAAACGGTATATTCTCAACTGCAAACACTACCCTACACAGCCGCAAGTACGCAAACGTCGTGTCACAGAGGCCACAGCCCCAGACGCACAAGAAGGCAAGGAGAAAGAACTCGTAGGTTCACAATGCTTGATGAAGGTGTGAGTTACTGTAATGAAGAGAATGTATGATGTGCTACAAATGGTTATGTAACGACATGGGCTGCGTGACACATTAACATAAAAACGACATGTGATACTGTAGTAATAGTCACGCTTGTTCACACTGCCGCTGCTTAAAAAGTACGCGTGAGTCATATGTACAAACATTACCACCAACTCACAGGAACGTGCATGTAATTATCTCACAAAACACACATTTGATTGTTGCAAACAGTCGAGTCCATTAGCCCCTACACGCTTATTGATCACATGTCGAGAGACATGTAATATTATTGATTGTTTCTTACTTTATTAACGACGTCTCTCATTACTTTTGTTATAAACATTACAATCATCAGAATAAAAAGATTTATATTTTAATAATACCACCAAAGCAGCTTAACTAGCTAAACGAGTCTACAATTAAAAGAACAATAACTATGCTACCTTTTGCAGTCAAAATACCGCGTATATCGACAGAAGTTTTACAGTTGAATACTCATTAATACCAAGGAATGCAACTGGACATAGTCCACAGCTGGTTCAACCATTATCCCATAAATTTATCGTAATGATAAAATGGAAGTTTCTAAAGAGGTTTCCAGAACAAAAGTTTGTTTTCAATGGCTTTTATAGTCTTCCAGCAAAACGACACCCATATAAACAGAAATGTCTTTTACATTAACAAAGTATGTGAGCAAATTGAGGTATTCCTTAAATGAGAAGTGACAAGTTTAATATACGGCACAACAGTTCATAAGCAATTTAAATCACCAGCAACTTAGCCACAGGCTCAGGTAACTACTAAATAGGTCTGATTTTGTAAGATGTAACATGATGGAGTGTTCATGTTAAACGGGTCCCTTGTTACAACTACATGAACCACACGGACGTTCTTGGGTTCCGAACGGAGAGACCTTGAGATATGGAAGATAAGTGCTTTCATGAATAAGCAATCGCCGAGTACCGATAAGGGGTGGTCCTCCAGCTTTGTGTTTTTGGAGGGTTGCTAAGAACGAGGCATGCTGTAAAATATTACACAGGCCCTAGGACTTTGATTTAAAAAACACTAAACAGTAGGCTCTTCAGCATGAGTTATGTAGATAAAACGAAAACTTTAGGAAAAATGAACACTAATCTCATTGATAATTGTAATTATTTGAAATATATATTGTTAGTTGCACAATCCCCAGTAAGACGGCAAAAGTTACGGTGGCAACTGTAAATGTTTGGTGGAATAAATGAAGCGGTAAAACGTAGAAATAAAGTCTACTGGCTGATATGTATGTGGCAGACATATGTGTAATAAACTAACTTTAACGAGTCACATAATTATACACCGTATGCATAACCTCTCTATGCAGTATGAACATATAATTCTGTAATAATTAACCAGAATTATGCTCAAATTTTGTCAGAATCAGAAAGTAAAATTCAATACTGGCATAAACCGTTATAAAAAGCTGTATCAACAAAGTTGTAACCTAACATTCCCAAGTCCCACGACGAAACACTACATATTTTCGAAGAAAGTGAACAATGTCAAAAAGAACAAGGGCGGAAGAATAAAGCAAGAAGACGATAAAAAGATGCGATGAGGTGATGGCTCTCCCAGGTCTCGGCAGCAGACATACACAGGAGAAAATCCCATCAAAACATTTGCAAGTTAAATGCTATAAACGCCCTGTAGAGAAATATTTTTTGTTTCATATTTCCATCCCTTTTTCTGCCCTTTTCGCTGAATGCAGCCCTTGCTTTATAGGTCTGTATCTATATATTCTCGTCTTAGGGATGCTAGTGTGCTATATACAACGAATGCAAGAGAATCGGACTTTGGGCTATTCTCAAGGGGGTAAGGAAAAGCCAAACGTCGACTATTGAGGAGGGGGTAGAGAGGATCAAGAAGGGGAAGTTTCAGGGGGGGATCTGTAAAGTAAGAACATTTTCTCTCACAACGCAAACCTATAAAATTCCAAGGTGGCATTGTAAAATATACACAGGACACCACAGAATTCAAGGAATGTTATACTCTTAATTCGTGATATCACATTAAGGCATGAGAAAAAACAAAACTGAAAACAAGGCTTAATTTTTTCTATAAAGAATGATTAAGAAAGGATATTTTGGTGAGACAGGTAAAAACCTGTAAAAGAAATTTGATTTAATACTATTACAGTATTTCTTGCACATCGAAAATTCAACGGAATATCTACAAAGAATTGGGCTATGTTAAAATAATTAAGTTCCAGCTTTTAGAATCAGAAAAATGTAGAACTGGCCTTATGTACTATATTCATAAACTTGAGTTAATTACCGCTATCCACTATTCACTTTACAATCTCCCCCTCCCACATAGATATATAAACAACCAATTCAAAGTGTAGCTGTTACGAATTCTACATAACAGACTAACTGGGCCGTAATAGATGGAAGACAAGTACTCATCAACAGCTTCGACCTTACATAGGACATGCAAATGAACTAAACCATCTCTTTGGTAATGAATCCAGTGACCGGAACACTGCTAATTTCAAAATCCGCCATTGGATCACATCTTGGGTTCAATCTATCCAGTTAATATTCGCACAATTCACATTTATGACATCAATTCTTATATCTGGCGTTAGTTACCTCAGGCTTCAAAGAGGTCGCCTTCCGTGAAAATAAAGTTTGTATTTTTTTCTCTTTCAATGTAGTAATAAATTACACTCGTCATATCCTTAAATAACCTATTAATAAAACAATTAAAATAAAGAATTATACAAATATATCACTGTAAATTTAAATAATTTTATAGGCCTACGCAAAGAAATACATTCCACAACCCACAAAAACAACCCTACAATATTCAGACTCACCACTGTGAAAACCTCAAATCCTGCAACCCTACTTAAATCGTGCCAAATGTTAAAAAATATAGCACCAATGATATCTCTATAGTAAATGAATAATACTGTTATTAGCAACAATAGTGATGATGCCTATTACACATATTGTATCTAGTTTTCGTTTTCTGCATCAGTGATTGAGAACAACTTGTATGATATATTTTTTGTAATCTGTACCTGAAGAAAGAATCCGATTCAGTCTCCGAAACGGTTTGCTTGGAAAAACTTATGACTATGGATATTTTTAAGAATATTAGTCACAGTAACAAAGTATCATACATCATTGTCAAAATAATTAGACTAAAATAAAACAGGCTTAACTCTTTAACTATTATTGTAATTTTATGGTGTAATTATAATCACAGTTCAGTTAATACATTCATAGTAAGTGTCTTAAAATATCAACCTTTACTGTGAGAAACTGAACTAAACTCGCTTTTAGCTGAACTTTTGTCTTCAACTACTGCATCCTTGGAAATATATATATTTATTTTCTTGTCCTTCGTGGTGTGGGGTTAGGTCTTGATAACCAAGAACACAAGATGACCAGCAAAGTGGGCTGAGAATGGGAAGAAAAGAAAACAATGCTGTAGCCTGATTCTAGATCTCCGAACAGGGCAAGGGTGGGTGAGGGGGGTGCTATAAGAAGACTCACGGGAGCCAGCGACTGCCTTAACTGGTACGGGGACTCCCCAAGCTATATAACGGGGCCCGAAAAACCAATCCGCAAGAAAATGGGTGACACACTTGCAATACACTAGACCACCATATAACATCACTAGCAACTGCCTCCGAGGGCTAAATAGAGACACTGAAATAAACAAGAGACACAACGTCTCACCGCTGTTATCACGGGGTCTTTAGACCTTAATAAACGCGTTGCACTGCTTTTTGAACTTGTTTGTTTTTAAAACATGTTCCAAGAACCATGTCTCAAAAGTTAATTGTCTCGAAGAGAACATTTGGCTTGTAAGATTTGAGGTTTTCACAGCGGTGAGTATGAAGATTTCTGTCTTATGGGTTGCGCTGTGTAGTTTGGTCGATATTAACCAACGTTTCGGAGTTCATACTGCCTCCGTCATCAGGGCTTACCTGATATTGTCATTATTAAATATAAATTATTTTATTACCTGAGATTTGAGATTCTCATAGCTGTGAAGATGTCCATCATGGTTTCTAGGTTATAACTCCATGTAATCTTGTACGTTTTTACCATAATTAAGAAGGAAGTATAAAGGTGGAGACTATATATTCCTCCGAAACGTCGGAGACCACACAGCGTCACAACCCAGAACACCACGATCGACTTCAATTATTTTTCTGGCTACTCTGAAACTGAAACACAAGTTAATTGAGAGATGTTAAAAATCGTAGGCTATATATAGCCATCGCCCTAATTACGTAAAACAAATTACAGTCAGTTCCTTTTCATCTTAACCCTCCCGGGAAAGGCGACAACAGTATGAACGATAGTAAGAACTGTTACGGTTTACTGCTGTCTATTGTTTCATTTATAAACATGAGTTATTTGAAATTTGCATTTCTCTCTGGTTCTAATGCAGATACAAAACAATTTCTTCGTTTCCTGTGTCTTGCCCATGTTGTTCTGAACGGTTGCAGGAGAAATTGAAGCTAAAATCAGCATGATTAAAAAGCATAACGTCTACCTTAACAAAAGCCTTATTTCATTAAATATACACTGTATTGAAAAATCACAGTTTTTCTGGTGATAATATTTTGTATAAAGAACCAGTTTTTATAAAGGCAATAAATTTATATTTGATATCGTATTAAGTAGAATTTATATTTGTTCAATACCAAGTAAATTAAAATTTGGCGTAAAAACAATGGCGAATTTTCCGTTGTTTCGAATGTGAAATTTTAATGGGGACGTCTACGACGTCCCCATTAGACGTTTATTTTATTCTCTTGCAGAAAACGTATAATAAATATACACAAATTCAGATTTGTATCGTTGACGTAACAGTGACTTCTAGTCAATCTTTGAATAACGCAGGTTGTAAATGACGTAATAATTAAAACGTGCATGCTACTTTAGCTAGCAGCCAAACTTCTTATGCAGTGGTGTAAATTACTGAAGTAGTTTAATCATAAGCTACAGAGTGCAGAGAAAACACTTCAACCTGATTTTAAAACGTTCTTCTTTTACAAAAAAGCAGTCTGAGTAAGCTGAGAGGCGATGCGTAGCTTATCACTTTAACTGAAGGTGTAAGTGTCTGGCAAATCCGCTTACATACAGGTCTGCTTCTCTTTCAGGCCGGAGCTGTAGGCTCTTTCTTTGTTTCATTCACCATGCTCACGACCAATTTCATTTTGTTAGTACGCATGTTTCGAGCCGGGATAGCTCAGTCAGTATAGTGACTAGCTACGGGCTGGACGACCGGGGTTCGATCCCCGACGGGGGCAGAGGATTTTTCCTCTAGCCTCTGCGTCCAGACCGGCTCTGGGGCCCACCCAGCCTCCTCTACAATGGGTACCGGGGTCCTTTCCCGGGGGTAAAGCCGGCCAGGGCGTGATGCTGACCACTCACCCCCATCTAGTGCCGAGGTCAAGGAAGAGAGGAGCTATACCTCCACTCACCCCAAACGCCTACATGGCGTATAGTGGGACAAACTTTACTTTAGTACGCATGTTTCAGCCCTGAATATTTGTCAATGGTGACAACAATAATAAAAAAACGCAGAGTGATGTAACTACGTATGTAAAAAAAATGTTGGATGATGAAGCAAACGAGAAATGGTTCTAAAATGGTAACTATCGAATTACCATTGTGACATTAATAGGAACAAATGCATGGTTAATAAACCAATGCGTAGAAAAATGATGTATTTGGAAATTATTTCACAACAAACGAAAAAAATTATCCCACAACACCGACACCATTTATCGACACTTCCCTTTATTTTATCTGATAGCTAGACTGATATATTTAATGTCTTATATTCACACAATTTGTGTTCTTTTAGATTAATGTTATTCATAAAAATAAAGGCTACCTTAGGCCTGACCAAAACTTGTCGTTAGAATGCAATTATGTTATTTTACTCCTTTTGATTACGTGTAATTACTAATAATTAATATTAGAATAAAATTCGGTTGTGTATGGACGATGCATTCGTGCCAATTTAATACACAAAGTCCAATGTAAATAACTAACTGATCAGTAAATGAACGTAAGTGGCACTATCAATTTCCCGCGACATATTAATTTGTCAATATACTAAAAGCCAGAGAACAATACATTGTACGATATATCAGCTAACATCTGAAAATGAGTAATGTGCAGAAGCCGACAAGTTCTTATGGTTATAAAGTTATGTGGGCGACAATTCAACTGGTTTCATTGCATTCAACTAACGGTTAGTAATTATCCTCGTCAGGATAATTTATTTATTTATTTACGTGCTCGTAAAGAGCGGAATACAGAATTACAGGAAATCATTGAAAAGCAGACGATATAAAACACACAAACCTAATGCAGTCTATAATTATTACACAGAAACAGAGACTAAATATACAAAATAGATTTCTAAGTGTCTGGGGGTGTGGACAAAGAATAAGTTCAACGTAAACAATTTAGTACAAGAATGAAAACGTTTGCAAGCGAAATGCAACCTTTGTTGACGTCAATAATTCTGTAGATCACAGAAACATACGAAGCCTTGAAGCGGCCGTGTATATTAAGTAAAGAGTAGAAGATGGCTGTCTTCTGGGATGTAGTGCCGTGTACACTGGTAGAAGTCGCCCTAATGATGGTTGCAGCAAGGACCTCTGAAACGTTAGTAAAGTTCTATCACACTACACGGAACTACAACCCAGAAGACAGCCATCTTCGTACTCACCACCGTGATAAACTCAAATCCTACTAAGTAAAGAGAAGTTTGATTAACCAGACACACAATTCAGAATAAAATAATAACACTGTAAAAATTATTAACTCATAATAAAATATATACTAGTTGCTTAACTCCTAAGATCATAATTTTAAATATCACCTCTACGAAAGTAGAATGATATGTTTTTTCAATTCAAACTAACCACCCGAGGTGCTTGGATAAGATCCATTCTTAAATCGTTCAGTTCTCATCTTCTGTTTCCCCAAGTGCTTCCCCAATAAATTCTACATACATTTTTATTGTTTTCCTACTCTTTATTGTCTTGAAAAATACCTCCCCTTTCATTCTGTCCTACCATTAAATTATCTTCGGCGCCGTTTCAACCCTTTCTTATTCTCTTGACTCTTTAAGTTATCACAGTCTAGATTACAGCAGGCAACATGAAATCGGATAAGCGTAACCACGATGTGTTGGTGTCAACCGTAAAACAGGAAATACAACACAGCACAAGACATTTTATAAATTTTATAATTTTATAAACACTTTTACACTTCCACTTCGTACAAGGACTCCGAGCATAAGCTGATAATTCTGGCCCATTGTTAAGAAGGTTAAAAAGTCGTGTAGTGTTATTCAAGACGCAGTCTGCGTGTACCATTAACAGCATCATCAAGGAGCAGGGAAGGATGGAAAAAGTCGGTGAATGACAACAGAGTTCTTAGAGATGAGTATCCTGTGTTACCTTCCGGCATATACAATATTACTGATATTAAATATTAAAGTGGAAGCAGAAGAAAAGTGACACGAGGGCGATTTTTTAAAGGAAGAGGTTGAGAGGGAAGGAGAGACAAGAACACTGGAGGTGTTTCAAATGGGATGATAAGGGTTGTAAGTAGAGAACGCTGAGGGAGCCCTCAACAGTCTAATCACCAGATCCAACGAAACTAGAAATTATTATTCCATAACAAAAAACTCAAATTCAGGCCACTTCTATATACTAAAGGGTATAAATAATAAGTGTATATTTGTGAAAAAAATAGTTATTAAAATGTATACAATTACTACAATTTGAATCCTGTTTTTATGTAAAATGTGTACAGTTACGTATTACTGAATAATTTTGGAAACCGGAATATGAAATACTTCTTTGTTGAAATGACTTTCTTTTAACGATATCTGATAAATGTAAGACAAAAATTGTCACTGACTCATAAATATAATGTCCACATTAATAAATCGTATGCATATTTAAAATATCGTAGTTTATGATGAAAACAAATGTCACAATTCTATCCAACACTACAGAATAAAATAAACGTAGGACCTCTTATAGGTAAGTAATAACGAATCTCGCTTCCTCCCAGTATAAACACACGCAAATCCTTCAACGAAATAGGCAAATGAAAACTTTACCAGACATCATCTCTAGCCAATAAAACTATTCTCTAACACAAAATAAACAAAGAAAAAAGTAGAAAAATAACAAATAAAATAAAAGGTAAACGAATTGCTTGTAAACGTTTGACGTAGTTCTAGAACATTTTTGTTCTAACCAAATACTGATCCCATTTTATATGTGGATAATCCGTTTTATATCTTATCTAAATTCAACTTTCGCCATTTTATTTGCAAATAGATAAAGCAATTGTACAATATCCATTACTTTCACGTTCTAAACAGATCCGAATGATCGGATACAAACACGAGAATAGTTAAAATATATTAAAACTTGATTATTAAATGATAAATATATGCGAAAGTGGTTTGGGGCAGCAGACTGAACTGTCAATAGCAACAATAATAACAGTCATATGAAGACAAAATAGTAAAAACCAACACTAACCAGATATTAAGATGTATTTAAAAAATTCGTAATGTAATGCAGATACATTCTAAATCTTCGATATGTGTTACGTTAGATTAGGCAGTGTGTGAGGGCAGGAAGCGATGTGGCTGTGAAAGAGTGTTGTATGAGGGCGGTTTGGGTAGAAAGAGAGGTGGGCGCGCCGACGGTGGTAGCGGTAGCCGTCTTGCTACAGGACAAGAGAAGGGAGCAAAAGGAGAAGAAGAGACGAAACTAAGAGGGATAAACGTGATCCCATTATCCTCCTTGAGTACAAGAGAAGCAGCTTCCTTCTTGTGAAGTTGAGGAGAATCCTTCACCTCGGGATCCGTTGATACACGGGCTTTAAAAGAGACACGCCGATATGTAGTCGAGAAAGTGATCAACATTAAATTATTTTAAATATAGAGGAATTTATTATATGGATTAATCAAAATTACTCCGAAAAAATTAATAGATGTGACAATCGCTGTCTTCTGGGTTGTTACGCCATGTAGTCTGGTATATTTCTACCAACGTTTCAGAGGACCTTGCTGCCTCCATCATCAGGGCGTTATCGCTTTATTACAATTTTCAATACAATATGTTTAAGTAATGCTTTACAATTTTCCGTCGTCCTTAGAGAGAAATTTTCTAGTCTAAAAACAGTAACAAACTTCACTGCATTTGAAGAGAAGCCGAGGCAGGCAATTCTGTGGACTTCTTAAAGGCGGCAAACTACAATTCTCCTTACACATATGAAAAGAAAAGAATCTTATGAAGATCTTATACAGAAATATCATACTCGTATACATTATATTCACCTCAAAAAAACTCAGTTATGCATTCCACAATATACGAATGCATCAGAAATGTTACTGGAAATGACAATCAAATTTGTTATAACTAATTTCGTATTTACTATCCTAAATTCTGAGCTATCAAAAATTGATTATGTTTATTCACAGCGTTGTCTATTTGACAGTGTGCCGGTTTCACGTAAATTAATATGTGTTATGCAAGTTTGAAGGTTTCCGACGAAGGTGAGTTTTATGTGTAAAACTATTCTTCTGGACTTAGTCCATCGTCTACATTATAAAACTGCAGAAACTACGTTTGGAAAGTTGGATCCTGCTTCCATATTCTGGTAAAAAGTGGAAGAGACGAAGGAAAACCTGTCAGTTGGGAACCCTAGTTGAGCTAGTCTCAGACGTAGACCCGGCACAAAAGAACAATTTTACACACGACCTTTTTTATTTGATACAATATTTTGGGCTCCTACTGTTGAACAGGGGAAATACAATATTTTTATCAAGCGCTGTCATAGCAACTACGCCACTACCTTGTAAACCACAAACACAGCACAGATTTAAAAACAAGTCTGTGTCCCAAGCGAGAAAGCTGTTGACAATACCACGCTCTATTTAACTGTTTTCGTACAGTTAAAGTTTTATTCTTCATACAGAAAATTGCGACTCGATACCTACAACCATCGCATCGTCTCTTTCAGATTCTCCCCAAGAAAACTTTCACTTGCACTTGTAATTTAACTTTATGTAAAGGAAATCCTGAAACTCGGCATTTGATCACTATCGTTTCACTTTAAAGTATCCGTATTTTAAATTCGGCTATTTCTTATTCGAATACATACAAGAGCCAGCTTACCCGTCACAGCAATTCTGATGGTTCGTTAAAACTACAATTAAAGACTTCGTTTTGTATTAGTAACCAATTTTATATATAATATACAGCTGAATATGTTCGGTTTTTAAATTAATTTTAACATGTTTGATTTATTAATTTAATTGTTTCGTGACATTTTAATTTTTATTTATATATTTTGTACATTTTTGACATATCCAGGTTTAATTGAAGGGATGGATTTGTCTCCTAGAATTTTGAATCATTTCAGTCTCATTTATAGTTGTACATATAATAGACAAGAAATATTGTAAATAATGCAGATTGTATGCCTACCTTCCGAATAGGTAATGATTAAACGTTTTCTTGTAACTTCCATATGTAGCCTAGATGCTGAGATGACTCACATTTTCGATACCATTATCGATCTATTCTTAAAATGACAATTGCTATGTCGTCTGCTGTAATTTACATTATACCCATGAACAGGTATTGAAGTAAGTTCCAAGACTATGTTATATGAGACAGCGTGTTTCTGGATGAAAGAACTAAAGAAGTCAATAAAATCTTCTCGAGCAATCAGCCGCGTCAACTGGTTACCGTAGTAAACCGACGTTTCGGGAACCAACTCTGTCCCCATCATCAGGATTCTGATGTGAGTCACATCAGATCACTAAACCGACGTTTCGGAACCAATTCTGTCCCCATCATCAGGGTTGTGATGTGAGTCACATCAGAACCCTGATGATGGGAACAGAGTTGGTTCCCGAAACGTCGGTTTACTACGG
This sequence comes from Zootermopsis nevadensis, assembly GCF_977971745.1. Taxonomy (NCBI): domain Eukaryota; kingdom Metazoa; phylum Arthropoda; class Insecta; order Blattodea; family Termopsidae; genus Zootermopsis; species Zootermopsis nevadensis. The sequence goes on from NW_028259150.1 coordinate 1,296,885, forward strand.
TAACCAGTTGACGCGGCTGATTGCCCGAGAAGATTTTATTGATTGTATTCGCCGCGAAAGTCTCAAATCCTATAACTAAAGAAGTGGTTAAAACTGAGAAAAATACATACAATTCTGTAAGTCGCACAAACAAGAATATAAAAGTTGCTCTAAAATTGTGTGTGTGATTCCTGTTATTTCAGACCCTTCTGCAATATCACTGTACGTGGTTCTAGTTTACACGGGCTTCCTTTTAATCTGAGAAACAGAGGAATCAGAGCCTTGTCTGGGGGAACTCGACATTACAACTGATTTACGCGCTCAAAAGCAAACAAGCAAACGTTAAAAATATATAAAAGAGGAAACTTACTACTTGGATTCCAATAGCCATTCATCTATCAGGCGTCAAAGAACACAATCTACTGTTGTCTGCTTCCCTAGCCTTCCATAAGTCTTATCGAGTTTCAGTCTACAAATCTTTCCTGGGGGTTTCTACACTGGATGGAACGTACAACCCGCGGTACACCCATGTTCCTGTCAGTTGTGAAGTATACCGAATTAAAAGTCGGTGAAGTCAAATCATGGATAACTTTCCACAACCTACACACAACTCCATTTCGATTTATCTGCTAGATTTTTAGGTGCGAGTAACAAGGGTGTATGTCAAAGGGTTTTGTGAATCCTAGATAGTTATTTTATTTTGTAACCTATCTATGGAAACGTCTGTCGAAAAAGTTACAGTTTATTAAATAAATAATGTCTTTAAATAAAACATAAAATTACTTTTCAACATTTACCATAAAGTGACGAATCAAATTCTGACAGAACAGACACCGTACCGCAGTCTATCCAGTGTGCTCTGCGTGGTATTCAACAAAACCACATTTTGAAAAAAGTTTAGAACAAAAATCACACTCACAAATATAATAATCCGCATTTTGATGTAGGAAGAGGATAATATGAATTTTTCACTATGTGAAGTCTCCATGAAATATTTCAGATGGACCAACAAAAGGCAGGTACGTCTTAGGGTCATCTAATTTAATTATGAGCGGAACGTACAGAGTCTCCGCTGTCTGTCAAGGCTTGCCAGAAGTGTGCGGCGGAGTGCTAAAGCACGTCGTTTGAATGAAAAATAAGACTCGTACCAGGGTTAGCACTTGCAGTAAACGAATGTTTACTGTGCTCTGAAATATTCAAGTTCATTATAACACTGACCAAACATTTCGTTACTTTCGACCGACAAAGATTTGTTCCAGAACCTGAATTCTGGCAGCAATATTACGACTTTTATCACCGATTTGAATCATGTTCTTGTAATACTAATAGAAGAGAGTCTATTAGTATTAATTACATAGGTTGCTCCCTATCATATTAAGCAGAAAAAGACATATACATGCAAAACTTTCAGAATTTATAAACTTACGTACCTTATCAACATTATTTTTAAATCATCAAGAGTCTAAAAGCGAACTAGAATAAAAATATACAATACTTTGGTAAAACCCACAATTTTATATGACAGTGAGAACTAGACATTGAAAATAGGACAAAAACGGAATTACAGCTGCCGAGATGAAATTTATGAGACGCACTGCAAAGTACACTTGGATGGACTATAAAAGAATGGAGGACGTACTTAAAGAATTAAAAAAAAGTACCAATTTAAGAAAAAAATTTGAAATATAAAAACAATTGGCTTCAACATGTTAACAGAACGCAGAGAGACAGACTACCCAATTCTAAAAAAAAAAAAAACTATGGACCTTGTGGACGAAGAAATCCTGGAAGACCGCAGAAGAGACTTTTAGACTACGAGTCCGGAACGGGTCAACATGACCTAACTCCTTGACTGTTTGTTAATGAATAAAATAGAGTAGTGCTTAACGTGTACGTATCTTGAAATTGAAGGCGATATGTTATGTGGAAACGATGGTTACAACCAACAGCACTGCACAGCATTATAACAGGTAAGATCATCATTCAGAACCTCCTTAATACCAAGGCAGATCATAGGATCGGTTGTCATACCTAGAATAACAATGAATCTCACATAATTAAACTAGGAATATATAACATTTAGAGTACTCTAGCCAGATCTCAGATCTAATCTCTAAAACCTAACTAAGGTCATTTTGCTGTATAATTCAATTCAATTCAATTCATTTATTAAAGTGCTTGACAGACGCCAGTATAAAGAGAAAGTAAAGTAAAGCGTCCGCTACATGCCAATGTAGGCGTATTGGGGGAGTGGAGGTATAGCTCCTTCTCTTTCTTGACCTCGGCACCAGATGGGGTGAGTGTTTTACCCCCGGGAAAGAATCCCGGTACCCATTGGACAGGAGGATGGGTGGGCCCCAGAGCCGGTCTGGACGCAGAGGCTAGAGGAAAAATCTTCTGTCCCCGCCGGGGATCGAAACCCAGTCGTCCATCCCGTAGCCAGTCACTATACTGTCTGAGCTATCCCGGCTCCTAGTATAAAGTGTACGTAGAATAATCTAGCCGCCGTCCCTAGCTCTGAAAAAATAAATGAAATTCCCCACCTTAGCTAAGTTTAACTGTCCGTTCATACTTTTCATTTAATTGTGGTAATTATGATTTATTTGTTTGTAACAGAATTTTAAATCCTCTAACACAAACAAGAACAAAAAAATTAAACGACTGTAGAAAGTAAGAGAAGTAGGACAAAGACAAAATTCTTCTCAAATATTTCATCCTCATTTTTCAGTTCTCTAAATAATTTTCAATAAGCCACTGCTCTTTTTAATCCAGTTTCTGAAACACATTTTTCCTTGTAGACACTTTTCTACTTATTTTAATAGTATAGTCTAACAACACTAGCTGCAGCAGATTAACGTTTTGCACGACACATGATGAACTGAGACACGACTTATGTCGCCGTACTTGGCCCTCTATTCGGCGATTCATCATGCACGTAAATGTACATTTCACAGAAACCTAGCTAGAGCCACTCTACAGTGCTCGAGCAATAATTATTATAGTTTTGCGCACCTAGAGAACTCCTGCTAAAGTACCAAGCTCTAGCTAGATTTCTTTAGAGTGGACATTAATTCTAAGTGTTATTCTTTATGGACAAACTGGGTGAGGGGTTCTTGGAATTTATATTTTACAACATAAAATTTTTATCAAAATTTTACCGAATTAATAACTTCGCAACTTCTACACTCATCTTAAAGACATGATTGCAGATAAATTTTGCCCTGCCATTTTATTCAGTCATAATTTATTTAAGAACACAAATTTTACTTAGAGACAAATAGATAGAAATGAACAGCAAAGTACGTTGTGGATTATTTTCATCATCTGTAACTTCTGAGATAGCAAAACAAAGAAGTCAGAAATTGTAAATCAAGAAACTAGAAAGACACACAGAATGTTTCTGGAAAATATATGGAATCCGCTCGCTTTGAAGACCAAGGAAGTGATAGTAAGAAAATATTAAAATGGATCTAACTCCATGGAACAGAGTTCTTCGTAAATTAATAACCGGTAAACTATGATGTATAAGAAGTACACCGATTTTCATGGAACGCGAATATTAATTACGTTTTCGAGAAGAACCCGCCGAAGATTTTATTGAGTAACTAAGAAGAGTAAATCTTGCGAATTGAATATGGGTGTCCTGTAATAGCAAAGCCAGCAGCCGCCTTCTGATTGCTCCTTGATCGTAACTTACCAATTTTTGTTTGTTACTTATCCACGAGGTTATTATATCAGTAACGGAGACTTGTATTAAGTTGTGAGTCAATCAAATGTTCAGCGCTGCTTACAGTCGTTTACGTTGGGCGCAAGTCACTTCGAGTCTTGGTGATTGTCGATTTGTGATAGCTTTGCGTGTGCTGGTAAATATTTTATGTAGACCAAGTACTTTGGTAAAAGAACTGAGATAATAACGAAAGCTAGCCATTTCTTCAACAATTTTAACATTTGAGATTTAAGCTTGTTCATCCAAATTCGTAACATTGGGCATAATTTATTTCCGCGTTTCAATTTTGTACTAAAAAGAATTTCAGTCATTTTCCATTTGCTTCTCCCATTTCGTTAAACTTACACGAAACTGGTCTATCTCCCTTAAGTCTTTTCTCCCCTACACAAAAAGGAAAGCCAAGTAAAAACCTTTAAGCAGAAAAAATGGCTATAGTTGCTGAATACACATAAGAAGCGTAATACGCGATTTGTGTTACACCTTGCTCCACTAAGATTGGGGAAAGAGGCTTTCTCTGCAAGATAGGATGGGCGGGCGGTGAAAAATATCACATAATTAGTCTTGCGGACATATCGGCTGCCGCACCTGCTCAAGATGGAAGGCGATATGGTGCATGTGATGACGTCGCGGGGCTGCGCGGCCCTCGATTCGCTCTTCGGGGAACTATAACCATCTACATGCGCAACTTCTGCAGTGAGTAGGCCCCAGAGGAGCCAGCCGCAGGCAGAGAATGAGTGTCACAAAGACTCTTCCCTACAACGCAACTTGGGAACTCGCTGTAACACACCAGCCACTTATTATTCTGAATATACGCAAATGGAGACATATACACCTTCAGCATGGTAGTAGCTGAATAAAATGTTTATATTATTATTATGAACACAAAAATCTATGCTCGTGAAATATATTAGGAAAGAATGAGAGAAGAGCGATAAATACAAGGAATAGAAGCAACAGAATAACTCTTAGAATCCATAAGGTTAGACAAAAGAAAGCACTGAACGAAACAGAGTAAACATTAGATAGATAATACAATTGAACGCAGTCTAAAGGAGGAAGTGATGATCCGTGTAATAGATTGAAGAAAGGTGATAGGAGAGATTATTGAATTACAAACCTACTGAGCGGAAAGTTAAAGAAAAATCAGGGCGAATATGAAAAAGCTATTTGACGCCGGTACTGGCTTTGAACTAATATTTGACCATTGCAACCTCAAAACGTGAACATATAAAAGTAATGCAAGAATTAAACAAGGAACACTTATACTGACATTAATATCATTAAAGTTTGTAAGTTTACACTTTTTAACTTTATATTTTTTTGTAAACCGTTGTTACAGACGTAATCACAAAGCTCTAAAAGGGAGACATGTTTTAGAACGAAGGTAATAGTATTATGAACTCATTATTATTTCGTCCTAAATCGGTTTCAGATATTACTCTTGCTTTAAATGTTTACATGCAAAGGACAGAATATGTGACTCCAAACAACAGATGTTAAAAGTGCAGGTCATCGAAGGCCAAACTGAATAAATGATGTTAACAAATTACAGCTGAAAACACTTTGCTTTAAACAGTATTATATTTACTTATACTGGAATTACTCAGAATAAATGAGCACACAAGACCAAACATATCAACAAATTAATAGGCTGCAAGGTTTAATTAAAGTCATACTGGTACCTAAGCTATCTCAAAGTTGAATGTAAGGTTTTTCTAGTGCGAGAAACTTTAATTTTGAACTGTTACATAATACGAAGAGAACATTACATTTGAAGATTTCTGTCTTCCGGGTTGTTGCGCTGTGTAGTCTGGTCGATGTTAACCAACGATTCTGAGGTCATACTGCCTCCGTCAACAGGGCGATGAATATTCATCTCCCTGATGACGGAGGCAGTATGACCTCTGAAACGTTGGTTAACATCGACCAGACTACACAGCGCAACAACCCAGAAGACAGAAATCTTCATACTCACCGCTGTGAAAACCTCAAATCTTACAACATTCCATTCCTTTGTTAGGCATAAGCCTTGCCTTTTTATGATAACTGTAATCTGAATATTTCCTGAAATGTCGGAAGATTTTAAAACGTTTGAGACAGGATGTGGCCTCTAAACGAAACATTTAACTGCGGGTATAGGCCTATAAGTAAGCACACTATATTTTAGATATGAAGGCTAGTGGTACTCTCCTAAATTACAATGTGAGACGAAGAGTAATATATTTGAAACAAGCAAAATACTTTAACCGATCAGCAGCAAGAGATATATTCCAATATTACAATGTAAGTACATACTAATAATATTTCAACTATGGATTAATAATACGGAAATAAATTATGACAAATGCAAACGTAAAATAAAGTGGTATATGAAAGAGTTTGAGTTATGATCCACATGAAAGAAGAATGTTGGTAGATGGATAAAAGAAGGAATGGACGAAGGTAATATTAATTAATACCGAATACGTTATCGGACCTATCAGTGAAGTTTAGGGTGATTGTAAAATACATATTTTTACTTTATAATAAGCTAAAATGTTACATGATAAAATTTATGAAAATATTTTCATTTCTTGGGTAATTTTTTAAACTGACATAAAGTGATTCTGTGACGAAATATCTAACAGATGTAATAATCCTTTCACACGAAAATTTGTCAGTTTTTTATTCTACGTGCCGGAGGCTGACAACATTTTAAAAGAATTTATTGACAATTTGTTAGGTCTGTGTTGTGATCTGAACTCAATCCTTGGTCAGATGTCAACGTTACTTTTATTCTCGGTAAGAAGAGCTGAAGTCAGACCAGACTACATTTGACTTAACCCTTGTAACCGAGCATCAAAGATAATACAAATTCTTTTTCTATATTAATTTATATTCCAATGTATTTTTGACTTTTAAGAGAATGACTGTGATGTTTTTCGCGATATACAATTACACATAGTAAATATGTATAAGTGGTTTGAATATCAGACCCTTATGAAGACCGACAACTTTCTCGACGTACTTTGCCAAGTGCTGTTTCGCCTTCGCTCGGACTTGTGCCACAGTTCCTGTATAGGGTAGTGACTACAGCTACCTCACTTCAACCTCCAAACACGTCTGTTGGGAAATATGTAAAACTTAAGGGAAAAAGATCGAACTTTTGGTTTAGGTTAGGTGGTTCGTAGTCGAGCTAGTCTAGTGGTGGTGACAAATACAGAATTTGCATTTAAATAGGGTATTTCCATCTGTGATACGCCACCACACCCTTTCCTTTCCTCTCTCTCTGTCCCTCCATCTTCTCCAGGACCACCTCTCATCCCCGATATTAAACATCGTATTATTTAAATTGCAAACGGACGACCGCAAAGGGAATCCTGTCACTCTTTCCTTCATCTTCGTCAACGTCATAGTCTTGCTCTCTTACACTTACATATCCTTCCCCTCCCACCTTTCCTTCTTAGTCATTCTTTCTACTTTTCTATTTTGTGCTACACAAATGTATAACTCATCAGTTTGTGCAGGGACATGAGACTTAATTTGACTCCAAGACAAAATCCGCGTAGATGGCAAGACGTGAATGAACAGGTGGAATTTAGAAATGTAACTTTTAAATAGATATAAAATTTAGGTTTCGTCAGTACGTATGATAATTGGCCTACCTGATTTAGCAGATAAATTCATAATAAATTACTATGACGCGCTTTTTTGTGTATGCTTTATACCCCGGCATAAAGTAAATATGCATAATCTTTCATCTTCAAAATCACTTGATAATTTTTATTAGATTTAAAGCTGTCTTCGGAGTTCTTGCGCCGTGTACTCTGGTAGAAATTTACCCACGTTTCTGAGGTCCTTGCTGTCTCCACCATCCATGCAGAAGCCTTAACGATGGAGGCAGTAATTATAAAGATAGGCAGTAATTTTCTCCAAAACCTGCTAGATTACACGACGCCGAAAACCAAAACATTACATCATTCTCACAGTCATGAAAATATTAAATATCAATATTTATTTCTTATAATTACCATATTTTTAAGACGCACAGTTTAGGAGATAGAGGGTTAGACTGACGGATTTTGGCCTGCGGTTAGGGACTAAAGAAGACTATCTGAATCTGCTGATCAGGCACTTGCCTGCAGGATCTTCATGCAGGATAGCCGATAAAGCAGCCAAGATTTGAAGTCTGTCTCAACACGCAGTACATTGTTCTCTTGTTTAAATGCACAAATCTGAAACTGGTGTTGGGACAGAGACACGTGCTGGTTGCAGACAGAGTAGTGACACTTTAAACTTGTGAGGTCGTTATATGGATGTAGAGACCATAACTATCAATAAGGTAAAACGTCTACTTATAGTGGTCTTAACACTTGTAGAATGATATTAAAGTATTGAAATGCCTCAAAGATAGAATAAATAAAATATTATTTTATCATCTATGCAAAGACTATAGGCAAAATAATCATCTTAATGTTATATATTATAGTCTTTGTTAAGTTTTCAGTTATTTTAGTAAGAACAATCAGGTTATTTTTATACTTTGAGTTTGACTGTAGCATAAGATCTATGTAATATTATGATCTACGTCTATTCAGCGCGATACCAGAAAGCATAATAGACATCCAGCAAACAAATACTGGTATGAATGCACAGAGTTGAAAATACCGTAAATTATCTGAACACAATTTTAATTCAACAGAGCAGAGTTGTTCTTGACAAATTAATAGCTGCTTAGTGATCATGAAGTTTCCAGCCTTTTATGAATCCTGAAGGCGAGTAACAGTGCTCACCAAAGCCCGTCCTTGGTCCTTAACCAAAACCAAACGAATTCAGTCTACAGCTTCATGTCCTATTTCGTTATTTTTTACTTTAGTAATATCCTCTCATATACAGTTACGTCTTCAAATGGTCTCTTCCATTGAAGTTTTACAATCACATTTTTCTTTTCCTGTATAATCAGTCTTATGCGTGACATTATGCTTTCTTCATATTATCCTTATTGATTTCATTACCGTAATAACAGGCCTATTTAGTGCATAATTAATACCAGAAAAACAAAATTGCTATTTTTAGCAGCATTTTATTTCCAGTAGTGCAAGGCACGAATGTATGCACATTGTTAAGAACAACATAATCGTAAGTCTTATTCACTTTACATTAATTTCCATTAATTGTTTTATTAAAGAAAGCGATAACACACGCTGGGTCCGTTTGAATGATTATCAACAAGCTAAAATCAGTTAACATAAATAATCAATAAAAATGTCATTCTGTGAGGAATAAGTCCGTATTTTCCTAACAAATACTCTTAGTTTAAACACAAAATATTTTCAATTTTGCCAAATTCGTAAACGTGTGGTGGAGATAATGATACACGGTCAATATTTTAGTGTGAATCTCCTTCCGGATAAAAAATTACTTTTAGAAAAACTTAATTGCCTCTCTTATCCCTACCATAATATTCTATAAAATATTAGGGTGGTAACATCAAATTGAGGGAGATTGACGGATCATATGGTAGGCATGCGGATATAAGAAATCAGCACAAAATTTTAGTTGAGGGGCCTGAAGGAATGAGACCAGTTGACAGGTCTAGGCGCATGTTACATGTAACAATCGCGACGTATCCTAAAAATTTAGGGTGTGAGGGCGTAGAGTGGATTAAACTGGTTCAAGACAGGGTCCAGACTCTTGTGAACACGTTATGAGCCTTCGGGTTCCATAAATTACGAGGAATTTATTGATCAGCTGAGAGACCCTTCGGCTTTTCAACGAACCTGCTCCATTGAATTACAGTATTTTGAACATAAAGAGCGGTGGTGTCAGCACTGAGATTTATAGTTTCACAGTGTGAGGTGATGTCGGACGAACAAGTGCGATCATCCTGTAGGACGAGGCGATGTGGCAGCAATTAAGTTACGTCACTGAAAACCAATTTAAATCCACATATAACACGTTCAATGATAATATTTGCAAATAGAAACACACCCGCATGCCTATAAATACAGGGGAAGTGATAAAACAAAGGAAAAATGATCAAAAAGGAAAATATGATTGAAAATAAATTACAAAAGCAAGTTTCATTTCTTATTGTAGTATGCAACCCTGTGAGAAGGATGAGCAATGTGAATTACTGTATTTAGGCCCAACTTTTTCTGAATACTGTACGCAGTCCGTAACTTTCATCTTCAGCACTTGAAACGCAACAAGATGGCGAAAGATCGATCACATTTTATTGTTTTTTTAGAGCGGTATCTCTTTTTTTACAGCCCTCATACTTTTAAACACAGAGATTTAGTGGAAAACACTGAGAGGGTGGAATGCGGTAGTTTAAAAAACAAAAGAAGGTAATAACGAAATAAGCTACAGGTTGCGAGTTTCAGCTGGGACTCATATTATTTTTATCGTTCCTCTCTTTTCACATCCGCTCAGAAAGGAAGAAAAAAGAGGTCAAAGGGATAGCTTAATGAAATTATCAGTGCACCTGATATTTTTAAGTCGAGCCTTTTCCATCCATTTTAAAGCTTTACCTCATAAGACTATGATGAGTTTATGGGATATTTCACTTTTTTCGCCGACTTGAAGCGGTGGCCGATATGAGCTTATACTGCAGAATATCGAGATGCAGAACATTCTTTAAGCAACGTAGTCATGTTCAGATCCATTTCTTAGTATTGTAACGTGGGTCGGCGTTGCGACCTGGATTGTCAACCCTGATTTATTCACGTCAAATTAAATCAGTTACGGAGTCTGCACATACAGTCAACTCTCTACAACAATATGAAGCAGTCCTGTAAAAGCTTTTTTTGCTTTCTCTCAGTACACGACAGTATAAACGTAGCCTTTTCAACCTAAAAGATATTTAGACATAAGAAAGATTACAGATCACATGGGCTGTTCCTTGCAGTGGGGCTGTCTACATGAAATCAAATTTACAGACGAGCACAATAGAGTTGCTTTATACTACAGTGTCATCAAATGACTCATTTTCCACACATACTGTTCAATATGGATTGCACTACAGGCGTTAGATCTATTGAATGTCACTCAGGAGAAACACTTTAACCTTGTCTGAGTGGATGAACATTGTGAGTTGGAGACCTTGTAAAAATACAGGCCTAAGGCATTTCGTGATTTAATAAATAGGTTTCAACTAATGAATTTCTAGACACAAATTTACCTCCATCGGAATTCCATGAGTGTGAATTTGTCAAGGTCAAAGTTTTTATCCTGGGCAACAAACAATATTACGTCTGCTTGGTAAGGAAGAATTTAAAACATGCTTCTATTCATTACTTGTAGTTAAAATAAAGACAATGCGCACAATACGTTCAGTCCATAATCTTCATTCCTATATTAAGTTTCATATAGCCTATGTTAAAATCCGTGAAGTGATGAGAATAAATAAGCGCTGACGTTTGAAGATTTCTGATGATGATGCTTTATAATCCGCAAAATTGTCCCCCTGGACTTTGTCCATCGTCTAAACAATAAAACAATAATGTTACAGCTTTTCGAAAGCTGCTTCCGTTTTCAGGTGAAAAATTGAAAGAGGACGTTGTGCCCCTTAGTTGAGCAAGCCTCACTCTTGGTCCAGGTCACCGTCAGGCTGGAATGAACGCAATTTTAGTCTTCCTCTTCGATGTGAAGGATGAACACGAAAGCGGAGAGACATTGTCACTTGCACTGTTGCATTCACGTAACGATGAAATTTAGGAATCAATGCAACGAGCAAGTTCGTTTAGCGGTAACGCGCCAGACTCCGTGTCGAAGGGGTACTCGGTTCGAAAGCCACCCATGGCCCAGAGATCCTGAATACGAATTTGATGTGGCCTATGAGTCCTTCCAGGAAAATACCGAGACGGTAATTAAATATTTAAAATATTAAAATTTAACGGGAAACTTTGGTTTATGTAAGTCACCTAGATTTATTCTTTTTTCGTACTCGTCAATCCTAGGATCTGTTTGCACCCCCATTACGGGGTTGTTACTTGCGAAGATACCACGGTGGTTTCGCCTTGCCTTCCGTGGCCAGTCTTTATCCATCAGAATGGAAGAGAAAGGACGCGGGCAAACATCAATGCCTTGAGTGGGACTCGAACCCACGGTCCAACGGCCAGGAGCACGAGGTCCATTCCTCAGACCGCGTGGCCACTGCGGCCGGCGTTTTATTCTTAGGGTAGTTATATTTAGAAGATTAGCATGGGCTGCATATGTAGCTTGGATAAGGATATACATATATACAGAACTAACATGAGGAAGGAAAGCGACCTTTTTGGAAGACCATCAAGGAAATCGGAGAACATTTTGGAAATATAGTGCCGAAATAGGAAGTGGAGGAAACTGATGTAGGATCGAATCCAATAGCAAAACTTTCTATTAGGCTACCGTAGTATAATTATGGGATTTCAGCAAACTCCTGAATTACCGTGTATATCTATAAAAAAATCCCAATATAACACTGCTAGACTATAATGAATCAACCACTACCATAAGCTCTAGGATAATGCATATTACTGATATTGAACTATTGGGTTTTGACACCAGAGACTTGACTTAGGCCCCAAAAACGGTTCAGCAGTACACATCAGCAGGTCCTTCAGTGTGATTTATATAACTTACAAAGTGACCAAGAATCAAGACAGTTCCTGCTGCTTTTGACGGTCAAATACGAAGTAATAAAGAGCAAAGTAGCAAGTTTGGAATAAATCCCATCATTGTATTGTTACGCACCAGAAAATTCTGCAGTAGCAGCGCGGCGTCTTGTTATCTGGCCGTGTTCCCTCGCTTGCTACGGGATACTAGTCTCAAGTGTTTACGTGCCTCTGGATGAGAATGAGAGGGATGTTTGTTCTTTATTTTTTATCTTTTCCTTTCCGCCACCACATGAATATTTAACAAGGAACCCGACTTAATCTGTGTCAGGGGAGTAGAAAATAGCCAATATGAGTTTCTTAAAGCCCTCGCCCGCTTCAACCCGCGGCTCAGCGTTTGTTGCCACAGAATTACTAGAGAGCTCGCTGTGTGTTGCCTGATTTATGAAAACGCGGGACGGTTAGATTAACTTGCGTACTACAGTCTTTTAGACAGCGGATTCTACTCGAGCTACTAGCAATACGTGCAAAATACTCAGTATTACATCGTGAAAAATGACACACTGTCCGTCATTCATTGAATACAGTTCCTGCTCTATAACTCACATGTACCAGGAAGGATTTGAGAAGGAAAAATCTGTGTTGAAACATAAAACACAATTTCTCCATCAAAACCTTCCGGGAAAGATTGAGAATAATTGCGCCTGTTAAAACGTATTATAAGTTGACACAGAGAACATTTTAATTTTAACGTGGTAAGACATCCCCACTGCATGTTATAAGCTATTGTTTTGTAACGTTCCAAACTTTCAGACGTATTAACTTACAACAACGCAAAGTAATATAATGTCAGTGAAAAATAATTTTAAATACTTGTGAATTTTCAGATGTTTGCATTCGAAATAAGTAAAGTGAGTTTTGAATTGGCTAATAGACACACGAAGCAAAATAATAACTTGCTTATTTCCATTTCAATTTGTCTGATTTGATTAATTTGAAAGTGGAATGAAAATAGATTATGGAGATGCATATATTTTCACAGACCCTAAATCTTGTAACATTACTGACAAATGTTTGCAAAAATGAATTATTGTTGTGGAATAAAACACCAATAAAATTTATGAAAATTTTGCAAAAGAAAATGAGAGTCATTCTACACATTGAGAACATAGAACACGAAAATTGAAATAATTTTTAACTAGGGACAGGCTTTCAAGAGTAGGTCAAATTAGTCACAGGCGTTATCCATGTTTCAAAAGCTTCGTAGCAACTTTTTATTAACTATTATATTACGAATTTTGGAAACAAGAAGTATAAGATCAACCGTTTATATTATACAATGCACCTTTTTGTATCGTGACCATCGGACGACGGTGTGGGGGCGAACTTGAATGACACACTGGCGGAAGTAGAGCGCTAAGGGCTATGTCGTGATTAGCGCTCGTTTCGACAAAAACGCACAGACCGAAAGAAGAGTTCAATGGTGCCTCTCTATACCAGGCCATGTTAACAGCACAGTGTATCTGCAACACAGATATAAACAATAAGCCTGCCTTCGTTTTTAAATACAATGCGCAGCCTATATGAGGGAGAGAGGGTGTGAGCGGCACGACGGACTTCAGTAGAAAACATATTTGAAGAGCGAGAGAGAAATATTTAGAAAGGAGGTTAACAGCAGGAGGAGGGTTCTGGTAAAAAAAGTGGAAATTTGTAGGGGTGGCAAGAAGAGGAGGGGTTGTAATATTTTTAAATAGGGAGGAATATATACTACAGTTTAGGAAAACATGGCCGGAAAGGAAATCAGAGTTTGGTGGGGGGTTACGGGTGCAGTAGAGGAGGAGTATGTTTGGAGGTGGTTGGTAGGGAACTTTGGCCTTTTTTTATCATTTCTATCCGCTTGTGCATCCGCATAGGGAGAACCAAACCACAAGAACGGGGGAGAAATTGTGGTGGCTGTACTAGTGGAGTGAGAGCGGGGGCGGTGGGTGGTTCAGGGGGTTGGAAAGAGGAATATTGAATTCAATTACCACACTTGCCGCCAAGCTCAAACTGTACAACGAAGTAGCGTAAAGCAGAATGCCGGCGTTCCCTTCCCCTTCCCTTCTCCTTCTAACCTAACCTAGGCTTTGGCCTAGCTGCTGGGGTCTGGCCCTGTAGGGCTTAGTTTCATATCGTATCGGAGATATACGTATAATTTCAAACCCTTCCCCTACCCTCCCCATCTATCCACAACACTCGGATGGCGTATCCTGTTGTATACAAGACTCAACTCAACTCAAGGCGGTTGTTCCACTTTTCATTTTGCAACTCGCAGCAACTGTCTAGCCCCCATCCCCACCCCCTCTGTCAATAATGTATTGCCTGTACAAGTGGTTTTCTCGTGCAAACGTGATTTCATCATGAAGACGTCGTTGCTTGAATTGGGAATATATCAGTTCTCCTGATGCTTTTGATTGACGTACGACCTAGGATATGAGCTTAAGTTGCTCTCTTAGGAATACGAATGGTTCAGCGATACCTCATTACAGCGAGGGTTACAACCGATCTGAGACCATTCCTCAAATCGACTCTAAATTACAACTGACGTCATGTCATATTCCCATATTATTATTTAATTATGCATAAACATTTCATTTTGAATATTTAAAGATTTTCCTAGTCGTCTTTTAAAAGATGACATCTGTAGCCGGAAGACATACACAGGCCTGTACTTACTGCAAGATCATAACATAAACATTGCATTAATATAAAACTGATTTCGACTTATGTATTTGAGTGGGCATTTTAGCTACAAGTCTTCAGGAACTTGAAGATATCACCACGACGCCCGCTTGCAGGAATACAGCGTGCTTATTAAGTCTGGTTTGGATATCTGATTCAGGGTACATCCGATGTTAGCCAGAGTCAAAGAAAATATTAAGTACGAGGCACTATTATAAAATAGTCACCTAAATCACGTTGCTACATTAAAGTTGTCATGGTTTCCAACAGGATACGAGAATATTTTATAACCCTGAACAATACCAGAAAGGTTGTACCTGATGGTCTAGAAACCCTGATGGTCAGTTTACATGGGTAATAAAGACGCTAATGTTAATGACATCTATTCTGCTGGATCTGAAGAAGTTGAGATATATTATCAACAGAAAGCAAAACACCGTAGAAAGAACAGGATGGAAATCAATGTGGTTCTCTTGTATACTCTAGCGAATGTAATGTACCTGTGCAGTAAAGAGCACTGAAGCATGTAATAAATGAATGCATTTGCAAGATTCTCTTTATACTCTAGCATAATCAAAGAACAACTTATGGTCCTTCCACGTCTGTCCATCTATCGCGTATTTCATGGCATTGTTGCAATAATGACCTTGGATTCCACTGCCGCATTTGTCCTCCCCCTCGATTGTACTCCTAACGTAATCTCCAAAATGCGGATTAAAGAACATCTTTGGAAAGTTAGTGCACTCCAAAGAGTACAGTCTCCGATCTCGTTTAAGTTTAGCCTGTTTTGACAACCAGGAATACATTTTACTAAGCTACTGTGATTCATACTTGTTACTGTCTGTAGTAACAATTTTGTTAATAACTGCCCTATAATTGACTTTGTGTGACCTCGTATTTTGTATTACGGTAAATGTGAATACAGATTATCAAACAGAGAAATGTGTCTCCATAAACAATTCTTTGTGGCCACGGCAATGAATTGCTTCTTGAATAAAATAAAATGAAACCCGCATGAAGAAAATTCTAAGCTTCGCAAAGCAGAAGGAGCCGGGAAAGCTCAGTTAGTACAGTGACTAGGTTACGGGTTGGATGACCGGGGTTGGATACCCTACAGGGCAGGATTTAGCTCTTCACCAATCTGCGTTACACAAACCAAGAGTATGAGAGTTTTAAGATCAGAGATCGTGGTGGCATACTGAATGTAGTTAACATGTTAGCGATTGGCGTGTGGTTAGTATTTCAGAGATAAGACTGAGGTGCGTCTGAAACTCCGTAAAATTAGGCCCAAAAATTTCAAAGGATTTTCAAAAACAATTCGCCATTACAGATTCAACGGAAGAAGAGACAGGGCTTTAGGACAACCAAGACAAAGACTGATATCAGCAGGAAGAAAGTTGCAACAGACAATTGTCGTAATGATGATGATGATAATGTTCTTTTGGGTTCTGGCGGCGTGTGTACTAGTCGGTAGATGCTAACGTTTCGAAGAAGCGTACTGTTTCTGTTTTCAGGGCCGAAGTTGTAATGTCTGAAGAGCTGTATTTAAATCAATGAAGTATTTACATAATGAGCTCAACGACGATCAGATTCTTAAAAGGAGTGTAGAGATTTGTGAATTAAAATTGGTTTGTATTAGTGACGAAATGTGAATACGTATCTTCGGTTATGTCTGCAGGCTCTTATAGGCCCAATGTGACAACCTGTTAGGTAACATTATATTAATGGCAATGAACAGTCTAAAGCAGGGGTCGGCAAACATTTTCTCTAAAGGGCCAAATAGTAAATATTTTAGGCTCCGCGGGCCAAGAGGCAAACTTATGTAACAAGAAAAACCAAGTTTTAAGAAATTTATTGAACAAAATGTAACGTAATAATATTAAGTAGACTACAGTTGTTTGAAATACAGCTCTACTAATGAGAAGAATGGAATTGCCTGTTATGAGATAACATTTCACCAAACTGAGGTTTAAATTCAGTACTCCCTATCATCAAAATTGATTGTAAATGTTCATCCGTTAATGCTGACCTGTATTGGGATTTTACATATTTCATCTTTGAAAATGTCTTTTCACACAGGCAGGTGGTGCCAAATACAGATATAAATCCCCGAGCATATGATCTTAATTGACCGTATTCATCGCTTGGATGACATTTATAGAATTCTGTTAGATTCTTCTCTTGAAATTTGCTTTTTAGCATGTGATCACACTGCAGATTAATCACTTCCAATTGAAGGTTAAGTGGAAGCTTCTCAGTTGTACAGTCAAATGGATTTTGAAATATGGAAATGTCTTCTGCACTTGCATCAAGATCCGAAAAACGCTGCTGGAACTGTATTTTGAGTTCAGAAAATATATTCGTGAAATTTAAAAGAATTAAATAGGTAAAATCCGTTCTTAGCTCGCGGGCCGTACAAAAAGTGGCGGCGGGCCGGATTTGGCCCGCGGGCCCTAGTTTGCCGACCCCTGGTCTAAAGCATCACATTTAGTTGGGTGTGACGATTTATGATATTATTTGAATTAAAAAGCAGATCCTTTTACCACTTTTAGCACCTGTGAAAGGTTAGAAGCTGGGAGAAAAACTTGAAATCACAGTTTTGGACAATCCTGTAGAGCAGACTGCAAGAGAAGATCAAGGATGAAGCTTAACTTCTGAGCAAAGTTGTGTATAATCCTCCTGTACGCTTGTTATCAATCATCGATGGCTAGTGACGTCATATACTTCAAAAGTCAGAAAACTAGATCATGAATTGTGTATGTAACTACCTTTTAATCAAATAATAAGTTCCAACTGTCTAATAATAGCACCCGAAAATTAAATAACGCTAAAATTCTTATAAAGGTCTGCCAAGAGCCTGACCTAGTTATAGTTCACTTCTTGCTTGAGTCCCAATCTATACTTTCCAAACGGCTTCTTTCCAAGAGGTTTACCCACAAAAATTCAAAAAAATTATTTATTTCATTGGATGAGCTATAGGTTATGCACAGTAAATCTCATTCCCTTGATTCAGCTAATCGTCCTCTCAATGCAAAGGGAACTGTAATCACGTCTAACCCTGTATTCCTCATATAATTAATCATTCTTAAGTCCATTTAATTTCCATAGTATCGATATTATGTCTTTAGAATAATAGACCGAAATAGTTTGATAACAATATAAAGCAACATGTAAAGTTATTTTGTATATAAAGATATATATGGGTTTTAAATATAGACTAGGAGATACTAGTTTAACAAGTTTCATCATGATAGATCCCTTTTTTCCTATTATTTATTTTCCAAAGTGTTTAACTTCAGAAATATTTCCAAAAAAGACTTACTGAACATTATACATCTTTATCGAGGATTTTATTTCAGTGACGTGGTTTTGTACAAATTTTGTGTAGGTCCACATTAATTTTGAGGTTAAATCCTGTCTCAGATTTTAATAAATCTACACGTCATTATGTTATGTCTATCCTAATAAAATCTACTGAGTTAAAAGCTGGCGTAACAAATTTTTCTCAAAATCCTCTTACGATTCTTCTCAATGGCCAAGCAAATTAAAAGAGCTAAATTGAAGTCTGTGATCCACATCGTCTCAACTGCTGGTTTCTTCAGGTTTATACGCCACCGCTGTCTATTCCTTCATCTGGTGCTCTTGCTAACTTCTCAGGGGAGCTCGTAGTGGCAGCGGTAACGACGGTGGTAGCATTGGAAGAATGAAAAATTTAGATTGCATTAGCGCAGGAGAGAGCCTTGGAGTGGGGACCGGAGCAGCAGTAGTTGTAGTAGTAGTAGTGGCAAAAGCAGTCGACCCCTTGAGCCACTACAAATCAACTAATTAGCTTGCAACTGGCCGTCTCCATCCCCGCTTCGTTTCAACCCTCTTCCTTCGCTAGCAGCGCGCTTCTCGGCCTCTATCGCCCTCCACGGGGTCGTCCCACTGAATCAGATTCAACCCTCACTCCCCTCACAACCCCCACTGACAGCACACACACCCCATGCTGGAAAACTGATATCCTGATTACACAATTCTCGCCGATATCTTATAGTACATTTAGGAAACCTAAACTTATAAGATTTGAGGTTTTCACAGCGGTGAGTATGAAGATTTCTGTCTTCTGGGTTGTTGCGCTGTGTATTCTATTATAAATTTATAGACGTTTCAGGGGCGTTTGCTACCGCCTTCATTAGGGACCTGATTATGGACGACTAATGAAGCAAAGAATTTCTTAAACCATATTAGAATTGTGTGATTTGAGGTTTTCACAGCGGTGAGTATGAAGATTTCTGTCTTCTGGGTTGTTGCGCTGTGTAGTCTGGTCGATGTTAACCAACGTTTCAGAGGTCATACTGCCTCCGTCATCAGGGCGATGAGTATGAAGATTTCTGTCTTCTGGGTTGTTGCGCTGTGTAGTCTGGTCGATGTCAACCAACGTTTCAGAGGTCATACTGCCTCCATCATCAGGGCGATGAGTATGAAGATTTCTGTCTTCTGGGTTGTTGCGCTGTGTAGTCTGGTCGATGTTAACCAACGTTTCAGAGGTCATACTGCCTCCGTCATCAGGGCGATGAGTATGAAGATTTCTGTCTTCTGGGTTGTTGCGCTGTGTAGTCTGGTCGATGTCAACCAACGTTTCAGAGGTCATACTGCCTCCGTCATCAGGGCGATGAGTATGAAGATTTCTGTCTTCTGGGTTGTTGCGCTGTGTAGTCTGGTCGATGTCAACCAACGTTTCAGAGGTCATACTGCCTCCATCATCAGGGCGATGAGTATGAAGATTTCTGTTTTCTGGGTTGTTGCGCTGTGTAGTCTGGTCGATGTCAACCAACGTTTCAGAGGTCATACTGCCTCCGTCATCAGGGCGATGAGTATGAAGATTTCTGTCTTCTGGGTTGTTGCGCTGTGTAGTCTGGTCGATGTCAACCAACGTTTCAGAGGTCATACTGCCTCCATCATCAGGGCGATGAGTATGAAGATTTCTGTCTTCTGGGTTGTTGCGCTGTGTAGTCTGGTCGATGTTAACCAACGTTTCAGAGGTCATACTGCCTCCGTCATCAGGGCGATGAGTATGAAGATTTCTGTTTTCTGGGTTGTTGCGCTGTGTAGTCTGGTCGATGTCAACCAACGTTTCAGAGGTCATACTGCCTCCGTCATCAGGGCGATGAGTATGAAGATTTCTGTCTTCTGGGTTGTTGCGCTGTGTAGTCTGGTCGATGTCAACCAACGTTTTGGAGGTCATACTGCCTCCATCATCAGGGCGATGAGTATGAAGATTTCTGTCTTCTGGGTTGTTGCGCTGTGTAGTCTGGTCGATGTCAACCAACGTTTCAGAGGTCATACTGCCTCCGTCATCAGGGCGATGAGTATGAAGATTTCTGTCTTCTGGGTTGTTGCGCTGCGTAGTCTGGTCGATGTCAACCAACGTTTCAGAGGTCATACTGCCTCCGTCATCAGGGCGATGAGTATGAAGATTTCTGTCTTCTGGGTTGTTGCGCTGTGTAGTCTGGTCGATGTCAACCAACGTTTCAGAGGTCATACTGCCTCCGTCATCAGGGCGATGAGTATGAAGATTTCTGTCTTCTGGGTTGTTGCGCTGCGTAGTCTGGTCGATGTCAACCAACGTTTCAGAGGTCATACTGCCTCCGTCATCAGGGATGACCATATTTAAATTTTAATGCACAAATAAAAGGTGCTGATCGGTACCCATAAAGTATGTTCGAAGGATGTGTTTGTTTTTTGATACCATCAAAACTAAAATGAATTTTCTATGAGTTTCTTTTCTTGAAGACTTGCTTGCTTTCTGGACGTAAACATATCTTCAGGAGAGAAAAAATACTGAAACATTATTTAACACTTTTTCTAAAGAAAAATTAGCAATGTGAAAACATTTTACTCGCATTATTAGCCCGTTTCATAAGTAGCGTAAGATATATTACTTAGAATATTCTCCGAGTTAAACGTTATTCGATCTCATTCAAAACCACTCAGCGAACTAATTCAACGAGTTGATATTTATATAATTTAAACCGTAATCGTGTTAAAGATCTTAATGTGAAATTAAAGTAACTATATAAAATAATTAAATAAATTAAAATAGAATAAAATAATTAAAGGGACATTATATCTTAATGTAAGGAGAGTGATTGAGTAAAAACAAAAACACTGTTATATTCCACATTAGTGCAACGGAACGTAACACTGATTTTCAAACCAACGAAGCAGCAGAACTGTGATAACTACGTACCTGACAGAGTGACATTAGAAATTAATTAGGCAAGAACAAATTGTTTTTAACATTAAAGACAGAATTTTTTAAAAAAAAGATAAGTGACTATTAGCTGCTAAAGAAGGAGACTTCGCATGGAATAAGAATTAATTGCAGTCGATATCAAAAGTAAAATAATCTCTTGTTAAACAAATTGGTGAAAACATTCCAAAGACTATTCTGCAGATCATGCTAAGACCGTTCCACAGATGAGGCCTTTAGTGGCCGGCTTTTCACTACGGAAATCTGGGTACGCGACCAGATCAGTCCATGTGGGATTTTCGTGGGCGAAGTGGCGTTGGGACAGGTTATTCTCAGAGTCCTTCGGTTTCTCCCTGTAATTATCATTTCATCCCGACTCCATATTCACTCACGTATCATGTGGTGGATGGAAAAAGGACCAATGGCGGCCCATTTCCAGAGAGACATAGAAACATCTCATCGCAGCAATAGTAACAGATAATTTTATCAATTTAATCGAAAAGGAAGGTGAAGTGAAAGATGAAACATAGCTAATGGAGTCTGAAAATTATAACCAGGAAAATTGTGAGAAGAATATTCGGTTGTTTATATGTTATTCTTAATAAGCGAATATGTGTTCACATTTGCATGTGATTGATTTTTATATACTAAAAAGTAGTCATAACGAGATAAGATAACTATGGTTTTATGGTAAGAAATAACGCTCTCAAATTCGAGGATTTTGTGAAGACGCACGAGAACCGTCTCGGATTTTAAGTCTCCGTGTTATCAGATTAGGAACCAAACTGTAACCTACACCAGTTTCAGAACTCAATCCAGTTCCCACCTTCTTACAAATCCCTGGCAGGTAGGCTGCAGTTCTCAACGCGAACCTTCTTACTAACAACATCAGGAAGAGAGGGCAATCCTCCCTCCTCCAGGCCACTGTTAATCTGCAGGGAGAACACAAAGAAAAAACGATAAAGCGCCTCCGGTGGCGATGTGTAAAACAACAGTGGAGAAAAAGGATGCAACTCAATGATAGTTTGGAACAGAATAGCAACTACCGGACATCACACATTAAGGTACATCATTCGCGCATCATAAAATGAGACATAGGATACTACATGAACATTTTTTTGTTTAGTTTTCCTAATTTTTTTAGATTTCAAAGATTAAGGAATCTAGAATCTTGAATTGAATTTGTAGCCTGAAACCATCTTTTAAACATTTAATAGAAGGGATTACTTTTATGTGGGATTAAGATTATAGCAACAGAGAATTTCCAAGTCTGATATTATAGTGCTTCAATGTTTTCGCCTGATATATAAATTATAAAGAAGCGCCAAAACTTGGTTAAATCTGACGAAGTGCTTTGTTTTCTCTTTACGTGAGATGTGTAACTGAGCAGATGTAAATATTTTTTTATGAACGTTGAAATAAGTTTGGCAAGGAAGAAACTGCTGGTTGCGAATATAAAATATACTTTCCCAACTTTTGTTCAGAAGGACTGAGAAAGAAAAATTAATGTTGTTGGGATAACCAGTCACGGCTCAAATTTCACAGAAAGTTAGACTCAGTCTGTTTCCGGTTGTCTGAAAGATTTTGCAGAGTCGCGAATTTTGACGTTATCTGAAACTGAAGCCTAATGCTTAAATTAATGCTCTAAGACAGTGTTCTGCAACATTTTTTAGCCCGCGGCACATATTAATTTTCTAGGCACATGATGGCATACCACAAAATTTCGCCTCACAAACCGGAAGTACGAAACTATAGGTGACATAAATATATACCTACATAAAAATACTGACCGGATTATAATGCAGGTATGTGAAAAACAATACGTAACACATGTTTATTACATTTATAGATGATAAACCAATGTGCGTGTGTGTTTGTGTTTTATGAATTCTAATTACGAAAGATACTGACTTTTTTCTGACTATAACGTGCAAGTGTACGTATATTTATATAAAAATTCACGGAACACCTGAAATCTTGTAGCGACACATCAATTGCGGAATACTGATCCCTAATGCACAATCGGAAACACTGTGAAAATAAACGGAAATTTAAGTTGAATAGCTACAGGCAAAGGTCCCCAAGTAACTATAAAATAAAAAGCAGAAAGTTGATAGTGTGGGGAAACTAAAAGGTAGCTTTCCTCCTTTGCATATTTTACTGCAATAATTAATAATTCTGAAGAAGTAGCACAAACAGTGTCTTTGTGGTCGTGGTGATTTTAATTATTCGTTACTTGTACAGATTATCTGGTATTTTGACAGTATGAAAAGCGTCCATTTGGAAGATCGTAAAGGAGATGAGCGAATAACACTGAGATTAATCTCATAAAAATACAATATTAGTGTGTTAAAGGAAGGAATAAAGTTATTTTACGAAGGCGTCGTGTCCCAGTATTTATAGAAGTTCTCCGCACCAGAAATCTAACCTGGAATTTTCCAATCACGACGAATGCTAACCACTGTACAATGTTTCGGTGTGTACAGCTTACATTATAGTCAGTATTGAAACTTCATTTCTCCGACTAGCAAGCCTAAATATTCGACTCTTTTTCACACAGACCATTGCTCCAGTGTGTGACATAACTTAGCGTCTATTGGATTACTTGGCCAGAAATTTCGTAGGAGCCAACTGGCAAGAAGCCTACGCCTATGAGCACAGTGACGTCATATATTCTTTACAACCTCGGCCCCTTGCCACCTCATAGCTTCAAAATATTAATTAACGTTATTAACACCCTTCTTGCTCTTTCCCAAGAGAAACGGGGAAGGGAAGAAGAAGAAGAAAAAGGCCATTACCGTAAATCATCGTTTTCCAATAACGCTGCCAGGGATTCTTTTCCCCTAGTTTTTATATCTTCCTACTAAATACGACCTCTCTTTCTCTTTTGAATAAATTTTAAAATAAACGTTTATTCTCTAACCCCCCTCTCGTTCTTTGTTTCCACTTGAGTTCGGCTTAAACGTCTGCTTGACTGCCCGGGTGTAATCTCAGATGTTAAATGAATAGTGTAGGTTACAGCGAATCCAAGTCATGCGTACTCTGTACGCGTAAGATAAGATACGATACGAACCTAGACAACCTGTCTTTCACTGTAACGTGACGTATACGATATTACAAGACTGAATTCATCCCAGCACAGAACCACCGTCCTGAAATGATCGCTGTGCTGCAGAAAATATTAACAGTTTACATTTTTATAAATTTAAACTAAGTAATAGGAAACACAAGTCTGCGAAGGCCTGAGAAAGCGGTTGATTTACTCTACAATTCAACTGGATGTTTTTCGTTATTCTGAACATATTAATACACACACCGTTTCGTCGGTAAGCTCTTCTCGCGTCTACAACTGATGTTCTCGTTATAGATGCAGAAAAGGTCTCTCAGCATAGCATAAATTAAATGCCTAAAAATGGGATTAAACTGAATTTTAGAAACGTACGTATATCAAATATATGTGTCAGAAAATGAACAATGCCCAATATAATTACATTCATATTTGAGGTTCTTTTCGATGTTAGTCTTCTGGGTAGTAATACTTATAGACCTGTAGGCAGGTATAAACCAGTCTTTAGGAGAAACATATTGTCATCACTAAAGATGGAAGTGGTATGTTACTCTGTTACTACACAAAAGATCAATAACGACATAATTACAGTGGTGCAGAGAACGTGTTACGACTATGGAAAATTTTGATTTGGAGATTTTAATATGTTTAAAGCTCTAAAGAAGCAGTTTTCAAAACGCTATGTTTCGAAATGTTCCTGTATTTTGTATATCAGTAGATTTTCTTCGTTATTCCTATTAATACGCGTAAGTATAGTATGTGAAAGTAAATACCTTGAAATCTTGAGAACAAAAGTATTATTTAATCTAAAAATTCTGATAACATTTAAATTGTAACAATTTGTAGAACCAATGAACTTGCTTAATATTGCACAAGTCAAAATACTTAGTATTATCCTACAACGCAAATAGCAAATGATCACCGTACAATAACTATTATAACAACACATACATTTATACGAATATTAAACATAAGGTCACAGCAAAAGATAACCGACCAACACAGCCTGTTACATACAGAGTATCCCAAAATGATGTGTACATACATCCGATGAATGAAATTAAAGACATTTGAATAAACTAAACCGTAGCATACATTGCATCGTCACTTAGTGAATTAGAGAATCTAGTGTGGGTGTTCAAAATAACCATCGTCAGCTTCGTGGCACAGTTCACGGCGGTGAACAACTTACAAGATTAATATCCCGTATTACAATGTGTATACATAACTGGGACACTGTGTAGACAGATAAGTTCTTGCGTAGGACAAAATTACTCCGTTACATAAGATACAGAAATTACGAACTTCACCTTTTCTAACGGCTCATGTACAAACAAAATAAAATAATTTCTATGCATATGTTGATGGTAAACCGCGGTCTAGCGGTTATAACGCTGGCCTTGTAATCCTGGGGTCCCGGGTTCGATTCCCGGTGGTGCCCAAATTTATAACTTGTGTTGGGCAAGGCCGTGGTCCAGGTATCACGGAGTTTTCCTCCGGGGCTTCCCCGGTTTCTCTGTGGCATCCCAACAATTACTTCACGTTCATCATCATTTACATATTTCTGAATCATAATTGCCGAGGAAACGGACCTGTCGTCAGACAGAACACTAATAATAATAAAAATGTTGATGGTAATGTAAATCACGGTCGCTATTGGTGGACGGAGACTTTCGTTCCTTGCAGACCCCCAAATACACTAGCAGCACGAAACATACAAAAACAAAAGTCTGTCTAGCGTGCACACAGAAACCCTGTCACCGCATCGTTGCAGACGTCGGGCAGAAAGCTCGGCAAACAACATTAATAAAATGGAGAGCTCTAAATAAAACATTGAAATGTTGCCTAATAGCTTCTCGACATTTGACCTTCCTTTCAACGTGTTACCGCTAACGGTTAAGTAGAACCTCAGAACTGTTAACATAAATGAGTACACGAAAATAGGGTGAATGCTAGAGTGTCTAATAAACATTAAAAATGTTCAGTGCTTGAACTCCTTACTTAGCCAGGTAACTTCACAAAATGTTTTACGTAACGCTTGTAACTTAAGAATTTTAAGCAGTATTTGGGATTTTCACGACGGTGAGTACGAAGATTCCTGTCTTATTAAACAGTTTTGATTAGTAAACAAGTTATCAGACTACACATATTGAGCAACATACAACTCGGACCGGACTTAAATGTCACTAGTTTGCCAGTTCAAAAAGAAAAATGTGGTAAAATATGAATGCAGTTGGCAATACATTTATTCAAAACATTCGAATCGGAGATTCAATATTAGAAGCAAAAGAAGAAAGAATTATTAGTAAAATAAACAAAAACATTAAATGAAATTGAAGAAAGGTAATAAAGGAAATAGAGAAATGTATTAAGATAACCGAAGAACAGTTAAAAGGAAAATAATTAAAGGACACGCCAATTTCTTAATATTATCATCAGATACAAGAATGGCACGTGGTTACTGATCAGAATATACACGTATTATTGTTATTATGCCAAATATGTTTCGATAAACATTCTACAATCATCAGGGATCACACCATTCTTCAGAGCTGTTAAAAGTGCTAAATTTTTAATATATTAAATTGTGGTTATTAATTAATATATTAAAAAATTATTTAAACTTTCTATTATAAGTATTTTGGGTACATTCTCACACGTTTCTAATATATTTAATTAAAATGACTTCTATTTAAACTGTTACTAAGAGAATTGGTTGCAAAATATGGATTATTCTGCTAAATGACTATGTTGTATGTTACAACGTAATATAATAAGACGACATGAAAATAATGTGATATAACATTATACAATATAATATGGCGTATTATAATACAACATATACAATCACATCATATATAAATATCGTAAATTAATATATAATTAATACACAATTGAAAACGTAAAGACAACGTGTAATATTACAAATTTACAGATGTAATGTTTAAAATTATATACAGATACTAACCTATTTAGAAATATTTTTCATTCACTATAACATATACTTGTTTGTAAACATGAAGGCCCGACAAAAATGGTTTTTTTTCAGCTAAAGTGTGACAACGAAAATCAATGATGAAAATACTTCAACGCCTTATCGTAAAATCCGGCTAGAAATATTACTCTATGCTTGGCTCGTATCCAAAACTCATAACTTACAGGGGATTAACGACATTTTAAAATTAAATATATCATAATGCATTTTTTATAGACTGGGTTTCAAGTTTGAAGTTTCATCTCAGACTTCACTCAATTTGAGTAAAATATTCCCAGGACTTCCGCCTCGGATACATACTTATATGCAGAGTTTAGTTACACTAAAATGTATTTCTGTAAGTGTAAATTGCTTCGGATTTTAATTTTTAATGATAAGTCTAAACAACTTAGTAATTATGGATTTTCAAAGAATATAAATATATAGGTTTATGAGAATATGTAAATTATGACTGCTAATATGTTCAAATAATATGGTGGACTCAGTGCAAACAACATTTAAACCTATGTATATATTTTATATGAAATCGGTCCAATTCTCTCATCTGCTTTAAAATACGCTACCACTAAATCATTTTCTAAAACTTCTAAGTTAAATTTATTTTAAATTTGTGTGGAACTGCATTTAAATCTAACAACATATAACGGCATAATTCTTAACACATGATTAACGGAAGGGGAATTTGTCATAAGAGTTAAAGCGTATTTCGCCGCCCATTCTTACTGTACAAACCAGTATGAAAAAACAACTAACCTCCTTAAGGAATGAGAATTGCTGGCCTTATTCTCACTAGCATTTCTCCCCCCTGAACAGAAGACTTGAGGAGCGAAGGAAGTTAAAAAAGGAGAGAAAGCCGTCTTATAATTAGCATAACGACTCTAATTAAAATACGTATTAAAGAGACTTGGCTGCAGTGTTCAGAGCTGCAGTACTTTATTTCATCTGACTGGCATATCCCACGAGTACTAGCCCACTACGAATCACATTTTCCTGACACTTGCAAATCTAATTAGTTTAAACAAGTCTTCTGCTTCCACCTAGGCCATACTTACACTTTCGTCTTTCTTAACCCCTTCTACGACCTTTTTTAGGAGTGATGTGCCCGTTCGTGTTCTTAATAATAGCCCCTTATGCACTCGAAACTCTTATTCGTTATGTTAAAAAAAAGGTAGTTAGAGGAATTGGGCTGAGGGGGGGGGGTGTCGAGGGCGGAAAGTTGAAGAATGGGTATTAGGGGGTGAGGCTAAGTGGATCTTTAACCTGAGCCAGAAACATACTTCCCCTCCCAAGCTACCTAACTTCTCCACACCATCCTCCTTACACCATTTTATAATAATTGCTTCTTTTTTTCTGTTCTTAATTATTAGTTTCTGCATAAAATTAAAAGATCACGTTCTTTGTTACATGCAGTAATCTTAACCCTCTATACTGTAGCCGGTAAGAATGATGGGTTAAGTTATAATACTCGTACATTTCATAAGAGGACGTTCCATAACACAATAGACCGTTATCCTACAATAAGTAATTTAAGCTCTGAAGACGACAAGCTAAAATAAAATTCAAGTGTTTTATGCCTAATTAAGAGAGTTAAACTGATCTAAGCCCAAAAGAGAGTTAAATTAACGAAACGCTTAGGCACACATGACACGAATTCCCATATTTTATCACATTTTTTGGTCACTATGAGATTTGAATTTGTCAATTCAGTCAGAATGTGGACAAATGTCGTAATGCAACCCTTGTGTCACTCTCGATGACAGAAGGCGTTAACATCACTGACATTTTAAGTCTAAAGAGAAGAAAGATCTGTAAGAATTTTGTACCGTCCGGGCCAACCCTGGAGTAAGGCACAATAAACATGAGAAACCACGAACTTTTGTACCGTTCTGATACTGGAACTGTGTGCCCCCCCACCTTTGCTTCTCCTATACGACCTCAAGGCGTCTATGTCAGAAATGTAAAAGGATAAATGTGGACGGCTTTGGCATTTAGCGTACGGAATGCAGCAAACGTCGTTCTGACTTTCTTGGATTCCGGTGCGAAGAACACTCTCAGATTCCTTATGTATGCTGTGCGATTCAGCTGCAGTCAAATCCGTTTGTTCCCACATGTGCATCGTGCCAGCAATAAGTGCCTTCACTACTTGTACCACACGTGCCAAGCAGCCCAGTTCGAACCCAACGTTCACTCGCAGACTGCCTACATACATGAGTATTAATAATCTCTCTCGTAAATTTGTTTATGTATTTATTTTTAGGTAATTTTATTTATTTAAACTCAATATGCGTCAATAACATGAGTATGACGACCAGGTTAGAATTTGGAAGGAGACGGTCATGGCCTATATGAAGTATCAACCATCATTTACGATGATACTATGAAGTCTCACCAGAGTGATATTCACACTCGGTACGTCACAAAACAAGTGAAAAACAATATCCTTTACATAAAGTAGGACGTCGTTAAATTGACTTCCCTTAGCAAATTTTGTGCAACTGAAAATATATATTAACCTAATTCCTGTTACAATATTTATTTCAAGGCTGTCAAAGGCTGTGTATCCGGGATTTGAATTAAACTGGTTGAACACAAAACTTTCGAAACAAAAGTGAATCACATTTTGTAAATTAAGAGCAGCTTTCTGAATTATTGACCGAATTTTAGTTTTGAAACTCGGCAAGCACGAGTACATGACTAAATGCATCAAATATCCGTTGTTTATGGGAACTTATTCGCATTATTATTATTTGTACTTTGTTCAGCATACAGAATAGAATTTATACAGTAAAGCTCGTGTCTATTAGTGTGTATTGTATCCGGAAACTGTGATGGAATTTCTGTTTAAATAGACATTTGTAGGCCTAAGCTAAAATTTATCAGAGGAATTAAACTTGCGGTTGTTATAGGTTAAATGCAAACCTTACTTCACATGACATGAAGATCAAATCTAACTTTGCTAATTTTTACGAAAAAATAAAAACTAATCACATAATCATTTGATAACAATATAAAATATATATTATATTAGTATCTATAACTTTCATTTTAATACTATATTATGTAGCAAATATTTTCGGAAAAATAACTCCGGAATCCACGATTTGTGTATCGATAACTGTTCAACAATACATTGATAACCATTGTGCGTCAGTATTAATAAAGTCACTGGGAAAGAAACACGTCTCAGTAGTTTAGCACCTTCGGTATTTTGGCACCACATTCATCATCACATGACTAGTCACACATTTTTATTGCATTATATTAAAAATCAATACACTTCAATAAAATAATGACAATCTAAAATTAGTTACTCAAGTTTGTTCATAAAAATATAAAAATGGAGAGAAGGAGTGGACCACAGCTTTAGTTTACGCGATTTATTAACTAGACGGTCACAGTCGCCACGCGATCCGGAGCGTGGGTTCGAATCCACCAAGGCATGAATGTTTATCCTCGTTTTTCTATGTTGCGCTGTCCTGTGTAGGCAGAGGCGTTGAGACGTTCTGACCGCTCGTCCAAAGACCCCTACCAAATGGCTAAATACATCAAGAAACCTCCCATGTGTGAGGCGGCGAAGGTCTTTCAAGGACAGTACAGCCATAAAAAGAAATTTATTAACAGGCATACACAAACAAAGGTTGTTTCTCACTCCCGGTTATCTGCTTTATTTAATACTCCAAGTGTCAAATGGTTAAAAAAACGAAGGTATTTACTGTAGAGAATTTCTTTTGGAGGGCCTCATGATAGATGAGTCGGATTCACTGTGGTATGAAGAAAGTGTTGAGAGATCAGAGTGACAGCTTTATTCATGTTAAATAAATGACCCTAACTGCACTTAATTTACATTACAGGTGTCGTAAATCGTAGTGTCTATGTAAAGGTGACCAAAATTGAGAAATACAGATACTTGCAGCTAATAATGAAGTGTAGCAACTCAACCCTTCACGCTATGCGGAACACAAGACTTCTACGGAGCCCTTAGGGAACTGAAAACTTCTCCAAGTACGGATTAATTGAAATCTGCCAGAAGTGTGACTGGTAAGTTGGTACACTGATCTGTACTTAAGAAGATAATGTGGCCATACTGAAAACGGTGATATAAATTGGAGCATCATTTATCATGAGCCAATACAAAAAGACATCAAAAGTTTTCTACCAAGGCAGGATTCACGCCGAAACAACAAGCAACAGGCAACACGCGTTATTATATCGTCTGTGCATTCACGTCAAAGTAATCAAATTGCTAATATGTGAAAATGTCAGTAATTGAAATGATCATTTAACACCGCGTGTTCTATAATTTCCAAGAAATTAATATTTCGTTATTCTTCAATAATCTCATCAGCAATGAATCTAACTTCTCATAATTGTCTTAATTAATAATTCTGGGTAACTGTTGGCCTCTAATTACGGATGAGTAAATTAAGAAACCCTTTTTTGTTTAATTTCTCGTCTATTCTTTAAAGCAAGAACAGTAAGAGGATTTTCGACCACCGTATATTAAGAAAGATTTAAAGTAAATGTTAAAACAGAATGTTAAGCATAACGAAAAATCAAAAACATAATCTAACAGTGTCATTATACAGAACCTAACAGCGTAGACGGCTACATACAGAATAGCGAGACAAACTGGCGAGAGGAACTTGTTTTGGATTGAGAATGGCGGAAGACTTAAGGCAAACAAACGCGAAATACTTGATGTAGCAGTCATGTCGTACCACAGAATCATTTATTCGAAATGTTTCGCCTCTAGCGCTGCAGCCTCCTCCGGTAGCTGATACAGTTTCATGTTCAGTATTTGTAGGCTCAATGGCTACGCTCGACTCTGCGTAAGATCCTGCTGCAGCGAAATCACGGAAATTAAGTGTCAACACAGAGAAAAGAGGGAGAAATAGACTGTAACAAAATGAAGAGATATCTAACTGTGAAGCCGTTATATTCTCACCCTAAAGCTTACCTACAGCGATGCATTCATCGGTCCTCCTCCAGTCAGTAAATATTTCCAGTATTGCTTTATTCCAAATGTTCGGTGTTACTATAGAAATCTAACGTAAAGAAGTAATGAAATTCATAACTTCAATTCAATTGAAATAATTCTTAAATATCGCGCACATAGATTACTGTTTAAATCAATAATATATTGCATCAGGAATGTTAAGTCACTAGTTGAACTAGTTTGACTTTGGCTATATACAGCAGGTAAATATTTCTGAAGAAAAGATAAGGTGAATTTATGCTCGACGGATGGCAAAAGGATAGACCAGAACATCATTAGCGTTAATTTTATTAAGTTACTTCAAAAATCGCACAAAACAGAACTGATTTCCACCGTTACTATTAATAATTCAAACTCATCTCGAACTACTTCACATAACCGCTGCAACTGATATAAATTTCATATTGATGAAAATAAAGAAATAAGTAGGCCTATACATGGGTAAACAATCCCGGCGCCTTCTTCAGAATTTGGCCTCTGGATTGTGTGAAATGCCGAAAAATTCCCAGACAGTGGTTCCTACCCTTTCGCGTTTGTACGAAAGAAAGGCAGGGAGGTCTTCAAACAATGCGACGGCCAGTGTAGTCCGATATCTCCGAAATTCAAAAGTATAAACAAATTTTAGTGAAATTCTCTACATAAGTCTTCTTGAATGCCAGTCTAGTTGTTCTCGAGTTGTATGTTGACAAGCGAAGTGGCAAACAGTTTCAAGAGGTGCTCCGTAGAGATCAGAACGCGCCAAAAATCCAACGATCTCCGTCTTATAGTCAGCTGAGTATGTCGTACCTTCATGAAGAAAGATCACATGTGAAAGAAACATTTCGCGTTTATGGATCAGCACTTCTTAATTCTCGGAGATGACTGCTAATCCCTGCATGTAGCATCTGTGAACGAAACTAGCCGACGCCAGACAGGAACTTTGAGACTGACGCAGTACAGCCTGAGTAATGGTAAACTTTTGAAACTTACTACAGATGCCGTCCACATATGTAATACGCACGCACACCTTTTTAATTATTATTAAATATTAAAATATTAAATAATATAGGACAATACTATTGACGAATAGTGATTATAATATTATGAATAACGAATAACGCCTCTCCCCCCCAAATGATGATTATGCTGTATGTAAGAATGCAAAAATAACGTCCAGGAAAGAATATAAACTACACAAAACATTACTTAAAGCCAATAATAAATTTCTGAAGTAAAATTTGGACATGAAGTGACAGAAACAAGAATGGAATCCGTACAAATGTGGAATTTAAAACAAAAGTCAAATCTGCAGGACTACGATGTAAATCAAGGCTGATGGATAAGGATAACATTAAATAATAACATGTTGGAAATAATAGTGAGAAAATGGCCAAGGATACGATGGAAGACGGATTCTGAGACTGGCACAGAAAACACGTAACCTGTCCAGTGATATGATAAAAAAG
Organism: Zootermopsis nevadensis; assembly: GCF_977971745.1. Lineage (NCBI taxonomy): Eukaryota > Metazoa > Arthropoda > Insecta > Blattodea > Termopsidae > Zootermopsis > Zootermopsis nevadensis. The sequence goes on from NW_028259150.1 coordinate 1,330,626, forward strand.
AAGAATTACACTGCTAATAAATTATTTATTTATTTATTTTTGAGAATAGGGTAGATTTTTCTGCAGTCAGTACTCCACTGTTTGTGACCAGTGAATATATACAATGTAAAATAATTAAATTTACAAATTTCGTAGATAGTGCATGTGCGTTTTGAAACGTACATCAAATTATGGTCAAGATGGGAAAGTATTTAGCTAATAACTTTAAGCGTTCTACTTTTTATCTCCACCCATCGTGGCGGTTAGGGTTGAAGTAGCTAAGAGCAGCCATGGCCAGTGATAGAAGGGGACACGCAGAGGCGCGTTACATTTGAGTCAAAGGACGCAACTTAAATGGCTTTGAATTCATTCAATGCTTCAGTGTTGTTGTCGGTCCCGCTCCATGATTTAAAGCAACTCTCAAACGTTAGCTAATTAAGCTGCTGTCGCAAAACGTCGTTTCGTACTCCCTTTTTTATATTAACAGATCTACTCTCTAATGTTGGCCAAAACCACCCAACCTTAGACAGGAAAAAAAAACCACCCTTCGCATTCCCTCCTCTAGGTCTGTTATTTGTTTCTATGGAAACGAAGCTGTGTACAGTAATTTCAACCCTGCGTCCGACAGAAAACTAACCGAACCGCTTATACGGGAATACAGAGGGGGAGTGAGTAAAAAGTTAATTTTCCCAATGCGATGAATAATTTGGGGTTTGAGGTGGAGATGCACCTTTAGGTCATGTCAAGAGTTCCGCCCAGAGTACCATACATTTTGAAAGCTTTGGAGAAGGCAGAAGTGACGCGAGTTAAATTAAACGGGGTCTGATAATGCGAGAAAGAAATGTTATGTCTTCTTCAGTTATGACAGCAAGCCCTCTGGCTCTTCAAAAATCAGCGCAAGAAGGAATACCTCTGCTTTTTCGATAGAAATCCTCAGACGAGTGATCAGCCAACACAACACAGAACAAGAACGGAAAGTTATGCATCTTTTCCCGATGTTCTCTTCACCGTTCCCCATACCCTATTGGCCTTGAAGTTCAGTTAGTTACAGTTAACAACCTATTGTTATGAATCTAATCACAATACTGACACCACACGAAATAATACACAGCACTGCGCCATCATTTGCTTTTCAGTGTTTTAAATACAAAAAAAAATCAATGGTTTCTTAACTAAAGTTATTAACGGTGCTATAGAAATAAATTAGGGATGAATTTATCGAAAGCCTTTGTACGATCCGGAAATGGTTAAGCTTTATAGTAATCTTCCTACAGCTGAAGAAGAAATATTCCATTATTCGTGTATAATCTATGGTGGACACTTTACCTCAGGGTAAAATGTGTTAATGTTGCTGTTATCTAAACATGACACGAACCGGGAAAGTGAGGACTACAGAAAACATTAGGGAGTCTATAAGTAATCGATCACACAGAATATACATTGAATGACAAGGAATAGCTTTATGGGGTTCATACGTCACTTTACTGTAACGATGCAAAACAAAACAAAATTATATTCGTTGAAGATGGGGCCGTGTGAAAGTAAACATATATTCTAGTTTATATACGACCTGATATATACGCATCAATAGTGACCATGTCAAAGAGAGGAAATGTGAATTCAATGTGAGGAGATACTAAAATTTAACATGTAAAAATGCTGCTATAAAATTCGTATAAAAATTTAAATAAAGAAATTAATTTAAGATAGGCTTACTTTATCACCAATTACTGAGTGGAAAACAGGAAATCAGAACGTGCAGTTAATCTTATTCACAAGGTGATTTTTAGATCATTGTATCCTTTTTACGTTGAGAATACCTTGTAAGTCTGAAAAATATATGTACATATTTCCTGTTTTATGATCCATTAACACGTCTTGAAAGCTCTCCACTGGATCCCATCTTCAGCCCAAGCCTACACCTTCGCACCCTCTCTGCGTCTCCCATTCCCACGTTCTTTCGTTCCGTGAGCCTTTCTGTCCTAAACTGTCTAAGCGTTTTTCATTATTACCATTCGTACTACAAGTCCCGCTCATCTAATCCTCTTTAATTTATTCTCTCTTAATAACCGGTATTAACAGTATTTTAACTTTGTCCATCGTCCTACATTCACTACGTTTCGGGAGCAGGATCTGCTGCCATCTTCAGGTGAGAAATGCCTACTCAGATTGGTCAGCTACACAGGGATAATCCCAATCACAGTATTAGGAAAGCATCACAATTGTCACCACACACCTATTACAGTCCCTTTTATTGAGAGCAAATATTCTCCTTTGCGTTTAGAATGAAATATATCCAATATATATCAGTCGTCAGAGTGGCAGATCAAGTTTCAAACTCAAATAGATCTGAAACAAAAGGTAAAAGTACGGACTACGTTTGTATGTTCAGAATAATTTTAGACAGAACGAGAGAATTAAATAAATGGTAACAAGTACTTTGGGGATTTCTTAGTTTAGAAAATTTTTCCTGTTTCCTGATAATTTCGATATTTAAGCACAAAACATGAATAGGTCTGTCATACATACAAAGGAACCATTTCAACAATTACGTAAGATTAGTGTGTAGAATTCTTGCATAGAGAGCTGGAAGGTTATGGTCTTGTGTAAGTACCGCTCCACTACATAAATGTTTGGTTAAAGCAACGCTTTACGGGAACTGCAACTTGGAGCGGACTGTTGATAGATATGACTCTACGCTAGATGAACAAATATTTGATAAGACAGCAACAGAACACCACAGACGGAAGGACAACAGGAAGAAAGTTAGACGAAGGTAGCAAGATCAGGAACATGAAATTGACGTAGCCTAAATCAAAGGAGTTTGTAATTTCGTTCGCTAGTTTGTTTTTCTCACAGTAATGGTGGAAACAAGATGGCGAATAGAAGGCGATGTTTTACTTGCTCTAAAGCAGAGTAGGAGAGAAAATGTGAGAGGGGATGTCTTTGTAGACTTAACAACTTTCGGGTATTGTCCAAAGACTAACCAGAAAGACGATTTTCTCGCTGTAAGTTATAAGGTATTGTATTCAAATCAGAGGCATATTATTTTCTCCTCCTCACGCCTAGGCGTGCATAACTTTAAAGGGAATTGAAATGTAGTGGTTTTGGTTACAAACTCCTAAGACTTCAAGATGCAGCCAGAGTTAGGCCGGTCCGTCCGTCAGGCGGTCTGACTTCTTGATATCCGCTTACTCAAGACTTTAAAAAACAAGCAGGAGGATAAAATAATGTAGTGCGAGAGGAATAGATGTACCTCATTCCAGTCGTTGAAGGTTTAAAAATCTCAAGTTTTCCCACTGTACACTGTAATAAAGTGTTCAGAAAATAACCGAAAGCTAAACGAAATTCTAGCCTACAACTAACAATTACCAAAAATCTATCAGAATACATCATTGCACTAATTTCCACAGTTCCATTAAATCTATGCTTGAATTATGAGGTCGATAAAAATATTTAAAATATCCATCAACAGAGGAAGTCAGTCTAAAGCACACAATAATATTACAACAAAAAACGTTTTGTGACCAACCGAACGGAAGAAATCACTTCCAAGACCCTTAAATGTTAACTTGAGATCATAGACTGCAATGTGTATTCGTGCTGATGACAATAACACATTCGTAGTACAATATTATCCATACTATAAATATAAATAATACAGTTATAAGCAAAACTTACATTTAGAAGTTAGGTTTAACCACTGATACAAAGGTGATAAAACACTAATTATAATTTTCTTTGACGAAGTTTCTAAGCACATTAATAATTCAGTGAAGTGGAATTATGTGACAGATAGCGAGAACTTATATCTTTTATATAATAAAATAATTCATATTGAGCCTCAGTAATGTTCATGAATTAGTACTTTTTTCTTTACTCATATAAGATATTTTAACCTCCATAAAATAAATTATTGTACATATTACGTATTCAGTTATATATGATGGAATAGGGTTGGTGCATTTGCACTGTAAGGGCCTTGCTTCTGCATATTTCATACGGCGTTCTGGGATACTGAACACACCCACGTGCGCCCACTTTCCCGGGAGCTGATTCTCATTTTTTTCTTACGGTGTACTACTACAGCACAGGCAGCCCTGTGGATGGTCGGTACTTCGTCTTAAAGTCTTCCTCAGTGATATAATGAAGTTTTAATCGCTACCAGAGAAGAAGGCATAAGAAAAAGGAGGAGAAAGAAGAAGAGGAAGAAACAGAATAGGAAATCTTCTTTTCGCAACCGCGGGGTAGAAGAGACACTGGATTAGAGCCACGGGCGGTGGATTGCTAGAGAAACGGGGTTGGATTCACTGCCAGTGGGGCGCAAGGGATGAAAAGGAAATATATTTAAATGCGTTCCAACTAGCAGAAATCACGGTGGAAGATTAAGAACTGCGAGGAAATGGTTAGGATTTAGAACAATAATAAACAAAAAAAAGTATTGTGATCTTCAAGGAAGTTAAGATTCTTTAGTCTCACTTCAAGACAAACAACACCCAGCGTACTGAGGAAAGGCACAGAAAATCTAAGTCTGAAACCATTACACGATGTTTGGTTCTGTTGTGTATTGTGTAATTTAATTCATTTAATAAGAAACTTTAACTTACTTTATGACTAATGCAAATAACTTTGATCTTTATTTCTGGCAGATTTAAAATCGTAGAGATATTTGGATTAACGAATTAAATATATTATTAGCTTATATTTAAGATGTTTTTATAATCAGTATTATTACTTTATTTGTGTAATTTCAAGATGCTTTGTTATCATCGGAATGTTTATGTTTTTTTCTCAGTTTTTAGATTATGTTAACAACATTCCAAAAAGTAAAAGGAACAACGAAAAGAACTTAAAATGTACAAAGATAATAGAATATTATCTCAGCTTAATGGAAATATACAGAGTGAGTCGAACGTATGTTTACAAGTTTGTGTGCGTGTTCCTGGATCAAAAATAATTGGCTTAACTCCAAAATCAATCACTTTGAGATCGGTATGAATACTGGCGAATCTCAGATAAACTCTAGTGTGGTAAATCTCTGATAAGTTTTACTCCCACAGAAGTTCTACCAGGAGAACGGTCTCTACCTGAAAATTGCATCAATAAAGCAAGCACTGAAACTTTAGATACGCCATTCAGCAAATATTTTATAATTAATATATTTTAACAAAATACTACAGATTTTCTTTAATACTCATTACAATTTTGTAAAGTATTAAACCAAAAAATGCTGAAATGAGTTATTTTTAATTTACATCCAAAGATCTAACATAAAGTCGCCTATATATTCAGATGTGACTTTTCGTCATCTACGACACGACTTGTAGTCTTGAATTTGGTAACTAAGGTTTCGGAGAAAAGTGTACTTCCATCTTCGAGGTGTTTGTCAGAAACGTTGATAAACACAACCCAAAAGACGACAATTAATATTTTCATTGCTATGAACACCTCAAATCTCACAAAGATAAAAATTGTGTATGAATCTGTCATCTCTCCCATTGATGCTAAAGATCCCACCTTTTCACCGTCATGCTCACCCTCCTTGACGTGATGACCCTAATAATACACATTATATAGCTCTTCATTATGTACTAATAATTCAATTAAACTCATTATCCATATTAAACTGTATACCAATGGCATAAATCATAAACACATACATTAAAAATAACAAATTCAACAAATAATAAATTCTGAAACTCCTACATCTGAAACACACGCCTATTAAGGCTAGCCCAGAGGAACATTGTCATGATCCTGTAAGAGATGTACTTGTGTCGATGAGGAGTATTTTCCCAGAAACATTTTTCAGCTCCGCGAAGTGGAAACGAAAAGCTTGTTACCTTCATGTCGCATTATCTGAGAATTCGCCCAGAGGAACAGAGAAACCTCACATGAAATGCGTGTTTTAGAATAAGTGGCTCCCTTGAACTTGTGTTGTGGCGAAACTCCATGAACTCAGACCAGATGAGGCCTTACTAGTTATTTTTGTGTGCTTGAGAATTTGTAGGTTATCGTTTGCTTGCAACCCGCAAGGTCAGAGTACAGAGAAACCCTTGCGTAACCTCAGTTTTTCCATGGTCGTTCGTTAGTCACGCAAGTAGCAACACCATTTTCATTGTATTTCCATTCTGTCTCACGCACGAGGACGAAAGTAAAATAAAGATGCATCATCTCCCTCCCAAGGCAAAATTTTACGTCTTTCTAAAACTCTCCCTCTCCCTCTCCCTCTCCCTCTCCCTCTCACCTACACCCTCATACCTTTGTCACCCTCCTCCTCTTCTAACTACCCCGTTGTTTAACTCTCAGGAGCAGTTGATGCTGGGAAGTCGAACAACATTTGCATATACCCGACAGCTGCGTGCAACCTTCCTTCAACTTTTACTCCTACGAGTATAGAAGGCAGTCAAGTAGTGTCGTGCCTCTGTCTCCCTCTCTCTCATATTTACACACTGCAGAATGTGTGAGATGGCACGGCAATGCTGCCAAAAAGGTGCTCCACTCAGAATATCCGTAGTACCTTCTACATTCCTCCCATACTGTATTTCCCATTCCTCTTCCCCCCACCTCCCACATGGTGCTCATCTCAGCCGTCTCAACAGCACGCAGTGCCACACGGCAGAAGTTTAGTTAGCGTCAGTTTTCGTTAAGAGTTTTGAAAGGGAAGAGAGTGTGTGTGTGGGCGGCTGATCTGGCATGAACCTTCTGGCGTCGGAGGTTTAGAAATGGTGCATTTCAAGTAACCTCTTCCCTTTTTGATTCTTCTACAACTCCCATAACAACCGCTACCTAATCTCGTCCTGTATCAGGCAGTTTTCCGTTAAAAGATGTAGTTCTGGAATAAAGCTTAAGAATACGGAAAATGAGATGAATGATAAATAATTCGTAACTTTCTAGGCAGAAGGAATAAGAATAATAAAAAAATCTGGCGGAGGAGGAACATACAGTCTCTTTACATGCCAGAACGAAACAAACGAATGTATATTTGAGGCTACATTGAGATATATGATTAGTATGAAAGTAGAACTCTATATTGTGCATGAAAATTAATAAAGTTTATAGAATATAACAAATCAAAGATTGTCTGTAACCGCATAAAACTGTATTTGTGATCCTGATAGAATAAAGTAGACTGAGGATATTTGAGAAAATAATGCTAAAAAATTGAACTTAGGAAGTAACAGGACAGTAAGAGCACAAGAACTACGAATTGTATTTTTATTTAAATTTGTACTTTACATCTGCTATTGTTACTGTGATCAAATAAATATTTCATAGGCGGGACCTTTAATACGCATGTAACAATTCCATAAAACGTTTCGTTGGAAATGTAACACAGAAAAATTATACTTGTGTGACATTTGCATAGACGAGAGGTTAATATTATATATGAACTTATAGAAATGAGTTGTGAAGATACGAACTTGACTAAATTGACTCGGTGTATTATCCACCGGCAGTAATTTGTAAAAAAAATCAGTTTCCATAAATGCAAAAATTTTCTTGGCCTGATGAGTCACTGCCTATTGCACAAGACAGCCATCTTCAAACTCACCGCCGTGAAAAACAAAAATACTACAAAGCCTTTATGCTATGTAATCTCATATAACTAAGGATTGTTTTAAATACTCTGATCCGAAATCCATTTCTTACGTGGTACAGTTCCCGGGAAACCTTAAGACCACTCCCAGGGAAAGTGATTACGGACCGTACATGCGAACCAGCCTTTACGCAGACAAAACGCTATAAAATGCAATATCAATCATAATTCCGCTCGGACACGAATGTGTGACGACATGTCGCCGGCGGGCGCCAACACAACTGACACTACGCGTCAATAAAGTAGCAATGGCCATAAACTTTCTTCTCGGTCGAAAGACGAGCCAAGGAACTTCTTGTGTTATGTATTAACATTAGTTCAGGTGTTCCAAGTGTGAAATGGTACTTTTACTGCCACGAAGGAACACGCTGTCTGGGGGGGGGGGGGGGGGTCGCCTAAAGTCCAGGTGCTAGAGAGAAACGACCAAACTTCGTAGGATTTGAATTCCTCGTGGCGGTGAATGCGAAGATAGCTATTTTCTGGGTATTAGGGCCATGTAGTTTGGTAAAAGTTTACCAACGCTTCAAAGGTCCTTGCTGCCTCCATCATCAGGACGACAACCCAGACGACAGCCATCTACGAACAATTTTATTCACTGCAAGCCAGATTTTCGTCCTTCTAGTCTACATCAAAGTCTGAACTACAGCTCAGCTACACTTTTATTAGCGTTAACTGCAGTACTCCTTTATTATGTGGATAACTGCTTTGGTTTCATTTTATTTTTACAGTAGACTTTGAAGCTTTCTGACGATGGCAGAACCTATTTCCTTGGACCTATTGGATTTGCAGCATCTTCTCACAGGTAAATTTATTTGCATATTTCAATATCTGTAATTGTAACAAACAAAGTTTTTGTAACTATTTCGACTTCGATCTCGTGATAACGATCTATAACGTCAGAAGTTCCCTTCAGCCAACAGGGACGGATTAGTGCCTGTGCACATGAGCCCAGTCGAACATTTTGTAACAGTTAAGGGTTGTTCTAGAGCAGTTCCCATATTCGAACTGCGTCTTAACCGGTGCCTTATATTCATGACCAAAATCTCCTGTAATTTCACGGTATGCTTGGCGGGTCCTATAATCACCACTCGTCTTGATTAGTGCAAGGGTACAGCTTTCCTGTGTTATTATAACACATTCGCGGTTTACAGTCCCTGAGACTGCAGGCGACGTCTTGAAGCACAGTAACGAGTGTCATATGGTGCGGCCTTTTTATTGCAGGAAAGATTCTGAACACTTAATGGGCTGATGAGAGATCAAGTTACAGATGTGGTCATTTTTTTGTTACAGATATCTATGGAGACACAGATGTTTGTTAAGGAGAACTGTTTTTAAAATTGAAGAAATTTAAGATAGCTGTCTACTCAGTTGAACCGACCTGATAGTGGAGGCAGTACATTTGAAACGTATGTAAGCTTTATCAAACTACACGAATCTGCAACACAGAATACAGTCGTCTTCGTACAAGCCACCGTGACAACCTAAAATCCTAGTAAAGGAAGAGGGTTTACATAGTACGTAATTAGTATAACACACATTAATTGCATTTTACTCTGACTCAGCAACCGAAATTTTATTTTTATTTATCAATGCAGTATATTATACGTACACTGTTAAATGATTGAAAGATTAGAGAACAACACTGTAAACGTATATTATTTGGAATAAACTGATATTCTAAATGTATCACATCACATAATTCACTGTTGCACTAATATAATCCAAAGTAACTGTTCAACAACGCGCTCGAGCAATAACATAAGTCGTTCTTGTACTAATTTTTCAACGAGCATAAACGAATCATAGGGGTATCCAAGCTCAGTGGGCCACGTAGTGGAGAGGTGGCCAGTGGGTAAAGCCCATGAGCAACTATCAGTGGGGGCAGGGCCAAAAACGAAACAATTATTCTGAGAGGTGGCAGAGCCCCAGGGGTTAAATAAAATATCCCGGCAATATCACGAAGGAATGAAGTCTTCACACGTGGCCTATCCCCGTAGGTGGCGAAATACCTTGGAGACAAATTCTTTGTGACGATCAGGAAGTTTTTATACTACGCTTGTGATTCCTCTCAATGGCTCTAAAATGGTGGAGAAATTGACTTCCTGGGTAGTAATAAAATAATGGTGCAATATAATTTTTCAAATGCAGTTTGTTTTGTGCATTACATAACAGCACTAGCTATTAACACAAAACATTTTATTCCTTCTTTTCTGTTACAGTTATAATTGTAGAATTTTACGGAGATTTAAATTTTAACTGGCTGAAGATGGGATACAACGGTGGATTCCTGCGAACACGATAAAGACTCTTAAAAGGTCTGAGGTTTCGTGAGTACAGGAGCAACTACCAGCTTCCTAAAAAGGTCTCTGCTCCATAGACTTGGTTCTGATTTGTAGCACATTTATGGAAGGCCTATTATGCTAACAGGAAGGACTTAGGAAAGCTGCCACAAATAACGCCTCTAGTTGAGCAGTTCCTGAATAACTTAAGAATTCAAATACATTCGTTATTGAAGAACTGATATTTCCATTGTTCAGTACTTGTAAAATATTAATAAAAGACCTAAAATTTCATAAAAATATTTATTCAGCTATGTTGCATTAGTATAGCAAAGCACACTGCAATATAGCAATATAGTATTGTAAATATATTTGACGGCCATAGTTTATCGACGACGTAAAGAAATTAACATTTTCAGAAGCCGCAGTATTATATTACCATTTAGTAAGCTGTTGTAATTTCTGGACGTGTATTCAACACAGATAAATAGCTGGCGTGATCCTCCAGTGGAAAATCCACTCTGCGGCTCCAGACAGAACAGAATGTGGAAATAGAGATGGTAGGTGATGACTATGGCAGAGAAAGAACATCGGCGTGGGTACACACAGAGCGGCAGAGGAAGACTGAGTTGTTTCACGTACCGAGAGTGATGGTACGTACCAGAAACCTGTGTAGTAATGACGAGGGGAAGAGAGAAAAGCCATCTAAAACCGAGAAAATTATTATTGAGAGTAATTAACACGAGTTGCTTATGTAGTCTGCCTTTACTGATGGTCGTATTGACTGTCTAATCACACTGAATGTTTGATTTTGAATAAAAGGCAGTTTGCAGAAATGACATTGAAAATATATCATCAAAGAATGTGAGAAAATAGTTTCAATGCTTAAGGCTGCGGATAGGGTATATAATAAATGGAACCCACATCTTAAACAAGCCTTCATTTTGTGAGCGACAGAACTGTGCCTCTGTAGTACATTCGACTTACTTCTTCCTAAACTGACGTTCCATTAATTTGTTATGGACGTTGGTGTCACAAATAAATAGTACCAGTATTTTCTCCGACACGTAATTTTAAATTTGTCCTTAGGTATGTAAAACGTCGGACTGTTGAAAATTATCAAAGGTTTCAGCAGACACTGCATATGTGTCTTCAAGATAAATTTGTAATAGTTGGATTTTTCTGAAAGACTTTCTACAGAGTAGACAGTAGGTGCTTGCCCTAGGGCAGGCACTCATATGTCACTGCGTTGAAGATGGAGGCAGAAACAACTTCTGAAACGTCGGTAAACTTCTACCAGACTGCACGGCGCAACTACCCAAAATACGGCCATAAACGGAAGTAAAGCTGTCTGTCCCTGAATAGATTATCATATTGAAAGCAACAGCGGAATTAAACCCTCCTATTATGCAAATGGTCTTTTGGCTAGAATCGTTTAGTGGCTTGAAATGCTTTACTATTAGAAATTAAAATAAAAAATACATTGGTTTTTGGTAAGCAATGCTTGGGCTTAGTTTATGGGGTCTGAGTAAACTTTCATCATAGCCGAGAAGAAACGAACTGCTGATATTATGCTGAAAATAACACTGTTTGCAGACAGACAATAATCCTTTTACTGATAAGGCACTATAGAAATAATTTGTTTTAAAAGACTGAGTAAAGTTAGACTATCAAGACAGCCGGAAACAACCGATAAAACGAATAAGGTGTATCTCAAATACAAGTCTAACACTGACAGCAAATTTTTAGTTAAACTTAGAATTAGAGCAAGAATGTTTTAAAATGCGAGATTAGACAGATTAGGAAGTCCGGCACAATGTGAGGTTGCATCCTCCTCGGGTTCAGGTTGAGAGAAAGCACTATATACGATTCGTGTTTTAAATTACTTCATGTTATGTACTGTATTATCAGGCAGCCATATAACTGGCTGTTACTAGACCTACCTTACACACTGCTCACCACACAGACTGTCTAATTAGCCATCTTACTTACAAACACACTAAATTTGCATGCGTCTATACCATGAAATAATTATTTCTAAACACGTTATTTATCACACGCCATAAAATAATTTTCAATCCACAGTCTTTCTCAAATTTCTATCTAATTTGCTGTCGTAATTGCGTAAACCCTATTGGAATAATTTAACATACACAAATTCTGTAGCACTGAATTTCTTTCCATAAATAGGCTATTAAATATTTATGTTAATTGTATCTGTACTCAATATCGCATACGAACAAACCCAAACAGAAGAAACGAAATTTATATACATCTGTGTTGCTCGTTAAGAGGACTCAACTCTGTAGCAGGACAAAGGGTTCGTGCAAAAGTCGTAAAACTTTCTTTCCTACAAAACAGACAGTCGAATAAATTTTGTGTTGTTGATACAATCAGGGAACGTAAGTTTATAATCAAATAGTTGAATGAAATTTTGCGTGCAAGATTCTCGTGTACATTGTCACGGACTTAGAATACTACTTGAGCCAGAATTCATTAGTGGTTGCAGTTGTAAACATGTTACAGGTTATTATTATTATTATTATTATTTAATTTTTGCTGCTATTTTGTTCCTTGTATTTCACTAGCGTTTTACTTTTATATAAGTGTTTACCTAGGTGGATTATTTACTTATATTTTTTTATTTATTTTTCGTTTTGTATATTATTGTTTTTTTATTTTGTGTTTGCCTGTACTTGGCTGTTATATTTAATATGGTACATTTATATATTTAGTTAATCTCTTTGTTTTTTGTATTTGTAATATTTTTCACTATTATTTCTATTATTATTTGTATGTATTATCAGTGTTTGCCAGTTATTGGCTTCTCGCTGTTGGCAAACACTTCAATAAACGCTTTGAATTATATTATTAATTAGTTGCATTTGATAAGCCAGTATTTAAGTACAGACTATGTCCTCGTTTACTCTGTACGTACATGATAAGCTTGAAGTTTCACACCGTTGACTTGCGAATAATATTTCGCACAGAATTTGTATATGGCTCTAATCTGCCTTCATCTAAAGTGTAATAATATTAGCTTTGATGGATCATTAGTTATTCCTGTCAAACTGATCGGCAAATACAAATTTTACACGGCCGCCACTGTGTTACATTTTACAAAAAAAAGTAGTTAAGCACAAGTTGAATATTTTTATTTATTTATTTTTTATTTATTACCAAAGACCCACATTACTCCAGAAGATTATTATTTTTAGTGGGGGCTTGTATCACTTCAACCTAGCAAGACTTCATCCGTCTCGTTGTTATAACTAATTGCTGATCATGAAGAACACCAGGGTTAGGATGACTTCGAATGACATAACATCCATATAAAATTTAACAAAAATTGATTAATTGGTTGAAATAGACACACACAGTCATGCAACATGGTGACCTGATAGCCTACATTCTCTCAGTAAGAAAGCAAAACTAAAATATACACGACAATTTCAATCGCAAGTTCGTGTGTGCAAGCCGAGACGCTTCAGAGGAACTCGTGCTGATGTTTCCTGGCTGTGGATAAAGGAGTAGAAGACTCCAATGTTAAACTGAGCGTAACAACCACGTGTAACCAGGTCTTATGACATCTTCTTTGCTCTTTTACTCAGTGCCACTCACTACCTTAGTTGCTTCATTACCAACATCAAGTAAACTCCTCCAAGAAGGTTAAGGAGCACATCCCCACCCCCTGTACACCATGACTACGACGATGATGAAGCCTGTACCAGCGTTCAGTTTACTCTTAACATCTACCACCTCCAGCAGCATACATATATACTTTTAATTCCATTACGACTAACCCCCTCTTTTCCGTCTCTTAATTCGAAGAGCTAAACTCCTCTTCCTCCTTTGGAGCATGTACGAGGCACAGCTAGTGAGCGAGGAAGCTTCGAAGAGGTCGTTTTATCCGCAGTCGTGATCTCTTCTTTGGAAAGGGAGAAGCGGTTGGTGGTAGTAGAGACAGTAGCTAGCTAGCCTCGAGATTACACGTGAATTATGGCACAAAGATATCTAATTGTACCGGGGGTTTCTCTCCTTACCTCCCCATAGCGACACTACTAAAACCGCCCTCTTTCCTACTGGTTTCTCCTTCTCTTTAACCTCCTCCCTCCTACTTTTCGTTCGCCAAAAGCCAAGTTCTGAGCTTGCTACCAGCTCGCTTGTTTCTGCACCATTTCTCAGCCATCTTATTATACACACATTGGTTGGCTAGTCTTATATAACATAATACGCGATGTATAACTAACTGCTATGTACACACACATTATAGATCTGTGGGGTGAAGACGAACAAGCCATCTCCCATTTCGCTTGCCGCCCTCAAAACACTCTACGAGAACAAGAAACAGTTACATTAACATGCGGAGGATGAATGGTTTACACGAATATGTAGATAAATAATGCAGTTTAATACAGAAAGGGGTGAAATCGGAATAAGGAAAATATTATTTTGCTTAGTTACATTTGCAAGGATGACTTGTAACTAACCAGGCAACAATTTTCCGAAATTTTAAATAATGCAACAGTTAATCAACATCTATGTTAGCCACCGCTTCAAACTAAACGGGATAACTTATCAAGAAACTGCATCTGAGTCAGTGAGGTTGCAAAAGTTGTGAATAAAATACATGTTTGGAAATATTAATAAATGTATTAGCACATTTTTTTGAATATTGAATTTTTTAACGTCTAGTTATAGGTATATGTCTGTTGAACACACCTGTAACGCCAGCTTAGAATCAGAACGACAATTTCGCTTTGTATAATCACTCCGAAAACCAATTGATCTCTCTACAACAATGGTGCAGCATTATAACAAACTAATTCAATGGAATAGACCCCTTCTTCAGAAGGTATTAATTGCGCAGCTGATCAATAAATTCTCCGCTTAGATTCTATGTTTCGGAGTGTGGGATTTCATGTTCTCACGGCTATAGGTATGACAATGATTGCGTTCCGTAATGTTGATCCACAATGGTGATAAAGGCAGCGATCTTATAAAACATAGATAAACTTCTATATAGTCTACACGGCTCAACTGCGTTTACAAGAACTCGGTTGCTCAACACATTTAAAACAAAATCTTGCTATTGTTTTGAATTATCTGCACTTCGGTACATCAAATCTAGCTGATCCACTTTAACAATATAATACCAACTGCAACCTCGTCTTTCAAATTCATTAAAATTGCTGCAAATCTGTCGCGCTACAAAATAATTTTTTAACAAGACACGGGTTTTTCAAGAAGTAGAACTGACGGCCTACATAAACTACGCGTTATATGATACATGTAAGTAATATAATAATGCAGTATGATATGAAAACGCCGTACTTTCTCGCCGTTCCATTGGAAGCCGTGGCTGGCAGCCAGCAACGCTGCGGTGTTCGTTTCCGACCCGGAATAACTGCATAACTAAAGTGGCGAGAGACGAGATAATAACACGAAATATAGTCTTCTGTGTGTGTGTGTGGGGGGGGGGGGGGCAGCGAGCCGGAGAGGAATCTAGGTTGTCCCGACAACGCCACCATCACCAAGGTGGTAAGTATATATACTTCTTGCAACGAAAATTTAAGGCCTGCTAGAGGTGTTACTATAAAACAGGCTACGTTATGCCTTCCTCGGAGAAAATGTATTCTTTATATTATTTTACGACTTAAGAGAGAGCATTATATTCTACTAACTTTACTACTATATAAAGCAGAATTAATTTCCTATAATAACAATGAAATTATTATTTATACAGACTTAAAATCAGGTAAACAGAATGACAATCTGATTATTTGAAATATACATTCATTGATTCTCTTTCTGATTTAAACATTAATTCATCGACATAAATTAGAATTTTAATGTAATCAAGTATGAAAATATTTACGATATTAAATCTTCACGTTTTGTGGAATTATGATTAATTAAATTTGAATTCCAGGATATATTTTTTCTGCACATTTTCCACCCTTGTTATACATATTCCTAAATTTGGACAATTCTAGAGTTAAATAAGAGAATATGTGAAAGACAAAATTAATGAGATTGAAATTGAAATACGAACAAAAATATCAGAGACATTAAAGAAACGTTACGAATCTATAACTAATTAGGTAAGTTAATGGTGATTTCCTTGTATTCCAGTAATATTTTGAGTAAATGTAACAGCTACTTCTTAATGTTATTGAATGCACATGAGATTACTATCAGGCAGACAAATACATCTGAACCATTAGCAAAACAACCTTGCTCTTTCAAACTCGGGATTGTATACGCTCATGAAAACCGTATGTTTATTACTGTGTTTGTAAACTTCTGCGATACGAACCTACCCGGGATTAGCTAAATCCAATCCAGATCACACACTGTGTTTTATTTCTCCAAAATATATTTTAATATTTTCGATTTATCTGTGCCATATATCCCAAGCGAGCTCTTCTATTCTGATGTTAAAACAAATGTTTTGTAAGCATTTCCTTCATGCGTGCTACATCTAATGCCTGCCTGACATCATGTAATTATTCATACAAATAATATTAGGTAAATAATATAACTAAATAATTTTATTATCATTATTATTATTTATAGTAGGTCAATTTCCGGTGGAGCTGATGAATAATCGGACTCTGAACATCTGCTATAACATCTTGTGGCTCGGTCAAATAGTCATAGTTTATAGAACTCAGACACGTGACTAAAGAATTCTACACAGGGAGTTTTTTGTGAAGTCAGTAGATAATGAACAATTAAAAAATTACCTTGTGTAATAGCATCCTAATAAATCTATTCATCAAGCACTGACACACAGACCGGCTGTTAGATCCTTGTTTTGACCAATGAATTAACACCAGTAACATGCATTACTAGCAGAATTATCCTATTTAGTTCCAATACCTTCAAACTTTCGTGGGACTTCCTAAGTACATATTTGAAAGCAAAGTTAAGAAACGTCTCCTTTCTGGGGGACTGAGAATGTGCACATACGATTTTAGCAAAACTAATTACAACTGCAAGGGGTTGTGCTAGAGTTAATGTATAGTCATTGCACATAACGTTACCATTTTAACTCCAGCGCTTAAGTAAAACTGCTAAAGTAGTAGTAAAATTTACCGTATGTGAACTACCTCCACCCCACATGTAAACACTTGCATAACTAAATTATGACTGGAAAATAATTATCCAACTCGTTACTGGTAAGAAAATTAAAGTAATACAATGCGTATGTTTCGCGTTTCCCACATCGTAACATTCACAAATATTATCATAAAAGCAATTATTTTGAGTGACAAATAGAGCTTAATATCAAAACATATCACGAGACATTAAAGTAAAACGCAACAAAAACAGGATGACACTTGCAAGTTGCATTGTTTTCATGACAAACTATCTCTCATTTAAAGATGTCAGCTGTTCAGACAAGCACGAAATTTACCGACCATATGAAATCCGAATGATCTTGTTCCCAAACAAGAATCCCTTCAGTGTACTGTATTTTATAACAGATCAACCCAATTTAAATTTTAACTTATTTCTCCGAGATATAACTGCCTCTCGATCTGTCGACTTCACAATTCTTCCAACCATAAAGTAGTATGGATTTATCGTTTTCTCAAGTTATACTCAGCCTAACCTTCACAAATATACTAAACGTCTTGAGTTAATCATTTTACCAACACGCCGATCTTCTCGCTATACAACTGTCTCCATTTTATAAGCGGAAAGTCATAGGTCCTATCACCTTGTTCTGAATCTTTTCCCTTCCTTTACATCGACTACTTCATTAAATAAATAATAACGTAATCGACTGTGAAAGGTTAATCGAGACATGATAAGAAAGCTATTTAAATAACAGATAATAAAACTGACAAAAACAGGCAATTATCGATCTCGATATTCTGGGTTGCAACGTCGCGTGGACTTGATGGCAGACGTTTCGTTTCGGAATGCCTCCATCTTCAGGTTAAAGACGCGGAATGTATGTGACTCAGAAAGGATGTCCACACGATGTCACTACACCAAAACCAACATCGACAACTTCACTTCCGTGAGACCTCAAATAGTAAACAGGTAGCTAGTTCCTCCGATCTTAATACAAGGCTGCTGCAAAAGATTACAGGGACGGTTACCTAATGGGTAATGGGGATGCTATACCAAACTTTCCGCTGCATCTTTCATGTCCTCAACTAAAGGCAAGATAAAACTACTTTTAATAAAAATTCAGCAGTGTAATATTTTCTGAATGTAATTGGAAGTATGTATGCCGTCTTGCCTAACACGATTATAATGCTGTAACAATTAGTCTGTTTCACAGATGGAAGAAGTGTGAAGTCCTTGGAGACGATTTTTGCAGACGCAAGATGACGTACAGAATCTGTTCATTCGCTGTGTCTGTTAATGTACACCGATCATATGCATGAAACTTATGAAATATACATTATAGATGTGTTCGTAAACTACGCATGGACGTATGAAAGTTCTTGGTCACAGTAAGCAACTTAATTGGTTATTTATTAATATAACATGAAAGTCAACTTCTTGTTCATTAATTACATTAACATTTGTCTTAACGCCTTTTAGCTAGATAACATTATGTGAATACATGAAATAGTTCGTACTGAACTCGTATCATCACAAATTTCTCAAAAATCACAAAACCACTCTTTTTATTATTCTACCTTAAGTGAACCAAACATTTTATGCGAAATTTAGAAAGCAACTGCTAATATTATATCTATTTTTAATTTATAAAAGACTTGCTGAATAAAAAATAGTACTAGTGTGACAAGAGCTCGAAAGACCTACTTTGAGTCGGACAGACTGCAAGCAACATACCAATCCGTTTATTCCGTCGTAAGTGTGGCCTACAGAAAGGAGCGCTGGCGTTCATACTTCATGTGTCCTTTAGTATCAAAGATGAGTAATATCGAAATATTTCTGATATTTGTAACTACCTTTCAATACGTGAGGGTCTTCATAAAATTCACTTTATAACAACATGAGCGGAGATGATTTGGCTTGTGTATTCCAAGTCGTTGCCTGGAGACTTGCAGAGATGAGCGGGCACGCAGATACTGAAGTTTAGTAGAGTGGTTTGTTGCTCTATACAGTAGCCTGGTATACCACTACTGCTTCTGCTGAAGCGCTACCCACTACACAAATCGGTTTCTAAAAGTCTAGGCACAGTTAGTGAGGTTTGAGCTGTGGTTAGTTCAGACTGCTCCTGAAGGGAGACAAGAGCAGCCAGCAGTACAGGTGAAAACCGCAGGGAAGCATAACACTTAAGGGG
This sequence comes from Zootermopsis nevadensis, assembly GCF_977971745.1. NCBI lineage: Eukaryota > Metazoa > Arthropoda > Insecta > Blattodea > Termopsidae > Zootermopsis > Zootermopsis nevadensis. The sequence continues at coordinate 1,349,761 of NW_028259150.1, forward strand.
AAAGACAGGTATCAAAGGGAACCACAGCATCTAGACACACGAATGAGAAATAAAATTAGGGAAACAAATAGGAGAATTCAGAAAACAAGTTGCAAGTGATTAAAACACAATTATCGAATGTAATTATTTTAAACTGTGGATTAATAGCATAAATTCATTTATTGTATTTTGGGCCCTATGTTTACGTGTTCCTCTGTCTTGTGCTCCGCATATACCAGTCAGAGTTTGTTGGTTGCAACCTTTTTAAAATTATCACCGTAATATGTATGACACAATGGCCTTGTGTGATAGAAGTGGATGATTTTAAAAGTAAGCAGAGAGGAATCGGAAATATAATATTTATAGTTAGGACCAAAATCGTGAAAAACACTCTTCTTTGACCTCAATGTGCCCATTCTCTCCATCCCAATTTTATTCCACATAATCCAAATCATTTGCCAGACAACTCTACCATCCTCTTCAGCTGTATCTTTATACTGATGTGTCTAATTCTACCTTAAATACAGTGACTCATCCTGAAAATAATCTTACCGTGTATACGTCATCCCCTGCTGAGACCAGCCTACATTTGCTCTCTCTCTCAATAATCACACACACACACACACACACACACACACACACACACACACTGTCTCCTCTTCTTGTTGGCTGCAAAAGATGTCGAAACTTGAGTGGGAAAGCCTTGTCGAAAATCATTAATTCTACTCATTTTCGCCTTGAGATGGCAGCAGTGCCTAGTATGTTTTAAAATTAGCCACGGACAGACATGAACACTGCCACACTGAGCCGTGGCTGAGGTCATGGTAAAAGTGTCTTAAGCTGTCTGCCTAGTACAGTGGAGAAGGTTCTCCGTCTCAACCCTCCATCAACCCCAACGAAGCCTGTTCCTTCATGACAAACCCAGAACTCATTTCCATGTTGGATAGAAGTCTCCATCTCTGTCTCGTACTCATTTCTTTGTCATTTCCTGTCTCCCTCTCTTTCCCTCTTTTTGTATGTCTTATACTATTATATTTGTCCCATTTCTACGTGCTAAATACAGAGAACGCCCTTCCATTCCCATACGAATTTGAATCAACGATGATGTCAAAATATTAGGCACAAATCGCGGACAATGGCCATGATAATATTCAATATCTACAATCAATGTCATAGCACACTTTCTCCTCAAGGTGAACCCTGATTATCTGAAACGAATTTCAGAAATTCATATTCCTTTCTGTGTCGAAATTTCGATTACTGACTTAGGCAGAACAATAAAGCACGTACTGGATTTAGCCATTAAAATAATTTAATAATTACCCACTGCGTCAAAAGGGCATAACAAGGACCTACATAATTTGTGCTTATCAACTAATGTTGAGGTGACTAAACAGAAGTGCATTATATTACGGGATCATTAATCATATACGGGAGAAGTCAGAATGTATACACAATTAAGGTGGAAAGAGCTCGAAGTAAGAGGTCGCCCGGGAAGTCTGAAGTACATGGTGTGGAAGTGTTTCTTAAAATACTCTGTTAAAGGTACGTTGTAATCAGACGAATCTTTGAGTTCGTAAGAAATTTTCACCATTTACGACAAAACTATACATATTAAATTTACATAACACTTGCATTAGCTTTACATAATACTGAAAACTGACATACACTAGCTACACAGATATCTATTTCATATATAAAGAATTTTATGTTCGCAAAACTCTGATCAATGCACGTAAAGAACACTTGAAACTCATGAAATTAAAAGGAAGAAACTAAAGATATCCCACTATACGCCATGTAGGCGCTTGGGGAGAGAGGTGTATATCTCCTACTCATTTTTAACCTCGGCACTAGATGGGGTGAGTGGCCAGCGTCACGTCCCGACCGCGCTTTACCCCCTGGAAAGGATCCCGGTACCCATCGGATAGAAGACTGGGTTGGCCCCAGATCCAATCTGGACGTAGAGGCTAGAATAAAAAAAAACCTCTGCCCCCGTCAGAGATCGAACCCCGGGCGTCCAGTCGGCAGCTAGACTGAGCTACCCCGGCAAGGAAGTTACGAAATAAAAGTAATAATTAAGAATAACATATTGCATAGTGTAGCCTTCCTCTAAAAGTTAGTAGTCACTCCATATGGCTGTTTATCATATTAAAATAATTTATCATTAGTCTAATAATAGCCAGTTTAGTCCTTTCCTCTCATTACTTATCTAAGATCCAATTTTGTCCCATTTAAGCCTATTTTGTTGCAGGTTTATGTTCTATTAATGTTTCCCGATCAAACGTCTGTATGCATTTACGACTAATTTCATTCTTAATGCATATCTCATGTGTCTCTTTTACCTTATTTTTATCAATATCAACAAAACTACACGGGCAAAATATATCTTAACTGGAAGATCATGTAATAATAAACTTTAAGTTCCATAAAACAGACTGGAAGGAAAGCAGGGCAGGGCGCTAAAAGTCTAATGAATTTAATTGTACTTAGCATTCCTCTCTTAAAGTAAGTTCACGAGGGAACATAAAAATGAAGTGGAAAACCGCAAGTGGCTTGAATTTGGGTTAGCGCTCACCACCACAGTCCGTCTACTTTCATGAAACTGGTGGAAATGAATTTACACCGTTGGAAAAATACCAACCCCTCATCCCTCTTAGTATAAAAAAGGGTAGAAATGCGGGGAACGGAAGACAGAAACCTAAAACATGCCAAACTCTCTTCCCTTCCCCTTTGCTCTCTTTCTCCTCCGTCCCCACTCAAAAAAGAAAAAAAAAACTAAAAACAAAAGTTGTCCTTTACAACCATTACCGCATTTTGACATTTCTCCTGCGTGAGTCAGAAGCTTCAGCCTTGGTTCACTTCGATCTCATTTTGTATGTAGAACCTCGAGATAATTCTCATTACTTCTCCTAATATCGAAATGTGGAATCTACGTCAGCCATTTCTGAGATGAAAATAAGAAGCACAGAGGGAGTAGGAGACAAAAATAATGCCCATAATTAACCCAATCCGGTATAGAGAGTGACATACATCTTTCCTACTTCCTGTGGATGACAGAGGGGTTAATAGCAACTAGAACCATCCCCCAAAACGTTAGTAACCTCTTCTAATTAAAGATAGAGGCAACACCTTTCTCCTAAACGCTATTAATGTGCTACCTACAATACTAAACAGTCTCACAACTCAGGAGATCAAATTCGACATCTTTATCGCCGTGAAAACTTCAAATCTCCAATACTTTATTGCAGATATAATCTTCCTAGAGTACGCAATGACCAGAGCTACAAAAATGGAAGCATATGATAAAGGAACTAATATTTAGCCTCATTTGCTGTAACGCAAGATAAACTTATATTCACAATTCAAACATAACAAAACATTTTAATATAACTAAACGGGATATTTGTCACTGCCGACAATCAAGCAGTCCTGCTTTATTCAGGATGTTGAGGATTTAAATCTCTGCAGGAACAATGATAAAGTTTTTTTCGTGGTTTTACTCATTCCCTCAAGGCAAATTCCGGGATAGTATCTTAAATTATGCCAAGACCGCATCCTTCCATATCCCGCGTAATTTATCATTCAATATAATCCCAACATTCAATGACACATAGTCTGAGCTACTCACAATTTCGTTAAAAAAACAAAAGAGAGAAGCTTCTAGAAGCACTGTCTGCAAATGATGATCACCTACGAAGGAAATCTGTTACACAAAAATATTTACCATTAAAACGGGAAAGAAACAAGTGAACGATGATGAGGAGGACAGACTGAAGAATTCTTCCTTTAATCCGCGTTCCTTCAGGTGGTACACAATAGCGCGATCTATGTCCGATCGATTTCATACGAAAAGTCAAGCCGCGGGGATTGTTTCATCCAACGAAGCGAGAAACACAGAAATCCGATATCACCACCCCTAGCAACACATCTCCCTCTACCGGATACACAACTACATGGCAATGGAATGACATTTATTATCACCCCCTCTCAACTATTAAAGTGAACACCGATCAGGTGGCGTGTCTCCCCACAGACAAAGCGTATTTACTGACATTGCTGATTCATAACAGAATTACTATTGTATCGCGAAATTTATAATCTGAAACATGTGGAATTCAGATACTCAGTACATTGCTAATATGAAGGTCACCACAAAGCAGAGCTTAATTTCCGCAAAGCAATTACGGTAAAGTTGTCCATTGCTAACGCAACATGCCATGGTAGTTTATAATTGCTCATGGAAGGAAAGCTTCATGCATTATGTTCTTTCATAAGATATAGGTCAGTAGTGAACTTAATGTTCTTACCGCATAACTCAGTAGAAGAAATTTTATAGAACGATCCAAGTTAAGTCCAGGGACGCTCTGAAGATATTAGCGAAGAGAAAAATCAACTCCTGTCAGGAATCTAACCGATTGTACATCAATGTCTTCCGTTATCCATAAGGAAATATGAATTACGAGTGCTAAGAGGTCTAAGGTTCTCTAAGCTGTGAAGATGCATAGTGTGATCTGATTTACGACGTCGTATAGTCTTGTAGGTCACATAAAACTACAGCCCACAATAGTATGCTACATTCCTTTATTCAAAATATTTGTATATACGAAATTGTACTTTAATCCTTGTCGAATTATTGATATTATAACACAAACATTACTTTAGAAACTGAGGATAAATATTTTAATTTTCAAGCATTTTCTGTAACATTCTGTGAAGTTCATGAAGTAAGCAGTATTGCAGTGGAGTTATTTTCGTACTGATTACATTAATTCTTAAAGTGAGATTTAATCTTTTATCACGCTCTCTACAGCGATAACGAAAAATAATACGAATTTTTATAAAATATTTATCTTTGAACCAAATTAGATATTAAGAAAAAATTAAATTTTCTTCAAAAGCAATGGCTGGAATATTCGTTCATTGGCCACGACGAAAACTTGAAAACCAGATATTCTATTTAGCGGAATTATAATCTTCTCCCCTACAGCGAAACGAGTAGGACAGAGCTTCATTTCTCGTCTGGGGAGGGGGGTTGAGGGGGAATAAAAGTAAAGGGTTTCCGGGTGTAGGAGGCGAAATGGGACCAGGGTCGTCTCTGGGGACCGGCACCAGCCAGAAACGTGGGAGTTCCGTAACACAAAACTTTCCTGCAACACCGACTTATGTCTCAACATGACATGATTTATCACACAGATATTGAGAACTGAGGGCCAGAAATACGCACGTCAGTAGCAATAAATTATCTTTAGCAACATCTCCAGCTACAATTTGAGTAGAATACAGCATTTTACCATATGCTGAGTCCCATAATTATATTTTATATAGGATTAAACTTGAAATCAGCTAACTATTAATATAATATTTAGAACAAATGTACAAGCTACGCACTGCTATATAAAGAAAGGTAACAGAATCATATTATTTTAAAAGCACAACTATTTTTCTCGAAACCAAAAACGGGAACCTGATATGTGATAAGATTAAATAAAAAAATATATGTATACATAGACACTGTCACTATTAGGGAAGAGATAGGTATATATGACATCTTTCTTAAACTGCATGTACTGTTTAACATTTAAATGGATCTGAAACAAATAAGAGGATATTTGGAAGAGAGAGGTTTATCGTCTCCCTGTTATTCATTCAAAAATCCCTAATCCGTTTCTAGTTAGTTCACCGACTATCTGTCCTCACCTTCCCTCCCATGTCTGGCCATTTCAAAATGCGTCCTTTTTTCTGTAGGAGTGCGCGTGTATGAGTAGGTTGGTGTGTGAGTAGAAGAGCAGGAGAGGTCTTAGATACAAGATAGATATTATAAATACCGCACACAAGACTAGATATTTTCGCACCAATGGAAACCTTTCAAGATCGTGCTAATTTTTAAAAAAATACTGAAATTTAAAATTAAAAACAGTGTGCTGCGACACTGATTTTTTTACAAGAAATAGGATTGGTCATAAGCACCTGATAAATAAAATACCATTTGTAGTAACTTACGCCAAACTTCTGAGCCTTTGCTCCCATTGGTCACTAAGTGAATACATCTGTCTGGCATCGTGAGTATGAACGATTACACGTACTTTTATTGCATTTTCATACGTTCTACGTTCATACGTTCAATTAATTATAAGACGTTGCTCACAATGTGACATCAGGATTAATTTTACTCCATACAACAGAGTCCTTGAGAAGCCAAAAGTTGTTCATCTGGTCAAGAAGCTTATCCCCTTCTATGGAGCCCTAAGTTTTGTACCAGTGTTCACATACGTCAGCCACTGGTCCACATTCTTAAACAGATAAATTAAATTCACAATCTCATACTTCATGTCTAACATAAATGCTATCCACCATCAGAAGTAGACACCAGAATATGACAAGGAATTTAATTTAACTCAAACATTTCGATTTTATAACGTTGAAAAGTGAACAGTGGTAAACATTACATTAGTTGTGATGAAAAATTATGCGCATATTGACAAGATTTAGTGAAATTTTTGTGTGTGTTAAAGCTTCGAGATTCGTTTGTCTGACAAATAAAATCCAGCCTTTACGACGCCGAAGAGACATTGCTTATTACTGTCTATACATGAATGTAAAATAGTACGTAACACTTTAATGTTTGTATAAGACAATAAATTTCATATGGCTCTGGAATTTTCTACTTCACTACTGTAAGTACGGCCATTAGCAGACTTATGCCACTTCTCTTTGTTCGGAATAGTAAACTAAACAACGAAAATAAGGAATATATGGAAAGAAAAGAGATCCCAAAATGATAATTGTGTTAATTATTATGTTAATGAAAGGTAGATAGGACACTTCTCCACGGTGATGTGTTCTCTCGCAGCTTAGTGCGACTCTACATTCCGGAGAGTAACAACGCGCTTGAACGAAGGCCTTGAAGCCAGAGCGGAAGGCAACTACCTCGCACTTTGCTACCAGTCACAAGCCCTTCTCGTTTCCGCTTCGTACCAAAAGACCAAAAGTACAGTTGGATTCCCTGTCAGGCGTGAATCTGACAGTAACTACTCGCCTGTTGACTTTTTTTTCCAAATCTTCAATTCATAAACAACTGAGAGTAATAAACTGCGAAAAATACCTGGCTTTCTAAGCCTCTTTTGATATAATCAAGGTATGGTGGTTTCTTATGATCGTACGTTATAGTGCGGTATTGTTCATTTGGATTTTGTCTATCCTATATATTATAAAACCACAAAATTACATTTCGAAAGTTGGATTCTGTTTTCATCAGACATAAAAGGGGAAACGGCCGAAAACAGTTGAACCCCCTAATCTATGTCTGAGGCTAGCTTATCCAGGGCCCCAAAACGTCGGACCGAACCTTCCTTTCCTGTAACCCATAAATATATACCTTGATCTACCAGTATTGTCATTTCCCCCCTGAAGAAGGAGACAATATGCATCTCCGAAAAATGCTAAGTTATTAAAAATTCAATACACACTCAGAGTTTAGACGGAACTATAAATCTGTTTCTTAATAAGTAATAATTGAGGTTTTCACCCCCTGATGATGGAGGCAGCAAGGACCTCTGAAATGTTGGTAAACTTCTGCCTAACTACACGGCGCTACAACCCATAAGAAAGCCATCTTTTTTCCTTACTACCTGAAGTTTGGTTTACTGACTATGATTTATTTCGTACTGACATATATTTATTTATGCTAATAAACACAAGAAAATTACAGATATTGTCCAGTGTCTGAGATATATTTTAATATGTCAAGTGACGTATTGGAAGTCGATAATAATCCCATATGCACGACAAAACCAGCCACCTTAAGATGGGATTTCATTAAACTTATTTCGTATTTAGTATCCTTCAGACAGTAGGCAAGTTCCTACCTAATTTTAGTGTTTTCTATTCCTTTATATATTCTAAAATCTCCAAAATATTTAAAATTTATGGCACGAATAACTGAGTTCTGATGCTTTAATATTCGCTGAATAACATGGAACCTGGCCTGAAGACTTCATGACTAAATCCCTGCAACTGTTAAAATAACACGTCTTTGAATTCACCAAACTGGTTTCGGCGTTTATGAAGTATATTTTCCGGGCGAGAACATTTTTCTCGCTTGCTACACACTACCAGCCGGAAGGTCTTATGCCACGTCACTTCCTAATATGAGCAATGCCCCAACAAATTGTGTAAACCATTTTCACCCGTGAGTGCCTCATGATCCGCCATGCCCGCCAGAGACCCTTCTCCCTTCCTCTCACCTTTCCTACATCCTCCACTGCCGCAGCCATCAGAGTGTGGAATGGGAAACAGGCTTTCACCTGCCAAACGCCTGCTCACTGCCTCGCCGCAACCCACCAGACACCCCTCTGCCTTCCTTCCAGACGTACCGACACCGCTATGGTTACATGGTCTAGCCAGCTTTTGCGGTATGGTAGTATGGTGTGACGTGTTTTCCTGCAGGGACCCGCCGTCTTCCTGGCTGAGTGACGCCAGATTAATGTCCGGGAATAATGACGACCGAAACGTGGTGTGTGGCTGCAGTCATGCGTCACGGGACCACCAGGCGAAAGTCAGAGGGGAGACGCTTTAAGGCTGATAAGAAGCGTGAGGTACACGTTACGTCACAGGTCGACTGTCACCACAGACACGTGTAACCTCTGAAGTACATCGGAGTTTCAATTATAAAGGTATCAGGCTTGAGAAATAAAGTCCAGAAATTTCAATAATGAATTTTAAAGGAGTGTTTCATAGAGTATACTCTTTCTCGAATGTGATTATGCATAGTTTGGAAAGTCATGCAGAAAGTAGGTACAGAAGTAAAAAGCCCTCGAAACCCACGACAACTATATGAACCATGAGCTTTTAAATATCAATGACTCTGCATATCACCCATGAACAAATAAATTATTTTTTACAAGCGGAATTAACTATTTGACCTCTGTAATGGAGACGTATCTGCGTTCTCTTTAGAATAGGGGATGGATATTTAAATATTACTGAGAGTAGCTTCAGTTTCAAGTACAGTAAATACTAACTTTGTACCCAAATTACACATTACACCGATTGCCTCTACCAATAATATTATAAAAATTAAGTAGCTCCCTTCACGTTAATATCAAAATTCCACGAAATGCCGTCCTTAATGACAACGTCAAAATTCCGACCGAATGTTGCAATACTATGCCAACTTCAATCTTTGATCCACTGCACATCGTCCTACGTTCTTCACTTCCGAATACCTCCTCAACCAAACTTCACCAGGATGAGCGGCCACTGCATGGGAACCTTCATAGTCAAAAACTTATCTTTGTTTCCGGCCGTTAAATGCAGCGTTTCCCACTACTCACCCCCACCTTCCTCATCTCTCTGTCAGTCAGTTTTAAACTGCATCAATGTTAGCAATGTACTACAAATACACACACACACAAACATAGATGGGAATATTAATTCCATTAGAGTTGACGAAACAGGCTTTATTAACCTAAAATCCAACTACTTCAAGAAGAAAAAGGACAAATACAGACTTTTACCAGTATTGCTTGGATAATTGATTTCAAGCAGTTGGGATGGACTAGAAATGTAGCGTGGATGGACTAAGCAACAAACACTGAATTTGGGCTGGTAAATCTATTTGATGAGCTCATGTGGAGGATAGATACGAGACTGTGGTACCGAAATGTGCTTAGCGCAAAATTTATTGAATACGTCCACTGCATTAAAATGGCTGGTGGTTCAGTAAACAGCAGCTTTGATATATTTATTTATTTTTAATTAACGACGATATCAGGAGATCAGACTATGCAGAATTTCCCGTGATTCTCTATCAATACTTTAAGATTTAAATTCTATCGTTGCCAGTCAGAAATGTCATACGAACACATTTCCGATTCTCAACGATTACGGAGCTACGGATATTTTAAATTTAATATTAATAGAAGATTCGATAATTTAGTTTTTTCTTAGGTGAAATCCGACGATGGCAGTAGCCAATTCTTCGGACCACAACGACAATCCATCTGCCATGCATCTGCTTATTTAGACTCTACATTACATATCGGCTGAAATGTGTTGTGCCCGTTACGCTGAAAGCATATCTGTGATCGTGTTTTGTGTAGTTCACGAAGCAAAAATGTGTGGCGTCCTACGTCCGGTTAAAATCATCGTCAATTTAAAATATCCGTAGTTCTCTAACCGTTGAGAGTAGGGACCAACGTTCATGTGACATTTCTGACTAGCAGCGACATCAGGAATAAGATGTACCGACGCAAAGTGTCCTCACACGCTGTATAGTATCAGATGATAAAGTGATCAACGAATTGGAATGAATATGGAAGGAAGCGATTGTGGCCTAATTTGAGGTTATATACAAAACTTTACTGAAGGAACTGAGGAAAACAACATGGAACCTCTGTCAGAATTGCTGTCCTCTGGGCTGAGTTTTCGAACCAGGCACACCAGAATAAGAAACAGAAATTCTGACCACTTGATCGCAATTTTCGTTGGCAGATGTAATTTTAATGATTAAACTCCAAGTATGAATTAACGTATTTCGGAAACTGCCTTCAATTTTGTGTATATAAATTTATTTTTAATTTTTGACTTACATAGTTTTTAAAATAACAAGAGCTGCTGTGTATTTTCCTGTGAAGGTTTAAACATCGATCGGGATACATTGAAAATTTATTCTTGTAAAATTTGTCTATACATTTCATAATAATGTACTAATATTCCATCTTCATTCTGTTCGCATGCCAGGGGACTGCAGCTACCTTGCAACCACTTTATGGATCCCTAAGCCTCTTCTGTGCGACATGACACGGAAGAAAAACCCTGAATAAAGTGGCGAGGAAGATTCTATATTATATATTTTTTACAAATGCCCTTTCACCCTCATATCCTGCCTTCGTATATGGTGTCTCTTATCCACTTTCACCACCACCCCCACAATCCCCACTACAACGGCAGTAACTACCCCGTCGAATTCAAGCGAAGATCCACAGGTGGTAGCACACAGACAGAATTTTTCAGTGCGCCTTTCTGAATGAAAGCGTGACATTTTTTCTCTCAGACATTTTTTTCAACGTCCCTCACTACCAACGGGCGATGGTATGAGTGAGGGAGGAGTTGAATAAAGGAAAAGACAGGAAGAGAAAATAAGATAAAAGAAACAGAGATTGTGGATAAAAGACGAAGAAATGACGGAGGGGAGTTATTTTTGTACGAAATTGGCTAAATCGAGTCTTACGTAACCTTCCGGAATGACACGAACTTTCTTACCACAATACTGAAGAGTATGGACGCCGAGTATCTCTATGGGCAATATAGACAACACAATACTCGGACTCATTTAAGAAGATGGAAGCGGGTGACCAAGAGGAATTATGGCTAATATTTAATTGGCCTATATATTCTATTTCATGAATACACACCAATTTAGTGTGCTAATTTTAAGCTCATTTCGTAATGGGTAATAAACTCAACATTGATATGTAATAATCAGGCAGCTTATAGTCTGTGATGCAAATATTGTAGGCCAGCGTTACTCAACCTAAGGTAAGCATACCACTGGTGGTACGCGAACTAAGTAAGAAAATCAAAAGATAATATTAACATAAATAAGGTTTCCTTGAACGCATTTGGTTAGTGGTACAATTAATGTGTTAAATTTGAATTAGTGGCACGCCAGCGAAAAAAAGTGAGAACCCCTGCATGCATGCTAAATTGTATTAAATAACAGTCGCAATGCACAATTTTAACACAGAGGACATTAATGTTTCCTTTTTCCAACGTGTTGTTCCGAAAAATCTACAACATATTAAATTAAATTAATTTTTACAGAAATAATTAATAGAATTAATATGTTATAATATTTATAACTTGCAGGCTTGAACTATTCAGATCTTGAACATATTAATAAATTACACGACTGCACATTAATTACTATAAACAAAATAAACCATTATCATTTTATTGTAAGTGTATTTTGACTTAGTATTGTTCAAATGTAACAAACGTAACTCTTTCAACGATGAAGCTTAGAAAAGATAAGTCTAATCTGGCAAACGTTTAAATTGAATTAAATGTAATTCAGGATAAGCTTATCTAATAATGGCATCTTATTGCCGAAACATGTCACACTTCAATTCAAAATTTAACTTTGTATAAGTAATACATTTCGAGTAAACAGAAACACTATACTTGTTAGATACACGCCATATAAAACCCAGTTCTTAAATAACGGACCAAGCCCTTTCGCTCCTATCGACTCTTCCAGGTTATGAAGCTTATCTTATATAAACACTCTCTTATCAGCCATTGCTGTGTTTTCGTGTTTCTCGTCTTCAAATAGAGCGGCCGTTCTGGTCATAGCAGTCGTGCACCAGGACACGTTACTGAGAAGAATGCTCTAGAAGCTAGAATGCAAAAGTGTGACGACTACGTAATTTACAATAAGAACGAAATAACCATATTAGTCCACTCGTGGTTCATTATGAATCACGTAAGTGTGGACTTCAGAGATGGAAAAAAAAGCGAAATAATGACAGACCAGATAAAGAGAGAAAACAAGAGGAATATGTAAAAGTGTTGAAGGGTGACTAACTTTGCCACTTGTCAGTTCCATAAAGTACTATTAAGTTAGTAAAGTAAGGAGAAAGAGGTCATGTAGCATGCATGGACAGAAAAAATATATACAAAAACCACTTTGGAGACCTAGACGTAGATTGAACAACACTAAGATGAACCTTAAAGAAATTGGATATGAGTAGGTTTATGTTGACACAAATCATCTGGTCACATATGGTCCAATGGCAGGATTCTGTGGATATGAAATTGACCAATGGAGCAACTTCTAAAGATGCTCTGTCCCATGATGCCTATTAGTCATGTTCTAAATTATAAGCGATAACAAACAAACACAGACACAAAGGCTTATTCGATTCATTCAATACGGGAGGAAATAACATGCAGTGTCATGCATTTAACTACAAAATTGCATTAATCTGCCTATAAATTGGTGATTGATGACAATGCAGCTCGCGGAAAACAATACGAATCCATCGGTGTGCTAATAACTGATGGTTAGAATATAACAACACCTGTTGCTCGCATAAACCTAATACAGGTGCAATTTGCGTACTAAGATCTTTGCAAAAGTCAAATAATAATTCCTTTTCCAAGTGTGTGTTATCGATGAGTTAATGTTTCATTTATTCAGTCTTCGAATTTAGTTGCTTATGGTATAGGATATCAATCCATTCTACTGACAGCCGCCGAAGGATGAATTGACGAGGTAGAGGTAGTTAGTACGATGTTGTTTTAGACGACGAGACCAAATCTGAGACGAACCGACGGACACCACTCGTCGCGTACGAATCGCAAGTCTGGGGGTGACACCAATTCCAACTGCGCGGTTCTAACATTGTACGAGATAAAGTGAGAATTCCGATTATTACAGAAAGAAGGAAAATCCACACCTTCGTTTCGTATATTTTGTATCTATATTTCATGTATTTGTAACCCTTACCACAAACTGTTGCGTAACTCAGGTTGGCGTTTTACCCTGCAGATCCAACCCTGGGTGAGAGTCATGGAGGATGAAGTGGCACTGGAGCGGATTATTTTATACTTCTTCGATGCCCCCTGCTAATCATCATTCCTCCGTGTCCATCGTGTACCACTACATAACGTGTGCAAGAGCCTTAACCAAACAACACATTTTTATACCATTTGTTCTAAGTTATTAGGTTCTCGGAGAAAAGGTAATATAGTTTTATTTCTGGTACAATCTTGGCACATTAGTCACTTGACATTTGTCTAATATCACGTTTTTCTGCAAAGTGAGACCGTAAGAAACATAAAGTAGGTATTTACTGACTCAAATTGACACAAAATTAAGTCTCCAGTTTAATAAATGTGCAAATAACTAGATGTTTGTTTCCTGACACATATTAACTACGTTTTTACATGTAAAAACATTCCATTACACTTATCAAATTTTTAATGCTTAATTTGCATAATATATAGAAAGCATTAAATATTTTAAATGCCTTCTTTGGTTTCACATTGCGGAAATCGAAACGAATCAGTCATTGTTAAATTTCTTTGACTTGTAGCATTAAAATACGAAAATAAATTTGAGTAAATTCAGTAGAAAACACCATAAGAAAATAATAATTTTCTGAATATAATACAGCAGCTGAAGAATGAGCCGTAGTTTGTGTAAGTGATTCTCATTTGAGGGTATTTTTATTTTGATAGAACTGTATGTAATTTGCGCTCCATTTTGTCGTTAGTAAATCTAAGCCCGGCATTATAATATGTTGGTTCCTGGGGGTTACAAGTGACACTGCTGGTGGGGCTTTACAGTTAAGACTGGAGTTTGTGACCCTGTCATTCGGGGTAGGTCAGTTCACGTAATTAGTGTATTAACAAACCTCGCACACCAACTACCAGAACACTGCACATATTCTGTAAGAGGCGTGGGAGAGAAGCCAGATATTTATGTGGGCCCGTAGGGAGTCTAATAGGAGCTCTGCACTGCTTCATCGTTCGGCACTCTTTGCATGAAATATCTTCCACATAAATTCAGTTCAGTAGAAAGCTGTGTGTGTATGCTGCAAAGAGGGTCAAATCCACTGTGTGGGCCATCCCTTATGCAAGCCACCTACAATATGTCTGTTTCCTTACTCTGTCGCAATGTCCACCAGTCTGGCAATTAGAACACGCACTGTGTGCTAAAAGTGCTGGCGAAGAGGAGTGATTCTATTAAATGTTCAGTGACCAATAACGATCTTATACTGTAACTATCATAGTAAAAATATTTTTATATTTGCAAACGTGTGTATGTAATTAAAATATTATATAAATCATTCCACCATATTTCGGCTTTAATTTTGTAATCTGAAGAGGAAACATATATGTGAAAAATATTGAAGGTAAACATAAAAAATGTAATTTTTTTTAAATTCTTATAAATTGCATTAAATTAGATTAAAATAATAAATATAATCAATTAAAGTCACCAATTATAGTTTTGTTTGTTATTACTATTAGGTAAATTAAATAATTCACGTGTTCACAAAAAAATTCAACATTTAAAAAAAAAGAGTATTGGTACTTTTAGAAGCTTTATTGCCACACGGAATGCACGGTTCTCAATTTAAATAGCTCTGGTCTTGATCCAAACCCAGACGTTGAAATGACTGCCTTAGTTCCATTGTTAATGTTACAAAATATTAGAGTACGAAGAGAATCTACACAATGATCCATTCAATTATCTAGCCGGTTCAAAATTTGTTAGACATAAACAGCCCCACTTTCCTGAAAGGCTAAACGCACTGAAAACTCCATTGCACTAGGTTACTAACTTAATATTAGGAAGGTCCCGGATTCGATCCTAACAGTTGCCAATTATTGCAAAAAAGAGTGCGAATTGGGAGGTAAAGAGCAGATTACAAAGCTAACAAAAAACTTCTCTTTATTCATAAGGTTAAGAACGGACCGATCGATCCACCACCGTACGTCTAATGATCTTCATGTCGTGAAGCTTTTGGACAGGGATAACTTCTTTCTCCAAAATCATGAAACCATCTTTGTCGAAGACAATGCGAGTGGCACAAAATCTTATGATTTGCATTCGTCAGGTACTCAGATTGAATATCGAGCGGAATCGCGCGATTTTGCAGGTTTCTCGTATTTGTTATAACTTCTACGCAAATTCCAAAATAATACCTTAAAGTAGTCCACGGCGTATTCCTCTTACATCGATCAGAATTCAGTATTCACACTCATCTTGAACATAAAGTCAACAACTGATGCAACACAGCAAATAAGCAGTGTAAAGAAAGAAGCAATCTAATAGCACGCTTTTCACGTTCAAGAACACTGAGAGAGTGTTGCAGTTTCTTTGCACTTGCTAGTAGTTAGAAATGTATTGAAGTCCGGCTGGTCGCCAAGAACCGCTCCCCACCAAATTATATCTGCCCTGCTTTGTAAAGAGATTTAGTCAGACAAAGTCACTGGATTAATGAGTATTAAGAGGGGCTGTTCCTTCTACGTCCCTATACGAAACGACAAGAGTAGGCAAAGGTGAATTCACTTTCGCTTTTCGTAATACACCGACTGTAAATTACCGTTACATGAAACCCTCGTTAGCAACGCATTTCAGCTTTGGCTGTATGCTAACGGACTTTCAGTTTTCCAGATATTGGCCCAGACATCAAGAATACGGTCACAGAGAAAATTAAGTAACAAAGCAGCTACAAACATGCTTACCAACTAGTTTCTGAGAATTGAACAGTACTTTAAGCGTCATAAACCGTATTGGTTACAACAATAAAAGTAACAATAATTTAAATCAAAAGTGTTTGCAGAACTCAAGGCAATGTTGCCAACGTAATTAAGTTACTAAAATAAAAGTATAAATCATTTAGTGACTTAGTTGGATGGTGAAACGGTAGAGGTTACGACCTCCACAAAGGCATGATAACCCATAAACACGCCGACATATAGCCATGTCTCGAACGGGACTTAAATCCGCGATCCTAGAGTTCAATTGCTCCAAATCAATAGCATCACTGTTATATCAATTGACATCTTTAATCTATTCAAATCTTATAAACGAACTTACACATCAGCAGTGTAGGTAACAGCTGTTAAGTCCTTAAACAAGCATAAGCGTTTATTTAATTTAAGGTAAGCAATTAAAAAAAAGGATTCAGGTGATGAAAGTGGGTTAAGTTAATTAACTGAAAAAGGTAGTTTAAGTGACTTTAGTTTAGCAGAGTTTACTCAAGCTTCTTTTACTATAGTTCAGTCGAATTTAGTCGAGTTTAGTAGAACATAGTCGAGGTGAGTGGAATAAGTCAAATTTGACCAGTTATTCGAATTTAATAGAGTTTAATTGTGCTCAACTGAGTTTAGCAGAATATTGTCCGGTTTAGTTTAAATTAGTCGAGGATATAGGAGTTCATTCAAGTTTAATAAACTTTGCGGAGATACAGAAGTAGTTTTTCATCGGAACTTAAACCCAGGACAGTTTTTGGTGTTGTAACCTTTGTTTCTGTAATCTCCTTATCTAGACAAATAACTTTGGTCGTTCAGCTTTTGAGCTACAGAAATAATCTTCACCAGGACTTCAGAGTTTCGACCTACCTAAAATTTCTTCCTTGTTTTAAGGCATAAATATGCAAAGACTGGGGAAAATTAATTTATCCACTGTCGACCATCAGGCGAAAACACAAACTCACACACACAAGATTATAATTCTATGTACAAAAGAATATAAGTAAACATTTTTTCTCACATTGAACATTCGTGTATGAACTGCACATCAACACACGAAGTACGAATGCCTTCATAAAGGATATGGTAAAATAAGACGGGGATTGGTAATGAAGATTTAGTGTGCCAAAGCACATAGAAGACCAAGCTAGAATAAAAAAATGTTGGGCACAGCAAGGAAGTAGGAAGTGTTGCATCGCACGACGGGCAGAGTATGACTAGGAGGAAGGAAACTCCTCCATACTGTTGCTGTTCCTACCAGGGGCACCAGAGACGTACCGCAGACTCCCAGTAAACCACAAGACTTGTGCTTCGCCTTGCCCTGAAGGCCTCCAGCAGACGAGCGTGTTTAAATAACCGGACTGTCTCAGTGGATGCTGCAGTACATGCATAATAACCTCGCATGCGAAATAAACTAGATCCTTCCTTCCCCTCAATCTTGAATATAGGCCTACTTATTATCAATGTAAACGCCCCCAAGAATAGTTTGCTGTCTCAAATGCAAACGCTTCTATGACACATAATAAACTGAAATCATTATAATGGTTTGTACAATTTGAATTACTGTGCAACTGGAATACGAAAGATAATGCTCATCATGCACAACATATTTACAACACATCGAAAAATCATAAAATCTTTTTATTCTTTCTTCTTGTGCTGAGTGTTAATTTCCGTACAAAACTATAATTCTACGTGTTGTTCTGTAAACGTATGACAATTGGTTTGAGAATAATGTATTTTAAAAAGCATTTGGACTTAAAACGGGAGAAATAACAGGTTCAACTGAATAGGTATTTTCATTTAAATACGGAAGCAAAACCAGAATTTTACAACGTAATTGTTTTGTTTTTGAGCACGGAAATATGGGCCAAATCCATAAAAACAACAACACCGAACGTAAAGCACCGCTGTTAGAATCATTTACGGTTAAATTTTAATTAATTTAAAACACGACATCCTGCTTTTTCCATTGCCTACTTATGCACAAACACTCATTTTAATATGAGCTTCACTCTCTTTCAGCAGAATAATTACACAGACTGTAGGAACAAATTTCGGAAGTGAATGTAGCATTAAAAAACACGATGATTGATGTATGATTTGAGGTTTTCACAGCGGTGAATACGAAGATTTCTGATTCATCGCCCTGATGACGGAGGCAGTATGACCTCCGAAACGTTGTTAACATCTACCATACTACACAGCGCAACAACCCAGAAGACAAAAATTTTCACGATGATTTGTGTTGAATGAACGATGATTTTTCTGGTAATACACTACAGTTTTTAAGGAAGTGTACATATTAATTGTCCCACGACTATACAACATCTATCCTCCACCTCCTTGTTCTAATAGCGAAGCCGCAAGCACGTCTGCTCCTGTGAGCCGAGATATCGCCCAAATATACTGTACATGCAATCTGCTTCTTCTCCAAAACATGAGCACACGCGGCACGCGATGGTGTTCCAGTGTTGACGAGAAATCTCTGTGGCCATAACTGGCAATAATTACTAGCAATGGAGGCTGCTAAATTGTTACACTGAAAATATAACGTAATGTTCTATATTCTTTAAATTGTCGCTCGTTTAATTTCATGAAGTTGAGTCCTTATTCAGAAACTAAAATTCGCGAACCATGTAAAAGAATTTACCACGATTTAAAGAATCCAAAGATTCACTACAAATCTCATGGAAGCCAGCCATTAATTCCTGTCCCAAGCTACATTTATCCACTTTACACCTCTACAACGTAATTCTTATTTTCTGTCACACATAACAATTCCTTATGATTTATAAATAATAAGAATATTTCAGTGAAACGTGTTTCGGTCATACTAAACCATTCTCAGGCTCTTTTAATTAGAGATTCAATGTCTATAAGAGCCTGAGGAATGTGATTGATCAGCTTCTAATGTTGCCTCTAGAACCGTCCATTATTACTAATAAAATATATGGTTTTTACAAGTCATTAAATGGAAATGTTTGATAGTACCTTAAATACGTTAAGACTGTTTCCTTTCATATCCTGCTAAAATAATCACCCACACAATTACGATACAATTTGTTGCTAACAAGGTAAGCAGTTAAAATGCATCGCTAAATAATCGAAGGTAAGATATTGTTAATTTTCAACTATTCAAATATATTATGTTAAATTAAAGATGAGTTTCTCATTGGACAGCGCCCATGAAGCACAGTCCTCATTCAGACGATACTAATTGTTCAGTTAGTCAACAAACTCCTCGCATTTTGTGTAACACGAAGGATAATGCTGTGTTTACAACAACTAAACGCTGATTCAGATTCTCAGCCAGATAATTAATCCTCATCCTGATAATACCTCTTAAAATTTGTCTTGATATCCTTTCATGTACGATCTGTGAGCTTACCTGACTATAAATTTGTATGGATCTCTCCTCCCCCTTGAATTGATAACCTAATGGTATTTGGAAAATCGTACAAATTTTGAAGCTGTTACATCCCCCCTTTTAGGTTAAAATATTCTCTTCAGCACCCTGTTCTCAAACACCCAAAATCTATATTCTGTCAGGATGGCAGACCAAATTTCACACTAATATAAAACAAAACGTTAAGTTAGATTTACGATGGACATATTTCACGTTAGTACATACCCTGCCAGAACACTATATTAAACCTGAGCTGAGTGATATTACATAATAAATGGCACAATTCACTGCATGGTTATTGTATTTCAAAAAATCCAGAATTTTATCATTCATCCTTAATATCTATTGTTTCCAGCGTACTGTAGCTCTACGTTTTTCGTGTTGGAAGTTTCCTTGTACCACAAGCAAATAACAGTGATATTGAAGTACTGGGAACCATTGTGTACACACAGTCGATCAAAATCTGCCATGTTGATAAAACAAATAAAATACAATCCGCGTCATTCGTAGAACTTTTCACTAAGGAAAAAAATAACATATTCCTCGCCCAAACAAACAAACGTACTTCTGACTTTACATAGAAAAATATTACATGTGTCAACGGAAAGAGAAAATTGCTAGAAATTGAAAGTTTCTCTTTTCTTCAGGGGGGCGAAATAAAACCGAGGACATAAAAATGAGAAATGACAGAGAAAAACGAATTACAAATATACATTTCAAGTCGAGGCTTATAATATAAATAGATTATAAGCTGCTGAGGAGAACGTTTATACCCAGGATTTCAAATACAAAACACTTCTGAGCGTCGGACAAAAATGTACAGAGATTATTCACACACACACACACACACACACAGCCGCGTACGGCTTCTTACAAAATCCGAATAAATTATTCACAGTGTCATATGGATTTTGATGTTAGGGGGCTCCTGGCTTTAACAAGCATCTTCAGAGTTTCGTAAACAGCTCTGTCTCCTTCAGGTTAGAAGAAAAGAGTTCCTACGGCGCATTGACTCCTTTGTGGGCAATTTCAATTCATTCACATACCAGAAATCTTTCATCCCGACATAGATTTTAATACGTACTCTCTTCCCACTTATACAGTTGTATTAAAATGCCGGACGGAAATAAAACTCATTTTTGAGTAAATTTCTACACATTGCGCGAATTACTAGGTCTTGTGGCCAAGTGTTTGTAACCCCTGCTTCGTATTAGTGAAACCCCAACTTAAAAACTCGGTCGTGGCTATCCTGAGTTTAATCGTATTTTTCGTCAGCACATCCAGGCACGTATCGGAATAGTAGCTTAAATTTGGCGACAATAACTTACGTTCAGATGTTTTCATAATTCAGTGTTCACTAATCATCCTATCTTTCGAAGATATGCAGTTCTAATCTTAGCAGCTGAAAGCGTCCTAAAATACAGCATAAAAAATAAATTCACCATACGCGTTACACTGTCATGTAGCCGTTATCAACATGTTTAAACTTCACATAAATCCAAAGAGACATAAATTCTATTTGTTTTTTTTATATTGTTTTGTTCACGTAAACATGTATCTATCTGGCAACACATAACTTTTGTATAAAACCATTAAACAAAGGAAACTCGAGGTTTAAAAATCTCAAGGCGGCGAGTATGAAGATGGCTGCATTCTGGGTTGTCGCGCCAAATAGTATGTTAGAAGGTTACCGACGTTTCAGAGGTGGTTGGTACCTTCTACCACACGGCGCAACAATCCAGAAGACAGCCATCTTAATGTGTTGTTGGTATGTTGTATCTTCACAAAAGATCTCGTTACGTTTGTTAGTTATAGTTACTAAAAGGCAGTTATCTTAAAACTTTGCATACTGTGTAGTCTATTAGAATATAAAATATGCGAACAACTATTAACACTATAAAAAGACACTAGTGCCAAACGCGTTTCAACCTCAAGAGGTCATCATCAGTGGCACTAGTGTATTTTTATAGTGTTAATAGTTTGTTTGTTCGCTTATTTTATAAAGGGCAGTTAGTTCATAAAAATGTCTGAAAAGGTACTTATACAACATGTCACGAAGGATAAGGAGCGCGAATGCTACACATCATTTAGGCAATATCACTAAGAAGAGGAAAATCTTGTTCTCCCATTATTTTTTTCGTGGTAAAAAGAGGACACACGATTTGGTATGATGAGACCCTAACCCCAATAGAAACATGCAACAGTTGATGTGCCACACAGGGCAGGTAGATGTCAGTTGACCAATTAATTGAGCCTCGTCGAGTTAATTTTGTTAATAGGCAGGTTATTTGAACGAATTTATAAATTTTTATAAATTTAGTCATACTTGCTAAGAAGGCCAACATCATAGATTCTGCAGTTAGAGATACGTACATAAGCAGCACCGGGAACTAAAGCAGTGCAGTTCTTATGAAATTTTTAAAACGTGTTTTGCAGTTAAAGATATCAGAAAGTACATCCAAAATAATAACAGGCCACAAGAGGGAGTATTCGTCAGGAAGAAGTATAAACTATACACATTTCCAATGTTAAGACAGCCAGAATTTTTACTTAACTGTAAAATTTGAAAATATTTCGTAAAATAACACGTGCTGCTTCCCATTAATGAAGTCAGAACTTAGGGCCAGTCTCATAATTGGTACCCATAACATAAACACGTTAAAACAAAAGCTAGAATATTCCTACAAGTTTACACGGCGCCACAACCAAGAACAAAATATACATTTTAACGACTGCAAGAATCTCAAATTTCAAGCCTTCGAAGCATTCATTGTTACCAAGAGGCCAAATTTCCATTTCTAATTACAGGCTACTCTGTAAGGATGGAATACATTCCTCTACGATTTGCGTTTAAAATACCAACAACTTAAAAGATAACATTGTAAATGTCAGAGTTCATTAATAGAGATATTTTCCGTTTGTTGTATTCTACATAGTTACAAGGTTTTTTTGCCTAATTTTTTGTATCGCCCCCTAACTTCTATCTCCCCTTGTTTCTTCTTCCTTATTATATTTTAAGCCTATTTCCCAGTTATTTTTTGTAAATCGACATGAGTACTTCCCACCCCTACACCAACTCGTCTCTCTCTTTTTCCATCATCTTTACCGGTTAAAAAGTTTAACAACTTTTGTATCCTATAACTCTTGTATAATATTATAATGACGAAATTCTTATATAAGTTAGCTTAGTAATATACACAAGACATCAAATGAAAGAGATGGAGTAAAAAGGAAAACAAAAGCAAGCTTTTCGGGGCTCTATCATCCCGTAACTTCTTCTACCATTCTTCCCTTTTCTTTACGCAGCTCGTTTTAAATAATGATGGACAAAATTCTTCAGCAGATTGTTTGGAAACTTACAAGTGATGATGGAGAAAACTTTCTTTTCCTTACCGATATTATAAAAGGACGAAAGAGAAAAATATGTCCGACAGCACAAGAGAAACAAAAGAGTGCTACAATCGGCTGTTAACTACCAGATGTAAAGACTTACTGCATTGATCCAACTTTAGTCAACTGGCAAAATGCCTGTTGTGTAGTATCAAACATTAACAAGGAGGAAAATACAATAAATATAACGAGAAAAATGAGAGAGAAGAGGGCGGGGGGATCTTCGGGGAAAAAATCTCATCTTCGTCTACTTACAAAGGCAGTCTTTACGCGTAGTATGAAAAAAAATACCATACATATCAAAGACAAAGTTGCTTGTTTCTTTACTTCTACATACAAAATTAACTGAAACTTGTTCTTACCTTCAGCTCTGCGGGTCGTCACTGATGTGTCGGGAGGAGGTTTTGTTGAAAACTGATGAATTCCTTTCTGCTTGAGGTACTGTTGAAAGAGAGAAATACAAGATTAGTACTGAATGCAGCAAACTTCCAGCGCAACGAAAAGTACGACTGATTCACAGCACAAAGAATACAAATCGATCGGATCCATTATCAATATCACTGTTATGTCAGAAAACGTTATTATTGAACTAGAGAACAAAGCAATCACATTACAAATTATTAACTTTTATACGTCTAATATTCACTATAGCTATATAATTACAATTACAACGTTCATAATATTTCTAAAACCATGAATATCGTTTACAACACGTGGTAGAAAGAACGTATATTTCTATTCAATGATATAGAATGTGGAATGGAGTTATAAAATAACCAGTCATACTAAAGTAGCATTATAAAACCCAGAACTGCGCCACTGCTGACGCAAAATTTACAACAAGATTCAGCTTCAACTACCTCAATACATCCCAGCAAAATCGGTATTTCTTTAAGACGCATAGTAATGTAATGTCTCACGACAAAGTCTTACACGAAAGGTAAAATTAAAAAAAATAAGCAAAACAAATTTAGTTGTGTGTTCCATTGTTTACTGATATTTTGCATAGCAGAATAATGTAACTTAACGTATCTTAGATTTCACTCGCAGTGTCAAGAACAGATTCGAATATTAATTCATTTCATATAAGAAGTCGGTTATACCATGTACATAAATTTGTATAGTAATAAAACTCAATATAATTTATGTTAATAAAACAGTTTAAACACATTTATTATGATATTACATTTTTCTGTGTTTAATTTAAAGTTATAGAGTCGAGCAATCAGTCAGTGGAATACGTTTAAAAATATTCAAAATATGTCCGAAAGTGCCACGAAAATTTAAACAAGTACATTAAGCCACAACACTTACCAAGCAACTTATATACTTGGGAAGTATGAATACACATGATAGGCCATCGAACTTTAAATTAATGTTCGCTTTTGCGAGTACCAATGAAACATTGGAACGACCATCACGTGTTGTGCAAGCAATTAAACTTCACGTT
The DNA here is from genome assembly GCF_977971745.1 of Zootermopsis nevadensis. Classification (NCBI taxonomy): domain Eukaryota; kingdom Metazoa; phylum Arthropoda; class Insecta; order Blattodea; family Termopsidae; genus Zootermopsis; species Zootermopsis nevadensis. Next base: position 1,374,261 of record NW_028259150.1, read on the forward strand.
TTCTTAATTTTATTTTAGTCACATTTATGAATTTATCTGCAATGATACAATTCATTTCTAGAAAATTATTAAAACAGAAACAAAATATTTCAAAATAATGTAAGATTTTGGATAACAAGAAACGAAGTTATATAACTTCGGTTTTAAGGTCAAATGGTTTAGCACCGAAACTCATAAATATATTAATGATACCTCAGAAATGAGTGGAATTCTATTATGGGAGCAGTTTTATACGCGTCTCCATTTGACCTGTGCTAGAAGGACAGGCGAATTTTACATTATTCGACGACTCTATAACAACGTAAGCAATTATTCAGCGTCAAGTAATGTGCAAGGGGGAACGCGTTTAGTGACCTTCGAAGAGTTGAGGAGAAAACGGGCGTAGTGCATTTCAATGCACAATCCCAACAGTAACCTGGGGAGTATAAGAAAAACAGCATAAATCTGTCAAGATACAAACTGGGCAACTACAGTCAAAAGACTAAGCGTTTAAGCCAAGCTGCCCGGTTTGACTATTACTGCCGTGAATCTTGTAGGCAAGATCCTGCCGAGCTATTTACTGGCTCGTGGTCCAAGCAGCTAATAAAGGTGTAACAGCAACACCTGCGACTCTCGACAAGCGGTGGATACACGGACCAGAGTACAGACAGCTGATCGAGATACAGGACGGCATCCCTCCTCACTTAAAACCGGCTTTAAGCGGGTTTACTGCAACCGAAATGAACGCCAGTGTAGGCCACGTGGTCTGAAATCGTGATGACTCAACAAGGGGAAACAGAAAGGGCATCATCTCTTGCTTATCCAGATCACGGAGCTCGATAAGAAGAGTCAAGGGAAAGAAGGCAATGTTGGAGGAATGGATGGGCTTTGACTTTCGCTACAGCCATCAAAAGAGCTTTTGGTTCTGTTGCAACCAAAACAAGAAACGAAATAAGGCGAGAATAGTAAGAAAGAAGTAAAGAGAATAGAACTAATAACCTTGTGTACACTTGGAGCATTCAGACGAGTTCGAAATTCAGCTGTATATAGTCAAATGGAAGTTCGAATGAAGACACTGTGATGCAACTGCAAGGACAGTGAAATGGAATGACGATGATAATGATGACGGTGAAAGGTCGTATGAGATTTGAGGTGGAGTTGTAGGCAGATGTCGGTTGATATGTCGTACTTCAACATCCGTTTAATGCTCTGTTTTTAAACGTATTAATGGTGATTTATTGCGGGCACAAATACCAAACATTAATCTCACTGCACATAACAACAGATAAAAATTGTTCCTCTTAATTGTTAAAAATATAACAGTTAAAATCGCTTTAAGTAAGCTTTAGACCTTAACGAACCTATATGTTATGTTAGATAAGTCAGTCTTGCGAAAATTTTGTAAGTACAGATGTTAGTTGTGGCAAATTAGGGTTGAATTAACTCATACAAATCATCAAATACATATGTTTACAATCTGTATTTAAATAAAACATTCATGTTCATCGGCGATTCCCGGCATTATCAGTATACACACGCATAACGACAAAGTAACATTATGTTAAACTTATATCTTAGAATAATCTACTTGCACTAATTCATTCATTTGTTAATTAAGTGCATAGTTATGACTTTCGATTCTTTTGTACTCTGGATTAGAATACTAAGTTTTGATGTCTTCGTCATTCTAGTTTTTATTCAGCTGTCCACATTTTAAACATATTAGTACAGATGGAGTTTTGATTACAACGCTTCTATCTTGTGTGTATTGTTTCAACAGCTCGGATTACATCTTCCAATGACAGGTAAATAGGGAATGATAAGTTCAAACTATGTGTGAAAGTAAGTGATCGTGGTTTAATACAATATACTATCCTAACGTTTAACTGGAGGGACTGAGGAAACCCAGAAAAACCCTTGCGAAGACAGCTATCTCCGAGCAGATACTTGAACCGAAGACATCCCAAATTCCAGTGTTAATTCTTTTAATTTGAAAAGTATTTTAAGTAGTTCAACAAGTATTGTATTTATTATTCCCCAAACTTTCTGTTTCATTCTGCCCATAACCTGTATTTAATGCAGTATGGATGTATTCTCACGTACATCGTAGCGGCTATGTAGATAATGTTTTACATATATAATGAATCTGTATTGGATTTACGTTACCCATATGACGGTACGAGAAGGATTTCGGTGTATTTCTTCCACAGACTAGTCGTCACTGTTTCCAGACTATCTTCGTGTTGAATTATGAGTCACTGCACTCTGTGATACCTACTGCAAGGCTCTTTTTGGCGCACTGACTGCGTTCTGGCGGGATTAGCATTTACAGCGCTACTCACCTAACAGTGTCGCCAACACAACAAATTAGTTAGAAATTTTATTGTCCACATAATGTTGGTTCAATAAATTCCGCTCCATTGTTACTGATTTCTATACTAAAGATAGAGTATAGAAATATTATTACAACGTGTCTTTATGCAATATCTCTTTACATTCCTCTTTTCCTTTAAACCAAAGTTATCAGAATGCAGAACAGATATGCAGGTTAAAATATGTCCTACGCATAACTGCGTCACTGTGGCACCATAATTGATTTATTTTATCAATCCCTATGTTTAAGTAAGAAAATTGTTTAGGATACTAATATATATATATATATATATATATATATATATATATATATATATATATATATAGCATTTAAAACACAAACGACTTCTATGGCAACAAGCCATCACAAGATAGAGGTAGTTTTAAACAGTGACAGACTTCCTGCACTTTTTGTACATCGTTTAAAGAGTCGTAAATTTTGTAAATTACAATTTAATTGATACTGGTCAAAAGTAAACTCACAAATTTGTTGAACTTAAAATAACAGATTAGTTAGGAGACGAATTTAATGTTACGATTAATGTAGAATAAAACACCGCCCTTAGGCGTATGACTGTCAAGAAAGTTGTAAAGTAAAAGTTTAATTTACCATTTAAAATTTTTTATATCCGTTCTTAAAACTAATAACAATTATAAAACAAAGAGAAACTTGGACATTAATAGATACTTTATAAATCATCAGATATATTAGTGTGATAGACTTAAGTACATAAGTTATAAATTATCTGAAAGAATAAAATGTAATGAGAACAGCTGATCACAAATGGAGTCTGGATGACCAACTGCAGATTAATTAAATATATAATGAATTACTATGACATTCGGAAACAGCAATAAAGTTAACTGAGTCGTACAAATGTGTCTGATGTTTACTGCGACTGTGCCTAAGACTCGTAAATTGAAGGCCTGTAGATGGCATAAAGTCAAACCTCCCAATGACCTAATGCTCTGCACTATATACAGGTTCACGTTTCAGCCACCTTGCACCCCCCCCCCAAAGAAATATTCTGTTTTGATGGGTATCTGAACACTTTCTGCGTGTTAAAGACAAAATTTCCCGAAACTCCTGCCCAGAATCGAATTACGGTCTTGAAGGCTGTATTAAATTGAAGCACTTATGCTCTTAACAGGGTACATATATGCTAATAAATTGTTTTTTTCTTAACCAGAAGTCTGGTCGTGCCATCTCTCAGGCTGCTAGACGCTGCGTCCCACCATGAAGATCCGGGTTCATTCCCAGACAACGGAACAGAAACACTTCTTGGAATTCTTGGTTTTACCTCTGCTAATCGTCATTCCACCATTGCTCATATTCATTTATCATCAGCCCACGAACGTGTGCGATCACTCTGGCAAAACAACACATTATAATATCATCAGTTTAGGATTTCATCTGAAGCCAAGGACACGGTTGGTGTAGGAGTCAGGAATAAGCTGGTGATAGCATGTTACTCCGAAATAATGATATATACCTACAATGACAACACGGAGTCACCATCCAGAAGACCAACATGGACACCACGGCAATGAAAACTTAAAATTTAACGTAATTTAGTGATTATAAAGATAGTTGTGTTCTGGATTCTTGCCCTGTGTAGTCTGATACAATTTTTCCGAACTTTCAATGGTACTTGCTGCTACCATCATCAGGAAAATAAGTGTATCAGATTACACGACGCAACAACCCTAAAGACCAATTTTCAGGTGATCTACTTTCATGCTTATTCACACTAAAAATGGATACAGAGAAGTCTCCATTCACATTCTATTGGTCACAAAAACATAAGTTCTTATTGCATAATTTGTAGTGCAAGATATACCTCGAGCAGCATAATTTCAATACGTCTAAATCTATTAGCCTGAAGTGTGAATAAGAATTTTAGCTAAAACTGATAAGCCTGCATTTTCCTATCAGGCGCAAAGCAGACGCATATTTTCCAACATTTCCCCGCTGTTCCCACTTTAATCCACCGTCCTGACAGGCCGATATGATGTGGGCGTGTTCCACAATCTCCTGTCAACTGGATTCGAGTGCTACTGTCTCCACACCAGAACTTTTCAGCAGCTGGACGTGTCAAATATGAATTTTGTAAGAAATAAAGATAAAACATGATAGATACGAAAGACAAGCATTTTCAATTTGTCAATAGTAGCATTCTTCTTCCCGTATGACAGTTAACGAAGTTTATTTTGTCTATTGCTTCAAATCAAAAGCGATGTACAGTTCGTATAAACAGAACTTCTATGCATTTGGTTAAATTAAATTCATTTCTTTTCGTCGTTTGTTATTTCGTGTCCAACTGACATTTATCTGAATGAGTTACGCCGCGATGCAAATATAACTGTATACTGCTGCAATGACGTCTAATTCTGCAATCTCAAAACCGTCAGCAACACCTCATAAATTCGATAGCAGTTTTCTAACATAAATTTATCTTTGTTTCTCAAACGTAGTAAGCATAGAGCAATTGTAACACGAGCATATTTGAAATGGGCGGGTGATATTCGAAAACAACGGGAAATACAAGGCCATGACATCAACCAACACACACGGAGATTTGAGGTCCCCACGGCGGAAAGTATGAACATATATGTCTTCTGAATTGCTACGCCTTGTAGGGCAATCGTCGTGATGATGGATGCAGCAAGCACCTCCGAAACGCCATTAAATTTCTACCATGTATGATTTGAGGTTTTCTCAGCGGTGAGTACGAAGAATTCTGTCTTCTGGGTTGTTGCGCTGTGTAGTCTGGTAGATATTTACCAACGTTTCAGAGGTCATACTGCCTCCGTCATCAGGGCGATGAACCCAGAAGACAGAAATCTTCAAATTTCTACCAGAAAGCAACATCACCAGAAGACAGCCATCCTTGGACTCACCGCCGCGAAAATCTCAGATCGTACATGATAGAGGTGTCATCAACTACCATACATGAAGATTTCTGTCTTCTGAGTTGTAGCGCCGTGTAGACCATCAACAGGCGATAAGTATCGCCCTGATGATGGATAACTGTGAATTGCTTGTTGCTGTAGCTTGTACAGATGCTGCGTAGCATCGTACTATGTCCTGCTATCACTTTACAAAAGTAAGGACTGATAATGATTAAGATACTTCACACATCCGCCTAAATATTTTTGTATTTCTATTCCACTCCGAGATCACAATTTCAAGGAACTGCGACACTGTGTTTTTATTACTGTTTCCTTGGCTCTTGCTTTAAGAGTCATAACACCAATGACGATTTTCGTCACAGTGTCTGGGAAATTTGCGTTATTAACTGTGACGAAGTTCTAAGCTAATTTAACTCGTGGGTAGGGAAGCGAATTTCTCGTCGCCTGGGGGCGATACCCTGTGAATGGGTATCCAGAGGCGGTCTGCAGAAAAATTCATGGACCTACAGGCATTGGAACCCGGGTTGTCCGTTCCGTCGGTAGTCATCTTACTGATTGCGCTCTCTCTACTCGTACTATGAACATTTTATTTTGTATAATGTTCCAAAACTTTAATAGTGTTAAGTCAAATCGAGCTTCGCCGACTACATTCATTTGCTTCCTGATATCACTTACACTACATACTAACTGTTCTCAGTTACACCAGAGATTTGGTATGTTTGTGAACAGTAACAAAAATATCTGATGAATGCTTCCTTTCTGTCTCTCTCTGTCTGCAGCCAATATGAGTTACGATAATCGACTCATACGCTCGAATATTAATGAATAATCACATTAAATGATTCCACAGCTTTATTAAGGGTATGTACAAATGTATGTACATGTACGTACGTGTTTACATGCATGTATTCTGCATTAGCCTGGAGGAACCTAAAGCCACGAATTCCGCGCAACATTTGATTGCCCAGCGAATAGTCGAAGCTGGGATTTCTCGGGTAAGAAAAAGTCGGATTGTTCCACTACAGTCGATGGGTGAATGTGTTTTAGGAAGTAATGTTTACATGTTAAAGGAGGGGGAATGATTCAAATAATAGTGATATACACGTATAAGTGTACTGCTCTAGATTTAGCCCGGAGAGGCTGAGGACTGAGGAAATATGAGTGGGAAATCACAAAAACTCTGTAATCGGACCTGTTATTTGTTCTTCATTGGTTGTCCTTTAAATACAAATATAATTTGAACAAGAAAATTTAGGTTTCGCAGTAAAGACATACGACATTTTTAGATTTTGTTATTCCTACCGTTAGAACTCACTTTAACAGAGTTTCTAAGTAGATAAGTAATAACAATGATATATTACTGGTGAACATCTCTATCTTAGAATTATGATTCTCACTACCTATTTAAACTTCAATTTCTCCTCTACATTCGACAGAAATTTGTTTCTAGCTTCTTAAGGGGATAAGCAAATATGGCAGTACGAATAGTAATTTATCACTCTGGGGTATTTATAAAACACAATTTTCATTACGTTGTAACGGAATAGGTTATTACACTCGTAACAGTGGCTCGTGATAAGATAGTATAGTTCTTGAGTCAAAAAATTGTTCCTTACTTGTTCTCTGCCGTCTCAGTTTTATTATAGGCGACTCTCTGTTCTGCCTGACAACTTGTCTCGTGTCCTATATGCTCGCTCTTTTGTATTCGTGGCTTGTAACGTTGATCTGTCATATCTGAAGTCCCAACAGGGAGCAACCAACCTTGTACAGAAAGACTCCATCACCACACCAAGTTTCTTTTTTTCCTTTCATAATATTGTTGGCATTTTAGTTTTCCTCCTTTTAGTATGTTTTTCTACAAATATGTCTTACAACTGATATAAAGTGACAGATTTGTGATACGTAAAACAGGGTCATGAAACAGGCAAAATATATCACACGGAACCAACAGAATTACAAATTCTGAGAAAGAAACTTTTTCGTAAGGTTTGTTTATCATTCGATCCACATAAAGGCATAGTATTCTTACATATGTACTTCTTAATGCCTGAATTTCCCAGCATAGAACTTGTCAGTTCAGAGTCGAATTGTATACTTATATTAACAGAGATTTAGGTTTCAATACATGTTCATCCTGACATAACACGTAGCTGCACCGGTAACTTGATATTAACTCCTAACTTTCCTAAGATATTTTATTCTTCTTTTGTCATTGTTTTCAAATATTAATTGATTCTTCGGTTATTTAAAGACAAAATCTTGACTTCAGAGAATTTTATAGCCAGAATTTGGAAGAAAACGGTCGCAAGTCTATTTGAAGATATTTGTATTTAAATTTCCCCAGAGGGAAATGAGAAAAACCACGAGAGCTCAATCAGAATAACCGGTAGCCCTATTAATATTAAAACCTTTTACAGTAGTAAGTGGTCGGGGTGAATCTGTGCGCTCCATGTCTCTTCGAAATAAAAGACTAGGGGATCAGAGAAGATGGGACGGATACCAGATAAGGATGCTTATACTATCCACACTGTAAACACTCCCAGCGGCAGTACTTAGTAGCTCGCTGTCTCAGTTTCTACGTTGGTAATTATGCAGAAAATACGTTTGTTTTCCATCCAAAAAACAAGTAACATAGGTGGGAAGCACACTTTGGTCCCGCGTACCATACATCCCGAATATAAGTACTACCAATTGTCAGAGTTACTGTAGCCTGCACGGGAATCACAACATATAAAAATAATAATGTTGTTTTCTACACTAAAGAAATGACGACGAGATGGCGCATTCCTGGTTATCTGGATCAGTAGAGGGTTAGGGTTACATTGTACAGGAACATAGGCTAACTAAAGAGAGTGAGAAAATAAAAATAAATACTTTTTAATAGAAGCAACTTACATTTAATAAGTTCATCTAATTTATTAATTGTTTTTTACCTCTATAGCTCAAATAGAACACAATTCTTGAACTTATGAAACCGCGTGTATAAAATACAATAGTTCAGCTAGTGACTCACTGGAAATCAGACAACCAGCATTAGATCTCCAAGAGGGGAATTTTTCCAAACAAATTTTAAAGTTTTAAGGGCGGTGAGTCCAAAAATGGATGTCCTCTGGGCTGTAGTGCCGTGTAGTCTGGTGGAAATTTACCGACGTTTCAGAGGTCCTTGCCACCTCCATCATCAGGACGATGAGCTTAATCAATGCCCTAATGATGGGCTTCTACCAGACTATACGGAGCTGCAACTCAGGAGACGCCATCTGTAGCTCTGGCTCTGTCTGTCGAGTTTCGGTTTTTCTTTGTCCAGGATGTATAGATCACCGAACTTTGAAGGTAATCACTCAGCTAAATTAGTGTTGAGAGAAAAAACTGATGTACATACATAATGTTCGCCTTCAAAGTGCAGACAGTATTCAGATAAGATGCTCGGAGCTAAATGTACCAGCCAAAAATAAACAGGAAAATTGTTTTACCAGCAATTTTCCTTTATGTCTGTGTTGTAAATTATAAGAACCATAAGTATACAATATTTTATATTTTAAAATTAAGCAGGTTGGAGCGAAGATAATCTTCATGTCTTTATTAACAGCCTCTTATTGACAGCAGGGAAATTTGATAGCAGAAAGGATACGTACCGAATTCAAAACATCAACAAACCAGTCCACAGAACTAAACAGAAACACAAGTTATAATTTTCAGATCCGTAAACGGTACAGATTTGTCTGGAAATTCACTGGTTACTGGAATGTTTTAATTTAATTATTTCCGTTTCTGTCATGTTGAACAAACATTAAATTATTCTGCTATTGAAGTCCATAAGAGGCGCTCGCGTAATAGTGCTAAGTATGTCAATATTATGATGATTTTATTTACTATTTGTCAGATATATTATCTGTACTGAACATTTAATTAATTTCGTTTCGTTCTTGTACATTTCGTCATGTTTCCCTTAATAAACGTTTCTGTTTGTGCTGTTCATTCTACCATGATTTTAAAGTACATACGTAATCTATAATATAAATCAATTTACAATGTTATAAAGCTTCCCCCATGCCTTTGCTTTAACTTCTAATGACCACTTCCCTCTCTGTCGTTACGGAAACAGTTTAATGGGAATGTGTAAATGTGATGAATCCCTGTCTCCACAGACATCACATATAGTCAAATAAGTATTATTCTGCTATTAAACATTTGTGTGTCAAATATATATTTGCGTCTATTATCGTTGCCTTCCAAATATCAAATTAAATGCTGTCGATAAAAATTATTTGTACATTTAAATACATCGATATCAGAAAACCACATTTTATATTATATTTCTAGTTAAATGTAATTATGGACTAGAAGTGAATGCATAGTTTTCTGAACATAATTTTAAAGACCTGATATAATGCACGGCATGGATACACAGAGACTTCAAATATGTTACGTGACAGATATATTTGGGCTGCAAGATGGAAGTAAAGATTCAACTAGATACCATAGTAGGAATATGTCACGTGTCACACATTGTAATTAGAAAGGTGATATAAAAACGGATGTGAAGAAAATGGCTTATGAGCACTTGAACTGGAGTGAAATTACTTAGGATAAGACCTAATATCAGAAATATTTATTGGCAATAATGGTGTTAAAGTGCAGGGTGCTTTTCCATGTGTCGTAAACAATTTGACACGCCACTCTTTACACAAGAGGTCCAACAGTCACTGAACTCACTCTTCGTGTTGAGTCTTTCATTGACAGTGGTCGTCGTACAGCTACATTTTTCACTTTCTTATATGTATAAACCTCACATTTGAATAAAAATTTCCTTGGATATTTTCCATCGTTTAAGAAATATAAAACTACGTTTCGGAGATGGGGCTCCATCTCCGTCTGCAAGTACCTGCTCTGTTGGGCCTAACAGATAGAGCTAATCCCTATCTCCGAAACGTCGTTTTATACTTTATTATTTCTTAAACGATGGAAAATATCCGAGGAAATTTTTATTCAAATGGCTCACCATCGTCACGAACTTTTAGATTCGATAAAACTCACAGTTCTTTATTTCACGTATTCTTTGCTTTCGCAATTAAAGTTTCTATTTTTCAGATTTAGAGTTCAGCGAATCAGTGAAATAATGAATCGGGCGATTTAATTTCGTTTACATAATTTAGTCATTGGTAAAAATGTGATTAATAGAAATACAGGTCTAATAATTAATAATTAAAATGTATTAATCGCTATCATGCTGGCTTTTATAAATTTTACGTATCTGCCTATTGTTATTACGTAATATAAGCGCCGTTCTTTACCAGCTTTAATAACAAATAAGTCAGCAGTAGATTTTCACTGGAAACAACGCCCAACAAATTATAGCCCTGTTCAATGTGCTCTTCCCGAAAGCTTTAACACTGTCACATCAATGAAAATACCCACATAAAATATTCAAGAAGAACTGTTTTGTACAATTCAGAATGATACGTTCACCATTGAAATGGTCGAATCCAGGTTAGGGGGCAGAAGTCTTGCGCCAAGGCAGTTTCCTGCAATACCAACAGAAGTGGAAAGACGCATAACTATTCAGTAGGTAGTAACTGCACTGTTAATGCGTTCTGCTTACATAATCGATATTTTGCTTATTTGTTGCTGATTTAAAGCAGCAGGAACAGCACGCAAAAACTATTACACATTAACACAGCCATAACACACATAAATTAAGATCGCGTAAAAATAATAAGACTACAGGCAGAACCACTATAGTCAACCAGGTCGACGTTAAAGGTAGTGAAGACAATGAGTGCCCTGAAATGTCGGTAAATATATCAAGAGAAGTTCACAGGGGAAAAAATACGCTGACATAAACACGTGCGACCTTGCACATTATGTATTGATTTTGTGCATATTTTCATCAAACTATTAAAATGGGTTAATGTTAATAGTATTTTAATTTTATGTAGCTTTCTATCATGAAATTTTGGTATTTTGTTCTCAATGAACACGTAAAAGTATATGATTTTAAGCTTTCGCGGCGATTAAGTCAACGCCAACTTTTGTACCTTTACGTGTTTAATAAAATCTTCTCGGGCAATCAGCCATGTCAAATGCTTACACGAAGAAACCAACGTTTCGGAAGCCATCTCTGTCGCCATCATCAGGGTTCTGAGGTCACATCCATTTCACGCGCCTGATTGCCGAGAAGATTTTACTAAACGCAGAACGCTATTATCATCTTTATAATACATTTATGCCCGACGAAGTAAAATAAAAACGTGTTATATTTGAAGAATCATGAGACAAACACGTGGATCACTGTTTGAACAATGACACTCCAAACACAGCCCGTTCGCCAATAGTGTTAACAAAATTCCCCTCGCCCAAAGGACAGATGCCGAGGACGGGGACGGATTCAATCGATTGCACCATCACATACCCGTTCATTTTCTTTGTGTTCTCTGGGAACACTTTGGCTTTACGGATGGACGGATGGGGCACAGAAGTACGACAGATTCACTGCGATACGATTCATGTAATTTACGAAATAAGACAAACTAGTCAAAGGACAAAAGAGTTGTGATGAGAGATAATTAAATAAATATCTACTCAAGTGTTACAATTAACCATGAAAAATACAGTACCTCCCATTATTTCCACTGGTAAGACATGTTTTATACTTTCACCTGATGACGGAAGTAAAGTCAGCTGTCGAAACATTACGGGTTTTAAATAACAAATGAAGGAACATGTCCAAGATTACGCATGAATTTAATGGCTAATTTAACTAGCAAAATACGATGGATTTCTTACATAAGCGGACGTATCATCATGCTTCTCAGTTTTAAATTGACTTTTGACACTTCGGAGCCAGTCCTCGTAACAAATTTGTCTCCGCTCGTAAAAAGTGACAAATAGGCCTACTTCTTAATGATATAACGTGATATCATCTAAACAAGATAGTGGAAAATCATGGTCTGAAACGCGTCATTTTGTTTGCCTAAGCATTTAGTGGTTTAAATGTTATTACTAGTATTTATATCTGTATTAAAAGTTCGTAGGCATAAACTATATTCGGAATTTAAACTATGTTTTTAACGCAAATGTACTCATACGTCTGGCTTGTCTTGGAGCAGTCTTCGTCACTATACAAACTGTTAAGCCTCTACAAATTCCTTCTTCGCAACACAAAATATAGAGAAAGTTTCAGTAGGAATTTAACATTAATTTCAAATCAGGCTTTCTACACTGTCATCAAAGTAAAATGAGAGGGGGCCAAGTTTATAAAAAAAACTTATAGAACTCTTAACGTGTTCATTCTTTGAGAACATATTTATACCAATGTTCCTTTCGATTAATATTTAATCGAGCAATTTATAAAAGTCAATTTAGGCCTTAACAACTGACCCGCGTACACAGTTAGAATATAATTTTGCCTACACTTTTATTTGGATATGCGACAATCACGTTTCACCAAAAAAAAAAATTCTATGGAAAGCACGACTGATAGATTCGTTAATATTTAAGAACCAATTATTAAAGTTAATATGTTCTCAATTACTAATCGGCCAAAATTCTTTAAAGTACGTTCTGATGACAAGTTTCATTTCCATTTCTAGAATTACATGCCATTAAAATCTGTTCACGTACAATGAAAAATGAATAAAAGGTTTTAGTTAGGCTATTGAAATAAATACCTAGACGGATTAACAAATGTAAAAAAAACTATGTATTTTAGGTACATGGATTGTGAGACAGGCATTAATTAAAGCATCAAATTATAGTTACGATGTATCTGTTACCATGACATCAGATGTGAGATCTTATTAACAATTTTCGTAGGAGAATTTGTGTAAAATAAATTATGTCACTGGAAGAAGAGCGGACTAAGGGAAATATGACTGGTTAGTTTGTGAGGCGGGATAACGTTGAAGGAGGTTATGTTCTGGAAAGAAAAGAGAAATGCATACGGAAAGCAAGCAGCCAGAAAGAGCAAGGAATGAATGAGTAGGAGTAAAAAGACGGCCCCAATTTCTCAAAGCTGTCCGATCTGAGTCTCACGCAAAATCAATCACGGCTCAGTTCTGTTCTTTCACACTGCTCTTCCGTTCCAAACTCGCATCTTACACTAACGTATGCCATCCTCAGACACGGGAAAAAAAAGAAGGTTTTGTGTGTTTTCCTCTTCGTTCTGTAAATTCCACATCCCCTTCTAGCGGTTTCTTTTCATTGCTCTGGAATAAGCGAAATCGGTGCAAATGGTGACAAAACTTCTCTCTGAATACGTTTGAAACCCAACTGCACAATGACATGATAGACGACACATCATTGCTAACTTCAGAGACAGTAATCGTGCAATATCAATCACAATTATCATGGATCCAGCGTATGCCGCCAGAGAAGAAACACTTTTGAAAGTCAAATCTCGTTACCGTGTGGACCCTACTGAGAATATTTACCACAATGTGGTTAAAGACTTGAGCACATCGAAAATGTCACCAAACATACGTGACAATTAATTACCTTCTTATTTTGACCCCAAGACTCTGCGACCTTATCTCTTCTACTTTAATATTGTCTCCATGTTTATGTTTGTTTTTATTTAAATAAACGTATCCTCTTATACCCGGTAACTTTTTTGGGTTAACAATCCTTACACGGGAGCGTACAACTCACAGAGGTCTTCATGAAATGTCCTGCAATTCTCTCTTATTTAATATGTACGCCTTTAGTTTGTTCGTAACGTTCATCTGTAAAATGACGCCGATTCAGACCCCGGAACGTGTAATTGATCAGCACAGCACATTTTAATTTGTTTTTAAGATTCTTAGCGTCCGTTAGGCTGAAAACAAATTCAGCCAGCAAAATATTCCAGCAAGAAGTCATTAACGCCTTTCTATACTGCAAGCAAGCTGAAGAATAGCTGACACAGCTACCTTCCCATTCATAATATGAGCTGGTTAGTGCCTTTGAAGTAAGAGCGTGTTAAAAGTTGCTGACACTTGGCAATTTCTGAAGTACGTGTGTGCTGAATTACAACTAATGCAGCTCGTAAGTCTTCAGGCTTAGTTCTGTGAATTAGAGATACGAAGATGCAATTTTTTAAATATAAAAGACAAAATTTCAACCAACTTTCGAAGAAGGAACAGCAGCTGAACTACATGCTAGATCGACATTTTCTTCTGCCGTATCTTTGTCTCGGCATTTCGCCGCTAGGGATGCTGGTACATTGGGATGGGGACGCAGTAGGATCTCTGATGACCCAGCTCTCCCCATCTCCCACAAGCTTCAGGCCGTCATGATGCAGCGATGAGTACCAAGAGAGAGTGAGAGAGAGAGAGAAAACCATGATCTGGGAAAGAAGCCGAAGCGAGACACCAAGACAGAGAGGGCGTTTCTTGCCCGAAGAGACGATAAGATAAGGTACAGCTACGTTATGGAATGGCACTTTAATTACACTAATGGGAGAACCAAATGTTAATTACAATTCAAAGTCTAAAAGAGAAGGATCGCAATTTATAGAGAGGGTGGCGGAGGGGCGAGAGACGAAGGGAGGATTCTCATCGACGGCCGGGTTTCGCGTCCTTGCAGCCTCCTTTCGCTGCTTGCCCGCCTTTTCCCATGCTCTTATTTCTCCTTTATAGCGTAGCATTTCGTTTGCAGTTTTAACGTAGGTATTTTAAACCGAATCCAAAGCGACATTTGCGTAAGTAGATTGAGGTAGCATTAATCAAGCGGAACTGTTTCTTTTCACTATGTACTTACACACATTGTCCATTAAATGACGGAGAATAGTGAAACATACTTAGCTATTAAAGTCTCAGGATTATGATTAACACAATACTGTGCTATTCTGCAAATGTAAAGAAGTTCCATTAGGAATATGTGATAACTACAGCGATCTGTATCTGATCAAAATATTTGCATTAAAGTCGTCAAACATAATATTGTTATTTTTACAGACGCAGTGACTTGACAGAACTAAATACTTTAAACTGTGAAGTTATTGAGCTGTGTTTTCTAGTAAAAGTTTATCAACAATTCAGAGGTACTTCTTACCTCAATAATAAAGACGACGAGCACGCATCGCCCTGATAATGGAAGCAGCAGGCACCTCCGAAACGTCTGTAAACTTGTAACAGACAACACGACACAACAGCCCAGAAGACAGCCAATTTCTTTCAAACCCTCTGATCACAAAATATGATCGCAGAACATAAGCAGGATTGTTTTCGCTCCTACATCAGATATCCACGCGGACGCCGTGTTAGTGCTGTAGATGGTAGCGAAAAAAAATATAGCCGAGGGTTGTGTGACAGCCTCTGGAAGCACGGCGCTAAACCAAGTCTCGCGGTTGTCAGTGGGATTTTGCAAAAGTTATTAGGGGGAAGACGCATACCTCCTTCCTACCTACACACACACACACACACACATTCGCGTGCCCTGACATAATGTTCCAATTGGCCTTCAAGATGTCAATATTTGTGTTCTGAGGTCCAAAGCTGTATGGGCTCGTATGTCGATACCAACGATTTGGAGGAACATACTATCTTCACCTTCGGGGCTGAAGTGTTGCAGTATGTGCTTTCAGAACGCTGGTGTCTACTTTCATTACAACGCAAAATGGTAATATCAATTTTTATTGCCTTGAGAAACTCAGATAGCTTGAAGATTTCACCGGGAAACCCACATCAACTGTAATTAAATGACCAGTCCCATTTATCGATTTATTCATTATCCAGTCGCTATAATTAGTTAAGGATTCAGGGCACACTGGCCTGGAATATCTTTATTTCTCAATATTCATACTAAAGTAGAGACGTAATAATCCAGTGTCAAATTAATTTTTTGAGATTGCTGAAAATCTTGATTATTGAACTAAATATTTGTAAGATCACTGGCCCAAATACCAAATGACATATATATATTCATTCTAGAATAAAATTAACCTCCTATCAAACAACATTTGTCTTCCATGGGTTTGGTTTGAGATAACATGGAAATATATTTCTGAAGCCAGAAACAAACCCACTTGAGTACAATAATCCTCACAATTACAATCAGCCAGCGTTAGGTTTGTTCTTGCATTATAGTAACTCTGTAATTACACTAATAACCTCGTTATTCCTACTTAACAACCCGAGGTAACAGCCATATATGCCAGCAGGAAGACAGATATAAGCATATCATGCAGGGTTCAATAAGACATACCCACTTATCGTTGAAACGAGCTGTACCACGTTAAAATTAAGAGGAACAGTGATATTTAATCACAATATGGCTGAAAGCGCATACCGTACTTCCTTCGTCCTTCATAAAATTTTCCAGTATTTGAATTCTTTCTAGTTCTCTTTGATTCTCATACAGAGGAACAGAAAACCTTATTCTCCTTCTGCATTCACGCTTTGCAAAAAAAGGAAATAAATAAAGAATACCACAACAGTACACATGGGAAAAAGGAGAACGAAAGAAATAAAGAAGTTTGCAAATATTTACCAAAGGCATTGTGAGAGTTCATAAGCCTGCAGATAAAAAAATTAAAAAATAGTAAAAGAAGAACCGACGACCACAAAGAGGGGAGAAAGAACGTGAGGGCAAAAGAATATTTATTCAAGACATAGGCTACGTAAAGCAATACGGTGGGCACATAGGCAGGCAAATCTCAGAGGGCGACTCGTCTCAGAACGTTGCAAAAGGCTTACTTCAGCTCCTCACTTTCCTTTTGCCTTTGATCCATGGAAAAGGCGTTTATTTCATACCAAAGAGAAAAGAACAGACAGAGTACGAGAGAGACAAAGAGTACCCACAACAAGGAGGCGATTAGCATCATCCTGAATTTAAAAAAGTGCAAGAGAGAGACAAAGACATAAAGAAGAGGCAGAGAGGGAGGACTTAGTTCTGGGGATGCGAAACAAGCCATATTCAGAATATTATATATAGAGATAAAGTCCCTTTGTCCGTTCGTGATTTTTCTTTTAAATTTTCGGGATTAGGAAATATGTCGCTTTATGGTGAGAATCAGTCCCAATATAGGCTGTGATGTTGCGGTCTTGCTTGTCTCATGCATTATAATATAAGTCATCTCAGTCACAAAGACTAAGAGTAATAATCGGAAGCCATTCATGCTGCTTTGTAGGCTACGTCTGATGGATTCCCAGGGTAGAGGAAGGCATCAGCAAAGAGGTTTTAGCATTCGATCACACACACAGGTGGTGTCTAGTGCAGTATTACAGCGTCATTACCTGTACTCATATTGTAACTTCTCAATGGTGCCAACTTATTTACTTATAAAACTGATACAACAAAAATTGTTACACGCTAAAACTATTGCAGTCTCATAAACTTTCTTTGAAACGAAAAAATATACATCGATAGCTCCTTTTTGGCTTATTATGGAACGTAGGTTCTTATTTCAATAATAGTTTAAGTGTCGTAAAACAAATTTAAAGAACATATTTCGGCCTACTCGAAAATCAACGAAATTACTAACGAATAAAACTACATAAACTTAAAATTTTTAATTTATATATTTTATTTTTCACAAGTTTATTAAATGAACAACGTAAGGATAAAATTGAAATTTAGTTTAAAAGAACAAATGAGAATATAATCAGGAATTTTACTTGGAAACGTTATAAATACTTGCATTAAGGAAAGGAGCGTTTCAAAAGATCCTTTCAGACTACGTACAAGAACATTGCATGAGACTCACAATCAAAAAGCGATTAATTTATCTGTATGCCTATAAAATACATGCCAGTAAGATGTTAACCTCCACCATATCAATTATATAAGTTACAAGGCAACTAGACCGTTCAATGACGAATTTAAAACTTCAACAGTTCCCAATAATGTGTTTCAGAAGTATGAAAGATTAATGAAACGAGAATTTCATCAGAACCAAAGGGACAAGGTACGAACGCAACCAGTCCAACACTGTTCAATGAAGTTTTAATGGATGCCGTAGGAGATATAGAGATTACAGCAGGAACCTCTACTGGTGACCCAGAATTAGAATTACACATTTCTAATCACTTAAACTAATTCTAACAAGCGTAGCCCTCTTCCAGAAGCTAATCGATACTCAGTTACTCAAGAAATTTTCAGCCATGTACACCAGGAAAAGTTTCATTTCCGTGCAACAAAAGCCCATCAATAAACAATATTCTCAGCCAGATTACTTAAATTCATATTCCCAGACTCTATTTTAATTTTCACATTGTCCTCCCATCTGCGCCTTGGTTTACTAGGTTCTTTCTTCACTTCCGGGTTTCCAACTAAACTTTAGTACGCATTTTAAACACTTATATGCGTGTTGCCGAGAATAGGGACAACTGGAGAGCTCTTTTTGGGCAGAGCAATGGACCTGTCGTAAGACAGAACACTTAATAATATATGCGTGTTACCTAGACAGACTGAGGAAAACGACCCAAATAACTTAAAACGTCAGTACATCCGATCTTCAGTCGGAGGTTCGAACCCAATACCTCCCGAATACAAAGCACAGTGTTTACCACTGCAACGATTAATTATGTCACCTTTTACCAACAAATAAGTTATAATTGATGTGTACAAACAAAAGTAGGCAT
This sequence comes from Zootermopsis nevadensis, assembly GCF_977971745.1. Taxonomy (NCBI): domain Eukaryota; kingdom Metazoa; phylum Arthropoda; class Insecta; order Blattodea; family Termopsidae; genus Zootermopsis; species Zootermopsis nevadensis. The sequence continues at coordinate 1,393,085 of NW_028259150.1, forward strand.
CGCTTGTTGAAATGCTCAGAGTGTAAAGAGTAAAATTACTAGGGTGGTATACGAAAGCGAACCGGACACTAATTCCCTTGTTTCGTTGCCCTGAAGCACGCCGCGACTGCTTTCCTGTAGCGTATCGACAGCTTCTCTGGTTAGTGCTACTTCACTCACGTGACGGCGGAACTGACAATGGACACTCAAGGGACGACAACGCTACGGACGCTCAGCGGAAGAACGGCCAGTCACTGCAGCGATTGTCCCATGAGAGCTGGTCAGCATCACATCCGTGGTGGACTAGTCCTTAAGTTAGTTGAAGGCACTATATCAACTACGCAAGGTATCTACCAAAACACTAACAGTGTCCGAGCACAGTTAAAATCAATATATTTGAGGAAATATAAATTTACTCCAAGTACCTAACTAAATAACTGACCATTTCAGAGCTAATTCACACTTAAGTTGTTCAAAGAAACTACATCAACTTTTCAAGGCACACACCGATATTATTAGTAGGTTCTTAGCTTGTTTCAAATTAGATTACTTAAAAAAAATATTTTATCTACTCAAGATTCCCATCGACATTACGGAAATGCTTATTTAAAGCTGAATTAATTGAAGACACCATATTAACTATAAAAGATACTAAGCTATATTATTTACAGATTTTGTCTTATTTAAATATATCGTATTAATTAATACATAAAAATACATTTACTCCAAGATCAGACAAAATGTGTGACGAGAGACAGTGAGAGATTAGTGCCGATGGAATGATAGTGCTACTTGACAGGGCTAAGGCACATTTAATGGCGTGGCGATAAATTAATATGGATCAATTATAGAAAAAACTTCCTCAAACGTGCAAGGAATAATTAAATAGAAATTCAGTTAGAACTATCTACACAGCCCGTACGCCGAGTTTAATGGAATTTGTCACTATGTATTTGGGAAGAAATTTCAGATTTTCAGGATAACACGACACCCTTTTATCTTCTAACCTGAGGTTTAAATCAGTTCTCTCGAAACGTCAGAAGCCTCTTATACAATGCAGCTATTTTGGCTGAGCCCTTCCTTATTCAGCTTGAGTTCAAAGCCCGAGTAGCTCAAGGAAAACCAAAGCAGGTGTTCAAATAAAGTAGAGTTTATTGTATGAGCAGCTGTAGAACAAAGGATTTTGTAAGATCTCAATGTTCTTACGGCAGTGAGTATGAAGATGACTGTCTAAACAATAAGAGTATTCAGTCAATGTCGGTTGCTGTAATTTGCTTCACATTACGACCATAATGTTTATAGCTACCCTATAAACATTGCGTATGGTGTAATCGTTTGTATATTTAAAACCCATAAATATTCAAACGATTTCTTTTATTATTACTGTAACGAGATCTGAACTACGTAACCATTGAAAGCATAGCTTAGTACACTTAATATAACTTAGTGTCAAATCAGAGTATAGCTTTTGGTTTAGCCAGTAAGGATTATTTGTTATTCAATTTAAATTTAAGATGTATTAACTTAGATTGTTACTGATTTAATTTAAAATAAATATATGTTAACTGAAGTATAAACAGGTTTTACACAGCCAAAGCTCTTACTTCACTTCTTTACTAACATCCTTTGAGAGTAAACGCTAATTTCCTCTGTCCAGACATTTTTTATAAAAATGGTTCTCTAAATTCATATGCGGGAATTACAAAGGCAATAAATTCAGATTTATAGAAGTGTTGAATAATTTATAAAGCAAATCTGAAATATTCTGTGCTGTGTGTAGTGTAGCAACTATTTCCGAATTGTGCTCCAGTAAACATCAAACACAAATACACATTCTGCTTCCTAATTATTCACTATTTTCTCGTTCATTACATATAAATTTACCCATCTATTCCTGCTATAATTTACGTTTTAAGTACGTAATTATTTAACGTGAGACAGGAAAATCACTGGGCCTATAAAAGGTTTTGCAAAATTTCGAAAATGCACTTCTGATAGTGTTGGAATGAATGACAGCCAAGTTACAGCCGATAATCGTGCAACACCGCAACCTTGAAGCTCTGTACATCACAGCACGACCAACTTTCACTCACGCACCGTCATTTTTTAATCTTAGTATAGTTTTAGCATGACTACTGGAGGCGAAGTATCAAAATAAGCTGTAGTCGACTTTCCATATGTGGCATGTAGCTTCATGTCTAACTCCTTCCAAATCCTTCCATACCCAATGTTGCAAAAGTCATACCGATTTCCATTCCGCTTCTTGGAAACAGCGCCTCCAGTTAGAGTCACAATCATCAAATACACTGTATCAGCGCAACCGATCTGCCCAGAGGCTTTTCTTATTGTTCTACATCATCTACTATTCAAAGTTAAATTTTAATATTATCCTGTCAAATTATGTAGGCTGTTCTTTCATATCATTCGGGACTATGTCCGAAGCAATTCGTAGAACTCACATAAACTGAAAAACATTAAGAAACCACATGAGTATAGAACATCCTTTCGTTCAAGAACTTCGTTGTGCTGAACTTGTGGCAGGAGGGACAAGAAATAAAGGGGTAGAGATGACATGGACTCGAAACGGCTTCCGAACCACGGGTATACAAACACGTCTTTCTATTGTCGGATGTGATAGAGAGTACCAATTGTTCCTCGCATAGAAGATTTTTATGAAAGTAATTTCTTAAACACTTGCTACTTAGTTATTCCGCTTTAAGTATGAAAAAATGGTAGGCTAAAAGAGAAACTGATACTTCAGTTCAGTCGGAACAGTTCTCTGTCCCTGCAGCGACAGACTTCGACTACACTCCCTCCTTGATCCCTTTCCTGGAAGGTCTTGCCAGTCAGTTGCTGTTCCCAAGGGAGCGACAGTCGAGATCAGGAACCTGAATGGAGTCCTCCTTAGGGAAAGAAAAGGGAAACGGGAAACCCAGGCATTTATCCCACTATCGATCTATTTTAGTTAACCTTCAGAACACAAATGCAGCGATGGCGGTACAATAAAGTCTTGTTTTCAACTGTTTATATACTCGAATAAAATAACTCTCGGAAACTGAAATAGCCTGTCCATCTGTACAGCCTCTCTGATAAGGTTTTACAACCAAACTCTTTGCCCCTTAGTTTATTACAGAGGTCATATACAGACGACTGCAAAATGGACAAGGGATTAACATTTGTGGTTGATTTAATAAAACAGCAAATAAACGTTAAATCTCCAGGCCAAAATTTGTATCTGCGAGTTCTGTAATACGAAACAGGTATCTGCCCACTGTAATTAAACTACTGGTGTGGCTGATTTAACTTTTAATGGTACCGTATCAAAATTGTTCTTCGTGGCTGGAAGAGAGAGATTTCTCATCGCCACGGCCACACCCGGAACAGATCTGTGGCACAAACAGCCATTTATTCAATGGGTAATGGAGGCTCGCTTTCTGGAGGCAAACTGGCCGAAGCGTGAAACTAACCAATCTCCTCCAACTAGTGGCGAGGTTGAGTCAGTGAGGCTTTGTTTCTGCTCGCTCCATTCACACATTTACTACGCAGAGCTTAATCTACCTGAAGGGACACGATGTACCGTATTAGGATCCTAACAGTTACAATCATATTTTCTCATTCATATCAAAATGTGAGGCACGGGTCATTGTGAGCAGAAACGCAGACATGTTAAGTGGACTGAACTGCCAAAGAATAAGTTACAGTGGAGAATTATGTGGTAGCGGCAATGCACCTTCGGTTTCCATGAAGCGACTGATACTTAGCATATTTAACGATGCTTTTTTCAGCTGCATTTCTTATTTACAGTAAAATTAAATGAGGTCATACTCTTTTGCAGTAAAATAGAAAGAACAGGAGAAGACCGTGGCCTACTTCTAAGGTTAATATCTAGATGCTCGCGTGGAGGGAATAAGGATAAAACTATAATCTCTTTGCTGAAACGCGAATATAAGTCTAGGGCTTTGTTACGATACTGTCCTGCTATAAAGCATCACTGTTCTCATAACAGCAATATTTAAAGGACCAGGAGATATCAGCTGGACAGACTCGACAAAGACGGAATAGTACCTCTAGGGGCACAGAGCGAAGCAGAAACAGATTAAAGAAACACGTGTCTTCCTTTCGTCATGTCCGATTGTTTTTCATGCACAACGAGACGGCGACCCGGAAGGCAGCAACGCGTGTACTGCTTAGGTCGGTCCACAATATATAGACGCAGGGGCACTGGCTCCGGAGTTGTCCCCACTTTGTAGTATCCCCTCTCCGTACTCGACAACTATAAATCGTAGAAATCGCCGCTTTTTGTCGAGATCGATGGAGATTGCACCATTCCGACGGCACTTCAGGTCAACAAGTATCCGCTCTGCCACTACTGCACTGCTTTCTTCGCTACGGACTCGCTCCCCTTTATATGAATTCCAAGAGCAACTCATAAACAACCGATGCTTCTTCCAAATACAGAATGCGATATTTTCTACTGCATGAGGAATAGCCTATTTAATAAATACGAAATTTATAAAACTGGCCCTAACTCTTGCCTTTAAGTGATTATAACAATAATTATCTGTTTTCTGTATTAGCTTTATTGCTTGGAGAACACGAAATCAATCAAATACCAATGTTCAATTACATATTCTTATGAAATGTGATAAATATGTGGTAACATTGCAGATTCTGGTAGTGCGAAATTCTTTCTGAACGTGTTCGTTGAACGTTCTGAAAAGTATACAGTTCCTTCCAACAAAATGTTCGGCATTTTTTTTGAAAGAAACTTCTAACTCCAAAATCCCTTTCTTCGATCCGAATATAATCCTAATGTAACTGCATGATACAGAAATACTTCGGACGAGAAAATACTATTCAGTGAAAGCAGTCTTGAAATCTGTAATGCACCCAGAGGCTACAATAGACTCCGAAGTGATGAGGCAAGACCCCACACGCAAGGACTGAACTACACAAGAAAGGCATTAGTCTGTGCCGTTCCTCAGCTTTCATGAAGATGCCTTACGTTGGCATCTTTCTATTTCCAGCGCGGCATCCTTAGGGTTCCACAACAACGGAAAGGGGACAAATTGCATTGAAGGTGAGATGATGCTGAAAGGGGGAAACAGTAATAAGACCCATCTCATATTATAATACAAAACAAATCAACATAATAGAACAGAAAATGTTCCCCAAGAGGACACTCAAGTCTGAAACAGAAGTCACTTTTCTTGTGCAATACACGGAAAGGTCATGGACAGGTTCCAACAGTGTACATATCAGGTACCGGATAGATTTATTGTTTTTTTTATTTAGGTGGTACCTTATTTCTGACAGGATAATGGAGTTAGTTTCTTCGATTCTGTAATTTACTGCCCCACACACTTGCGTCTGAAAGACAGGGGCAAAGTAACGGTTATAATACCCGGTGACTTTGTGTGAACAAAGAAGGAAGGGAGGGAGGAAGGAAGGAAGGAAGGGGGGAAAGGAGAAAGGGATGGAGGAATGGAGGAAGGGAGGGTGGAATGGAGGAAGGGTGGAAAGGAAGAAGGAAGGAAGGGAGGATAGGAGGAAAGGAGGAAGGAAGGGACGAAGGGAGGAAGGAAGGGAGGGAGGGAGGAAGGAAGGGAGGAAGGAAGGGAGGAAGGAAGGGAGGAATGGAGGAAGAAAGGGAGAAATGGAGGAAGAAAGGGAGGAATGGAGGAAGAAAGGGAGGAATGGAGAAAAAAGGGAATAAGGAAGGGAGGACGGAAGGAAGGAATGGAGGAAGGAGGGGAGGGAGGAGGGAAGGAAGGAGGGAATGGAGGAAGGAAGTGAGGGAGGAAGGGAGAATGGAGGAAGGGAGGGAGGTAGGAAGGGAGGAAGGGATGAAGGAAGGAAATATAACTTATTCTTGAGATATTTCCAACTTATTGAGGTTTTCTACTTGATTGCCTTTCCCTCAATGCGATTTAAATGCCCATCTAAAGCCCGGCATACGGGATTCTAGTAAGATAAAATTTAATGGTGGTTGCGAAGTGCTATATTACCTTCTACGTAAACAAAGATAACGAGATGGTGACAAACTGCTGAGTACAAAGGAGGAAGGATATGAAATTATTTTTAATTCATTTAAAAGAGCTACTAAATTTAGTTTACCTGCTTTAGAAATTAAGCTGATTGTAATCAGAAATATTTAAAGAGGGTAATAAGAGACACTTTGAAGTACAATCATGAAATTTTATGGGGGACCTGAGGATAAGTATGAATAGAATAGTCGAACTTTGGCCTCAGTTCCAACCAGCTACTCCCTCGCTGTCACACACAGAAAGCAATGTTCCGTACGACCATTTCCACATAGGGCCCGTTTCACACTGTCGACCGGTCGCCGGCGACCAGTCGCTGAACGACCACCAGGTAGAAAAGCTAAGTACGAGCTTACACACGAGGGCGACCGCGACCAATGGCCGCCGTCGACCAACAAGAAGTGAGCGACGCACAGGAGACCAACGACCACGAGATACATAGATGGCAATCACGTGTTCACATTGCGGGCGACTCAGTCAGCGACCAGAGCTCAGAGAGGTGACATATCCATTGTTTCTTGTTTTCTCCCGTCTTGTTCATGTCACTCAAGTGATCAGTATATCATGAGTTTTGATACTGAAAGATTTATTTCGGCTGTAGAGTCACGAAGAGCCATTCCGGACCTTGCAAGTCCCTATTATGCAAACAGGGAGTTGAAAAAAAAGTCAGTGGGAAGAGGTTGTGGAATTGTTTGACGAATTTTTATCATTATAGTGATCTCCTCGACGTCCATACTGCTCGACTGCTTCCAAAGTATTTTTTTTTTTACTGAGGCTGAGGCCTCTGTCTGCGCTGGTCGCCCTGCTGGTCTCCTCGTTTGGTCGCTGATGGTCGTTCAGCGACTGGCTCGCCGGCGACCGGTCGACAGTATGAAACGGCCCTAAAACTGTGTACGTGGTTCATGTTTCCTGAATCTGAGCCACACTAGGGTTAACTATGTTAAAATGTCTATGATCTGTCCGTCTGTACCTCATTAAGTTCCTCATTACGTCATCTTATAAACTGCCAACTTAATTCAAAACATTTTCTAACATATTTTCCTGACCAGTTTGTTTTTAAATTTTTGTAACCTGTGGTTCTCCATAAAAGTAAGAGACATGTTTTACAATCATATAAATTATTTAAATTATTATTTCACATTTCTTCATATTTCGTGTTCTGGAGAGCAGATTCTATGCCATAGTCTCCGAATAGTAACAGACATTAAAAAATGCTTCCCAATATGTACCCGCATTCGGGAATCATTCTCGGGAGCAAAATCAGCCACAGCGTGAACCTTACATTCATCTACCCATAACAACAAGCAGTGTGTAGTCATGTACCGTTACACTCCCCATACGTCTTCATGGCGTTGTGCTTAATTGCACAGCAGTTTTGTCTTCGCAGACAAGCATTGCTGACTGTAATCACAATTATATTTCCATTAAGGCGCCTCACACGAAGGAGTCCCCGTGGGACAGCAAAGAGGACACTGGTGTGAACTGCACCTACAGGGACGTGATATGTCGTGTGTCTTGAAAGCAGACCTCCTTCAAGAGCTGGTGGCTGTCAGAGACAATTAACAGACCTGCCGTCTGCCTCATCCACCCAAACAGATGGCGCCCATGTCCTGCCATTGCCCAACCCCACTTTCACAGCTCACAATTCTGTCCACTTCTTTCTACGAAAGACGGTTGGTTACGTGTGCAGCTCAGAGGTAACTATATGTACTACCTGCTTTAGCGATCATCAACGTATTTTGCATTCATGGGTTTCCTATGATCCTCAGTGTGCACACGGATTATTTCTTTAAACAGCGTTAACCATCAATAATTTTAAATGTGAAAGCTGCGTTTTCTCGAGGTACGGACTGAAATTATTATCGTTGTCTTCAAAGAGTTAATTGACAAAGTTGTTTCAAATCTTCCAATGTAAGTAATTTAAAAGTGCAGGCCATTCTTTGAGAAGTTAATATTTAATTAGCCAATGTTTAGCATCATCTTTATATTGGATTACACCTTGAACCATTTTCACCCACTCCACATATACAAACCTGCTTTTTGAATGTTAATTGTATAAATATATTTGTATCTACGGCTGTGTTATTTCATTGGTTATTTAACAAAGCCTTACTCGAAAAAACTGCATATTGAGCTGCTTCAGGATTAATTTATTAACTTATTTATTTGTGCATAATTTAACGACGCTCTCCGAAAGGTTTGAATGATATGCTGATAAATGGCTTGCAAAGGACGTGGAAGGGAGGGATAGCGGCATAATTCAAGGGCCTATCCTAGTATTTGTACAACTTACAGGGAAAACCCACGAAATCCTAAATCAAGATAGCCGGTCTCCTGGACAAGATATGGACACTCGGCAGCTGCCGAACACGCAGCGACAGTGCTAATCACCCACTCTCGACGTGGTTTGGCGCAAACCAGATATTACTGGAATTATCAAATTATGGAGTATAAGATGAGCACAGCATGGGTCATGAAAAATAAATTTAAAAATATTTTGACTGTAAATCTTGAAGGAAAGAGACCAGATGGGAGGGCGTAGACTACTTAAACTGGCTCAGGACAGAACTCGATGGGGAGTTGTTGTAAATTTGGTAATGTTAATTCAGGTCCCTTAAAGGGCAGGGAGTTTCTTGATCAGCCAAAATTATAAATATTTGTTCTGTCAATTATCTTAACAGTTACTTCTGATGATTGGTGTTAGAGGGTTTATGTATGAACAGGATATATGTTACAAAGATTGACTATCAATTTAATCTGATAAATTAATATCGATACTGGTAAAATTCACCAACGCATAAATAAATTAACCACAACCATGCAATTTCTAACTCCTTTATATTTCTGTCCATAACTTGATTTTCCACGAAAGACATAAATAGTAATAACCAATATTAGTTAAAATGAGAGGATAAAACGATATCACAACAACCAACTTAAATAAGTTGCTACATCAAGAATAGTGTATTAAAAAGGTATAATCCAGAGACAGATACTAATTCTTAAACCTAAAAATCCCATAAAATTAGAAATACGGAGAAAGAATGGACGCCACTCCCTTTTAGCGTTCGGGAGATCAAACCACATTATAGAAAACAGCCAAGATGTCAGTAATGGAACAGAAAGAAAATAATAAAAATTTCCAATCTTCTACTGATTTATTAGTTTTCTATCTGATGTAGCGTCACTTATTTGCACACATATTTTCGTTAGACTTTTCACTCTTGTGGAATATACGTCGTGTTCTTTAGACTAGATGTTCTGACAGCTTACAATACGACCGCCAACAGGTCTGTACTTAAGGGGGAATCAACATTCATTTATAAACATACGTATGTCACATTACTTTAAATGTTAGCTGAATGAATTGTAGCATAGGGACAGCTTACATCGCAAAGAAGTGCAATAACTAGTGCACACATGACAATGGCTAAATTGTAGCCGAAACACATAATCCGAAAAGATATTTGACAATAGTGAAAAGCGTGTATAAATAAGGGATGGCACATCAAACAGAAACCTTATTAAGTAGAGATTATTTATTTAGAAGAAAATGGTACCTGTCGTAATACATCAGAGTGGCATCTACTTATAGTAAAATTACATGCGGGAACAGATGTTCAAATCAGAATATTTGTCATTTCCACCTAGATTCTAACCTGTACTTCCTAAATACATATCAGACTCATTAACGCTGAGTTAACCCGCTCGCTTTCTCTATGAACATAGTTACTGTATTGTATGTGTTACTGAAGAGGCTGGACCACAATTGAATCCACCTGCACGTCTGTTTAGGCTAATCCGCTCAACAATGGTGACAGAGAAGTTGCCGCCAGAAACCCACAAGGAGGTGAGAATCAACAGACCGTTGTGCATATTTACGGCTTGGTTTTAAATTGTGCTAGTAGCTAATTAAAACAAATGGCGTAAGAAATAATTACGAAGCAGAAACTATAAGTTCAAGTTGCTATCAAGGAATCCACCAGAGGTACTGACAAAAACGAAACAAGACTCTGGGGTCTTACCTCCTCGTTGTATCATGGACGCATCTACTGTTCGAGATAATGTAATTAGGCAGTGTGCGAAACAGTCTCCCACTTATTGTAAATACCGGGAGATTGTGTGACGGACCGCACAGTACTTACATCATGTCCGTCCAGTTTCATCTTCCAGCTCTGACTTTCACAAGCTCTTGTCGTCTGGCATGGAATTGGATACAGAAATATGAACTTTATCTTAGTCTGAAAACAAATGACGAAGTGAAGCGTTCCTTTTGTTAGCTACGCACTTTGATCCTGCCTATTCTATAACGTAAATTAAAGGATAAATGTTATGAATTTCTATGTAACTTTTACATAAAGCGCATGAAATTAATACATAATAGTGAGGTCGCTTCTCTCTGTGTCTCTTATCTTTAAAACAATATGACGGAGTTTGTTTTTGGTGGTCGGCACTTAAATTTGACAAAATATTATATTTCGCATTTGTCTAGCTTAAGTCCTACTTTATATGAAGCCAAATTAAAATAATTATTATTAGATTCCACAAAAGGTATTTGTTGTACAGAGTAGATATAGCATAAAATACACTTATAGATAAAGTCTAAGGCTTTTATATAAAACTTTATTTGGTTGCTAGTTCTATAGGCCTGTGTGTAACGATATAAAAAAATATTTGAATCTATGCGTTGTAAAATGTGAAATTCAATTGGCTTCGCTTTTTTCAAAATTTAGTGGTTCAGCTGACCCATCTCAAGTCTATGGTCCTTTTTCTTACATGGGAATATGCACACAAAATTTCAAGGTACCTTCTCGTCTTATATTGCGTCTATTTGGTATCCACGTACAAATCTACACAGCGTCAAAACACATCATCGTCCTCACCGCCGTGAGAACATCAAATCTCACACAGAACTCGTTTACATTTCAATGCTTCTCTCGAAACGACTTTATTCTCATGTGCCTCTACACTGAGGTTTGTCATAAATACGAAATCTGAATAATTCTATGTATGACATTGCTTATTTTAGACAACGCCGAGCAAACTGGGGATAATCCGATTAATTGTAACGTAATGCAGCGTGGGTAAGGAGAGGCAACCAGCAGTACAGGAAGCGTAATTATGACAACGACCTTCAGTAAGTAGGGTCTGTTTCGGAATTGGTGGTAATGAATTCGATTCACAGCTCCATATCGTAGTTAAAGAGACGAGGAAAAAAAATTCGGGAAAACTTTGTATCAATAATAAATCTCGTATTTACAAGGAAACTGTGGCTTACTCCGATTGAGAATTGAAATTACGACAGTGAATATTTTAGATACGGTTTAATACCTCTTTTTATAAAGAATGAATAATACCAACATAGAAATGCATCAGTTTACCTACCTAATTCCTAGCCGAACATATCCACACTATAAAACATTTCTTAACATATAAATTAATTTCTTCGAACATCGTTTTGTTCTTCCATGCGGTCTCTTTTCAAGAGCTTTTGATAGTATAACTGCGAATATATTTAATGTTTTTTTAAACGTTCATTCTCTTTCATGCAACTATAGCATCAATAATTATGAGGCGAGGTGCCTCGCGCATTATTTTAATTTATTACTGTAGCGGTAAAGCCGTAGACTTATATTCGGGATACATAAGATTTAAATAGCTTCCAAATTATCACATCGCAACATTGCTCGCCTTCTAAATTCCTCTACTCGAATTCTGAGACCCCAAATTAAAATACGTCATACGTCTCTTCCAAATTCTCACTCACAAATCTGTTTTTGCATAAGGTTCTTCGTTTAGGAAGGTTCTTTAAATAAACCTAGAACAAACAGCTTTGCTTATCTCCTGTAGAGATTTCAGTATCCAACATTTTCCTTTGAGGCTTAGTCTTGATGTGATTTTTTAAATGCGGAAGCGGGGGGGGGGGGGAGTGCTCTACGTATATACGAAGTATCCATGTAGGGCGGTAATGCAGATTACTAATTGATTTACTTTAAAGACAGATTCAGAGACAAGACGATGAATTTCTCTCGTTATGTTGTTAAAGCGAAACCACACGATTATTAATATTAACAAAGCTGGGCGGGTGATGAACAAGGAGACGAGCTGAACTACGCGATGTAAGATATTCAGTCAACGTGAATGACCATCCACAGTCAGTGTCGTACATAACCTTCTGGTGGTGTTGCCTGTAATTTTCGTGTCGCAGCTGTGTGCAGCTACTTGGTGCTTGCCCTCATCAAGCCATGGCATGACCTCGTCCAAACATACTTGCAATCCCTCAGACCAAGACCAGATGTGTCCTCATCCTACTTGCTCTGCAGATTCGCCCACGACGCACTGACATCAAGTGAATATGAGCTAATGTCCTATTTCCTCGTTTAGAAACATAAACTTTACAGACGAGAATAGATGTACTCCCTATATAACTGATTTATTCTGACATTTCGCGTGTATAATTACCACGTCGAACACAGTTGTCAGTCAGTTTTACAAGTTTGACGTGTGTAGAATGTAAAATATTTTGATTTGCGCAGACATGGCATATTTTAAAACCTGAAATATAATGTGGTTGTGCCAAGATACTGCACTGGATTAACTGGCAACAATAATTGTATTCGATTTGGCATTAATGGGATTGTGACCGTTTCATATTTAGTTTGCAGATACTCTTGAAATTTTTGACATTATTTTCTAATTAGACTACGGCAATATAATAAATAGCATTTTTATACAAAAGAATAATATGTTATTGTGAATTAGACCATCATATACAGCTATAATCAAGTGTATCCACGAAATACATTCTTTAGAGGCACCACGTGGAGTAATTAAAAAATAGGTTCAAAATGCCGAATCTGTCAGGACGTAAGGAAAAATCTCTGACAAATTTACTGTTTTAACGTTTCCCTGTTTCTGTACTTTTCCACATACTAGTTTTGCTGATATTGTTTAGTGCAAAGTTAAGTAATGTTTAGGTTAATACTGCTGGGTGTTACGTAACAAATCGTACTGGCTTACCAAACAAACTCAATTCAAAATCGATTAATGCTATTTTTGCAATTATTTCAGATTTATTAAATGGTGTTATTCACCTAACAGTAAACAAAGAATGACAAAAAACTATTTTCCCTTAGTTTCAAATTGAATACAATTTACACTTAACTAAAATAAACTGGACCAATTGTTTTTGTTGTTGGAATCATCTCAACAGTCTCCAAATTAACTTCTGACAACATCTGTGTTGACTGACGGTTAAATAATTACTAGATTAAATTTCTAGGTCATTATTTCAACATATTTCAAGACGACCCAGACATTGCGAAGAACATTCTTAAAATCAGATGCGAAAAATATGAAACATGCATATGTATTCTGAAGTAACACAAATAAGTAATCCAATAAAGTACACTGGCCTATATTTTCCAAATGCCTTCGCAGAGATTATGCATACCTAGCTGGCCTTGAAGTTCCTTTATTGCAGATATAAATGTCATTACAGACACAAACTCTATTCTACAACAAAGCTAAGCACACAATGGACGGAACTCGGAAACGTATCCAGAAAATAATTTATCCTTGTATCTCGTTAATTTTTTACAACACAAAAAAATATTTATCAGCCTCTATCTAGTTAAACCAGGTGAATCTGAGTTTTACCTCCATTCTCTCACACACCCATGTACCTTCACGGTGTGGTGTTTAGGCACACGGCAAATTTTATCGAAAAGACTTATAAACGAAAATATGACGAAACATACGACACATGAACATATCAACACGACAGAAAAACTGTAATATACAAAGAGATATTTATTTTACCAGCGAGAACTCGCATTGTATCTAGTACGACGAGAACTGTTAGCGTAGTTATTCGTTAAGACCACATCCCTATACTAATCAAAGAATAATCCAATTATAACCAGTCACACTTGTCCATTAATTGTGCCTTTACATATTATTGGAAATCCAGATACAAAAAGCCATAAGAAAATATTGAGGCACTTCACCGGGTCCGCTGTCCTCTATAATGACGAAGCAGCAAGACACGGCCCGCCAGAGAGGGACATGACGGGCAAGAACATTGAAAACCTGAAACGGTCTATTTGGATGAGGAGAGAGAAATATTCCATCGAGTCCAACAACTTAGCTGCATCTCTGTCTCTGTCTTTCCCCTAAAGGGATCCTGAGGTCTCCACTGGACCTTTATTCTCTTCCACTTCCTAAAGGCAGAATCCTGACGAAACGAACGTCCACGAATTGAACGACGACCAGCCAACCGGTCTACAAGCACGTCCTAGGCCTCCTCTAGTGGCATCTCTTGTCGCTCAGTGGACACTAACGAGGGGCCTTTGTGAGGATGGGGTGGCTCTGACTTAATGGCAAAAGGGAAAGAGAACGAACTCCTCTTCGTTGTCGGGCGCTGAAGAGATGTTTTGTATGGGAGATTGTAGCTGCTGTTGCTGCTACCGTGATGATGGAAAGGGAACGGGTGTGGTGGAGGGGGGGTGACGGGGTGTTAATATCTATGTTTGTACGCGAAGCAATGTCCTATATATGAAAGGCAGTGACACTGAAATGGGAGGGGGAGGAGGAGGAGAGGGGGAAGACTCATTCTGCTGGGATAGCTGGGAAAGTTTGGCTGGACATGGTTAATACTGGGTGGCGTCAGATTGTCCATCGTCTATATACTATAAAAAAGAAGCATGGAACAGGAGGATGGGGCAAAGCTTCAACGTCGTTGTCGTACGTCGTTTTTGAAAAGGATGTGTTTGTCCGGTGGGTCCAGTGTTTGGCATTATACCGTAGAGAACAGGAGTTCCTCTCGCGTTTCCGTCGCCGTCTGAGACGTGGAGTAGGGGGAAGGCTGACGAAGAAGAAGAAGAAGACGACTATGCAGACTGTCCTAGGGAAGAAACATTCTGAACATGCATACATATGCAAACATTGGTTCGACGGTGGCGTTCCAGCATGTAAACGCGATGGGACTGGAGGGTGCAGTGGACACTAGGACTGAAAGCAAGAATGGTATCGGGAAGTACAACAAAAAAGCAAAGGAGAAAAAGACAGCAGTGCCCAAGATCTTTCTTCCTTCTGTTTAAGAAGACGTAAATATTTCGAACAGGAAACATAATTCCTATAAAATTTCATTCAAACATAATAATTCAGTATTACTTAGCGCAGCTAATCAAGAAATTCTCTGCATTTTATAGAATTCGGGTTCACAAGAACCAGCAACCGGTCAATATCCTAAGCCAGATGAAGTTAATTCACACTGTCAAACATACTTTAATTAGGGTCCATTGTAATATTATCCTCCCATTTACGCCAACGTCGTCTGACTTGTCTCCTTCCTCCACGCTATCCAACTAGCGTTTTATTCAAATTACTAATATCCCCATGATCGCTACATGCCCCGCCCATCTCATACTTTTTGATTTGACTATCCTAATAGAATTAAACAAATACCTTAAGTCTGTGCATGCAAATTTTCTTGTGGTCAATATGAACTCGCCTTTGAAAAACACACATTGAATAAAAACTAGTCTAGAAAGGAGACAGAGAAAACTTTCTTAATTTCTTTCTATTCCTTCGCATCATTCCCCACTGTTTGTGCTGTTCTAGCATCTTTTGCTTCTTACTGCCGTGTACTTTGTGTTCCGATGCTCCCATACATCTACGTCTATTCTAACTTCTTTCTTCTATTTAATCACTTTGCGTCATCGTCTTTGAGTATGGTTCGTAGACTTTTTGAGCACATTTGTATGCATCTGACTTAGCTAAGGAGGGTCACTTTCTTGGAAGGATGGACGATTTGTCCACTACAAAGTTCAAACTCTTGGCCATTACTCATGGGTTATTTCCTGCGTCCCTTCTCTCTTGTTTATTGCACTTGGCGGAATAATTTCTGTGAGAAGTGATACTACATTTATATCACTCCTCACTGTGTAAAATCAAGGGGAGTTAATTTCAGTACAGGCCGACAGTCTAGTCTAATACACCATACTTGTTTGCCGTTTAACAAATTAGCAAATTAATTACAATTTTAAATGCATCATATAAGTGAAGAAAAATGCTAGTATTTATATGACGTTTCGAATACCGGATACATAAAACGAAATTCCTTGCAGAATAAATGCAAAAGTTTAAAAGTTACATAAACAAGAAGAAGGATTCATATCTTGTGTCAGCTTCCCTCCTACAGCGATAAAATACTCATCTCAAATGTATCCCCATGGTTTCTCCCGAGGTCTAACCGTTAATAACCACACATCTAAATCTCCCACTACATCCGCTCTCTTCACAACACAGCAATAATTTGACGGAGTAGCGAAATAATTCATTGTGATGAGTAAGAATAATTAAACATGTATGAAGCTTAGGATAACACTAATTAGTACATCAGAATAGGGTCGCAAATTGTTAGTAACAAAGTAACAGTTCTGAGAACCAAGACTATAAAATAATGACGCAATGACGAAGTGTTTATAATGTCTAAAAATCATTACGTTTGAAGGACGCTTTTGCTATGCAAAATTGCGTACACGTGTACCGATGTATGTACTGATCTAAATTCTTTTGTAGTAAATGTGAAAAACTGCACAGAGAATGTTTTAAATAATTCCCAACATTCAACAGAAAATTGTTTTTCTTTGTGGGTACTTAAAAATTTAATATTTATACATAATCACATTTAGAAATAAAATACAGTAACTACTGACATTTTAATAAGAGTGTAATAACAAAAATTACTGCAA
The DNA here is from genome assembly GCF_977971745.1 of Zootermopsis nevadensis. Lineage (NCBI taxonomy): Eukaryota > Metazoa > Arthropoda > Insecta > Blattodea > Termopsidae > Zootermopsis > Zootermopsis nevadensis. The sequence continues at coordinate 1,409,865 of NW_028259150.1, forward strand.
ATGCCACATCCATATGATAGGGCGAGAACTGCCCAAGTGACTGACAAACTCCAAATAACAGCAGTAAAAATCACATATTGTCGTAATTTACTCACACCTATACAAACCAGACACAGTTCTCATGTATAGGCCTACATGCAAAATGGAGTCTAGACTCCAGCTTAGTTATGTACATCGCATGCCAGTGAGAATGCACTTTACATTATCCATATTAAATCATATCATTATTCGCAAATGGTAAGAAAATCATTTTAGATCTTTCTCGTGCCGACATGATGATCCATGTCCGTGTTGGGGAAACTTCTCTTTTCACTAGGTCTTTAACACCCTCTTTGTGGCCCCCTTGATCTCGTTTTATTGGTTGTATAAAGTGGCATTACATTAACCACCGCTGTGTGTGACGTAAACTCGACTTCAGTGCCTCAATGTAACGATGACACTGGCTTATATAGCCACGACTGAAAAGAGAATGTTCACATTGATGCTTCAAGCATTGATTTAATTCAGGGTGGTTTAACTTTCAACCTCAGACTAAAAATACTTTTCCCGTTGCACACAAGGACAAAGAAACCCCTCCTGGCACTACTTTTTGAAACAAATCCGACAATTTTGTTATCTCTAACTAACTAGCTGCCTTAGGGAACCAGAAGGTTCATCACCGAATTAACCAAAGCCCTCCACCGGTCCCTGTCCTGGGCCAACAAAATCCAAACGCCTTCAACTCGTATCTCCCACAGATTCCGCTTGATATTATCCTCCCATCTACGTCTAGGTCTCCCTAGCGATCCGTTGTTACGTCATCCATAGATAAGAATTCTTACCTTGTCGGGAGTTGAACTCCAGTTGTCTAAATTATAACTAATAATTATACTGATTAACCTGTCCTCAATGTAAAACTGAAAAGCTTCTTCGATGAAGCATCAACTTGAGATCATTCTGAACAAACACTGCGTCAGACACATGGGGCAGAACGTTCATATTAACATTGTTCGTCGTGTTAGCCAGGCTAACACTTTAGAAAACTGAGAAAAGTCTTCTGTTGTAGTTTGATGGCATTCCGCCCACTGGGACACAGCAGAACCGATAAGATAAAATACATCGTTTGACAGCTACAGCCAGCCAAGCGTTATTAGCCAGCTAGTTGAGGTTTTTTCGTTTTCAAAGTATTAGCTGGGCTAACACAGTTAACACGAATGGTTTATCGAAGGTGCTTTTCGAATTTTTCCATTACCATAACACGTTTAACATAAATGCATCGCCACCGTACGACACGGACATACGTACAGCCAATTGTGATCTTCTGGGCTGGAATACCGTGTAGTCTAGTAGAAGGTTACTAACAATATTCATAAACGAGAATTATGATCGTCTCCATTGATGTGAGAATTTTAGACTTTCATTACTTAAAATGTTTTCATCGGTAGGCTTAAAAACAAAAGTTGTATACAATACTACTATTATGTAGTCATAGACGTTCTTCATGCTTACAAATATGTGATGTATTGTACCATTATAATTACAATTTTTACACAATTGGGAGACATATCTTAGAGTGTAATCATTGCCACATATAAATACGTGATCAGTCTCATATGTTAATTATGCTAATTGCATGTTTAAGCTGGCTTCAGCATTTGAAAGTTTGAAAGGTAATACTGAAAAAAGCAGTAACGAAACTGCTGTATACCGTGTAACAAATTTGTTTCTTTTATTGGTACAAGAACATTCTGTAAACCGGATTTGGCCGGATCGTTTTAACGCTGCAAATTACGCGTAAGCACTGGTTAAACATTTGTTTCCGAAAGAACATATTTAAATAAGAAAAAAACTTTTTCTTTGGATGGATCGAGTGAATTGACTTCTTTCCATTTTATTAAAGCATTCCTTCCATTCTCCGTAGGCCATTTTTAAGGCGACGTCGACTGTAAGGTGCAGTGTATATAGAGCCAGGATTTTAAGTTTATTGCATACAAACTTAACACGGGATTTCATCTCATTTTCTAGCTCTCTCTCGTAACATAAAAGCAGCCGGTCATGGTCTTACAGGCTGATATAATAAAAGTAAGCGAGGATGACATGAGACAGGTAAAAAGATAAAAAGGCAGAAAGAAGGAAAGGGGGGAAAAAGAATAACAATAAAATAAAGTGAAACAGAAAGCTCTTGCAATCTGCACGGATTTGTTTCAATAGCATTTTTATTTTCCTATACACTTTCCTACCTTTAGTTCTTTTTCAACTTTAAACGGTTTGATGATCAGCAAGAATCGAATCAAAGTTACAAGAAATAAGGGAGAGAAGAAACGAGGAGAAAAGAAAGGAATAGTCGAACTGCGTAACGATTTATGTGTGTCTTTGTCTGACAAACTAATGGCTGTCTCTACTTTAGATGGATCAAATTGATTAAACAAGTTCTTTAGCGCTGCATACAAGTGTTTCTAAACCTTTAGGTGGGGAAAGAAATATCTCTCGCTGAGTGCAAATAAAAGAGGTGCAAGGAGAACCTCGTTACCGGCTATACCGACGGCATGTGTGGTAAAATTAAGTTTTGGTACGACAGACCTACTCTCTTGAAAGAACCACAATAAGAATTAAGATTGGTTTCTACTCACAACTTTCAGCACATCGACAAACGAAATTTATTCCAGACTGACATTTAAATCTCAGGTCAGACTTTACAAACAACTCAACAGGGATCTATGCTAGAAAGTGTTAAATGTATTATAATTATTTGGAAAATCTTGAGCAGATTATCCTATTTATTCAAATTATTATTTATTAACTAGAAAGAATTAAACATCTGAGAAAGGTACTTTTCGTGATTAAATATAATAAAAAATCAAAAAGTGATAGTGGAACCACGGTTCCGGAGAATTTGACGTAAATACGTCTATACGGAAAGGAAGTTTATATATTGGCTTTATTCTAAATATTTCCTTTATACCCGCTTTACAATTGATTAAAGTTTGAGTAAGACAGTACTGCCTACCTTGAATTAGTTATGCTTAAGATGGGTCTGTGGTAGGTGTAATGTGTTATAAAATTTGTACATTTTAGAGTATCAACATATCGTGCAAACACCATATCTATACAAGATTTTGATCTAGTAGTACTACATTGAGGATTTGACATCAACATTAAGCCAAACGTTTCCTCCATAAATGTGACAAAGCTTTGATTTTCCTCCTTCTTTAAAACAATGTTAAAATCTCCTGTCAATATTATCACCGTACTCACAAGAGGACGTCACTGGCCAAAGCAAGGTGACTTGCTCTACTAGCAGTGAACTAGCCACTTCAAGAAAATAAAAGAGAGTACTTCGGTCTCAAATAACACTGTCATAGAATGAAGAACTCCTAACAAAGACACGCAACACCTAATACTTATAAGTTCGTTTATTTATATAACTGTATTATTTCATACCAAAGTAATAAGTGATATAACTATTTAAACTAAACAAGAAATGACAAATCTGTCATAAAAATACATAAAATGCTGTAACGTATACTTGTGGGTTTAAAATTTGTTAAATACGTGACTAAAAACGTATTGGTTGCTTGTTGATGGTGGGCTGACGTTGAAAAATGTAGCCAAAGAAAAATTCTATTCATATATGAATAAAGTTATTGTGTTGACGGACATTATAACATACTTACCAAGCCAAGGCTGTCCGAATTTACAATACGTTAACTGGAATGTAACGGATTTTTGGGCAAAATCCCAAAACGTCAGCTTCGAGTTTCGAGGAGCAATGTTCGATTAAGCTTGTTACGTGTATCGTAGCAGGTCGGATTGGCTCTAGCTCTTATGAAGTTGTGGCAAGAGAAATATCTTAAATGCCACTAGCAGGAAACAAACCTTGCCACTTTACTGGATGAGCTGAAGTATAGAACGAAAGTTTCTTATGGTTTGTGAGAAAGGCCTCATATTACAATGTGATTAATTCTTTTTACATTACACGGTCCGTTGTTAATATTCTACTGTCACTTCCCGTTCAGGTTACAAAGCAATTTTTTTCATGCAGCTCCCAAATTTTCGATGTGCTCCAGTACCTGGTGATAGGCCCCCCTCCAAAATGTCGTATGTACTTTATCCTACAAAGTAGAACGCTCTAAGAGCATATTCCCATGACGAAATATACACAATCTTTAACAGAGTAATGTTAAATGATCTGTTTTGTATACGGTTGTTTCGGAGTTGTTGCACCGTGTAGTCTTTTAGAAGTTTACCGACGTTTCAAAGGTTCTGCTGCCCCTATTATCAGGGCGATCGCCCTGACTACATAGCTTTACAAACCAGAAGACAAACGTGTTCATAATCGCGGCCGTGAGAACCTCAAATCTCACTCACAATGTATTTTTGTGTTCGTATAAACTCACTATAAAATATAAAGGTAACGGGAAAAATTCTTCTTCCACTTTTTCCTGCTTCTTAATGTAGTCACTTCTTTTATTCGTACTTATGCTCGGAATAGAAGGCTGTGTAACTGTGAGCCCGAGCTCCTATAAAAATCGTATACACCTAACAAACAGGAGGGAAGCGCAGTGAGTATATATAAGCAAGTAATTACCTGGCAAGGGATTCTCACAACCCCGCACCCCTTTACAACCCTCGCGAAGCACCATACTTTAAGGGTGTCCTCCCGCACTGCCTACTGCACGAAGTGCTCCATGGAAGAAATTGATACTATTCGCTGTGACCATACCAGTCAGCACATGAGCAGTAGACTGTGGAATCAAAACAGCACTGACATATTTAATTCCTTTTTGGTTTCCGAAAGAAAATAGTAATGTTATTTTTTATCTCAACTTCGTAAGAAATCTCTATGTTCACAATTGCGTTGTGCACGATAAAGTTCATTAACACGCTAAACAAAAGAACATTTACGGAGAAGGATACATGTTGCGTCATTATGTAGGACTGTTTGCCCAACAACACGGTACATTTCAAACAGAATGGTCAAATTTTTTGTAAATTATCATGTTTTTGGATATGTACCGACACAAACTTGCCGGCCGTGAACAATTTTATATTACGTCTTAAAAATTGTAATTTTATTAAGCACGTCATTCTTTAAACTTTAAATAGTGAGTATTTGGTGACATAGAGCTTTTCTTTTATATTATGTGAATGTAATAACCATAAATATAAATTGAATTTTGCACTATGGAAAAGTGTGAAAATGCTATAAATTCAATATCAAATTTCCCTACTGCAGTGAATGTTATGAAAACGTTTAAAAAGTCTTATATTCTCTGGTAATGAATCAAGTGAAAATAAATACTATAAGGGAATAAAGTTTACACCTTTTGTATGAAAAACTTTTTTCTGTTTACTAAAAATTTTCAAATTTAAATGTTCAAGGGATAAGAATAAATAAGCCTTTTTAGGGCACGGAGAAAAAAATATTAAACATAAGTATCTAGAATATAGATTGCCCGTTTATGTTACAAGGGTGTGAATCACGGCTTCTAACATTAATGGAAAATCGTACAGGCTGTTAAAACCCAGAAAATTATAAAGCAAATTTTAACCACTAATGAAAATCTCATCTAATCGTGATTGAGAGCATGTTGTCTAGGTTAATTTTTGGACTTGAAAGAGTAGATTTAACAAGATGATGAAAAATGCATAATGATACGGTATATACTTTATACTATTCAACAAACTCTGCTTCCTCTAGTGATCAAATCAAGGTGAATGTGTTGGGAGATGTGTGTGCATGCATGGGAGCGATATATACGCAGAATTTCGGTCGGAAGACATAGGCGTACTTATATTTTATATTTATTTAGTGTTCTGTCTGACGACAGGTCCATATGAACAGGATCCTTCCATCCTTTTCTCGGACTGGGACCTGTTCATATACGTTCTTGGCAGATGATCCAGAAGTGGTTTGCCATTGCCTTCTTCTGTGTGAGTGTGAATGGAGTAATTGTTGGGATGCCACGGAGGAAAACTCCGTGTTGCCTAGACCACGGCCTTGCCCAACACAAGTTATAAATTCGGGAAGGATAATATTAAAACTGATCTTACATAAAGAGGTGCGAGTGTACGGACTCTTGTGAATAAGGTAATAAAAATAAGTTAAATTTCTTGAGAAGTTAAAGGACTACTAGCTTCTCATGGAGGTGTGTTCTAAAGAGTTAGTTTCTATCTCTTCTCGTCTGGTTGAGAGTCGAGATATCGCTGAACAGAATTCTGGAATAATATTCCGCTGGAGGTTCAAGTAAAAAGTAAAGTAAAGTTTGTCCCACTATACGCCATGTAGGCGTTTGGGGTGAGTGGAGGTATAGCTCCTCTCTTCCTTGACCTCGGCACTAGATGGGGGTGAGTGGTCAGCATCACGCCCCGGCCGGCTTTACCCCCGGGAAAGGACCCCCGGTACCCATTGTAGAGGAGGCTGGGTGGGCCCCAGAGCCGGTCTGGACGCAGAGGCTAGAGGAAAAATCCTCTGCCCGCGTCGGGGATCGAACCCCGGTCGTCCAGCCCGTAGCTAGTCACTATACTGACTGAGCTATCCCGGCTCATGGAGGTTCAAGTACTTTAAGTAAATTAATTTAAAAGTATTAAGGTTGAAGATGGATGTCTTTTGAGTTGTTACGCTGTGTAGTCTGATAGAAGTTTGTCGACATTTCAGAGATGTCTGCTGTCTCCATCGTTAGGGGGATGACCGCCTAGAAGATTTTCATACTCGCCGCCGTGAGAATCTCAAATCTCACTATGAATGATTGTTCTCTTACAGATCTTGGTTTAATATGTGTTATTTAATGCGCTTTGCGGAAAACATGTAATATGCAATAGTACAGAGACACAAGTCCACAATTTTTTCCTGCATATAGACACTGTGCACAATACTCTAATCAAGTTCTCTACTAAATTAGTAAGGCAAAGAAAAAACACAACGATATTAAATCTTATTAGGGGTAATGGCTGTATAGCTCCACGCATTCTTAATGAAAGTAATAGGTGAAGGTGTTTCAAGCCTCGGTCTCTTTATATCCGGGGTTTGAGCTTCAGCAATCACTGCAGAGGAGCTTGAAGTGTCTAGAACTTTTCAGAACCGAGATACCAAAAATTGTTTAAACACTGTCGGGATCGAATCCTTATTTTTAATCCTAACGACATTAGGGCACGTCAATGACCACATTTCAATTGAAAATATTATTTAATATAAGATTATTCAGTAACTGCGATAACTAGAAATAACGTTTTGAGGACAATCAATTGGCGATCCGCAGTAAGCCATGCAACGTTTCGTTAATATAAGCACAATTAATAATCTAAGAAAACTAAGTTACATAACGCTAACACAAATATAATTACGTACTGACATGAGGCTTCTGAACTTGATTGGTTATCAATATGTCAGTAGCAACAAATGTGAATGGTAATTATAGCTCACTGAGCAGTCCCTAGAAGTTATGTATGCATACTTAAAATGTGAAGCACTGACAGCTGTCAACTTAGCTACGTAAACATTCATAAAAGGATACGGTATCAAGAATCTCATTTCTTAAAGGAAAAATTACGTAACCTATGCATGTGAGTAACAATGCGGTGACAATGTCGATGTTGGTCTGCTGGGTAGAAACGCCGTGTGGACTTGTAGGTAGCGACCACCGGAGGAACATACTGGCTTTTTCTTCAGGGTTGAGGTGAGGTTGTTGACAAGTGGAAAGGGTCTAGGCTCATTTCACTTTCTTTGTCGGTCAATTTGCCCTACCGTACTCCTTATAACTATATATAAATTATCCAATTCTTAAAACCTCTTTTCAGTCCTGAAGATGGAGGGAGTATATTCACCGAAACACTGGTATCTACAGACAAGTCCATGACGAACATCGAAAATTGTAACTAGTTAAATAACTATTATTACATAAGATACAGATACAAATTAACTAGACAAAATTATGCTATATTAATATATATGTGATATTTTAGCTTCCATTTAAACATTTAAAACTTTTTATATTTTCTCATTCTCAAGAAATGTTAGAAGGGAACTTGATTGAACTATGCCCTACATGTAGACTAGGCAGAGCGAAGATTCGCCTGTCAGGTAACTGGTGCAACAAGCATGTTTCACCCAAGAAACGAGCCTGGAAGAGGAAGAAGAAGAAGAAGAAGAATCCTTAGTAAACCCAATTTATTTCATTCCTCAACAAGAAAGACCTTCAGAGCACGACAAAATGGTGATGGTACGGCGACTTGTGAAACACTTGGCCCCATTACAATGCTATAAATCTTTGTTTCTTCCTGAGCCTCTTTTTGCGACCCTCTGCGAAAGAAAATTGTTCTGTCTAAAGACTTACTACTCTTTGTAACACACTTCGAAGATGTTGATGTAGGACAGTTTGTACTGCTGAAAATAGACAGCCACAAATTAAGTTTAAATTCATAGAGATTTACACAATAATAATATTAATCATAATAAAATCTTTCCTTTTTATCCTGTACGCCCGTTCCCGCTCCTTTCTTTTAGCTGATCAGATTCGTTGTCCTTCCAATATTCTATTTCCAAGAGAAACTATTGTCAGGCACGTTCAAGAATATTTACAGATATCCATTCTATGCAGATTAAGTAACTTATAGAGTTTTCCTTACATTCTTAAGTTGTGTTATTAAAATTAAACATATTTCAACACATAAAATATACCTAGATCACATCTAAAGTGTCTGTGGGATACCGCTATTACTCTCAAGAAAACTATTCTCCAGGATATACACACATTACTGACTTAATTAACGAAGCATGTAAATATTCGTAATTATCAGTGTTTATATCCGTTTCTCGAAACTATCGCCCGTAAAATGAACTAGACAATAGACCTCCTAATGATGATCCTATACATCGACAAGTTTGATTTCTTTCTCTCGCTATTGCAGCCAGAATAATATTGATATTGTCTGAACTGGTATGTAATAATAATCTCTATAATTTGCCTGCAGCAAGTTTATAGGTCAGGAAAGAAGACTCCCTCCTTGTATGTGAGTGAGCATGCTTGTAAACCAGATACTTCCTAGTGGTGTGAAGTCGTGAACCGGATGGACAGTTGTAGGCGATGAACACCGCAACTGAGGGAAACAGAGAAGGAAGAGTACACAGAACAGAATTAAGCTCAAAATAAAAATCCCCTCTGCTACAACAGTTTCCGTCTTTTTATCCCTCAAGCCCTGCTTCGCCTTGTTGCCCCAGCACAACATGAACCATAATCACAAGGACTGAACTTTGTATCTCCCGGCGAGCATAAGGACTAACTACTGCTATAATTTCAGTAAAAGGCTTCAGGAAACTCCATTTTCCTTCTCTGTCCTTTATCTACAAGAACATTATTATAATTTACACCTAATTTACTGGTTTATGGAGTATCCGTTCCTTCAGGATTTCCCCAACTTTATTCCTCATTTCCCATAGATTCTTTACACCTAGAGCTACGTGTAACCTTTGATCTGATAATACCAAGTCAGACTTCATTTCTCATAGCTGGATTTGGAATTTGTAAACCATCCCCTAATAGCCAACGGTCTCTAAATTAACAGAGATTATGAGGGCAGTTTTGTCATAAGCGCAAGAATGAGGAAACGAGGGAAAAACAATTTTTCAGTCACAGATGTTCTTACGAGGCAGACAGAGAAAGTATGAACATAAAGCGGTTGGTGTTTAGGTCAGAGGAAAAGGGTTACGTAAGCTGAATTTCTCTTGTATATTCCATATATAGATGCATCACAAAATAATAACTTCAATGCGTACCGTATGGATGGCCAAGCCAGAAATTTCACGCCAATTTTCACACGAACAACAAAGGTAGTTTATGAGTATCTGCATAACGTTAGCTGAAATGTTTCAAGATTATACGCTTATCTGGATATGTACCTTGAAGGCTTTTACTCAGGTGCGTTTTGTTTAATTATGTATTGTATTCGGGTAGGTGGAAGGCGAAGTAAGAGAAAAACAGAATCTCGAATGTTACCGATCTCATGTGAGAGCAGAAGCGTCTTTCAATTAAGCTATTTTATTACTTTAAATAACATTCTTCCGTTCTGCAACTTAACGTAGAGTAAATAGGAGTCATACTTCCAGAGTTTATGGACATGTTCATAAAATAAACATTTCTGCCTTGCATTAGAAATCTAATAACATACAATATTGAACAATATTTTACAATTACAACTAAATAATTTCGGTTAAAATATGAGGTCAAGCTAAATGCAAACAAAATACTGAAAATAATTAATATGTGTGAATTTATATTGGACGAAAAAATACCTAAGTTTCAAGACACAATAGTTGTTATTTTTCTGTCAAGTCACATTTGATGGTAAAAAAACATATAATTTTTTTTAAATATTCCTTTCTTTTATTGAGCAACAGCAATAATAATAATAATAAGAAGAAGAAGAAATGCAATTAAGAAGGTAGCGGAGAAGATCTTGAAATACAAGGACCTTCTCATAGAAATACAGCGAATGTGGAAAGTGACAGCAAAAGTAATCCCAATAATTATAAGAGCAACTGGAACTGTCTCCAAGTCATTCAAGCAATATTTGGCCAACATCCTGGGCGACCACAACATCAGCGAACTTCGGAAAACTGCCATTTTAGGATCTTCATACATCAATCGAAAGACGCTGTCGTAAAATATGTAGTCATCCCTCACAATAAAACTATATAATACATGCAACACATATTAAAAATAAAATAATATTTCGGAAATAGCTGCTGCATTATGTACCTCAGGAGCAAGGTTTGTCTGGGGTACATAGAAGTAAATATCCTATAAAGTGGTGAATAGATGGAATAATAATAATACATATAATCACGTAATATATAATAATATTTATAACATTATACCACTACTGTGTTTATATATTCAGAGTCCATAATAACAACTTCCAGTAACATATTCCAAGATATTTATAATAATGCTTGGATATGCCACTGAATTCTCGGATAAAATGAACGTTGAAACAGTTTCAAACTGTTCCATATTAGTGAAGTTACTTCGGTGGTCTCATATGTTAATATTAATAAAGTGTAGATTTAATTGCACTTATGAGCCACCAGAAACGAAAATAAAACATGTCATGTTATGATAATCAGACCTTAAAGACGAGCGCAGTTCCAAGCCATAAAAGTACCTCACACAATGACCAACGTAAATAATTTACCTATTATAGTAATTCAATCGTTTCCACAAGCGTTTGGAGAGTCATTACGTTAAATTTGTTTCTACTTACAATCGAATTGTTTAACTCAAAAGACGACAAGTCAGTTTTTCTAACATTCAATTTAAAAAGTAACTTATGATACCACATAAATAAAAATTCATTAACGAGTCGAAAACACGGTAGTTCTTTACATCAAGTTTATCATGTACTACACAATTCTCTGCGCTTACGAAGGCGAGTAATCAACTTGCTGATGCAAGGGGAGAAAAGTTTGAGATGAGAATTCCTCTTGTAGACGAATGAAACCGCAACTCGCATTCGAGGTAACATTACTAATCGGTTATTCAGAGAGACTTCAGTATCATGTTATGCAACGCGATCATGTACGAGCTGTTCACACAGAAAACGCCTACCCTTACGCATAGTTCTCATAAGCCATCAAGTTTGTTAGAGAAAGAGTGGGTTGAAGCACGTGCAATAACATTAATGACAGTAAGAATAATAACAATAATAATAATGAAAATTATTTAGCAGAGAGGAAAGAAGTCCAATACGCGAAAATCAGTGCCTCTAAGTATGAAAACAAAAACGTTATCAGAAACAAACTGGATATATCCAGAATTATTTTGCCCTGAAAACAAAAACATGGATGTTTTTAGGAAGTATAAAATATACCAGCACTTCTTACAAAACACCAAACACTTCGGTGAAACACTAGAAGTGTTTCAGATAAAATAACACACAAAATAATAGATTCACAAAAAAGTGTTTTTAGAAACACTTGCAAAGAGGTTCTAAATAAGTAATATATAAAACGTGGTTTTCTTACAACTTTAATATGACTAATGTAAATTATTATATGGAAAATGTCAGCGTAATGGTGTGGCTATATAGCATGACAACGAAAGTAAAATTAACGATTATGATGATGATGATGATGGACTTTGTCCTTGAGAGGAGAATGCGCTCAGCTAGTCAAAAAAGTACTAACTTTTTGTAGAACTCGAAGATTCTTTGTCGTTTTCACATTATTTCGCGATGATAATAATAATGATAATAGGTGGAATAATAATAATAATTCAATTCAATTCAATAATAAAAACAAAATGTATTTCGGAAATAGCTGCTGCACTATATACCTTACGGGCAAGGTTTGTCTCGGGTATATGGAAGTAAATACTCTATAAAGTGGTGAATAGATAGAACAATAATAAATATTATGATCACAACAACAACAGAAATCAAGATACGCATGTCCTGTCTTAATTTTAATCGACGCCAAACATGCACCTTTTTTAAAAAAAATTAAGAGTTGTACGTAATATCTTCGAAATTTAATGTTATGTTCATACAGAATGTAGAATTACGACGTTAATTCGTATTGAAAATGTTTTAACTTTGAATGTGGGCTGCATGTTAGCAACGAAAACTTGTAACAGATTTATTAAATGAAATTACTAACGTGTGTAGAAAAAAAAATTGTAGAAAATTTATATTCAATTGCTGACAGCTGACAGCTATAACATATGTACGTATATTTGCGTATTTTTTTACGTTTATGTGTTGTGCAGTTCAGTTCCAAACTTTGATGCGGCACGAATGGACTTCTGATATTATTAATGTGCAGACTGGTTAAATGTAACACTAAGAGAAATGCAAAGTAATTATTTAATAAATTAAGGTTATAAAAGACGAATAATCTATATATACTACTATTATTCACAAAAATGAATATCATATAATATGATAAATGATTTACTTTCGTAGTAAAACTTTTGTACGATAATTTATCGTTTTATACTAATGACAATTTCAATTAACAAGTTCTTATATTGTGTAGATAAAACATTCATTTTTCGAAGCGCATAGAACGTATGATATTATATTGTACATAATGCGACAAAGAGTTTATAAACAGATGTAGATTATTATTATTATTATTGTCCGTATAAAAACACGAGTATTGTATTTTATTATAATAGCCAATTTTAATTTTTTAAATAACTTTTGCTGGTTTGCTTATATCACTTTTCCTTTCTACATTTTACCACAAGATGTTATACCTTACGGCTTTCTCTGTGTTTAAGTTATGTGGGATTAAAGAAGTTGGTTTCGAAGTATTAAACATAAAGGCGAATATATAAGAGAAAGGCAAGTAATTGAGAATAGGAGAGCAGGGGGAAATGTGTGGCATACAGACGAAAAGTTTAGAGCCAAGGCTTTCAACACACCTAAGTATTTATTAATATGTTCTACTAACTTTGTACCTTAGAACAGTAATTGCTGGAGTAATATGAAGAACCATAGAGCTGCCCGTCTGGCTTAGCAACATCAATGCAAAAGCAATAGAAGAGAGCTAAGTTTTTGGAATGGTACAAAGCCCCACAACAAGAAATGGATCATTGTACATTTGTGCTATACGCACTATTTATGTTTATGCATCTGTTATCTAAATAAAATTTTAACCAGAGATGGCTGTCCTCTGGATTCTTGTACTCTGTAGTCTGTTAGATAGTAACTGACATTTATTTCATGGTAGCTTACTGCCTCCAGTATCAGCGTAACCCAAAAGACAGCCATCTGCATATTCGTCGCCGTGAGAACCTCAAACCTGACACAGAATTTCAATCGACTGGCGAACTTTTAGGAAACTTAGCTCGAGCCACTTAAAGCTGTCCCACCTTGAAGTCTTTAAACTCCTCCCCATAAATAATTACAACATGACGACGACGTAAACTTCTGAAATTGGAACAAAAATATTACCTGTATGGTCCTTAAGCTTTGGTAAGTGTATGCAAATACTGATAAGAAAACATGTTTACAGAATATGAAACACCGACACGGCACATCATTAATTCGAATAAGAAGCAATACTTTATATTTTAACAGATTTCATTAATTATTTTTATTTATTTATTTCTTCAATGTAATTTTTTTAATTAATTTGCTTCTACCTGTCAATGAGAGTTTTACATTAGGTATTAACAACTAATGGATCATTAACGATATTCTTGCAGCATGAAGAAAGAAATACAATGCCTCTCAGATGTCTCACATAAAGACTAAAATTCAGTTCATTGTATGAGGTAAAGTCAAAATATATGCCCTTTCGAATAAAAAAGGACTAACATTTCTTGCTACTTTCTGCCACATATATATATATGATCACGTGATTGCTCTACAGAACAAAATTTTCTAACTTGGAGAATATATTTCATATTCAATGTAATCATTTAAAATTCAATTTGTTTGAAGTAAATAAAATGCCGACGTATACGTTCGACCGAACGGATATCAAACCTTCCGAAATTGAACAAAACATACTCCTTTATTATGGAAGAGGCAACGCTTCTGTCCAATCAGAAAGTTTTCTTTTGCATGAATTGAGCCGTACTCAAGGTTCACAAGTTTGAATTGCGTGTATGGATAGGGAAAGCATACGCAGTCTGACCAGAGCAGTAACACCGTTACGTGTGAAGGATTTCAAAGCGGCGACACACACGGCAGTGGTTTACTTGAATCAACATTTTCTCTTATTCAAATCTGCATGCGACAGTAGTCAGCCGGAGGGTAAAGTTTTCCTGGGTGACACCAAATTCCACGATCAAACCTCCTTTGCATTCTCACAACCCTCTATCTCCCCTACAAGAAAACCTACCCTTAACCCCCCCCCCTCACCTTTTTCGATTCATGGTTCGGTGAGTTTGATAAATTACCTCAGCGATGCGGCAAGTGTGTGAAGCCTGCAGTGTTCCACCCTTTCGATCGCGGGCTGCATGGAAATCGCTAAATTAGGTCCGATTTCTGTTCTCCGATGTTTTCTATACAATTTCAATTCCAAAAATTAATACCTTATACAGAAACATTAAAAATTCTTCTTCAGGCTGGTATCCCAGTAACGAGTGCTTCAGTTTCCAACAGATTAGTGGATCTTACAGTTAAACTAGCAATGCCCCGTTCGAGTATTACATAGGCCAATATATATTTATTCATCGTTTGGGAGAAGCTGGGTAGTTTATGTTTAATGAACACCCCCTTGTCAAATTTTTAACACAGAAGATAAATTTTACAGGGTTTTATCTCCATTTGCATTTAACAATTATTTTCGAAGAGACGATACGTGAGTGTCTTGGTTATTCTGTGCTTGAGTCTCTTAACAGAAGAATGTTTCGGCGTTGTGTCAGCAAGAGGAACTTTTATTTGCCATTTTTTCTGGAAGAAACGCGTTGCACCGCCTAATATTTAAAATAGAAAGAAATCGATAATTTTCTGCCACCTGTCGCTCTAAGAGGAATTTTAATTTTCATGTTTTATATTGTACAATAGCGAATTTTGCAACGCGCCGTTTGGTACAAAGAGTATGGGAAGGACGGACTTTTACTATTAAATATGAACCTGGAGTAAACAGAATTAAATTTTCTTTTTCGTTTCCGTGTTGGCTTTCTCCACTTATTGAACTGAATCTAATAGCAATTAAACCGAATCAGCTATACAACTTAAAATCGCGTGGCCTTCAAAGTGATTGCCAGTTCATGTGTTAAGCGCGTTCATATCTGCTTTCGGCAGACAACATATATTGATGAAGACGTTCGTCAACAGAAGACACCTTGCAATGCAGAGTTTTAAAGTAAATGGTTTTATTATTCTAATGTAAATTCCATTTTATTTACCACACAGAATACGAAAAATGCTTATAATTAAAGTTATAGATTTACATCAAGATATATATATATATATATATATATAAATGTACAATGTTATGACCACTTTCTTATGTTTGACCTTTTCATACTAGATAAAGTTCACTTTGGTCCTGAGAGTAGTAGGGTACATGCTTATACAGAATGGACAGGTATGGGCTAAATGTAATTTCCCGACAGCATTTGCTGGACGTCTGCCATACCAAGTGCAAAAGACTTTAAAACCAGCATACTAAGAGTGTCACTAATAAGGTTAATTATGGAGAACTAAGCAAAATGCGGTTAATAGCACGTTACATGGACACCGGAAAACCGAACAGACGACACAGGAAGAACGACAAACACAGTAATTTCTAAACAGTTTCTGCAGTACCGACCTAGAGGATACCTAGAGGTTGATGTGATACCAAACGTTCCCACAGTTTGTGTTTGTGGGTTTTGGTTCAGCGTAAGTCTTTGAACATACTGGCCTCTGTCATCTTCTCTAAGACTATGGAATCAAAACATAAATTGGAGAAATTATTTGTCAATATTACCATTTTACCTCCAACGACAGGATACCAGTAGATGGGAAGACATTACTCTTGTTCCATGAAAGCGCAAGGCAGTAGAAACCACCGTATACTATTTTAAACGAAGAAATATAATTTAAATTAACGGCAAGCTTCTCTGTTATTTTAATATTTGTCTGAGTTCAGCTTGTTACTACTACTGTTAGTAGTTTGATGTTTTCACGGCGGTAAGTCAGTAGATGGCCGTCATCTACGTTGCTGTACCATGTAGTCTGGTGGAAGTATGCCAACGTCTTAGAGGTCCTTGGTGCCGTCATCATCAAGGCTATGATCCCAGAAGATAGCCACCTTCTTACTACTATTGTTCATGATACAATACTTGATCAATATTCAGAATCAATATATTTATATGTGTGCAGTAAGATATCGTTTCAGCATTTCTCTTCACCAGTTAAATCTAAACGTGTGTTTTCTCACGAGACTTAAAATACGTCTGAGTAAAATGATTTAAAGTTCTCGTTGCAGTGCAAACGCTATGTCCGCCTTCCACGTTGTAAAACCGTATGGACTTGTAGGTAGAGAACAAAACATTGGAAGAACGTAACTGGACATACTTCAGGTTTTATAAATTAAGCTAAATACGTCACATAGTACAACGAGGAAATAATCCAGCTTTAGGCCTAATTCTGCGCTATCAGGCGCATTCACAAAAGTTCTTAAATGTCAATTTGATTAGCAGCGTTCAGAGTCAACCATATTCAAGTTCGTACATTGCCACAATTCGAAACAATTGTCGTCTGACAGACTTAATTTTATAAACCAAAACCGTTCCAGAACAATAAACTGTGGTAGTTCGTTGAATGAATATGGGGAGTCCATTTCGTGTTTCCAAGCTGGAAACTTTGTTAAAAGCGGAACAGGGAGGAATCAGAGGGTGGGCGGACATTGTAAAGGAGAATGAAAGGGTGAGTGGTGACGGATGACATCACTGGAACAAGATGAAGTCAGTCGGGTGTGACGTCACGGGCCGAGAAATCTTGACGTTGCCTCCTCGCTGGCTGTTTCCGCGATCTCTAACCAACTCGTAACAATGGCTTCAAAGCTTCGGTCTCTGGAAGGACAATAAGTGCCCTGTGACGTCTGCAGCTAAGCTTCAAGGCTGGAAACAATATGCTTTGCTCTTTAGTAACATCAGAATTCTTATAACTCACAAGATATGATCGCAGATTTCCCAATATAAATTAAATTAAAAATTGAATCATCACCATAGTCATGAAAACACTTCACGACGTTACTCAAGTTTCTACTACAAAGTAGGACTACATTTCTATAACCGCATTGCTGTTTTGACCAGCATTTTAAAATGATAAAACTCAATGACAGATAATGAAATGTATTCACACAACATTGGCGTATTAAGGCACTCAAGAACACTGAGTCTCTAACTAGAGAATTACAACTGATATCTACATATATAGTGCATATATTTTTAGTTTCAAGGTCAGTTAATTTCGCGTGTTCTTCTAAAAGACTATTATTTAGGTGACGTATTAAAAAACAAGCTGGTGGTACACATGCAGATAGTTAGGCCAAGTGACGTGCGAAGGCCTCAGTAACTGGAAGATAATCTTGAATTATTTCTGTAAACATGACCGACATTCAGCATTCTATGGCTAGTTCAGACTAATTTCTTATACTACGTTGGTGGCAGTAAGTTATTAATTTATTATGGTTTTGGCAATACATTGCAAAGCGTTCCGAAAATGACAGGCGAAATAATATTAAGTGCAACTAAAAGACAAGTTTTAATGTAGAGTTAGAGTCTACTCATTTAGTGTCATTATACTACAATTCTACATTTAAGTGTATAAATCAATAATTATTAATATTAGTGTTTATTATTTTTAACATATAACTAACTTATTACTTTTCATACTCTGAAAGTATTTTGACACATGAGCTAAATAAGTTGCCAACTTTGATTCATGTACTTTTAAAAAAAGAAATTAGTATAATTATAATAATATATCCGGTAAGCAGGAAAATTTCGACAATCTCAGTTTAAAAAGTCTCCCTTCTTTTCACGGCCCAAGCACAAAGTATGCTTAATATTACTACCCAGAAAAAGCTACTTCAAGTGACCGGACGCTCTCCTAATGACTTAAGCGCGGTCGTGCGCAATTATATAACTGTGGGGAAGATTGTATGGTTATTACTTCTGTATGTCTAAATTCTCATTAAATCCTTTATCATATTACACAACTCCAGCACATGCATTAGAAGACAAACATCTATGTGTTCTTTGTAAACCGTGTTAAATTTACAATTAATTCCTGGTCGTGTGCACAATAAAATAAGAAAAAATAGCTACCATTTTAAAACATAAATCATGCATTAAAATAAACGGCATAGCGTAAGAAATTACACGAACGTTTGATACTGAGCAGAATGTCTAGTCTAAACTACAAAACGCCCATTTCCAGTAAGTATTTTTACGTTGGACACACAAGGCTGAAGTGTTAGAGATTTCAAGTCAAGAAGCGTAATAAAAATCCATTTAAAATAACAACCGATTCATCATTGTTCTCATAATAAGGATCTGACTCAAAGAGCATTTTCATGTTTAATTCCATCCTGATTCCCTCTACACGAGTAATCAGGCGGATGTATGAGAAACGAGGCTCATTACACAGGTTCCAGTCGCCATTACATTACATTACATTCATCTGGTCTTTTAGTGCCGTCTATTGTCCGTCCTCTTGTTTCTCACGTCCTCTTCCTTCCTCCCCTTGTAGCCCCCCCCCACCCACCCCCCTCCCCCTGTTGGGCCGTATCCAGCAGTTCTGAGCGTCGACCAAATGAAACTAAGCAGTCGGTGGAACAAAATTCAAGTTCCGTCGCTCATCACTACCAGCCTGGGAAATGTTTGGCTGTGATTTCTAACCGAGATCAGCATTCTTCACAGTCTTCTATAAGTTATAGAAAAATATGTGTTACTCGGATATCAAGACCATTTGCATGTAAGATTTGAGATTTTTACAGCGGTGAGTATGAAGTTTTCTGTCTTCTGGGTTGTTGCGCCGTGTAGTCTGGTCGATTCATCGCCCTGATAACGGAGGCAGTATGACATTTTAAACCTTGGTAAACATCGACCAGACTACACAGCGCAACAACCCAGAAGACAGAAATCTTCAAGACCATTTACACTTTGCGTAGGTTCTGGTCCCTTAAAAGTGATTCAATTGACTAAGTCTTTATGTGATCAAGCTTTCTGTCGCTTTCTTTCTCTTTTCAATACCGTGCGAATGATCAGTCGGTTTGTTTCATTTCATTAGGGCGATGATGATGGAGTCTGCAAGGACCTCTGAAACGTTGGTAAACTTCTGCAGACTACAAGGCGCAACAGCCCAGAAGACAGCCATCTTCCGACCCGCCGCCGTGAGAACAATAAATCCTACATTCATTGACATGGCTTGTGTAGCTGGCAGGATATAATTTACAATCGATAAAACAAAAATAATTATTGCAAAGAATATGTCATATGCTGAAGAAGCTATTCTCCTAATAGTATATTAGAAGATTATATAGAAGAGTGACATGTAACAATTTTAGTTGAATGACAGTTTAAAAAAGAAACAAATAAAGTAGTTTCACATAGCAAAAATTATACAACGCAGCAATGACATGCCAAGGCACTATGAAAGTAAACATTAAACAAGGTTAGTTAAAGTAAGATGAGATCAGGTTTTAAAAACGCTGCGCTTAAGATACCAAGCACTCTTAAAATAAAAGCAGTTGAAGTGAGTTTTTCCTATGATATTAATTTATTCAAGGTATCAATCCTATTAACAATTACTGAATTCAAATTTGTAGCACTAACGTAAAATAACGTTTTTTCATTCAATGATTAAACCCACAAGATTAAAAAGAAAGATTTCATTCACTAAAGAATACAACATGTTGACACGAAATTAGGCTGTAGTGGTTAATTTTAGTTAAATCTTCGGAATTTTCATGAAGTGACTGATGAAAAATACCGATTTATATATATATATATATATATATAACATACATATGTTTCTTGTATCTGAACTAAATCTGATACTGAATAATACTAAGGATTCAAGAAGGCCCTTCGTGTTTTCCTATCCTACAGGATGTATCTTGCTGCTGTCTCTTTAAAGCAGTTTCTAACCGGTTGGATATCAGGATGCCAGGGACCGAAATACGTCGTACGCGTTGTGGTGAAGAGAACAATCCCAGAGCTCTTTCCTGGACCATAATCTGGCGGCCCGGTCTTTAGTCCGTAATTTCACCGGATTCCCGATCTTGTACTTGAAGTAATACGTTAAGTAACTGTACACTCAATCTAACGTAAATAACACAAAGAAATTCAAACAAAACACGCACAGTATAATGTCCACATAGTGTCATCACTTATAATTCAAGCTCATCATGTGGTAAAGTGTGGTTTTAAATGTAAAAATTTAGATAAACATTTCATTTCTTTAATTAATCTGATTTCGAACATTTGCATTGGTAGGTTATAGAGAATGTAGTATAATGTGCTTTAAAAATTCTATAAGTATTTGTATCTTATAACGTCAGTGACAGTAAATGAGTTCCGGTCATATATTACAAATATTATTACATTTTTATAGAACTGGTATGAAATTTTGGCATCGCTCTTTTTTAAGTAGCTTCTCTTGCCACCTCTTCGCGTCGTTTCATCATCACACGTGTTCTTATACGGCGTTTCTTGAGGTTTCTCTCTCTTCTTACAGCAGCCACCACCACGACCGCCACGCCGCGGCGCTCAGCTCAACCGACGGCTGCGTCGGTGCTTAATTTTCCCCCTCGTAATTACGACGAGCAGCAGGCGTCGCGGAGGTTCCCAGTAGCAGAGAGAAGGCAAGGAAAATCTCAACTTTCTCTCTATCTATCTGTCTGTCTATCTCTCTCAGTTCCTCTTTTCTCATCTGTTCCTTTTGCCGCTTTCTAGCCGTCTAGCTAGCTAGCTGAACCTCCACGTACAGTACTTTATGCTTTAACTGGATTGAGCATACCATGCTCTCGCCGCCGACGAAGACCACCCTCCTCACTCCTTCACCCCTTCTATACCTCTGATGTTCTCTCTAGCCCCCAGTTATAGCATAATCTCATCTGATGAACCTCTATTCAGACAACCGCATCGCGAACCTCCTTCCCCCACCTTCTACTAAAGAACACGGAGCAACCCAACCACCGAGACCCAGTGGCTCCCCCCCGGCGGTCACAGCACGCACTACAGAGCCAAGAGCCCGTTCGGTTCGGGCCTTCTTGCATGGTTGCTAGAGAAGGTCACTAGGGGATCAGAGAGCCTTCTCGTTGCGAACGAAGAGGGCAGCATTTGTACAAGAGAAAAGGTGAGTTGCTAGAGAAGGTGGCAGTATTAGGACTGTAGAAGTAGTGGTAGTGGGAGGCTAACGAAGGGTGGAAGCAAATAAGGGCAAAAGGTCGCCATTAGAGAGAGACCGGACCTGAGTTCAGAGAGGCTAATAGGTCAATTCATAGCATACTTGAACGGATTGCAACGGACAGCAGTGTTATGGACTGACTGACCTGTTGGGCGACGGCGGGAAGGGAGGGGAACGGAGCGTTATAGTATTTCGTACGCCATCAACGATGCGTTATCATATTCATAACTGCGCGGCAATGGAGCAAACGAGGTTCTTGTTATGTACATTAGCAATGGAAACAACAGCTTGCAGGAATTGAAAAGCCATTTAGGCAAGTGTTTCGTTCCAATCTGTTTTGAGTACAGTTACAATATTTTTAATATGAGCTGAGAGGAAAAACAACGACTCGTCTGTGAACAGGCTAATAAATGATCAGATAACTGAATGATGCGAATACCAAAGGTTTTAACACAAGTGCTGGCTATTTCATATGCACAGAGATGCTATAAAGCGTAAGCTTCGGGCTAGAAATATCGAATGCTTTAACGGTATTGTCAGTAACACTTTATAAAACAAGTGACTGCATAATCAGCAAGTTTCGAATCCAGCACAGGGCAATGTATTGGTTCAATTACGATTTGAAAGGTGAAAATACAACACAAGGCAGTTTAAGATTATTTAGGACAATCCTACGAATGTCGTTTGAAAACAATAAACCAGAAAAAAGTCTCATTTTACTCGTTACTATATTAACTAGATAAACTTTGTTCCATTTCAACATTGATTCATTTTTTTGTGTGTGTTTGCATTGCTGGTCCTTTTAGATTTGTTCCCTGCGAGTCCGGCAAATGTAGATTATCAAACTAACATTTTCAGTCTGCAGAAAAGACAACTCGAACTTTCTTTTCAAAGGTAAGTTAGGGTCCACACAAAGAGTTATAATAATCACTATATAAGCGTTATAATCATTTATCAATTTTACAGTGATGCAGAAATAGACTGAGGTGTTTCAGAAAGAAATGAAAAAGACGATATTTCGCCGCTTGCAGACAAAAAGGGTGTAAGTCCAGAAATTAAACTTACGTGTGATTTCTGTTTCACAGCCTACCTTTCACGTTATCCATAATTCAGCAAAACTATCACGTCAGCCTTAAGTGCAATTAATAAATTGTACAATCACATTTCTACAAACGTTCGAGAAAACCAGTTAACATGATTTGTGAAAACTTTCATAAAAAAAATTCCGTTTTTTCTTCCCCAAATTTTAGGACTTGTCCTTTTTACCCTGGCACCGGACTTCCGAGGATCCAGTCACATCAGAACCCTGAAGATGGGGACAGAGTTTGTTCCCGAAACTTCGGTTTACTACGGTAACCAATTAAGGCGGCTGATTGCCCGAGAAGATTTTATTGATTGTACTCGCCGCGAAAGTCTAAAATCCTAAATCTGGGGAAAAGTTAGCTTCTGAAAAAAGGCATGTGTTCTATGGAGTTAATTAGAAATTTTAGGCATATTTATTTTAAACATTCGAACAACCTACTGTTATATCTTTCTGCTTCTTCCAATGAAATGTAAGAACCAGCATTACATTTTATAATGACAGACTGCAGATGGTAAGTTCTCTCTCTATTCCGCCAGCAATGACAACCTCATTTCCACGTTACGCACAACATTCTATAAACAAGATCCTGGAAGCCGCATTTCGGAATATGAATTTATAAGGAGGAAACTACGAATAAAAGGAAGCAGACCTGGTTCTTTACAAGTCTAGTCTCCTTTAAATTTTTCTTTGTAGTGTTTGGAGTGTAGCAGTCGTGAAAAATGTAGCAAACAGTAAACCGAACAATGAAAAGGTTTGAGTTTTCATTAAGCGTCTATATATGCTCAAATATTATTAACATTTATTAGCATCTGTTTCCACAATTTTATAAAAATGCATTCAAATTATATTCGGGATGCTTAGGCCTGCATATAGACTTACTTTCTAAACTCTTCATAAGTACTTTTTTGCTACTCTTAAGCTTGTACACCTATTTTCATTTCACTGCCAAAATGCAAGTTCTTCGATGGGCGCAACTATTGTTACCTAGATCAAACTTTTATGATACGTAAGAATCATGTGTAGTTAGTATGCCTAAAAACTATAAATTAAAAAAAGCACTAACATTTATCGTTGGTCTTTGGGTGTCATATAATAATGAAAAACGAATTTCACACAAAGTAACAGCGACAAGATGGAGGCACTTGGACTGTTTTCAGTAGACGAAGTTGGAGTGGCAGAAAAGGCGATATCTTCATCGGGTGTGCAAGATTGTTCTGAGACAGGATGTAACAGCGGACGGACAAGTGTCTGAACGGTGTAGCTCTCAGGGACCCAATAGCCACTATTCATTCACCTGCCCTTGTCTCACACGGCATCCGATGTTTCCTTCCTCCGCCCAACCACACACCCTTACATTCCACCCTTTCTTGCAACTGCCAATGCGGTTTTGCGCAGTTATATTCTGTTATCATCATTTATATGAAAATAGAAGAATTAGAACAACACGAATCTAGCTGAATGAGATTTCAGATTCTCAAAGCGGTGAGAATAATAACTTCTCGGTTGCTAGGCCGTGTACTCTGGTAGAATTTTACCGACGTTTTAGATGAGCGCCCTGATGATGGAAGCAACAAGCACCTCAAACACTTCTGTAATGTTCAGCCAGAATACGCGGTAAAACACACCAGAAGACAGTAATTTTTAAGAACCAAGCATGGTTTACCAGAAATCTGTAGCCAACGTTTATTCCGAAGAAAGCTGTTTCGAATCTCGGTCAGAGCACCAGTGGACCTTATGTTTTTCCTAGTAATTCTCATCCCGTCTTAGATATCACCAAGGGAGGACTCAGGAAGAGATTACAATAGTTCTTTTCCGGAAACTTTTAATACACAATACGAGATAACTGTCAAGTACATTCCGAAGGCATGTAAGCATTACAGTTTAAGCAGCGTCATGAAGTTATAAATATGAAAGTGGTTGCAATCCGTAAGTCCATGGTCTTATTTTTAATCTTCTGCTTGTGATGATGATAATGAATATGTGCTGGTAATGACAGAGAAGTTAGCACAAAGTAATTAAATACAGAATTTTATTATTAAATATCGTGCTAGAGAATTTTATTGACGGTAAGGATGAAGATTTGCAACAGACAAACCCATATATTAATCTGATTGCAAATGCTTGAACCAATAAGGATGTATGAGAATATGTTTACTCTTTGAGATTTAATTTAACCACTCTTTCTCAGCTGCATAGTTTACGGATTATAACATCAATCGAATGATTCAGATGCAAATGAGCGTAAGTCAGAAACATTTATGCTTCCGGGATGTGGGACGCAAGGTATTTATTACATTATTGAAACCATTTAACGCCAAAAATTATTATATTTTTGAGCAATATCTTCCATAAAACATTATTTGTACTTGCCTCCAATGCTAATTTCACACTGATAAATTAATGAAAAGCTTCTTTTAATTGGTTACACTTACTGACTTCTGAACCACTCAGCTATAGCTCACATATTTGACGAAATGTGGACGACCAAAAGAAGATACGATCTCTGTGCATGCCTGAAAGAACGGAGATGAACAACAGAAAGTTTAATCATGGCAGTCGATGTGAGGGTAAGTAATCGAAATCAGAGCCTTGCCACATCGATACAAGGATACTAATAACTCGACCGCAAAATCTGGTAATACGAAAGTGTTCTTGGATTTTCAGAACTGGTGAATTAAAGAGAAAGTAAAAGTTTATAACTGTGAATAAGTCTTACTTTTCAACAGACACAGATTCTGACCTCTTCAGGTGATCGATAACCTTTAGTGAAGGAGCCTGTATCTGCTACTTATCGGATGGAGTGCTTTCTACATGTTAGGAACCTGATATGTATCGAACCAGATCGGAGAATGGGGAGGAAACCCCGTTATTCAACAGCTGGTGGCTAGATGCCCTGTATTGTAGCTTCACTACAGCCTGCCCAATAAAACGTATTCACTCCTAAAGCTGATTTATTACTAAAATAATTACAAAAGTGTTTTAAAAATACCAGTTGAACTAAGTAGAGTCATTCTTAAGTATATACTAGTCGCTTAGTTAGATACGTTTGTATTCAAGGAGTCTCGGTGTTTGATTCTAGGCCTGAAGTACAGCTATCCTGAGGATTTGTCGTGGTTCACATTTACCTTATAATAATAATAACATAGTTCCTTAAAGCAGGTCACAGCTGATACCTGGCACATCATTCCTAAATCACAGTAACCAATTATCTTACCAAGCAATGCTATCTATATAAGCCAAGAAGATGAATAGGTATTGTGATATCAAAGAAATAAATATACGTATTAGCATTAGTATAATAAACGGAAGTAAACGCCAAATTAAACACAAATTTACTCCCACAAATGAAAAATTGTACCACACATATATGTCTATTATGACAGAGGCCAGTCTATGGCACACCTTGGTAAAAAATAATAAATTCAATAAAAATGTCCATAAGATATTCATTACAAAATATAATATTACACATTATAGTTCTCTTAAAATACGCCAGATCCATTAACTCATAATTCTAAGAATGATTTACATAATTTGTAGTAACTGCGATTAAATTACAGTCACCGTTAATGTAAACAAAACAAAAGACTGTAAAATTTTAAAACAGTAGTAAGATTAGTACATCGACTCCACTTTATCACGAAACAGACGGCTTCAAAATCTGTTGTCGGCAGGTTCTCTGCTTCTTCCCGAAAAAGTAATCACAAGTCCCTATCTTACCCAAACACTCGGTACAATACATATTGGTCCACAGAAAATCCTCATGATGTTTATAAAGTGTCTGTGCACAATCTTACAGTCAGAATGTGGTGAACAATTATTATTTAAATCAGACGAGTTTGCAGGTCATAATCCTCCTTGATTTACCACTCGTTCGCCAAAAACTTCAGATAATGTATTTAGTGATTTATTAGTTCTGCCGGGCGTAGTATTTTTCAGCATTAAATGTCAATACTTTCTTGTTTTCAGTTAATTGACAAAAAAATCTTACATATCGCCCAGAATTGTTGAAAAAAAAGCCTTATTATTCTCGGAAATCTTAATGTCATTGATTCTTTAATCTAATATGATTGAAAACTGATCTGAAATAATCCTATATTGACATATTCTGGGGATTAAATATAACATACCTAGCATTACGGATTTATAGATTTGGACAACCTCGTTTACAAAGAACAATACCAAGCTTAATATAGAATCTTATAAACAGACGTATTCACCCATCAATCCAAAAGTGTCTTTTAAAATGTTTCGAGGAATGTCATTCCACTGAAACAGAGACCTAACTGTAACTTTTATGTCTACTCAGAACTCTATATTTGTTTTTGTAACTCCTAACTAAAGAAAAGTATAACAAACAGCTTCGAACCATTTCACGAAAGCCTGCCCATACGCAAGCATCAGGACTAAACGCAGAATCTCTTCAGATGCGAAGCTCTCATCTCACTCACACATACTACCAAGGATGACCTCTTCAAGAACCACAGCTCTGAACTTTGTCACCAAGCCTTCTTCAAAGTCTATTACTCTACAAGCCCCACAAATGCTGTATTCATACGTCTTTCTCTACGCCTTGAAACGTTCCCCTGATGTATACTTAAGATTCCCTGTTAGATTTTCCCTCTTCACCTTTCTTTCCTTCACACATGCTTATGTATTATGATTCCTTCCAACTAAATCTTTGCCATTTCTTCTCCGTTTCAGTTAAATGGAATTTTCTTCGAAAAAGACATACGCATACGAAAAAGCGTAGGCGACACAAGACTTTCCCCTTTCCTTGAGTTGCATAAGCTTATATATTCAGCCTTTAGTGTACCGAGTTTCTGGGTGCACTGAGACAAAGGTGATGCTTCAGAACATTACGTCTGATGGCCCGCCTCACACGCCGCTCTAACGGAGTGACTTAAAGACGCTGCTGTGCATGGATGAAGCGACTCTGAGATCCACCTTCAAGGTGAAAATACAAATTATATCCAGACGTAGTTGCGAGCCTGACTGAGGCTTATTTAATTACATGTTAATTTTCATACTGAAATTTTTCAAGAATCTCTTTATTACGGCCAAATACACAAGGGAAGAAATAAAGAATGCAAGGCTGAAATCGCGAAAGAGACAGAGAAAGGCATAAGAAAGAATTTGCCATTGCCAGCGTTACTTTATCAGACCACATATTCATCTTGTAACCACAAGAGCGATCCTGGAGATTGGAGTATGTATAAAAAGTGTTCTGCTGAGATAGGTAACAAATTGTGTCTCTGTACGCTTTCCGTAAGAAAAATTCATAAAAGTAAGTGTTGTTTGGGGCTACACATTTTATCTACCTCCACACGCCCACTTCCTGAGCTAAACAAATACACTAATAATTATCCACGTAACTGGAACACTCAATTTCCTTTCAGTAGTTCACAGATGGCCAACCAGTCAGGATTTCTGTCTATTCCAGACGTCAGATGAACCGTCTTCAGTCGGATGGCCATTTTTTCTAGATAATGGTCACGTGAACTCCGTTTCCAGGTAAGAAAAGAAGCGCTAGTAATAATATTCTAATATGCCCAAATATGATGCATTTTAGAGGTGCCTGCTGCCTCCATCATCAGTTGGTATTGATGGAGGCAGTAAGCACATCTGTCTGGTACGTCGGTAAACTTCTTCCAGACTACACGGCGTAACGTCTCTAAAGCTTATCATCTTCACAATGATATTTTATTTGGCTGGTAGTTAGCACACTTCATTAGAATTCGGGCAGTGTCAAATTATATAATAGTCGCTTCTATAATAAATAAACTGTTATTGGTTACACATCAATAATATTTGAACTTAAAAATCAGTTATATTTCGGTACATAAAGTAATTTTTTTTTTTTTAAAACTACATAATTATTTAGTGTTAATATCGAAAGACTTACTATAATATTGTAATAAAAATACACTTTTCTTCATATCTATAGTGGTCCTGTGTATCTTCCTCCTTTGTTGTTTATCAGTTAAATGACGGTTTATCAACTGTGTACGTTGTACGACATAGGATGATTCGGAAGGACGTCGAAATAAGCGGCCGCCATACAGCCCCCCATGTAAATTACTATCCTAGAAAATGACATCGTAAATATTATTCAAAATTGACGGATTCATAATCTCAACAAATACGAATCAACGAATGCTAACAACGACAAATTTACGTCACATTCTTCCTACAACAATATACCTATTTAGAAACGCGTGCCTCTGGGTCTCTGCCCTCGACACTGATTCATGTTCTGAAAACTACCGCATCGATGTCTAACATCAGTTCATTAAGAAATAATTAACTTCTTCGTGCTAATTATTTTTGAGTTGAGTATAAACCTGTTTTATAACATCACAATAAAAATTAAAATGAACTATCTTTTGAGCAACAGGTCAACACACAGATAACATTACCTGTTGTGAATTTGGGTCTGTTTTCTCTCAGCGATGTTCCCATGTTTGGTCAACGTAATACGCGTGGCTTATCAGTGACTAGAAAGCAACATTTCGCACAACTCTGACCGTTTTAATTAAATAGATTCATGTTAGCAACTGAGATTAATTAGAGAATTCGAGGGTGACAGTGTGATTACCAGAACCACAGTAAGATGTCACAAAGTGGCAGAAACTCAGTAACTGCACAGTTTAAATACGAAGACTCATTCAGAACGGTATTCAATAACGTCTTGTAAAAAACAATTTATTCTTGATACAGAAAAAAAATTCGATTTTATGGAAAATTGAACCTTTTGTGACACAATTAGTGTAGTTGATGTTTTATAGTAAATCTGAAGGAATGGGAACATTTCTATACGAAGCAACACAATTCTCGTACTTTTTTGTATACATACAGATATAACTCTTAAGTCTGAGACAAGAAGACAACCAAGTCGAAACAATTTAAGACCGCTTAAATACACTTCACTGAACACCTCATTAACATGTTCTCCTCACTCCACACAGTTTTTATTTTATTACATTTAATCTCATCCCTTTTATCAACATTTCCCTCGAATTTCCGCCACATTCCCGCGGTGCAGATCATCTGGGACGCACGAAGTTATTATTGATGCTAGTATAATGGCGACAACGAGAGGAAAAGAACAGATGACAAGGACAATCGGGAAGTGCGGAGGACGCACAGAACTTTGGTACACAAATCACGTCTCTCCTTTTGCAAATCTGATCGCCCGCCCTTTCCCTACTATTACTTCTGCAACTACCTTCAGCCCATACCTTGCTCTATGATTTTCATTTAAACTGTTCGTTGGAACTGAAGGCTGTCTCTTCTCTTCCTTGCTTCCTGTGTATGTAAAAGAGAAAAAGGGCCCGCTTTGTCACTACAGTCCCATCGGAGGCGTATAAACTGAAGAACGGGAGGTGTGTCCACAGCTTTAGTCTCATCCTCATCCTACCTCCACGCTGGCTGTTGTCTGAGCACTGTCTTTATCTCTCTACTGCCTTTTGACTTGGTAACCCCTCTCTCTCATTCGCTTTGCACTTACCTAGCGTTACACGAGGTTCCACGTGAACAGCCGTGGTACATAAGTACACATAAAGCATATAGAAAAGACCTTCTCTCTCACTCTCGCATTCTTAAAGCGATTTTTATATAGAAAAATAAAAAGAAGACCCTCCTGCAGTGCGTGCTTCTTGGATTCCCAACTTCCGAACCGATTCATACAAAAGAGACATCAATTATTATTATAAAAGGTGCGTGGTAGTATTGAAAAGGCGAAGTCGGTGGCGGGAACAAGCAATGACGGCAATTTAAAGCAAGCGTACGTCTACCGTGATCTGCTGGAGAAGTTTATTTCCAAGTTCCGTAGCGAAGGCTGGCTATTTCGGAAACTTTCAAGTCCGTTTTGTTCTTAATTCGCAGAGCAAAATCATCCCCATCGCTCTTCAGTAGAACTCTCGTATGCATCGGTGAAAGTTAATGTGTCCAGTAACCACCATAGGATTGTCATATTGCCCAATCATGCATCCTGAATCAGACTTTTATTATCTTCGATTACGTAGAGTGGAAACAATACAAAACGCATTTCGTCCTAAAACCGGATTACATAAACAGTAAACTTCCTCTCAAATCGAGACAGATTCCTTTCAATATATAGTACGAATAACGAACATAGCTGAGTCGATTTAAAACCCATTAATCATTCACTCTTCGGTCGCTAAGTTCATCTCCTGGCTAGAACCCTCGTAAAATGAACTTTCATTCAAAATCCGGTAACGTTGTATTTCTTCAGTCTCTCATCTCATTCTGTTTTCCAAACAGTCTGTTATCTTAACACTTACTATTTTCTTCAGTCTCGTATATGTTTAAAGACCCTGGAGAAATTTCTGATATGTTAGTAATCGGTTTACTTCCTTCTATAACATTAATTCACAACATACCTTATTTTACAAATAACACCTGACGTTCTTATGCTGTTTTTGTTCTGTTTTGAAAGTCGCTAAAATCTTCAGATATTCTGCTAATATTGTACTCACCTTATCGATCTAAACAATTTGAAAAAAATCACTGTGATAATTATGAGGTAACATATTTCAACTATTTCAGGCTGCACCCATATATATATATATATATATATATATATGATATTTATACATATATATGATACATATACATGATATATAATGTGTGTATATTTAATTGCTGGTATCCTATGCGACATGTTTTGTTATTTCGTCTTTTAAATATTGAGACGTCTAAATTAATTATTTTTGCTATTATTATACTATGTTTGACGATTATGTATTCCTATTATCATGTACTACAACTTTTGTGTTAAAGGTATTTACAATTACCAAAATAATGGTCAGTAAGAGTATGAATTGATACACCTACTAGAATAGTGACCGCAGTGATACTACGGGGAATTGCGATAAATGATTATATTTCTTATTAATCTTTCTTGACCGAAAGTTTAATATATTCCCGATCATAACTAACTAACTAACTAGATGGCTTACCGAACCCGAAGGTTCATCACCGAATTAACCAAAGCCCTCCACCGGACCCTGTCCTGGGCCAACAAAATCCAGTTTCCTTCAACTCCTATCTCCCATAGATCCCGCCTGAGATTATCCTCCCATCTACGTCTAGGTCTCCCCAGCGGTCTCTTCCCTTCAGGTTTCCCAACCAGTACCCGGTGCACACCTCTTGTCCCATCCATGCGCGCTACATGTCCCGCCCATCTCACTCTTCTCGACTTAATCACCCTCACAATACTGGGGGAGCAGTACAGATTTTTAAGCTCGTCATTGTGCAGTTTTCTCCACGCCCCATCGTCTTCCCTCTTAGGCCCAAAATCCTCCTCAACACCCGATTCTCAAACACCTGCAATCTGTGTTCCCCCCTCTGAGTGAGAGACCATGTTTCGCACCCATACAAAACAACAGGCAAGATTATTGTTCTGTAAACTTTAATTTTCAGGTTCTTAGAAATCAGACGGGAAGACAAAATATTTTGGACTGAGAAGTAGCAAGCATTTCCGGAATTTAGTCTCCTCCTAACTTCCTCACAAGTATCATTTTGATTTGTTATTGTTGTTCCCAAATATTTGAACTTTGTAACCCTTTCAAAGGATTTATTAGCCACCCTAAGATAATTTTGCCCACATATTCCCGATCATTCGATACATATTGATGCATATCATAAAAAAGTTATTATCCAATAACCTGGAACATTTCTCTTTGCAGCATTATCTACAGCAAATAGTTTCAAAGATACTGGTCAGGATTTTACCCATTCCTCATGTATGAATTTATATACGAGTTGGGTCCGACCCATCTTCTCGGGTTAGTTACACCATAAATTTATTTAATTATGAAATGTGTTACCCAGTGGCAAACTGAAAAATGGTGTAATTAGACAATTACGCGTAGTTTAATTTCTCAGAATATGTTTAAATGAGAACTTATATTTATAATATTTAAGGATGATCCCTAGCATAAGAGACATTTAACCAATTAGTTTTGAGAAAATAAGTGTTACACGTTCGTATAGAAAATAAATGCTAGAGGAAACCACAAAACGAATACCGTCTAGAGCAATGGTATTCAATCTGGGGTACGCGAAGACATCTTAGGGGGTACGTAAAATTTAAAAAAAATATATTATTTTATGATAAACACTGAATAATCAGTAATGTAATTTATTTAATTTATTTTAGATGTAGATTATATACTCTGTATAATTTGAATTATACACCAAAAACTTTGGGTGTACAAAGTTGAAGGGTACGCGAACAAAAAAGGTTGAATACTACTGGTCTAGAGAACACCTGTGTTAAAGCACAAGACGGAGTGATGCGAGGTACTTTATTAATAACATTAATTTCAATAATTTCACTTTTAAACTTCCCGAAATTGTTAAATATTTCACTTATTCTGAAATGTTTCCAAATCAGAATGTTGCATCACGCGGATGCAGCGTTGTACAGAAAAGCAGCAGTTCTCAGGTGGAACGTTTTCGTGTCTGAATTCAATTCCAAGTAAAAACATCATTGCAATTTAAATCTCGTTTCATCTTACCTTTCGTATTACTCGTGAATAAAGCTTATAGGTGCAGACATTCGCTGCTATAAAAACCAGTAACAAAGAAAAGTAATAACGCATGCTTTTACCTTTCTGGAGCGGCAGTATCTCCAACGTTGAAGATGGTTGTCTTCTGGCATGTTGCGCAGAGCGATCGCCCTGATAATAGAGACATAGGTACCTCTGAAACGTCGGTCAATTTCTCACATACTATACGGCCCAACATCCGAGAAAACAACCATCTTCATATTTGCGTCGTGAAGACCTAATATCTATCTCCAACGTTACTCTCGTAAGTGTAGCTCAAAAGAGTGTATGACAGACACACAGACGCTATATCAGATGTTCAATTTATGCTACACGTAATGAGATATGTTTAAACAATTTAAAAAAATTATGTAATTAAAAAACAGAAACATTGCCGAAAATCAAATACCTTTTACAGAGAACTCAAAATTGTTTATACATTACTGTCATCAAATGGGCATTGAATGATTGTCAGTGAAAACAGATATTTGTTTTCTACAAACAACATTAATCAGTTGATTTTTGTAATGGTGAAATGTTGTGTTTTCTTTGAGGTACGAACTGAAAAATTATTATTCAGACTAGCTTCTGCTTCAGAGGGTTAAGAACATGTAACCGGAGGTACTACGCTAGAAGTGCCAAAAATATGAATTCGCTTGAGTTGGACGAAGGACGTGACACGATCTTGACTGCTGTCAAAGTGGGGACTTGCACCATCTTGTTCGGCTGGGGCGGGGGTGAGAGAAAAGGTTTGCCGCTGGATGAGGGGAGGACCGACCAACAGACCGGCTGTCTTCCCAGGCGTCTTCTTTCCCCATTACGTCATGCAAATCAAGCCAGGGCTCCTAATTTTAATTTTACGTGTATTAAAATCTCGTGCTGCAGCTGACGTACTATATGCTGTAGCGAGGAGCATACATCCAACGCCGCAAGGGAATTGTATAGGTGAACCATGAGGAAAGACGCTATATCAGGAGAACGACGAAAGAAAACATTCTTGGAAAGTAGGATCAGCCAAGAAATACAAAACAAATGTATAATATTAGATAACATATATATCGAAACTGTTCAAAAATTTCATTAAAGTTCGTAGTCTTGATGAAAAACAACTCGGAGACAAAGTTACTTTTATTTACGTCACAGTCTAACGCCCGATGAACAAG
Source organism: Zootermopsis nevadensis (assembly GCF_977971745.1). Lineage (NCBI taxonomy): Eukaryota > Metazoa > Arthropoda > Insecta > Blattodea > Termopsidae > Zootermopsis > Zootermopsis nevadensis. Next base: position 1,444,526 of record NW_028259150.1, read on the forward strand.
CCATGTAACAAGACAGATACCTCAGACAAATCAGTTTCCGTTTTAATTACATGCTTAAATGAATTAATCGGCACTTTACTATTATAAAAATCTCCAGTGATATATAAATGGTGAATTGTTCATATTATATAAAATATATAGATTTATTATTAAATTAATATACTGTAATGCCGTTAATATCATTCCAGCATACTAATTAACCGTTCAGTAAATTCTGAAGTCTTAAGGTCATACTGAATGATTACTTTTAATTAGACATGTACTTTTAATTATCCGCGACAAATTTAAGACTAGACTGAATTCAGGGAAAACTTGCCAGCGTCTAGTTGAGAATATTTTATTTTCTAACGAAAATGCATATAACTATGGCATTACTTGTAGGATTTGAGGTTTTCACTGCGGTGAGTCTGAAGATGGCTGTCTTCTGGGTTGTTGTGCCGTGTAGTCTGGTATAATCGCCCTGATGATTAAGGCAGTATGGACTTCTGAAACGTCAGTAAACATCTACCAGACTACACGGCGCAACAACCCAGAAGACAGAAATCCATGGCATTACTTTTTTTATATGGATGTGAAAGTTGATCTCTTACTGGGTAGAATGACATATTCAAGGACTTCGTAAAGGTGCAGGTACTACTTACCACATGTAATGGGACTATCAGATAAAAGAGGATGGCTGGGTAAGGTTAGATAAACGTGCAAAACATGTTATTAGAAAAATCTAAAGAAAAGAGAACATTTCGGAAACCAATAAACGGGAATATAATTTTGATATATAACTGAAGATGGAGGCAGCATATTCTTTGAAACTCTTGTACAGAAGCACAATTATACACGACACAATAACTCAGATTACCATCAAAATTCACATCGCTGTAATAATCCATATTATAAATGTTTGTTTCTCTCGAACTGGCGTCAGAACTATAAAAAATAACTAAACAAATAAAACAAGTTTAAAAACGAAGTTAATCCAGTTTATGAAACGTCAAGTACATTAAATCGAACTGTGAAAACGATACTCAATAAAATCATATCGTCTTAAGTCAGCACCTTTATTGAAAGCTTAGAAACTTATAATTCAGTTCAGTTCCCCCAAAATCTAAGGATTTGTGTAAAAACAGTCGCTTGATCCATTCTTCCACGAATTTTGGATGGAGCGAATAAAATGAGAAAGAGCATGCACACTTCATTGGACAGGATTCTGTGTATGTTTTCTTTCTCCTTTAGCCCTTTCCTTGTAAAAAAAAAATCTCTCGTTTCTCTACTTGTGTTCCCCATATTGCACCTATACATATAAATTGGCTGAGAGATCAAGAGTCGCGCAAACAACGAGTGTGGGGGGAGGGGGAGAGGCTGCCCAAGGCAAGGCAATGCAAGCCCCGGGAAACAGCCGACCGCCCGCTACAGGAGACGGAAGACACTTGCTTGTCTCGCATTATCCTGCAATATGTCTTGTTAGCATTTTTACTGCCCCATTTCCTACGAGAATAGTATTTTTTATCGGGTGTTGAAATACTCCGTAAGAAGGATTTGCCGCATAAGTGACTTATGTGGTTCTTCGTACGTTATTACAAGGACGAGCCATGTGAACGTAAGAGTGGAGACTTTTTACTCCGAACAGATGAATGCAAACTGAACAGTAAAGTGATCTGCCGCACAGCAACTGTGGCAAAGTCCTACTGATACTTATTTCTGTCTGATCGGGTTTTTGTCAGGCTGTGAATACCAGAAAGAAAATTTCATAGCTTAAGTTTTTGTGGCGACTAAAAGCAATGAAAATCTTCACGAGTGATCAGCAGCGTCACTTCGGACCAAATGTCCGCGCTTCTATCAGCATACCCTGATGATGAAGACCAGACGATGTCCCAAAACGTTTCGGACGTTTACTCAACAGAAGAAATGAAAGAACAGATGTCTGTTGCCTGCTGTAGCTATGCCATTTTAATAACACGCCCTCGTAACAAACCTTTCGAGATATTTTTTCCCAGCCCATCATCCACGGCCATCCACTGCCATTCAACACTACTAAGCTTAAAAAGAGTTATTTCAAAAGAAATTCATAGGATGCGTTACGTGTGCATGAAACAAGCAATTACAATAAAATGCCATTCGTTTTGTATAACATTTTCATGAGAAATTCTCAACTACTTGTGAATAAAATAAATAAAAATTAATGAATTCCTTAGTAAGAGTTTACTCAAATCCTGAGGCAGGAAGGGTTTAAGTAGTTTTGACAAAAAAGAAACTAAATGTCAGTTCATTTCGGCAAGTCTCTATCGTACTGTATAACACCGTCTTAAATTAGTATACACAGAACATAAGAATAATGCCTTCCGAAATGTGAAAGAAATTCAGGACCATAATATAACATTACACGGTAAACTCGCTTCGCTCTTGGTGACGTAATGCAGTTCCCTCGGGACAATCACAGTTAACAAACATACTTTGGTATAATAAGAGCCACAGTGTAACAAGAAATTGTACAAATCCAGAAGTACAACTTCCGTGACGGATACGAAACAGACTTAATAAACTAACTAGAAACCTTTCCTTTTCTCTTACACCTCTATTTTTACGCACGAAAAACTTTATATGCATATAACGGGCATGACGTGATAAAATAAAATACTCACTACAGGAATTTTAGGTAAGATGATCCTCCACGGAGTGAAGTAGTTCTTAGTATAACATTAGAGAAGATTACCGGGGCCCTGTGTAAAGATACATAACATAAGAGATAGCGTCTGAGATCTTATACATATTACCGAAAGAGAGAATGTTATCCAAGTTACCCAACCTACCATCTTACCCCACGCCTTTCCCTGGTACAACCTTTTAGCTCATCTTTTGCGATATATATCCATCCATCCGTCTAGTCAGGGAAGAGGAAGGTATATGCGTTCAGTCACCTGAGAGTTTTCGTGCCATCTTTACTGCTGTTACTTGCATGCCTGGGAGTTGTTATAATTAGTCGCCTTCAACAGCACTGAAATCTGTACAGTACAGGCTACGAGATGAAGCAGAAGAAGAGGAAAGAAGACGAAGAAGAGGTAGTGATGCTGTTGGGAGATTTTGCAGGTTTGTTTTAATAAGTGCCAGTCAGTTGCAGTAGCAACCAAGTGGAGGAAATCGCTTGACGCCCATCCACTTCTGCCTCCAACTTTAGACTAAGAAGACAGGGCAGAACAGGGATGTGTAACATACTGACGAAACGTTTGCCGGAAAAAAATGAAAAACTGTGTCTTGGTATTCTATTTTATTTTCAATGCCCAAATATTTCCACGGTATAAGCGTACTGTCTATCTTGAAAACTGAAACTCAGTCGGTCAAGAAATCTAAAACCAGAAGATTCAACACGGAGATGACCAGAGTTTACCGATGTATCCTATTACAAAAGACCTGAATCCGTGCCACGCATTACTATCCTATTTCTCTAAGATCCATTTTCAGATTGCACTTCAATCTCAGCCAAAGTCTCGCAAGCGATTATTACCCTTGTAGTTTTCCAACCAATACGTTGCATACATTTTATTTTCCCACAGCACAACTGGGGAATATTTATTATTTGTTACATCTAATAAATAAACACAAAATGGTACTATAAGATAGAGAATAAATTCAACAGGAACAGCTGACAAAATTAATATCAATAACACCTACGGCAATTGAAGAATATCTGTAAGCTGCTCCAACAGGTTACCTTGTTACTCTACCACTCCTATGCCTTTTTAATGTCAGTTATCTTTAGTACCTAGCTTAGCAAACTGTTGGATCGCCTTTCGGGAAAAGGAAAATCTTTGTTCCATGCTAAGACTCCTATTCTGACTGCCCCTACATTAAATCCAAATAAATAATTTTCCTAACTTAAATTTATACAATTTGCTAATGTTAACAAAGTAAAGAAATACGTATAACTGTATTTTACTTAAATCTGACGTAAGCCAGAAAACGAAGAACATGAAGGCGGTTGTGATAAGGTTTATCAGTACTGAGCTATATATATAAATTTAAACCTATGAACGGTACGCTGTCGTCACTTGTTTGTGTACTGTGAAACGAGGACTTCTGTAAATTGGTTTTACAAACAGCACGTCTTAAAGACCATGTGCTTACACAAGAAACTAGGACCAAGTCGTTGTCGAGAAGTATTTGAGTGTTACTAAGGGAAGACAATTCATATCAGAAAAAGTAAATTTTATTCTATTTTAAACATTATTATTTTGATTAGAGAATCAATTAATATATAGTAATTTCGACCTGTGTGTGTTTACGTTTAATTTACTGTTAATTGCACAACAATTTTGCTGATTTATTTATAATATTGTTTTAAGTCACCAACCCAAATAATTTTATACTACACAAACGGAAATCCAAAAATTAATATGTCTATACGTCCCATTCTTACAATTCACGATGACAAATTCTCACAATGTGCATAATATGTTTATTAAGTTTTAGTGCTTTATAAGCACAGTACTAAATTCGGCCGTGTAGTTTCCAGCTCCCCTGCTTATTCCAAAGATTCTGGTTATAATATCGTTTGACATACCAGGTTTTATTATCGAGATTTTTCGTTGTTTCACCGAAAACCCTCCATTTAGACAATGTGCTAGTACTTCAAAAAAAGTGCAGATTGTTACTCGTATATTTTGCAACGCACAATTTGGAATCATTTTACCCCATGTAATTCGATTCTATAGAATCTCTGCAGTTGAAATAGCGTTGTACAACACTTTGAATGTAACAGGAAAATTATAGTGTAGCTGGATAAAGCATAGCAAACCCATTCCTACGGCACAGCTCCAAAATGCTCGCCTGCTTCCACATACGATTTTGCTGTATTTACTTATATTTATATAATTAATTATATAATTGTACAGCTTCAGCATTATACGAGTTCCAGCATTTCAGTAATAAAACCATCGGTGGTGTTAAAATGTGGCTTAACTGAGGACTTGTGAAACAGCGTCTCGTGACGTAAAATGCTGAAACTCATCACTCCCGGCGTCCAAGAACAACTTGATGCAATGCCCCAAACTGCACTCTGCATTTGTTGTAATATGTTCGTAAGAATTATCGCAGTGTCCTAACGAATGTATCCTTTGAGGTCTTCGAAGGAAAGAGGCTTATCTGTAAAGAAGTTTCCTTTACGTAGCTGGCACGGGGGGGGGGGGGGACAAAGAAACTTATTGCAGGAGACTGCAACTACGCCTACAGACATGTTACAATATGCCTGCACCAGTTTAGAGAATCACGTCCAGTTATTGTGGATGAACACCCTGGGAGACCACTTTCATTCATTACCTTGTGTGACGGGATGCATTGTATCGAGGACCAACACCGTGTGAGCATAAATATTGATCTTATTGCTAAAATTCTGAGGCCTATACCGTCAGGACCATTCTGTATATGAGTATCCACCCTACATAAGACTTATATTTCTGATATATTTTTGCCACTAACTCTTGTTACTACTGCATCAAAAGGAAGATTTTACATGCACTACAACCGTCCGAACATCTCATATATTGATTTAAACGACTGTACAGTCTTCACTTTACTAGTCTTATCCATAAATTTGCCGTAGTCAATATAAGAAAATGTCAAGAAAATTTGGGATTATGCCTAATGAATATCTTTGATATGAACCTGAAACGCCTTTACAGATTATAAAACATATTATTAAATTTTGCAAAAAGATGTGAATTTACATTTAAGAAAACTAAAGTGATATAACAGTCTTCCTAGAGTTTGTTTCACATTAAAGCAGAAATGTATTTAGATCTATAAGAAATGGAATAGAAAACAAATACTTAAGTGCAGCTGTCCTAACGTTATCCCGACATAAGTAAACTACCTGAAACTCGGAAATATCTGGAACGCCACAGACGGTCAAAGTACCTAGCGAAATTTCAAACCCTCACACAGTGTATTTTAAATTTCTCAAGTAATTAATTTTCGTAGTTCTATTTTTAAAAACTGTAAATTTTCCTGAAAAGGATTATTTGTCGTATTTTTGTTATTATAATTGATGATGTAAACCGTTTCTCTTCAATTCCGTAACAATTAACATAGGTTAAGAAGCATGCTCATACCATTATTATTGTCTTAATGCGTTTTACAAGTGAGGAGATGGCATTCGAGTAATTTTGAATATGTTAACCACCAAATAAAAACTTTAAAAATCTGACTGTATGATGACGACCGGATTTAGAGCCAAATCCTAAGAGTCGCGTGTATCAAATATAGGCTACTTCATACAAGGGATAATGTCTAGTATAATATTAGTCTACATATTAATTTTCGGTCAATTTAACGACACTTTTAGTAGTTCTGACATGTAGGGGGAATTATAGGATTGTTAGTGAATAACGAATTGAATAAAAATGGAAAAGAAATTTTCCTGCAGGGACTGAGAGAAATCACAAAATATCTCAGACAGAATATTCAAAATCAGCACATAGATCTGAACCCGTTACTTCCCAAATATTAAGCAGAACTGCTTCAGATTCGACGAGACGTTGCGTAATAATAGTATCACAATAATTATAATTAGTGATTAGTCACGTATTAAGAAGATGGCGCTTGTGGAACACTTAAAGGTATTATCTTTTTATTGTTCAGAATAAAGAAAGACTATAACATACATTCTTTAGAACAGCACAATCGAGACGATAATTAAACCCAGGATCAACCGAACAAAGGACAGAGGAGTTATCGTTAGACGAACCTGCTCGGTACCAAATACATAAAACGTCAGTTTTGTAGAAGTTTATTTTTGATTTGATGGATTTATGAACGAATTATAATAATAATATTAAATCATTCTGTGGTACCGACCAAGTGCTTGGCCTCCTGCCCTGTATTCAGAAGATCCCAAGTATAAAACATCGCCCGGGATACCGGACATCCTCACCGAGGTCTTCCGTGATTTTCCTCAGTCCCTCTGCTCGACTGAGAAAACTATCTTAAATTAGGCCAAGATAACTACATTTCACGTGATTTCCAACGTTATGCAGTCCGCGTAACTGATATATTCGTTAAATAAGCCAGAGATAAATAAATTAAACAATTTTTTGTGTGATATGAGACTTAAAAGAAGATTAGACCTTGTAGACACCCCTGCATTACGGAGGTAGACGAGGATGCTTAGGTCCTAGCTTAGAAGGCTGGTCTCCTCTTCTGCTTTGCTTGCTCTATCTCTTGGCGACGCGAGAAGGGAAGGGGGAAGGGTAGGAGGATTAGCTCAATATTTACAGATGAAAATTGACTATGAAGGGAAAAAGGAAAGAGCGAAGGGGTGGTATATCTTCAGACACCCCGTGGAAGGAAGTAAAGATAGGAAGGATGGAGGAGCGTTGAGTGTTTGAGATCTTAAGATTTACTTTCGTGACAGATGACACTTTTGTTAACAGTGTTCTTGCTACATTTACACAGATATTAATACAAGAAAACTGAATTATGTGGACAGCGGTTGCCGTTCCTTTAGCTTCGCAAATGCAGGAAAGACGACGCAAAGCTGTTATTAGCCTACGTGTTGAAATAGTTATTGATATGAAAGCAATATAAAAAATAAATATTTGAAGCGAAATTATAATGTTTATATCTTATGCTGATAAGATTATAGGACGGCTCAAAAAAAAAGATTAGAACACGTAGACTTTAGCTCAAGATATAATCTAACACCTGGCGTCTGTGTACACGAAATTTAAGATAATAGTCCGTAATAACGCGGATATTTTTTCAATCAGAATAACTATAAATTGTTAAAGAAAGTTCCTATAAGACGCAATGAGTTAGTTCATTAATTCGTTATAATGTTGATATTATACTCTTAGTTATTAAAGAAATATAAATCTATCTCTTATCTCTTAAGAGCAGGGGCCTTGGAAAAGTAGCAACGTCGTACTCTTTGCTCAGAGAAGTGCAGTAACGGGCGAAGTCCTTCAGTGGCCTTGAAGCATGCAATTTAGTGATGGCTACTGTAGGATACGAAATAAAATCTGCAATGCTTCAAAGCAATCCACGAAAGACGAAATATATAAAGATGTAACGACGGATTACTGAATAATCTATGATATGGAACTACATATAGATAAATAACTTCACAGAACAGAAGGCTTCTTAAGAAGCTAACAGTCGTTCTACTGACGAAGAAATTTCCCGTCTTCAATGGAACCACATCATTCAAACCGTGTTCAAATGATCGTGCCAGTGGACCTTATTTTGTCAGATGAGTAAAGTCTAAGTACTATATTGTACGTTTGACTCCTTATGATACAAGAAGTCGATTACGTTTAGTAAGTTTAATATCACGACATGTTTCGGCTTAGTTTCGACCCTGGTACCTTCAGAAGTGAGCCAACAAGATAGGATTTAAGGCAATTACTCAAAACTCTTTTCCGCAGTGTCTCAGATGTGGACTGCCTGGCTAGCAGCTTCCACGCGAAGCTCAATACATGTGTATGGAGTATAAACGTAAAATATGTAAGCGAGTCGGTTGGTTGGATGCTGAGAAGTGATTTATTGGCCGCCTTCATTAGACGCCGCCTGCCCCAGCAGCGCCTTGGAGGAGGATGGCGCTAGAACGTCTATCTGCACCACTGGACGGCCACAAGAGGGAGAATCTTCAGGGGTGTCCAGCAGCTGCAAGAATCTGCATATGTATGGCTAAACTGATCCATTAACAAATGGCACAAACGACGGGAGTCGTTTGCGACATTATTGTGCTTTCATGACACGCATCAGCAGTCAAGTTTACTGATGGACTGAGCTCTACCAAACAGCGATATTTAACGGGCGAATACAGTAATGTTGTAAATAAGCGTAGTGACAAGACCGCGGCATAGGTGGGCAATGGTGTTGACGCAGATATTCATGTGAAATGCGTATCTACACACTTCAGTTGTGACTGATAAAATGTCAGTTTGTAACGTATTAGAAAATCATGCATTCAGTAATAAACATTGAAGTAAGTGAACAAATCATTCACTCACAGAAACTACCAATGGACGCTGGTAGATCATTTTTTAAATAACGTGTCACTGTTACGTATATTTTCGGACAAAATCGTGTAACACAGCATTCTTGATAGACAAAATTAATTGTTTGATGTACAGTAGCACTAATATTCGATTAACAATAACTGCATGGAGCAAAGTTCTTTTTGAGAAGCTAGTATTCGCTCAGCTAGTAAAATTTGCTACCTTTTCATTAAATGAAAATTCTTTAACGTCTTTAAAGAGCCTGCCACTGTCCCTGTCCTGAGTCAGACAAATGCAGTCCACACCCTCCTTAAGATTTCCCTTAATTTTATCCTCCCATCTACGTACAGGTCTTCGGGGTGGTTTATTTCCTTCAGGCTTCCTAACAAATAATGTTTTACGCTTTTTTATCATCTCCCCATTCCCCGCCAATCTGCTCTACTTGATTTGATCAACCCGGTAGTGCCTGGCAAAATGTACAACGTATGTCGTTGCTGAGTGATGAAAATGCTTTCGAGTTTTCGGGAGTTTCGGGGTTAAAATCTTGACACGTATGCCGGGCACACGATTCAAATCAACATCCTTCATGTTTCTTAAAGATTCACCTCTACATTAAGATTACTGCGATTTTAATTTTGGTGTGAATCAAGTACAAAGGATTTTTTATAAATGGAAACAGGGAAGCATAAAAACAAGTAAAACACACAATTTTAAAGCCCTGAAGAATACTTTATCATAACGTAGAAGAAACACTTCGCTGTCTTGTGTTGTTACGTCATAATACCTGAATCGTTTTGGGTCGAAAAAATGTAACAGACTAGCAGGTTTCGCATCCCTGATAGAATTTTCCAGGCCGTAATAGAATGTGGGAAGGAAACAGAACAGGGTGTTAAGGCAAAGCTGAGAGTTTGTAGGTTGGTGGTCGAATAAAGCAACGAAAAAAAAGTAATATGTTATTAAATATAGAAATTAAATTTTATCATATGTTTATTTATGACAGTCATTACATTTCACACACGTCACACGTGATATGCATAATACGTAATTTGTTATAGTTAACGAAATAGGCTGTGAATAAAAGTTTACACACCGAACAGGCTGACTCAATGAACATGACTTATATTAAGTCTGGCTGGCAGTTGTTATCCCGATCAAAGCTTATAATAGATTTATTCAGTCTTTACGGGAAAATAACTGTTCCGCATGACGGTCAGCCTTCTGCCCATTGGTTCTTTAATAACCACTATTTCATTCTATATTCTCCTCATATTTTCGCCGGCTTCAACAGCTCAAGAGAGCCTACGAGCCTCCTACAAATCGTTTGCAGAGATCAAACTTGAAACGAACGTTCTCTTACTCCTACAGAGCAATAAACAGAATAGAATGCCTACATTCGAGTCGGGCTGACCCGCCTGTAAGGATAAATTTAGCTTAACAGCTGCTCTCGCAGTTGTATACCTGTGTCGTTGGAAGCTATGAACCAAGCAAATACGTCAGTGATGTGTGAGAGTGAGCAATTCAACAATTACACGTTAGCCAGACAACAAATCAGTCACATGAACAATGATTATGAAAGACAAGAGCAGAACATGAAGGTCGCAGCTTCGGTGCGTGCTTTTAGACACAAGTGCGACTCTGCTGTCAGATACTTGAGACCAGAAATACTTAAACGCAGGCAAGCAACTATGCAGCCGGTATACTACACAGCTCCTGTGCTTTGTCCCCGCAAACATGCTTGAATCATACAGTTACAGCGAGAGTGTCTTGTCGACTGGAGCGAGTCTGCAGTAATTATAACTAAGACGACCGACTGCCACTGTAGCAAAAGCCACCAATGCTGTACTGTACTCAGAGGGCCGCACGCGATTGTTCCCTGCTGCACTATACGCTAATGGCTGCCCTAGATGGCACATCATCAACTCGATTACCAACCTCTCAAACAAACCACGAAAACCCCTCGTCAAACAACGGCAAAGCAGTGAGAGAGAGAGAGGGAGTTCGTGGTCGTTCTTCTGCTGACTGCTGACAGAGACGGACTGTTCAAGAAGACGATGCACTGAGGCATGTGGCGAACGCAACAAAGTTTAGTTTTATTATAGCCGTACTAGAAAAACGACCAAGTTTGCTCATGCTGTGACGTTTCTGATTTGTAATTGGAAGTTGCCCAGTTTGGTCAAATTTTCCCGGGACGCAGACTACGTCACTGGCGTCTTCTGTTATTTTCCTCAGTCCCGCCAGGAGAATTCCGGTATAGGACCTTGAAACAGGGTACGGTCCCCTCCGCAAGATTTTTTAAGTTCGCCAAAAGAAATCATTTTATCATATAATTCGAAATTAAACAACCACATTACATTACAGGACATTACGAAACTTTTCCATAGCGAATAAAACCCAGGAAAAGACACCAAATTTTTTAAATAAGAAGTTAATCAAAATAATATATTAAAAAATTCAGTCCTTAAATCAATGGAAAGATCAATTGGTAAATTCTGCTTGGGGAAATAACAGGTGTATAGTCTGAAATCTGTAATATATTCCATGATCTTATACAGTTACTGCATATTAAATAACTTACCATTGTACTTTAAACAGTTAATGTGCAACTATTTTTGTGGCATGTGGGTAATAGACTGCTGCTTCCGATAGCGTTCTCTGTACATGAATAAAGTTTAACAAATATCGTTCGACAGTTTTCCAAAAGAAGTACTCCTTTTGTTTCCCAGTCGTCAATCAAAGCTTCCTTAATTTAAGTTAGGATTACGTTCAAATTCCTGTGGTACTTTATAAGATAGAATTGATAATGTCAAATATGACGAGATTCCTTTTATATATTCCGATGAACAGGACACTTTTAATGACTTGCAATGTTAATTTTACGTCCAAACTCCAAGATGGAACACCTCCATTTGTCGACAGTCCATGATTACGTATTCGACATATTCAAAACGTTATATCATCCTTTTATTCTGAAACACAGAATAGTTAAACATTCTGTACGACAACGAATTATGAATTAGCCTACGCAAGGTCTCAACCCATACAGGACAAGATAACACATGTCTACATGGAAGCATATATAGGCAAACAGAGTCAGAATCGGACCCAGGACTCCAGTATTCAAGCCGTTTAAGACCATAGGCATTCAGTAGGCCAAGATTCCAAAATACAATATTACATAAATTATTGACCTTGCTTGCTATGCTGTTTCAAAATTAGAGTGTGTAACAATCTGTGGTTGAAAATAATTATTATTAAACTAAGAATCGAATCCAGTTAGTCATGTATTTAGTTACCGGAAATAATACGTGTGAAATGTAAAATAAGTGAAAATTACCTTACAGTTTAAAACATACGTTGCTATCGAAATAAGGATACCTCTACTGCTCTTTGCTTGAAATATTATTCTTAAAAATAAGGTGCAAACAAGTTTCTTAACGCAGCCGAACTCTGAAAGGCTGATGGACGCTGGATGCAATGTTAGTTGAGGATGGGAGTCCTTGAAGAATACACAACTTTTGAAACGAGCGTAGTAAAGCCGTGCCATTGGTTATATGAGAAAGTTCGGCCATGTTGAAGTTTATTACTCCGATTTCTTAACCGATGAATGGCACAGGTATACGTGCGCCATGACAGGAAACATGTCAACGTCTTTGGCTGGAAACTTGTATCATCTCAAACAAAATCAGTTGCTACTCAGTGTGGACTTGTATCTTTATGTGATTAAGAACTAAGTTTATGTAGAGTCTCACGATTCCTTTAAGAAGTTCAGTAAATTGGTTCCTAAAGAACCTGGGGGCAAGATCATTATCCTGAAATCTTATTCATTCCAATCTCACGAACATTTTCAAGCTTTAAACTTGCCTAGCTGCCAGGATTCATGCTTTTGAACATGTGGTCAATATAGTTTCACAAATTGATGGTGAACTTGAAAGCAAGATGTCGTCTTGGGATCGACTGTTTTAAATTGCAGTCTTGGCGTTAATGTTGATTACAGGCTGTGGCTTCCTTAAGGAACCTAGACCATCCCTCCTTCCCCTAACCTCTCAACTCACCCTCTTTTCCACTTGAAGCTGATGAATGGCAAAGAATCATGGGACGTAATAGTGCGTGAAAAGTGCTGTTAGCTTTAAATAAGAAAATCTTTTCAGACGATGCCTTAAGGGTAGTTGCAGAATTATAGAAAAGCATAATTTCAGTTAAAGCAGCAGCACACATGCGTAAAATTCACGGACACGACATCTCGTATATCAGAACTGCTTGATGTACATAAAAGAGGTTTGCTCGAAAGTTAGCGGTGTTCGTGTAGCTTGAAAGTAGTTGTGCAATGTTAAAGAAAACACGCTTATTCCAGATTCATAGTAAGACCATTCGTTCATTTACATTCTGTGTGAAATCGAAATGACTACAATTTAAATATTAGTTACTTAAACGTGTTATACATTGAAGTGTAGGCCCACATCACTGGAAAAGTCCTAACAATATTTCAGAATATAGATAAAACTTTGCACAGATAAGTATGACTCTGACATAACATAACCACAGATACATTAATATGCGTGGGTCTAGATATAAACGGTATACTTCTATATTAAAAAGATGAGATAGGCACGGTACGCAAAACGCGTAGCAGATACGAGAAATGCGAACAAAATTCTGGTGGAAAACTTGAAGGGAAAATGCTACTTGGAAGACCTAAGCGTAAAAGGAGGATATATGTAAAACGGATCTAATTTTGTGCGTATTAGCTTGTAACTCGTCTTATGTGACTCATTATACGGTCCAGTGGAGGTCTCTTGTCAACATGAAAATTGAAGATTTCTGTCTTCTGGGTTGTTGCGCTGTGTAGACTGGTCGATGTTTACCAACGATTCATCGCCCTGATGACTGAGGCAGTATGACCTCTGAAACGTTGGTAAACATCGACCAGTCTACACAGCGCAACAACCCAGAAAACAGAAATCTTCATACTCATCGCCCTGATGATGGAGGCAGTATGGCCTCCGAAACGTTGGTAAACATCGACCAGTCTACACAGCGCAACAACCCAGAAGACAGAAATCTTCATACTCACCGCTGTAAAAACCTTAAATCTTACAACATGAAAATTATTTTTCGCTTTCTACAGAAGTCGACGAATTTCTAAGTTTGTGTAAAAAAAACTGTTTCTAAGAAACAACTGGAAAAATTTGCATTATTAACCGCATTTCATTCATAATATTTGCATGAAAATGTTTTGTTCTGTCTAATAAACTTCTGGCCCACTTAGAACGTTTTATCTTTGTTTTCGACATGAATGCAAAAGCAAGATCGATTAAAATCACATTCTTTTCACTGAACATGTAGCAACAGCTGAATACAAAAAAACAAGAACATAAAATGCGACAGAATCAGTTGGTGTGAGTTCCCGGAGGTATGACCCTTAGCTTCAATCTTCGAAGGCCTACCTTCCGGTTAGTCGTAGCTTATTTGGCAACTTCTGCGGCTCATACTATTGATGATCATAATCTTAAGGTATCTGGTGTTTATTCTGACCAGTACAGTAGGAACTAGTGTTATTATTTATTGAACGTTGATGGTTGTTCGTTTGCCTGAGTTCTAATTCATCAGTAAGTACTTCACGTTTTACTAAAGGCTTCGAAAAATAACTTATTTAAAACGACATATTGTTTAAAAGTGTACCGTCATAAAATATTTATTCCTTAACTTTATGTCCAAGAATATTCGAAACTCAGCATATATTTAAAGACATAGGTCTAAGAAGTTCTATAAGAAGTTTAATGAAATTTAAAGTTCAAAATACGAGGTGTAAGAGAAAGTAACTTTTAGTGTAAGAATTTCTTGCGCTGAACTTCATCGATTTATGCGAAAGATTGACCCAATTCGGTGTGACTATTAAGCATTCCTGCGCATAAATAAGTACATCGACGATTATTTCACGGGTCCTGCAGTCAGGATATGAATACGGTTCATGGCTACTAAAATACACGAATGAAAAATGTAATGCTAACTTGCGTTGACTCAGACTTAATGACTTGAGACCCATAACTTTTAATCGCCTCTCCTACTCAAAGAAGCACAATCAATGTGTTTCAGTAGACAGTTAAAATAATTTCTAGTGTGAAATTTCCATCTTTCTGACTGAGTTGTTTGAGCCAGATTTATAACAACACGATCACGCCAGCCAGTGCTACATGACAAATGAGGTGCACAGCCAAATTGTCAATTGTTCACACAAATGTGAGACAGAGTAATAAATACTCCTACAGAGCAACAAGCAGACTTCTATTTTCATACAACATCAACCAAAGAACACAATTCTATAGCTAATTGTGTATTTATATTCCTTCTTAAAATCCACCAAAATTTAAAACAACAATTACTACAAATGTGACCTAATTAAATTTCTAGTTACTGAACTGTTTCGTATTTTTGGGGTCCAGAATTGAAATTTCGGCCCAAAAACCGAATATCCTGACATGTTTTGTGTTCTTTTTTTCAGTCCCTCCAGGTGTAGCTAGCGTATTATGTTAAATGAGGTCACAACCGCTTCGCTTCCAATTCATTAAACGTTAATCATTTAATCAGTTTTCTTCACTATAGCCCACTGTAAGAGCTGATGATAACGTCTGGAAATGTAATTTCCAGTACGCACACACGCTTATATTTTAAGGCAAACGCTGCTGTGAAGACACAGGAGTCTCATCAGTTGTAAACATATTTATTGTGCATATTCTTATTAGTGTCTATGATTTTTGGGAATTTAAAATATGTGTTTATTTGTTCAGTAAATGGTAGATATGGAGATCAATTTACCATAATTTAATACTATCTTGCGTGATATAGGTGGGACACAGAAGTAACTAAGAAAATAATGAGATTAATAAAATACATTTTCTGTAATTACACATCGCTGTCACGTAAGCCGACGTATTATATATTAGACTTAAATTACAGAACTTAAATAATTAAGGGACTAACCATAAAACGTGTAACAGATTTAGAACAATTGCATAATAATGTTGTATCTTATAAATCACAATTATCATATACTCTAGCAATACCTGGAATTTGTGGCCATTGGCGTAAATTGGAAAGCAACTTCAGTTGAAATAATTTTGCCGAGAGTGAGATGCTCCCGACATCTAGCACCAAAAGTTCGTATTTCTTCCCTTACGAGGGAACAGAACAACTTCTGGCAATTTACTATGGCAAGCAGAACACAATGCATAATATTTACAAGTAAACTAAGACCTAAGTTGCATAAAACTGTAACCACACTAGCATGGTACACAATCTTATTAATAATACGTACTGTTATTATTATATTTTCACTGTCATGTAAATTTGGTTCATTCTCAGGCACTAAGGACCTTAGGGCTTACTCGTTTCATTACTTATAATTTTTCCTCTCTAGACAGCCTTGTTGTCTTATATAATGCTTTAATTAGGTCAAAGCTTGAGTATGCCTCGGTCATATGGAATAATCTTACACAGACAGATTCTAATAAATTCAAAGAAAATTTGCCAGTTTGTGCAATTACCGATTTTTTATAATATAAGTTTAATATCCCACAAAAATATGAACTGATTTTATCTACTTTAAATCTGAGAACACTCTATTCCAGACGACGACATCTCGATGCTTTATTTCTTGTTAATGTCTTTAAGGGCAAAATAAATTGCCATTCCATTATGGACGCTGTTGGTTTACGTGTGCCGGCGAGGCAAATAAGAGAATTTTCTACGTTTAGTGTGAGCAGTGCACTAAGACATAGTCCTTCAGCCAGGTGCGTCATCGCTGCAAATTACGTATGTTAATATTTGGACGTATTTAGCATAAACATTGTCTTCCTTGAGGGCACGTTCTCAATAAGGGAAATGATCTAGATAGGTTGTCTTGATAGATGATCTAGTTTCGTTATCTGTTTTTTATATTTCCTTAATGTTTTACAATTATATTAGTTTTCCCTAGATGGATTATTTGTTTTTATTTATATTTCTTCATTTATTTTTCCGTGTGTATAATATTGTTTCTATTTTGGGTTTGCCTGTATTTGGCTGTTATATTTAATACTGTACTAGCATAAGTTTAGTTAATCTGTTTGTGTAATATTCTTCATTATTATTTCATTATTATTGTATGTATGCACTTAAATAAATGAATTGAATTGAATTATCAGTGTTTGCCTATTATTGGCTTCTTGCTGTTGGCAAACACTTTAATAAATGAATTGAATTGAATTATTATTATAAATCAATGTTTTGTATGTAAGTACACACTAAACGGAAACAAGTAAGTAGATTAGAGGTTCAATTCCCGAAGCCGGTTCATTTATTTTAATTAATTTTCTCAAATATTCCACACGTGCTTAGAGTCAGTTCACAAAATCTTCAAAGGTTTATACGCTTTCCTTCGTTCCAACCAGAATAAAAGGGCGAGAATGCCCTTTTACCTTAACTACAAAATCACTTTCACGCGGAGAAAACCCTTCCTTAAAAACGAGGCTCTGGTAATTTGTTATTAATGTAGTTTTACACACATTTATTTTATATGAAGGGAAATACTAAAGGCCCTACAGGCTATTGGAGCGTAAATAAGGCTATTGGAGCTTAATACTGTTGAAGAAAATGTATTATTATCGACCGCCTTTTAACAACTTTAAAAATTATCATATTATATCTTAATTTTAAAGAACACTGACGACAGTGTTACAACTGGGATTCTTGGACTATGTCCATCGTCTGTGTTTTTAAAAAGAACACTACTTTAAAACCTCTAAATGCCGAAGGACATCGGTCAGAATTTCTCTACGTATAAACTGAAACATAGACGAATTCACTACGGTTTCACATGTACAGGAACTTTATTTATTGGTGTTCATAATTCTTATATTACAATTAAGAAACGTTAATACTCTGAAGTCTAGAACGGCCGAAGTCAGAGCATAAATGTCTAGATATGAGTTCTGAAATGTGTGAGCTACAGTAAGCGTTATCGCCTCTTTCAATTACTATGTTCTGTGTTTGAAAAAAGTTAAACAGTACAGTGCCAAGCGAAACTGCCTAGGCGCTGTTCAATACGGATTATTGCCAGCTTACAAAATGCGAAGGGGCGTGAGCAGACATCTTGAATACATAACACTGACCAGTCTTCTTTGTTCTGTGGGGCTACATGAGAGCCCGATGTCATTTATAAAACAACATCGAAGTTACAAATACAGCAAACGGCATTGCCAGCCCATTTGAATTTCATTTCGACAAAGACAGCTAATGCTTTCATGTACGCGATCAAAAATATAATTATATTAGAGCTTTTGTGTGTGACTACGCCGAATGACGTTTCGTGACAAACCCATTTGACCCCCATACACCAGTGGCTTCCCCTTTCAACATCTTTCGACACACCTCCTAATAAGCGGCTACGATACCTGAGCCACTGATCAATTCCCAGTCGCATGATTTATTATTTAAATGATGTTGGGTGGAATACATGAGGCGACCAAGCTGCTCTTTGATGGGAACTGGGGGGTGGGGGGGGGGGACTGACTTGAGTGGCGACATCGCAGACGCACTCAGACATTTTCTTTCCGTGTCCAGTGAAATACGGCTAATGTAATCACTTGAAATTATTATAGATCTCCTGCTCAGTTACCGGGACCACAATTTAACCTCATTTCCGTACAGGTACAGTGCTTTACTAAGAATATCATGTAAAGCCACAGAGCAGTCGCTGACGTCCGACCAATATGACAAACAAAGAATCAAAGAATGTCGTACTCGCTTCTCAATATCCTCTTGAAGAAACACAGAGATACTGAAATGTTGACATATGTATAAAACAAATAAATAAAAAATACAATACAAAATAAATTATTCAAGTTACGATAAATATGTATAAAATGTGGTTGCTGATGTTAATCAATGACTTGCTAAATCTTTATAACCCTTTGGGTAAAGCTTACACGATTGTTTAGACGACACACAAATGAGAGGTCATTCCTTGTGTGTTATGAAAATTATTGCACTTTTCTTTAATATCAGCTGCCACGTTACACATAACGGATGTAAAAGAAAATTCATCACACACGCCATCGATTTACTAGTGGGTATATTTAATCCATCGATTTGTACTATTTATTACACTAGCATAACTTTGGACAGTGCCGACTGCTAGACGTATGATATGAAGTATGTTTGGAGGGCCGGCTTTACTCTTGTCTTGATTATAGTAACAGATTTGCTATTATTGCACATTCTAATATTACTGGTGACGTTTGGGATCAAATGCGAAACCCTTTTTAACATTTTTCAAGCTATAATGACAGAAAATTATCTGAAGGCAGAAGTAGAGTTACTTCCCGATGCGCTAAGAAGTCTGCATCAACTAAACCTCCTATATTGAGCAACGTGACTTAAGTACTTTCACAAACCTACAGACGAGGATGTCAATAATAATTATGTTTATTTTATGGAGCGAGTCATGTGTGTGTTTCCTGCAAAACACAGACTTGTGATAAATATGTCAGTAACACCCAGGTAGTCTTCAATGTTAACAAGAGAAATGGGTGGAGAAGCATCTCTTACAGACTGCTGGGCTGACCATTCTGATGCAGGACACCAACATTAGCACAATCAAGACCCTACAAGCCAAGTAATCTAAACGCTAAAGACTAGCCTTTCCAACGCCTCTTTGTCTCTTATGAGGACGACGAAACGAAGAGGGCAGAGCGAGGTTCAAAAGGTTGCGAAAGGAGGCACTGGAAATTCTGTGTTGGGCGGCCTAAAGGAGGAGAGGACAGAAGAGGTCGGGTTGGAATGAAGAGGGGTTGTAATTAGGGGCGTCATGGTTGCTCTCTACTCTATACACGTATCGTCCGCTACAGCAACTTATAGGAAACCTATTATTAAGCTTTTTTTCTCTTTTTTTTCCCTCTTCACGAACATCTATCCTCCGATTATGTAAAAAAAAGAACGGCAAAAGTTGTCGAAAAAACTTTCCCCTGAAGCCTATACACACTCTTAGAATATTATCGATACGCGGTGAGCCGATCGGTAGACCATCGTGCGTGTGGCAACTTGAATAATGTAAAGGCAACTGAAAAGCGAGTGGTAGCGTCTGGTATCAGGCAAAAGTTCTTTATTTCGCGATGACCACTAAACTTTTGTGTTCGTTCTTTTAATATGCTTCAGGGAAGAACTGAGGCGACGTGTGGGTTAGCGCTCTGGCCGGAGAATTATAACTGACCACCGATAAATGAATTCGTAAAGTTTTCTTGCGGCTTATGTTCTTTCAACCCACTATTCCGTTTTAGTTATCATACACGCATATTTTTAAGGGGATTTTACCATTAGGCTGCCAGCAGACACCTGTACAAATCATCAAATACAATAGAAAAGTTTTAAGCCGATACTTCTTCTAACGATACAATTCATGTTACTATTCTGTTTAATCATATAATTAATGTGGCCACTCTAAGTTAAACAGAACTCACATAACTGCACCTGAAAGATCTACACGTAAAATTCAAATCAACGAATAATAATTATCGATCAATGTTTCCGTAGTTCAAAGATCAAAGGGCATAAATCACACGGTTTCCGTCCACAAGGAATAAACAATGGCTTCATGTAATTACATTTGGAAGTTCAATACTCACACAGAGTAATACAGACTAATGTTCGGATTCTTCTCAAGTCGGTAGAAAATGCAGAATATAGAGCATATTCAGAGCCAATACACAACCAAACTTTATTATTAAGGCTATCATCACAACTTCAATTTACTGTCCGAATGAAGTTAAATTATCTGACAAATAGGATGTAATTCTCATGTTCGAGTGTCAGCCGACCAGCCGGGAAGAGTACTGTTTTTATAGAATACGCGTAATGTTGAAACAACCTGAATTCAAGTTTCTGAATTTTCACAGCCCATTACATTATCTTACATCGAATTTATAATAATGTCTATTAAAGTTTGGAATTATATCTACAGAACATTTTATTGCAATATGCTTATAAAATTTACAAACTATGTTCTGACTTGAAGCAACAGAAATTAAATATAAATGTAAATTAAATCTTATTTTTGGAAATAATTTACTTTTACAAACAACAACTTAATTTCCTTTCTGACTAAACAACTGAACGAGAACCACTTTCCTATGTTACTGATCATCGCGATTGTTAAATTTTCCATATGTTTACACCAAAGTTATTAGCTAGATGTTTGTTATTAGTGTTTGTAGACCTCAGAAATTCAAGATCCTATCTTTTGTGGAATACGTCACCACAAAATAATCCAGTAACGCCAATACGAAGCCAGTTCCTTTCATTACTTATCCTCATTATCTTTTAAATTAACATTCAATTTCATTGCCATGTTCAGTGGGCCCTTTGTCACAACCGGATAGTAAGCCCTCAGGTTTTGAATGAAGGCCTCCAAATGTGAATGGTAGCTGGAATGTACTGAATAAGCAGACGCGGTCGGCCGACTAGGGGCGATCCTACAGTTTGACAGTTAAGCGGAGGACTTACGACGTCTCACAACAAAATTCGACAAGATCCAAAATGTTACACAGGGCTTGGACGATCATGAACAAGCGGAAGAACTGCTAATGTTCCATGAAATTCGTGAAAAATTATGAGTATCCGAATTACTATCACCTTCTCCATAATGAATCAGAGCCAGAGAGTTAATAATCAGTACCATGTTGCATAGTTATACATTTAAATTACGTAAATCTGAGTGATGCCAAAATTTGTCTAAGTTTCATTCAATCGTATACAAAAGAAACGATACCACAAGATTTGGCTCATTAACTTCGGTAAGATTTTCAAGCTTAATACGTAGAATGGTCTTCGAAATAACACATCTTCGAGATGTAGTGGCTAAAGTTCTCCCCAGAGTCAAAGAATCGTGATTAGGATTTTTTGTCATTTTTCATTGTACCTTCAGCAAATGAAGAAATACATTAATTAACCTATGACGCCCTTAAATGTATTACTCAGTTCGTTACCATTCTTTCATTTTATATCATATAACTATGTATTGTACTAGCTATGGCTTCATTAATCAAAGAAATAAAGAGCAAGCTACAGAAGTTTGATATAAACTACTCAAGTTTAACTGTTGACGTGTTCAAACATCCTAGAACGGAATGACGTATGATTCTGTGAACACGTGCTTAAATTATTCTTAAAACTCACACTACAACCTTGTTAATTAGAGAAATATAATTCTTTTCAAGCGTGTGAAACCCTTGGCATATTCTACTATTCTGCTACGGCCCTGGTGTCTAAGAGTATGAACCAGCTCAACTCTGAAGAGTCTCCGAACTGAAAGCATAAATAACTGATTCATTGAATACAAGTTTCAATATATCGATTCGGAATCTCTTCGATAGATTTATTTTGTAACATATGCATTAATTACTTGTATTTTGCGGTCAGAAAATAAAATACGTATGCCACTGGGTTTAGCCCTAATGTGTTGTTTTTTGTTTTAAGAGATAATGTTCGGACAAATTCTACTCATCGCCTGTGTCTGCAACTGCGTGGCTTCCTATAACTTGCTGTCGATGCGATACAATGACGTCAAGTGTCATTGCCACTGTGACACAAATCCAGATGTCGTGCAAGAGGACAGGCGTGCGGTCAGCTTTACTACCATTCTAATATGGAATTAATACTGTGACCATTCCGTGTTGTAGCTACAATCACTGGCTGTGACCCTCACGACGTGAACCAAATTACAGGGAGAGGGTCAGGTCGCATGGGGTATTATGCAGGGACGTCCAAAGACATTCTCAGAGAACAACGATCCAGATTACTGAATTTAAAGATCTAAAGCCAATGAAATGCAACATATTTGTAATGCATAAACAAATGATCAAACTTCAGTACAAAGAATTAACTGAAACTGCTATAGTTTCAAGTTATGTTAGTTATGGTTAGAAGATGGCTGTCTTCTGCATTGTTGCGCTGTGTAGTCTGGTAGAAGTTTATCGACGATCGCCCTGATGAAGGCGGCAGCAAGGACCTTCTGAAACGTTGGTAATCTTCTATCAGACTACACGGTGCAACAATCCAGAAGACAGCATCTTCGGACTCACAGCTGTGAAAACCTCAAATCATACTTCGTTATGATTAATTTCCTTTAGATTTTGTTATATTAAGTTACATTAATTTAGGCTCGTTTGTGCTGGTTACGTTGTAATTAGTTTAGGTTGTGCTGCTGTGGTTAAGTTTGAATTAGATTTTACCGTTTTTTGGAAGAAAAATGCAACTTGTTTATTTCGAGATGCTTGTTGTCACTATAAAATACTTTACTCATACGAAACCGAATTACGTATCAGGAAGTAATACCTGGATATGACCATAGGGACACTAAACACATTCTACTAAACCCCCTTGTTTACGAAGGTGATTTAAGACTTCATAATCATGTCATTTCTGCTGACTGCTACTAATATGAAATTCAGGATTACTTATTTCCTATAAACCTCTGATACTGCTGCACTACTTACTTTAAATTTATTAGGTTTTAATATAAGTTTATGCAGTTTCACAACTGATTCTTGAGTATGTCAAGTAAAACGTACGGGTTATTATAAGTAATTAATATGCGATGTATGTTCAAAGCAGTTTAATCTATTTTATTCCTAGACTAGATAGAAATAATTTCGTTAGTCTATACCCACGCTTTTTAATATTTACATATTCAATAGTTAGGTTATTTAAGAAAATAATGTTTTAATTTTTATATAGAAAATATGCTTTAATACAATATTTAAAAGTTGTGTCATCTGCACCAGACGAAGTACATACGTCTCATGGGTTTAAAGTACAACTGTAAAGATGAGTAAAATGGCTTATCCGCAATTAAACAGTGTGGCAACTATGCAGAAGTCCTACGAAGTTCAACTAACTTGAACTGTTCAGTTACTAGAATTTATAATAGCAGGAAATTGATTTTTAAAATAACTTATTTGATATGTGGGAATGATCCCCCCCCCCCAATAAAAGAGAAAATTATTTTATCTGATCTCTTACTTTCCTTTGGAGTCTATATGGGCAGAAGATTAGTTTATTGAAAAACTATATATTGATTATAAATTAAAGATGTGATAGTACCTTTACGTGTATGGACTTTTGTATTACGTTTCAATGCTTCACGTTTATGTGAATGAAGTTTATCGATACAATTCAGGAGGGAGATCTACTTTTGTTATGTAAGCGTGTGTTGGAACCTAGTTTATGACTGTTTCATATAACAATGTTAAAATCTCGTTTTTAAGTACTAACATGTCTTTTCAACCCTGTTATCTACAAGTGCTCTATTTGTGTCACTCAGATGGCTTAAACATCGTTGTACATATAAAGGAAATTAATTCCAAAAACTTATATTAGTTTTAAATCAGTAATGTTTCTTCATAAATATCTACGAGAAAATTTTGTAATTGTGACCTTAGAATTGCAGATTTAAATTTGGTGCTTAAAACAAGACAACGGTCGTCTCTAGTCCATTTTGGAAACAGGAAACTCATTTTTAAAGGTGAAAGTAATTTTATTTAGGAAATGCAAGGTACTAGCATACATTATAATTTAAAGCCAAGATAATTTACACAGCGAGGGCTGAATGTTTAAATTTTTTTTGGAACAATTCAGATTTAGAAGGTTAATTTTTTATTTTATGTTCCAAGTTATAATAACTCGTTAGTTATGGCTCTCAGACAGAAATTAAGATGAAATATTTCGTAAGGTCTCTTTGCAGTTTTTAAAATCCTATAAAATTTTCCTTAGAAAGAGTTGCAGAAATTTTGAAGATCTTATACCATATACAGTTTCAGGTTAATATATAAAATGGCGCAAACTTCAAAAATTCGTAACTCCACCATTTTCTTAATATATCTTATTTATTGCAGGAAATTATAAATTATCATTTCTGGTAGCCTCCAGTGTTACAACGTCCATGAAAATTGATCAGTTTCTGCAAAAGTTTAAAGACTTGCTTTTCTTAAGAATCGAGAATAGACCAAGAAAAGAACACATGAAGGACAAATACGCAGTACTGTTCGTAAAAGACGTTTTAAGAATCCAGTCAGTTCCCTGATATTTCTGAAACTCCTGTCGTGACCCGGACGGCGATAGCATGCAGTGCGTGCTCAGAGACCGCGGGCGACGGAGATCCGGTGCAGCACGGCTTCAGGCACAGGCTGTCACTACACGGCCGCAGTCCGCAGTTCATATATTGCACTCTGTACGGAAATTAAAATGTCGTGAAAGAGGGACACATCGTGGTATCGCAGCAATTATGTTGGACGCTCTTTGTATGAGGCAGACTGCAGTGTACAAGACGCTTCCGAAGTTGGCCTTAATCCCGAAATGTACTTTATATCGAGTACATCTCAAACAACGTATATTTTCCAACCAAATTCAAGGTCACAAACATTTGTGACCCACAAAATGCTATTGTCGTTAGGTTAAGTATTAATGGCGTCTATTACAGCATTGCATTGAGATAAATATTATGATTTGTTAATATGTACCTTAACCACTCAGCCTCATGTCTTCGGCGTCTTACGAACAGCTGTTCCATTAAACATATCTTGTTCATCAGGAGGATTAGAATGGATGTCTTGACGCATAAGACTACCTATGAATATATTAATCTCACGGAGAAGAGCTGTCCTTCAGAAACAGATAACACGTTCAGACAATAGGAAATTATTCAGATTTTATGAAATCGGAAGGTTCATTGTCGTATTCAGAAAAATCCAGCACTGATCCATATCCTAAACCAGATATGTTCAGTCCATACACTCCCACAATACTGTTCTTAGATCCATTTTAATATTATCCTCCCTAAGACTACATCTTTGGAGTGATCTCTTTCGCTCAGGATTTCCAACTAATATTTTGTACGCATTTATAATCTGCCACTTACACGCCAAATGCCCTCCTAATCTAATTCGGACGAAATTGAGTAAAAAATTAATATTAGGCATTATATCCCGTTCTATCGCACATAGTAAATTACAGCTGGCTTCTATTTCTGATCAAGATTGGCAGTGGCTGTCAATATACAATATTAACTTTATCGAAGTATACAACTATTTATAAACGATTCGTTTGTGCCACATATCCTACTGGACTCTTGTCACTACTAAATGTCGAGTCAAGTTTCGGTGGCGAAGACGACCTCATTCGTGTACGTCGGGTAAAGCGAATAGAGCAGAAGCGGACAGACGGCAAGGCGCGGGCCTCCATATTGGAGGCTGAGTGAGCTCCACCGATACCAAACCGTGAAACAAAATGCTGGATAGTAATCAGAATTGTGTAAAACATACAATGAATGAGATTATTAAAAGAGATACACAATTTTAATAGAAAATAATTAAGTATGAATACATTTCGTCATATAAAATAGATCTTAAATAAATATGGTTTAGAAATAGTAATTTTATTCAGCTGTCTCACGACATGGTTAAGTATTGGCTTATGTAGACAAAGCTGTTCAGTGAAATGCCGGAAATGTTTTCAATGATAAGTGACTACCAAGTTTTCTATAAGGATTCTGACCACTGGAATTATTATACTTTCCTCAGGCGTCGATATAACTCTTCAACTTTATTAGTTCTCTGTCAAAAATAACACAATACCGATTTTGTAATTCAGTGTTCAGAAGTAAAGAAGTTTATTGTTAAAAATAACAGCGTACCTCAGGCGTATATCGAAATACTAAAACATAAAGTTTATGTGCATGGAATACTAATCGAAACAGTCGACTCTTTACATTAACATGTGTGATGCGCCACTTTTCTCTTAAACTTTAAAACTGTACCCACCATTCCTCACGTCAAGTAAGAGAGGGAA
Source organism: Zootermopsis nevadensis (assembly GCF_977971745.1). Classification (NCBI taxonomy): domain Eukaryota; kingdom Metazoa; phylum Arthropoda; class Insecta; order Blattodea; family Termopsidae; genus Zootermopsis; species Zootermopsis nevadensis. The sequence continues at coordinate 1,471,387 of NW_028259150.1, forward strand.
ATCTAGTATCCCTCTTGTAGTCAGAGAGTAATTATGTGGTTATGTAACAGTGTCATCAATCATAAGTAGAGCAACTGGAATTTAAAAAAGGCTGAATATGAATGTTAATTTAGCCGTAATAAAACAGTTCAGCGGGACACGCGATCTGAAGAAAAAGGCTGCAAATATAAGGTCGCTTTATTCTGTAAGCATAATGATAATTGAATAATATGAACAGATAATGTGGTTATATTGTAGGAATTATCTAATTTAATCATAAATGGAAACATGAAATACGCACGTTTTTCTCTTAGTTATTATGAAAAAGAAATTTAACAACTTAGTGTATCAACTACTCGTAAAATAAAGAATTTAATTCTTCACTTCACATTTATACTGAAAATAATGGTGTAAAGGATTTTATAAACTTGATAACTTGCTTAAAATTTAAGGCAAATAGGAAACAACACACTATTTAATAATTATTTCAGGATTACACTGTTCTTCTTGCCATTTCGATGTTACAGAGGTAAACTGAAATGCTTCACACCAGTTAGCGTGTTTGCAACAATTATTTTCTGTTGCTACAGTTAAGGGATGGCACACAACTACGACACTTCAATCATGTATGTAAATTAGATGCATAAGAGATCACTACTTGACAGAATTTGAAAGACGTGACCATACCCGGCTTGTTAAAATTCCCAAGTCGCAAGTAAAGTATATTTCTCTTGAAAGTCGGTTCAACACTTTGGTTACACTTCAAATAACAATGCTATTAAATAAATGAAAAACAAGTATGACCCCACATTTGACAGTGTAACGCTTCGTTGATTTACCGGAATCGCAGGATTTTATCAAATAATTTTAATTACCTCTATCCTTGAATATATTGTTATTGACATTAATTAGTTTGTTGGTTAATTTTATAGTGTTGGACATGACTGTCTGGTCTTATGTCTACTTCTAAATATATTTAAATTTATTTTACAATTTTTACACTTTCTACTTTTCTCTAATGCTACCCCTAAATTTATGACTTATTCTTATTCATATTTCATTGCCGACCTTCTCCATTTCTACTAAAATTTACGTAAATATAACTCAACTTTATGCAGTTTGACAGAGTCTTTATTTGTTGTTGTCCTAATTCCAATTTCTAGTCCTATACTGTGAATACTTCGTCAAGAAAATACTCCCTTTAGATTCTGGTTTCCCCACATCTCAATATGTGGCTCGAGATTTCTTATTTTTCACACAGGACACATTCCTTGATCTATATACCCGAATATGCTAATTCCATAGTCAGAGAAATTTTCCGAGAGACTTAAGGACAGAGTTAAATTGTTAGAGTGATTAAAAACAACTGTCAAAGGTTTAACCTAAATTTCTCTGTAGTGATAGGTACTGGCGACCACAGGTATGTGAGGTGATGTTAGGTAGGGTTAGGTAAACTGAAGTCAGCTGAGGTGGCATGACGTGACGGGTCGTACACGAGACGTAAGTTGAGTGACAGTTGAGGTGAGGTGATTTATGTGAGGTTGGGAGAAGTCTGGATGAGATCCGTGTATGTGGACAGGGATTCGTGTATTGCATCTGGTCTGGATTCTTATTTATGTTATAATTTAGTGTTTTTCGTTACGTCATGCAACCAGTCACCCAATTTTTGTAAACTTCATCTCAATATTATCCTCCATATTTGGTATCTTCCTCTCAAAAAATTCGACTAACATTTACGTATTTATCATTTCCCATTCATGTTTCATATCCAACCCATCTTTTAATTTATCATCCTTAAATTTCTTGGTCCTCTAGCGAAGTTAAATATTATACAGACTTATACGGGATACAAACATAACTTTAAAATGCTGTGAAGATAAAATCACTACCCTTACAGTGTACTAACGAACCTTATACTTGACACTGATATTTATTAAGTCTGTTGGTTACAGATTACAACGTTGGACAATAACGAATCTTGTTAATGTTAACAGTAAAGTTAATAAATTATAGTTCTCGAGTAAACAAAAGAACTACACATAAATACAACTTTATTATGTAAAACGGAACTAAAATTTGGAAGCCACCTTCCAGAGAAATATAACGAAAATCTCATTCTTCGGTCGTTTCAGTTTTCCCATACTGGGATAGCACTTCGCCTCTCCAGTGCACTTCAAGCCATGTCGTGTCACATCACACGTTATCTGCGTAAACTCAAGAGCTCGATGTCTTGGGAAGGCGACAATTCGTGCCGTCAAATAGGGAGAATCTTCATGCTAATATTTCAGTATTGTTATTATTTTGACAAAACAAGCCAGAGTTGAAACTTCTTTGCCAGTCTTGAATTTTTACTTTGAACTTTGTTCTAGTCGAGAAGAATTTTAAGACAGCCAGCTGTTCATTTTCCTGGCACAATCATAGACAGATTTTGTTCTCTTCTAACAAAATTAAATTAAGTATAACCATAATTCCATAAGAGCATATGTTGATACACAAGGATATATTTTGCATTCGGTAAATACATGCTTATATAATTTTAATTAGTCTAGAATGGAATAGATGTGCTTAAAACACCAGCGAATTTCAAATTGTCTTACGTACTAAAGCAATATTACTAAATAAATATTAGTTGGCACAGCAAAGAAAGTTGTTTACTGTGGCCTACGACTATATACATTAATGCACCTGTTCAGGCGCCGTAAGATATTCCTGCTGCGATTCTAAGTTTACCGGCGCCATAGGCTACCAGCAAGGAACTGGTTCTTGCAGAGGTTAATACTGTACTAATGTAGCTTATATCTTATAATGATTTAACACGACACATTTACAACTATATTTATGACGATGCAGCGACCGCACATCAGTGGCAAATTCCGGACTGACCAAAGAGGTTTCTGAGAGTCAAACTACTCTCTTAATTGACTCTTTAATAAACAAATATCACTAAAATTCATATGTGACAAAATAAGTAATATTATTCTATCAGTCTTTATTAAATGGCCCCTGACGTTCAATGCATGTAGACTACCTTTCAGGAGTTTAAATGCTAGAATATCTCATACTACATTTTACACCTAACTAGATTCAGCTAAGACGTTCGAAATTAAGCCTGCATATAAGCGCCTCTATACGTTTAATTAGCAGTAATCCGTAAGATCCACATCCAATATTCCACAGGTAGACGTCACTAAGCATGCCTACTTACGTTACAGCGATGCATATGAACTTCAAGGCGTTTTAAGATCAGGATGCATTAACAGGTGTTTGTACATACCTAAAAAGAATAAAAAGGCCACGCTTATTATATTACAATAAAACGAACAACTGAATAATACCTAAATAATCACTGGGTTGTTGTGACGTGTATTCTGGTAAACGTTTTGTGATGTTTCAGAGGTGCTTGCGCGGTCGCCCTGACAATGGAGGTAGCGAGCACTCTGAAACGTCCAAAACTTCTAGACTATACGGCGCGACAACCCAGAAGACAGACATTTACATACTTGCCGCCATAAGAACCTCAAATCTCACATACAACGAACTTCAGAGAAACCTTTTATGAAAAATTAATTACAGTGTAATTTCAGAGTCCTCGGAGACCAAGGCTGCCATGCTGTAGTGTAACAGAAGAAATTAGACATGGTCGCACATCGCAAGCATGGGAACACAACATGCAAAGTACTCAAGCTTAGATGGGATGTGATATTTAAACAGGTTCTGACATATAGTGTGTAAGAGTACTGACTGGATTAAACTGACTCGAGACAGATTCCAGTGACTAAATATCATCATAAATTTTCATCTTAAAAAAGAACAGAGATTTTGTTTATTATAAAGGGATTTGACCATTTATTCCTTATTCTGGTTATAGTCAAGACTTGTGTCAAAGTTGAAGCCCCACAAAAGAGCACACCCACTAACCATAAACTTTGATAAGGACTGTAGTGCACTGTTAGAACTACGTTGGATGAATAGGAAGTGTCGATGGATGACGTCTCACAAAAAGCAACTATAAAGAACGACATGTCTCTGTGACACTCGAAAGTATGAATTTTGTACTGTAATAAATTCTCAACGGTTCAAAACTTTGACTGTAACAGATTCGCAAGTATGCATTTACGAAGTCTCATTTCTTAGACCGACAACCACAGGTATGTTAAAAGGGCGACAGATCAGGAGGTCATTACTATGAAAGGTAATTATAAGGTTCTATTTCCTTCTTACAGTTTTCATTCTTAACAGAAGCCACAATGCTGGCGAGCAAAAGCAGCGGTAGAGGTGGTTTTCAGCTGAAGACAACCTGCCAGCTAACATGTCTTATGTTCTGTCAGCCTCTAGACACGGTAGCTGTGTAGATGATGGTGATGATGATGATGAAGGAGACAGATAGACAGACAGACAGCCTGCTACTCTGGATGGGCCCAGGTTATTAAGGCTTTCGCCTTCCTCCTGCATGCCGCAAACCACATCAGAGCTAACCTACTCGCGTTTCAACATAGTAATGAGTGTGGGGATGAAGGCTGCAAACACCAGTTCTTGAATATCCTGCTCACCCTCACCAGCTGTCCGTCCGTCTGTCTGCAAAACCTTCCTTATAAGATGTAAGTTCCGAACGCAGGGCGTTTGACAAGGCTGACAAGAGAGTGATGCGAGGGATCAAATGCATCTTCGCTGTTACTTTCGTTATTGCCCATTCAGAATCAAACACGATCGTTGGTGGAAAAGAGGACCGATAGACAGACAGAACGACTGGTTAAAACTGGAAAGTTCCGAGTTCGAACAGGGCCCAGAAACTGAACGAGTTTTCATGGTTTTCTGCAATACCTCCACGCAAATGGCGGGATAGTACCTTACATTGTGCCAGGATCGCGTTCTTCTACACCCTTCGCAATTCAATAATTATTAGCCATCCTAGCTATGCAGTCTGAGCTACTGATAGTGCCCTCAAAGAAATCACAAATAAAATAAATAAGAAAGTATTCTCCTGAAATATATTAATGTGTAATACAAGCAAATGCATTATCCCAGAATTTGTCACAAATAACAGCAAAGTCTCAGACAATCTCAGGAAATCTTATCTCGGAAGATATATTAAAACCCGAGACCTACCGAATATAAAGTAGGTGCTCTGCACCGTGATATTAAATTATATTTAATCGTAAGCACAGGATCGATTTTAAGTCCGAAATATCCCAAATAGGCCGAAGACATTCATCAGTTCAAACCGGCTTATGCTTCTTCACTAGACAACGGTGACTGTTAAAATCAGTAGACAGGCTCGTCCCTTTGTCCCCTTTGATCGCAAAGTATGTCCATATGGGGCAAACTACACATAACGAACCCATATAGGGTGCCGTACACTCTATAGCGACCTGGTTGGCACCTCTGTGAGAACGAGCTGAGATTTTAAAGCGGCAATGATCTCTCAGCCAGGACATATACAAGAGGAGATGACAGTGTTCGTAAACATTAAAGTGGTACATTGTCCTCCAGTTTTTTAAATTACAACAAAACAAACGATAAATAATTAAATAACAAGATATTTCCCTTCTGGTACTTTTGAGGATTTAAGATTTTTAAATATAATTAGTTTAATGCAAGTGTGTTCAACAAATTATAGTTACTCATCTAGATACATAATAAGGGTTATTGAAACTTCTTTAAGGGAAGAAGCTGTAACTAATTTCCAGCAGCTTATAATTATGGTTTAAAACACTTGAATAATTTGAAACAAACTAACTGACAATTAAACTGTTATGAGACAAAATTATAGGCCAAGTACTAAACAAATAGCAATTAAAACTGAAAAGACTATTTTAAATTAATCTCTAAGAACTTCTATTCCTTAAAAACACAATGACAAGATTTTAATAACCGAAAAGAAGAACGAGTTTTTCTGCTGTTTTTTCTACTGCGTAATGTCACTACTTACAAACAGCATTATTTCAGAGGTGTCTCTTTAGAAATTAAAGACCTATACAACTTCCAAAATGCAATTAATATATGGAGTGGTCATTACAAACGGAGGCTACAATTGTGCCACATAAAGTGAACCCCTACCGAAATAAATAATGCCAACTTAACGAATCCAATTTCTATAGTCCACTAAGAACAAGTTCTGGAGAGGTAATATTTTTAGAATTCTCTAAAACAACCATGTGTTGTTCAAATAAAATTGTTTCACCTTATTAGATAAAGTAAATATATTATTAGTAATAAAACTTGCTACAGGAAGCTGTGTATATCGTACGTGGAGGTTAGATGATAATTAGTTAATAGCTTCACTAAAAATTACCATACCAGAATATCATAATATCACTGTCATTCGTTTAAAACATTGAATTTATTAATTTTTATACCAAAAAACTACCAAACAAGAACGACAGAAGAAACCGAAGTAGAACCTAAAACCCACATTTTTATTGGGAAGTGGAACAAAGCAGAGTACAAAATCAGTTCTTATCTTTCCTTAATTATGAAAGCTGCAAAGGGTCAACATGTAAACACCTCTTTTGCTACGTTGTATATACGCACATGTATATGGTAGGCTATGGATATGTAAAGAAACTTTCACAAAAATTATATAACTTTGCTTCATTAAAAAATATTTCGTATTTCGAAACCTCAAATATCACTTTATATCGACGTTATAGTAACTAAGCCGTGTTGTAGTACATAACATAATAGACCTCCCTTAACAGCATTACCATGACAATGGTTAAAATATATTCCCATAAATCCCAGAATCCCTTAACAGCAAATGATCACCATAAAATGCCAACGGTGATAACAAAACAGACGTTTGTAATTATCATCATATGTGGCCCAAAATCCCCTAACAGCAGCAAATGATCACAAATTAACCAAAACGATGACTAAAATTGCTTATTACAAAGACAAAGATTAATATATTTTAATATAGATGTAAAGTTCTTTCGTTTTACCAAACTAAATCTACATAGGAATATGGCTACCGATTTATTTATTTAGGAATGTATTTATTTTTGTAGAAACAGAGGTTCACGAAAAATTCTTAAAGTGCATCTTAGGGTCACTTGTTTTTAACCGAAGATGTGAGATAACGCTAGCAAACAAATGAAAACATGAAATAAATATACGCAGCCATTTTATTACGAAAATGTGTTACTTATTTTTGACAACAATTTGCAGAGCGCGTTAGTAAAGTGCTAATGCTTTTGACTGGGAATCGGGAATTAAGCTGTTTGATCTCGCGAAAGAACCTGTTACAGTAACTGGCGACTTCTCTTGGTTTCCCTCACTACCTCCGGATTGTGTCATTTAATAAGCAATTACAATCTGTTACCAACTGACAATTCACAATCATGAGGGATTTGAGGTTTTCGCGGCAGTTAGTCTGAAGATGGCTGTCTTCTGGGTTCTTGCGCCGTGTAGTCTGGTAGAAGTAATCTATTTTAATGTAGACGCCTGGAATTTTGCAGGCGAAACTAAGAGTCGCGGTGGACCTTCGTCAGGATAACTGAAGGCATGATCGAAATTCTAACCATGTACAAGACGAACGTATAGAGTTTTAAAATTACTATGGCTGCAACAGAACAATGTTAAATGATCGCCATCAACCTGGTTATAACAATATGGAGACGGTGGTTTCCTATAAGTAATGTGGCAATCCGCACCTGGATATGAAATATTCGGTTGATTATGAAACGCGCAAATTAGGTGTCCTACAACAGTGAGTTCCACAGGAATACAGAGTGATTAATAGTTTTTATACAGCCCCCCCCCCCCCCAGAAAAATAATGTCTGAAACAATTAGGCATGGTTATGGATCCCTAAAAAGGATGACATACGAGGGAGAGTTGCACAGAAGTATAGAGCAATTAAAAATGGTTCATCCAAAAATGTCACAGTGGTAAGTAATGTGCAATCTGAAGCCACAAAACAAGGGTCGTAAGACAGTGACTTCCACAGATGAATAGAGTAATCAGTAAGATGAAGCATTAGTCCTACATAAGATGTATTTAGGAACATCTTGAAATAAGAGTGCAGTTAACAGTGAGTTTTACAAAGGTACAGGGCATTCTAGAACTGGGATGTTATAAAATCATGATGTGAAGTTTATAATAGAGACACCGGATTGCAGTGTAAGGTTGCCTCCCATCCTACTAGCTGCCAAATGGTCGGCATGCTAGCCCTCAAGCAACCTGGTACGGACTATCACCAACATTATTGCACACACGGTCCTCCAGCCCGCTTCCACCACACAGCGTATAAGCATTAAGTCTGTGGCACGGAGATCAATTAACAACAGTGCCTCCCTTCATCCAACCGCCCCCTTCTTCCTCTCTCTTGCCCTTTCTAACCCTCCAAATCGCTCCACTAACACGAAGACCTTCTCTATGCTTTACAGCCATTTCTAATCCTGAAGACCCCGCAAGATTTCGTCAGAAGCGTCTTTGAATCTCGTACATGACAATCTAGGCCCTTGTGTAAAATGAAGTGTCCCAGCCAGCAATCACAGACCCCTTCAAACTCGAAAAAGATATTTCCTGATGGATTCGTATAACATTCGAGATCATGCTTTAATTTTTTCATTTCGTGTTCTTAAATTGGAATTCTTAAGAGAAATAACTCAATCAACGAATATCAAAATTCGGCAGATAAAGATTTTCATCATTAAGTTCATGATGGGGTCAAAACACCTTCGATGGATAAAAGTAAATCTCGTATCTTTCTTCAAGTACTCCATTTGGTACCTGCAGCTTAAGCAATCTATAACTGACTGTAAACTTTAGGTACACAAGGAAGCAAATTGTTATTGTAAAAACACACCTTTTCCATCCATGGCAAAAATAAACTAATTAAAGACAAAGACATATGAAGAAGCGAGCTCACAGCTCCACGCATTTGCACCTTCGGCATTGGCATGAGTATGTTGATTCGCACTTCGTCTGTTTTGCCTAGTATCGAATAAGAGACTCGACCAGCCCCACAGCAGACTGGAAAGAGATAAATTCCCTTCCCTGCCGCGAATTCAACTCCTGTCTTCCGGCCAGCAGCCAGCAATTTTACATGTCGGTTCCACTAAAATAAATTTCTTTCGCAACTTTGCGGAGAAGCTGATAAATATCACGAGTAAAAAAGTCAATGAAGAAAGTTTTTAGTTTGGTTATTTCGTGACGTCGTATCAAATACTGATATTACACACTCGCAAAATAAATATGGTACAATGAATAACAATAATGATATGGTGGAACGCGAAACAAAGAATGCCTGGGACTGAAACATTTTCCCGAACATTATTCAAACGCGCTACTTCATCGATGTAGGAGAATGAATTGCCCACTGCTCTTCAATGCTACCTCTCACAATTCAGTCTTGTACCACATACAGGTATTCAAAACCGTTTTTATTCCAGTCACCGAACTATGGAAGGAGGCTTCTTTGTAACCAGTTTAAACGTTCTACCTACAATCAATACACACTTTTCTTGCGTATATCTAACATCCTGAATTCTAAAATCTGGGTGCATGTAAATCTGTAGGTCCTCTTTGTCATCATTTTCATGGTGATTCATTGACTGAACGTGAACAAAGCTGTGCCTTACGGAGGCCCACACGCCACAAAGAATCCTTCATCCACACCACTGGGGCCGAGGTTGAAAAAAATATGAGACATTAAAAACAAAAACCTAATTCCCATAGAAATGGCGCTGCGAAATGTCAATCACTGATGAAGAGAACAATGCTCTGATCAGAAACGGAAATAGACAATACTGTCAATCTCCTAGTTAAAACTGGTTATTTCTAGCTCGGATGTTGGCACCTGTAAAGTTGTTTCCTCTCATAAACTTGTTCTGGACTAGCAGCAGTTAACCCAGAAGTTAGTGGTCATTAATTTTCGAGTGCCGCTTGTTATATCGTCACAGACCGAGGACGACTGGTCAGAACCATGAATGTCCCTGGTTACCATCGGCAAGCTTCTGTGGCTGTTGATTTTAAGTACTGTTGAATGGGTCAGATTGTAAGGCCGTGGCAGTTTACCAATTAGCTGGGAAGTTGATCCTAATATATTTTAAATTGCACTCTTAATCTTTCTATATTACTCAGAAATATTTATGATGGAAGAGATATTGCAGTTTCGTGATTCTAAAACGCTAGGTCCACTAGGTATTTCGATTATGACAGAGATGCAAGAGTTTTGTACTATCCTCCCACTAAATAAATTAAATACTTCTTAACTCATACTTCTTGGTGTTCCATCACTCGATTTATTACACAGTTAAGCAGATCAGTTCACATTCTTATCAAGTTCTGAACTTCAGAAGTAGAAATTAATTTTTAATGTAGGGCGAAGGAATAGTCTGTTTTGTGATGACAAATATTCAGGAAATTTGTAATTCTAAATACTTATGGTTGCGTATAATTAAAAACGGAAGCATGGCTACCCATGCCAAACTAGTACAGAATCTTAAAATAAGACACAATCATTTACTTCACATCGTGATCAATTCACCTTTCACGTAAAACCACACCGCCTTATAATTATGCAGCCGAAAAGCACATTTGAATGAACAACGAATCAAGATCTTCCAGTTATATCTTTATAATGACTAGGTCATGTTGCATGAAAGCAAAGTGAGACAGTGTAGATCCTCTACTTAAAATACGTCATACTACAATTATTAAAAACTATTTTTGTTTTCCATTTTATGCAGTCTCCTCGCTCTGATTACTTACTAAAATCGATAAAAATTACGGGATTTTTAAAAATTAACAATTGTAAATTAATTTTCGATCTCTGGACGAAACGCAAAACACAAACTTGCAAATAATTAAATCTTTGTGATTTCCATAAAATGGAAGTTACAAATAATGGAACATTTTTAAAGAGGTTAAGTTGCGAGCTTTGTGGAATTGTGAAATTCAGGTCCTCGTACGATATAAAGAAACGGTTATGACCATACAGGAAGCAATGCAACAATAAATGAAGGAGTGGCCATATCTAAGGATTGATATAGAAAAGTCTTCCTAGACACAGAATTCACACAGGACATGAACTGAAGCCGAAATAAAAGCACACGTAAGCGTTGGAGGACTAGACGTAGGCAGATTCTTGCGCGTCTTAGTCGCCGCTCTCCTTCGTTCAGTTGTCTCTGAGGTCTGCACACTCTGCACTTCGCAGGAAGGCAAGCTCTCTATACGTACATTCCCTTGGACCGGACTCCATTTTCCGAGCTAATGACTTGGGGAAACCTCATTAATATTTACATGTATTTCGGTAGAGAGAAGTGAGGAGAAGTAGGAAGATGGCGGCTGCTGGAGGAGGAGGAAGAGGAAGAAGTGCAAAGGGACGCCAAGTGAGGTTCATTTGGGTCGACGTGACGGGCTAGTATAACCGTACACTAGCAGGTAGCTGAGTTAGTCCAAGTCGTCTATATGTAGAGCAAGGCACTCAATAACGTACCACAGTGGGGTCACTCATAAGGGTTGTAACAAAGTAAATAGCCTGATGCAGGTACACAGCCTTGCTTCGTTATTTCAGGCATAGATTCCAGTCATCCACTTTCTCGAGTGTAAACCATGGAACGAATTCCGTGCTGAGCTTAATCAATGAGAGCTCTGATATTGCATTTACATTCCCATTTTCAGACTACAGGCTACTGGAGCGCCAAAGCAATTGGTAACTGAACGTTCTCAAACTTATCCTCGTCGCTGTAAAATAAACAATCTTGGTGGAAATTAGTGCAGTGAACTCTCATTAAATTTTAATGTTTTCTAAAAACTACAAAAATCTGTAATATTTATGTGATCAAAGACATAATTATGATCCACTCCTTGAGTTTTATATATTTGTAGCACAATTTCTTGGTGTGAGATGTTACTTCAGTGGTACGTGAGATAAACCAAATACAGCAGTGTAAAGATTTAATTCTCATCCCTTAAAACGTTTTACGATAGACCATAACCATCTATAACACAACAACTTTATTTCAGTTTCACACGTGGACAACCTTAGGAGCATTTGAGCTTCTAAATAATATACCACACATCTGTTGACTTTATTATATAAAAAAACAAAGGAATGACAAAAAGAACATCATAAATCGCCTGTATTTATGCTTTGCCGCGTTCTGTTCTTACACTCCTACAACTTCTACCTCTACATTTCAAAGAAGTTTACTTCAGAAGGGGAAAAGGTTATGAAATCCCAATGGATCGTAAAATGTAAGGAAATTTACAGTATCTGCTGCAGTGAGTGATCTGCAGTTTTTCGGAATCGATTAGGTAAATGTGAGCTTGAGATGTGGAACACCGTAGTCTGTGCTAGAGGGAATCTGTGGATATTTCTGTCGCTACAGCTCCAGCGCCACCCCTACTACATCTTATGATATACGAAAATATCTTTACGTCAATACCACTCAGCTCTCCTACGAAGAGAAAACTTATGAAAGTGGAAGTACGATGTAAGTCCACTGTGGTTCTTCAGCCTTTAACCTGTATTTCAGCGACATACAACTTCAAGTTTACGGTACAGTTAATATCATGTAAGTTATAACTCCCTCATGAGTTCTCAAAACCTCAGCATTACAGAAAAACTGAAAGACGTCTAGAGTGGACTGAGTGTCGTTAAATAACATACAACTATTTACGATATAGCACTGGGGAATTCATGGTCGAATTTGTATTCAAAATTCTTTACACACACACACACACACATACATGAGCTATACTGTATATGTAATGATACAGATATAATTAATAATGTTTAATGTCAAGCAATTCATAGTATCTTAGGCTTTAGGCTATATATGAATTTAATGAGTTAAAAATATTTTAAGTAATTTTCATCTTTCTTATTTTAGTATTTCATTTTTATTACCGGATTCTAGACATGGTCAACGGTCCTCGATTCGACTAAGAAGGGCAGAATTAATAATGCACCACAATTCGTATTAAGACAGTCACTTACTTTACCGAAATATAGTGTACGTTCCACTTTCAGCGAAATCTTAACACAAATGTATCCGCAGACGCACAAACTTCGGACAATAAGCAGCCGGAAAAAGTGTTATCAGCTGCAGTTATGAATCTGCTGATATCGTTTAAAGAGTAGAAACCTCAGTTAATATTTACATTTAGCATTTTAATACAGCTAAAATGACTGCAGGTATTGATTTTAAACACGTTCAAATTGTTCATCATTCCTTATTTGTAAGGTAATGTCGTATGATCAGAAACTGATACTGAACGCCAGTGTTCACAATCATCAGCACTAAATAATTCCGTTAGAAACAGGTTACATTTCAGAATATGTTTACACACAGACATCTAACTAACTTACTGCTTACGTCTAACACATGCTTGGCTTACGTTAGGTTATAAATATGCAGGATGTGAGAGAATGGATTGGATTCAACTTTCTCAGAAGAGAATTTAATGGGGGGGGGGGGGCTCTTGTGAAAACTATAATGAAATCTCGGTTACCACGAAAGAAGCTTAATTTATTAACCGGCTTAATGATTATAAGCTTCTCAAGAAGGACTCTCTTTCATACAATCATATTATCCACTGATCGTTTTTGACTGTCTTTGAAAGGAATAATGAAAATTCTGAAGTTGTATAGAATTAAAATTAGCTATTGTAACTGTACTGTCACAAATACATCCTTAAGAGGACGTGCTATCTCAGAATCCGAGAGACTTAAAAATTCCGTCCACCAGGAGGTCATCAGATATCTGACCATCGCTATAAACTCACGTATCGAACCTTCTTATTTAATTCTGTGCCAGAAATCCCAGGCGTATTCCTGTAGTAAGGAGTCTAAAAATGTAACAGCAGGTTGACATTTTGAGGTGTTTTCGGTGTTCTCTAATTTCGTCATAGGGCGGTTCGAGGGGGAGGGCAGGCGTCGTGTTGTCGTGGGGACCGACGTGTACTCATCTCGGAAGTACTACATATTTCATGAACCGCGGGGCGGCTCTGCTTGTGGTTCGAACATGGGTACTGTAGACTCGGTGTACAGCTTTGGTCAGTGCTACTGCCACATTTAAATAAGGCCTCGGTTACTGGATTCACGCACGATTATAGATTGACGAACTCAGTGTAAAAAGTAGTAACGCCTATTCAACCGTCAATAAAAACTTTATGTTTCCTTAGATATCCGAGGTTTCTTCGGCCTACGAATTTGAATTTGAGCACAGTTTCAGGAATCTTACAGATATTCATTCGCCGCACAAGCTATGGACATTTCATTCCGTAATTCTGCATTTATAGCCTTATCTCCTTATTTAATAATCCATGACATGCTCGTGGTATCATGAAGATTTCTGTCTTCTGGGTTGTTGCGCCGTGTAGTATGATAGATGTTTACAAACGTTTTAGAGGTCACACTGCCTCCGTCATGTACCATACTACACATCGCAACAACCCAGAAGACAGAAATCTTAATACTCACCGCTGTGAAAACCTCAAATCTTACATCGTGATATCATGTTCGCCCCGCGCAGCTCGTAAACAATCATCTTGATATATCACAGAAAATCGTAATTTCTATTGGGGTAATATTTAGACGTTATGTAAAGTGTAAAACTGATTTATATGCATTGCTGATGGAGATGAAGAAATGGGTACAAAATTTTGACTGGAAAGTTTAAAGGGAACAAACCACTCGAAATACCTCATTGTACATGAAACGATAATATTAAAATATGTCTTAAAGGAATTATATTGCAGGATGTGGATTTGATTTATATTTTTCAGGATAGCGACAGGAGGCAGACTCTTGTGACACAGTGTTAAACCTCCGAGTTTCATGAAAGACAGAGGGGAATTTATTGACTAGCTGAGCGTACTATTGGCTTTTCGTAAAGGATTCTCCTCTAAGGGTTTAATTAGTTAGTTAGTTAGTTTATTAGTCAGTAAAATAAATACATTATGCACCCATTCTCTGAATGTAATCTGGTGCTACTACATTAACACCTACTGTTCCATCAAAATGTATTCCTTTCCTATTGAGAAATTAATCCAAAAATCGAGAATTCATCCTGTACATGCAAGCACCAAACATAATATGTATTGTTCTCCAAATATAAGCAAATCAATCTCACATAAAGAGCCTCAACTCTCAATTTTATTGATATTTCATTATCATTACTTAAAACACAATAATAATGGGAAGCTGGGTATAATTGCACATCGAATAGCTTCACTAAATATTATTAGGATTGTAAAATAAAATAAATTAAAGTGGATGGGCATGTAGCACACATGAATAAGATAAGGCATGCGTACAAAATGGTAATCAAAAGATAAAGAGAAGCGGATACCTGGATCACATTGGGTATATCTGGGAAGCTAATACGAAAATTATCTTAAACAGTGTCAAAATTTGTAGGACTAAGCTTTCATAAATGAAATAAAGTCTTCTAGGGTGATTGTCCATGTAAGTGTTGATTTAGAAAAAATACATGTTTACACCAATGACAGAGACAAACATTACCTCCCAAACGTTTGATTCTAAATCCACAGCTGGCCTCCCGAGAACACAGCTTGTGCGGAAGTGGTTCACAGTAAAGTAGTTATCTATTGGAATTATTTGTTTTGTCACAATAACATGAGTACCCCTACTAATGGTAACAGTTGTATAAACCTGAAAGTATAAAAACGGCAGATTATACACTAGATTGTGTGTGGTGGAACGCAAAACCGAAATGAAGCCACACACACGCTACTGTGCTAAAAGAATACGCGCCTTTGTGAATATGTATTCAACGAATGAAATATTACTTTTTTAAATGTCACACCAGTAGCACATTAGAGCCACCTGGCCGCTACATGAAGAGTTGTGACCTCAAATTGTTGGTCGCAAGGGTCATATGAACCCTCGTTTTACAGACTGTAATTAGTTTTATCATGGGCAAGTAAACCGGACTTTAAATTACCTCTTCTAACACCAGAGTTTAAAAAAGCAAATTTTATTATTTAACGTACTTAAATCTTAAATACTGACTAAAGCCTAGATTTAAAATTGATTCACTGTGACAGAAATAAATAAATGCAATATCACTTATGAGTTTGTTTGTATATAACAAACTATTTGTATGTAAACTAAGAGGTTTAACGGGCATACTAGACCTCGGATGGTTAGTCGAGGGTCTCTCACCGTGCAGACCCGTTTTTATCTCTGAAATTTCTCAATAGATCTCAATAAAATTTTGTAGTGCGGACCTACAAAAAAGCTGTATATGAATTAAAATTCTAGTTTATGTTAATCAAAATTGCCCTACAGACCCTAATTTATACGAAGCTGAAACTGAATGTTGCCGAGTTTTCAAAAATGATTGTCACATAAAACCTTTATACACTATATGGAATATCTAAAAAGGTGAAAATTGTTTCCGACATGATTTTTACTTATGGAAATACCAGTTACACGGAACAGAAGTATTTTTCCCTTCAATGTGATGTTCAATATAAATGTCTATGCACAAACAGAACTGAATCTCTAATAAGTTAATACATAGGCCAATGACGCGTGCAGTTGACACATTATCAGTAAGTAACGGACGAATCGGTCAACTGCTGTTTGTCTTCCACCGCATTGTCCGGCGTACCACCATTACCGTCAGTACAAAGTATGCCAATAAGTAGTTTCTGTTGCCGAAGCAGTTTAGGTTAACAACATGCCAAAGTGTTTTATCAACACATTATATGCCTATGGGAAGAAAAACCAATCAATATCGACGGTCAGTCAGAAATTGAACTGTGGCTTTTCGAGAAGATACATAAACAAACTTACAAAAGAACTAAACAGCGCGATAAGAATACTTTTGTTGTGTATATTTTAGATATTACTAATACCACAGTTAGGTGACAATCAGGTCGATAAATTGTCATTCCTGTAGATATGTATTTAGGAATTTTCTTATCGTATTATTGGAGATTTACTTCTTACTTTCTCCCAGGTATTTCTCAAACGAATACCGGTCTAACACACCGAAATTTTTGAAGACCACATTCTCCTACGTCTTTACTCATTCATAATTCATATTCATCTTTTCTTTTCACGCTACTGTGTATTCCTATTGCAGTTAAATATGCGTCGTTAAATTGCCTAAGAATAATCCGAAGTATGTATTCGATTTTCAAACTGGGGACCTCCGAATTCGAAGAATGACTGTTAAACCCTTGATAATATTATCTGATATAAAAATATTTAACTGTACCTAATAATGGCTGATGCGACCAACCCGGTGAAGGTAACTTAACCGAATCATAAATTAAGAAGTACATCAATTGAAATATATTGCACTGAAGCACACACGGCTTCTTCCGACAGCTGGCCCGGGTGTTTGATTCTGCGGTATTTCCGCTGGGAGTGAGTACGGTAGCTTTCCAGTTCGGGAAACATTGATGATGGTTCTCTCGTTACAAGAACGCTTCGATAGGTCGAACAGCAACAATAACAAGCACACGGTACAGCCCCCGCTCCTATCCCGGAGACGTTCGTAGGATCCCACGATACGAAGTGAGGGCCTCCGCGTAGGCATGTATAAGCCTGTGAGACGCGAAGGGCTGGGAGCAAGGATCAGAACCATGACATGCAATCAAATTACTGCCTCAAATTTGCATCCTGATAACGTGTAGACAATCGTTCACATAACCAAACACATCTACTGTAACATGTCTTACGAGATATGTGAAATATATTATATGGATAATGTGGTTCATTTTTCAAAAATTCTTCCCGAGTCTTGGTTTAGCGGAAACAGCTGCTGGTGTATTCAATTAATCCAGTTTGTAATTATTATAGTTCCTTCTGAATATCATACCTTATCGATTAGTAAGCATAACCAACCTCATCACTTTCTTCGTATTTGTAGGATTTGGGATTTCCACGGCGGTGAGTGTGAAGGTCTTCTGGGTTGTTGCGCCGTGTAGTCTGGTAGAAGTCTACCAACGTTTCAGAGGTCCTTGCTGCTTCCATGATCAAGGAGTTGAGTGCTCATTGTCCTGATAATGGATGCAATAAGTACCTTTGAAACGTAAATAAAGTTAAACCAGGCTACACGACGCAACAACCCAGAAGATAAGTATCTTCACATAAAATTTAGTTTCCGTACATAAATATAAAATGATGTAACTATATTCTAAGCTGTTCGTAAACCAGATGCAGAAATACAGCTATCCTAGAGGATAAACACAGTTTTAGTGTTGAAGAATACTTTATTTTTGAAATCACCAAACAGCACATCATCTGTTCACTGTTTCAGAGACAGCTTCAGGTTACGCAGAAACCGGCGCGTAGTACTTCAAGACAAATTCTAACTATGACGTGAATAATTACTTTTGCATGGAAAGCATGTAAATGCTTCTAATTACCACGATGAATGCTGCGTGCGGCAATGAGCAATTGGCAACTCTGGCGGTCAGATGGTTATCGCCTGCCGCAGAAAGAAATAAACTCCACGGCAGTTGACATGCAACTTGCTTGACACGCCGATCCGTAGCCAGGCAATCCGTCTCCCTTCCAGATCCATACACACACACACAAACACATACCATATCTCCCTCTCTCTCTCTTTATACACGTTTGAAGATCAGCGGCAAACAATTCCCGTGTTTAAATGTTTCATGATTCGATCCCTCTTGTTCACATAAATTGCTCCAAGATCTGAAGTTTTCACTGCAACTGAGTGCAAAGAATTTGAGTCAACCCTTGATGATGGAGGCAGAGAAAGTCTTCGAAACATTCTATATATACTCTATTCTTGAACGACTGTTTACCACCAGAAGACTTTACTTCAACGCTGTAGAGGATGTAGCGGAAAATGACTGATTATAATCACTGATGATTTTCGAAAGAAGAAGAAGAAGTCGTAGCCTATTTTAAGGTCAGAAAAATATTTCGGGACATAAACATTATCTGAGATATATTTTGTATGTGCAGTTTTTCGGGAGTTGGCTGTTTCCTCAATTTTTAGAAAGTACGCTACATCTAATGAAATTTTAAAATAAACATAAATAGTAAGGAATGGAAAGGAAGTATTATTGATCTAATTCGAAACAATTCCATAAGAAGAGATTTCAGGTTCTCAAGGCGAGCATAAAAATGTCTGCCTTGTAAGTTGCCGCGCCGCCTAGCCCTGTAAAACTTCACAAAAAATTTCAGAGGTGCTTGCTGCCTCCATCATCAGGGAAATGAGCCCTGTTAACTAACTGCACGACGCAGCAAATTAGAACACAGCCATTTTTATTATCCCGACATTGACGTAAATGGAGTGAAAGAAACAATGGAAATTCTCACTTGGCAGATATTCGAATTCAATGGCTCCAGAAAAAAATTCAGATCGCTAATATTACACCTGTTCGCTCGGTAAGACAGACAATTTTAGTAGGTAACAGAACTTCTGCAGACACATTTTAATAACGCTCAAACCCGCGACACCTTCAAAAGTTATCACTTACATTTCAATACCGACAACCACGACAAAGTTATCATCGCGAAAATTATACAGGACGGAAATACAGGACAGCTGCAATGTGTTCCTGCAATCAAGGAAATCTCCCAGGACCGCGTATGATAATGACGTAGTGCAGCGCCGACAACTTACTCTAATGGTTGAATTGTCCGCGGCGTTTCAGTGTAAAATTACGAATTTTGAAGTTGTAACCATTAATTCGAAACGGATGACTGGATAACTTTATAGAGCATACTGTACTGCAAGGAAGCTATTGCCCCACACAATAAAATAAGATGTAGCACCGACATCATCTTCCTTGTGTATTCTCACCAAAATAACAAAGAACTTGACCTGCGTTCCAATTGTTCTATGAAATTACTTAGCTACACATCACCTTACAGAACACGTTTCAGTAGCATTAATAGATGTAAACTTGTATTCGGGTACTACGTTCAAATCTCTGCCCGGTTATTGTTGTACTGAAAGATAAATATTATCCATTTCTTAAAACTTTCCAAGAGAACGTTAGAACATTACCACTAATATCTCCACAAGTCTCTTTGAATATCGTTATCTGTTCAACCTCCACGTTCAACAATCCATTCGATTTTATATTATCTCTGGGGATGAAATAATGCATTTAATGTCAGAACAGCTATAAGTAGGATCATTTATTACGTATGTTTATATACGGTGCATTATTGCGTGTCATTTTATGAGCACGAAAAGTATCTTCTAATATTTTTCGTTTCATGGCACAGAAAAGGGAATTAGGCTTCAAACTGCATAGCATCGTTATATCCTCTTCCTATATCTTCATTACGCCAAGGCATATGGACCATGCATGACTAGGCATCCGTAGTTACGGAGGGCAATAACATCCGGGACGAGCAAAGCAAGAAACGTGAGAAAAAAATTGCACGAACATTTCTTCAAGATATGGGATGGACGATTAAAATCGTCATCTAAACTTCCTTCCCCATGTCATCCATTTGCTGTCGTTTATATAATGTTTTTACCCTGCTAGAAGCACAATACTTTCCCAGAATAATAAATTGGAATAGAAATGACTAATGTACCGTTTAATGTGAGTGCCAGATCAGAAATGGATGTCTTAATTAGGTCTTATCTTAACTTTCATAATCTACTAGTCGATCAATTAATCAAGTGGAATCCGAAAATTCATTACCGAGTTTACAAAATCATGATCGTCTTTATCCTTAACCAGATAAAATGAGCCCAAATATCATAACATGTTTTTAAGATTCAATTTAATAATATCTTACCATCTACACCTTAGATTTCCAAGTGGTGTATGGATTTCCAAACCCTTTCATCTGCAGTGCATTGAATTCCCATCTCATGTTCAATTGTTCCATGATTTGATCGCCCTAATAGTTGCTGTAAAGCACAAATCATGGAACTCTCGGCACGCAAAATTCTCCAGCCACTTATTACATGCTACAGTTTGTTTTCACGTGCATGAAAACGTTTGAATTTAAGGTTAATCAACCTCCTGACAAGGCATACGTAATACTCTGCGCGTTACGCTCTTTTACAAAAACAAAAACAAAAACAAACATCTTCTAAAAGCATATTACGCAGCGCGAAAAATTTTAGGGAATCATTACCTCAACATCTGGCACACATTCATTAATGGAACGCTTATATCCACGTGACATTGAAGTACATTATCCGTTGGTAGGATAGGAGTTGTTAAATTAGCAGGATCGGGGGATAAATATATTTGAGGTGACTGTAGGTGGCATTAAAATTTTCAGTGAGTACCAACTAAAATCAGAATTTCCCTAATACGGACTACATTTCACATATGATGTTATCACAATTCCAGACGTATTTTGACAAGGTTGGATACTACAAATATCGCAACCTTTTATAAAGGACCCCTAAAAGTAATTAACAAAATGCCTCTGAAGTTCGGTGGTCAGCATTCGTACTCTGTTTTACCGTTACGTGTATTTTATTGAAAGTTTACTTAACGACGAATTACAGCAGCTCAGACTATACAGCGTCTCATGAGAGGATGATAGTAAATAATCAATTCGAAAGGGTGTGGAAAGAAGCGGTCGTAGCCTAATTTAATATACTAATTATGGGACTGAGGAAAATCACGAAAAATCTCAGGGTAGCAGGTCTCCGGGCCAAGACTATAACCGGGATCTCCCGAATACGACGCAGGATTGCTAGCAACTCGACGACGACATTCGGTTTAACCTTAAACATATTATCCAGAATGCATTAAGGTCTAATTCTATTGTTTTCTTAGAATCAGAGCTACATTATCCTACACAGCATTATCAAAGTACTCTTTGTAAAGGAATATGATTTTCTTGGAGGTAGGAACAGTTATTTAGATGTAATTTAGATGCGCAAAACATCCTGGCTCATGGTTTAAAGGAGGAGAGCTATGGACTTCACAGTTACTGAAAAGTCACAGATATATGGACAAAAACATAAAATAATTAATATTAAGTGTCCATAGTAGTCACACATGGCATCAATACGTTTAACGATGACTGTTAACTTGACACTGACTATTCCCGTCTCAAAATATGTTGCGTGACGCGACCAGTGAAATATTTTCTGCTATCCATTGCCATTAAAGCAAGTTCTTTCTTTATATATTTACACAGAGTGAATTTGGAAGTTACTATGGAAATATACAAACAACATAAAGTTTTATTTGCATAGAACTAAGCAGGAAATTGCTAAAGAGTGCCAACAGTCACACTGATGTTAACTAATAATTAAGAGTTCCATTCCATAGATTTCTACGATGTCTGTAAGATTTTACATGCAAGTCTTTCTCGCTGTTACTGATGTTGAAGTGTAGAACAAGGTAAAAGTTGATGATTGAGCAGCAGGCTAGGTGATTACGCTCGATTAGCGAATGAATCTTGTAACTGTCAACAAGCACAAGACCGATGTTGGACGCGAGAGACAAAGGAGGAAAGGAGAGAGAAATTGGAAAGGAAGATTCGGTTTGAGAAAACAGAGGGGGGGGGGGGGGCGAGGGGAGGAAAAACAATGAGCAATTCAACAGCAAATGAATTTTCATCTTCACGAAGTAATACGATAGAAAAGAGAACTGAACAATTTCATTGATATTTCCTGATCAAACAAAGACAAGCTTGTCTAGACTTCCATTTATTTCGCAGTTGATAAAATGAAGCAGAACGCTTGGAGCTGAAACGTATTAAGCGGTCATTCTTCATTAACTTCGACACTAAAATTATTAAAGTAACAGATTAAAGCCCGCAGCTTACTGCGTTTTCTAGATGTAACTTATTCAGCAAATATTAGTTTTCCGGGGTTTATTCTGAATTGTACGTCAAATTAGCGATAAAAATTTCAAACTTCATATTTGATATGAACGAGTATAACTAATTCCATAGAACAGTCCTTAAGAAGCTGGTAGTAGCTCATCTTGTCAAGAAGTTACTAGCCTTTTATACAATCTTAAAATTTTTCATCGAGACAACAACATTTCGCCAATGGACACTGTCCTGAGCCATTTTAATACAGAAGAAGATATCGACCTTCTGGGTTGTTACGTCGTTCAGTCTGGTAGTAGTTTACCGACGTTTCATGGTCCTAATGATGGAGGAAAGAAGGATCTCTAAAACGTCGGTAAATTTCTGCCAGTCCACACGGCATAAAAACCCAGAAGACAGCCATCTTCGGACTCACCCCAGTGAAGACTTCAAATCCTACAGCAGAACATAGACCACACCCTCACATTTTATTTCTATAATATTTATGTTAACATAATTTGCCGCCTGCGACTAGGTCTCTCAAGTGGTCACATCCCTGACTAAAACTTTCTACGAATACACACGTGTCGTCTATCTCATGCGTGTTACATGTCCAGCCATCATTTATATCCCGAATAGAAACTAATTGCGCACATAATAACTCTGTTTCTTATTTACGTGTAACAGCTCATCGTAATACAGGTTAATGGTGACTCGACAAAACTGTATTACTTTTATTTGAATCGGATTGTGGTGCAGATAAAACTGACGATATTCGCATTTCATACAACATTATTATTGTTGTTCCTGCTTCATAAGCCGAGATAGCTCAGTAAGAGAAGTGAGCGGCTAAAAGACAAAAGACTGTAGTTTGATTCTAGGAAGGAGTAGGAATTTAGATTTCGCCACCGTGTGCAGACAGGCACTGCGGCCCACCCAGCCAACAACCACATACAGGACACTGGTACCCTATCCCCTAGAACATAGGGGCGGAGCGTGTAAATGACCACTTAAATGCATCCAATGCAGAGGTTAAAATGCAATCAGCTCTATATCTGTTCTCTCCATACGCCTTCGTAAAGTGGTGATTTGTGTAGGGGTAACACGACCTAAATTTGTTTGTCCTCCTCTTGAACACCATCATGACTGCTGCTGACAAAATTTTATAAACATATTGGACTTAGAACCTGTGGAAGGCATGTGAAAATTCGCAAAATAATGTCCTAATATAACAAGTAGTTTAATTATTGTGTAGGCAATCTAAATATCAGTATATAACAAAGGACAAATTCGTAAATTTTATATTATTTTGGAATCAGATAAAATTATTATTATTATTATTAATATTATTATCATGTCATTGTAATTAGCATTCTGCTTGTTGATACAGCACACTAATAACAAAGAATTTAATTTAATTATTTACAAAATCAAATAATTAAAACGGATTTTAGATAAAGCTTTTTAAAAGTCTTTAGAATATTTAAAAAAAGTTCATTAGAAACGATTAGAATTTATAATATAAAATCAATTTACCTATCAGATTAATTATTCATTAATTACGTGTATAGATTTCATATTGCCATTTATATTATAATTAATGAATAATTCTTGTGACCCTTACAGACAAAGATATATAAAACACGCACAGAATCCTAACCTAATCTTATATAATGTAACCAAATGAAAGAGTCGAATGACTTCAATGACAAAGATGTAACCCAGTTCCGCGGTGTTCGACAAAAATAATGCAGATTTATTGAACGACAAGTAAGTTAAAAGTAAATGTAGCCATTGTGCCCTAAGAGATACGAAGAATGAAACTTACTAAACCCTACAAGACGGCATTACTGCATCAGCGAATAAAGCAGGACGAGGTTGTTACAGTTCTTTGGTTATAGGCAGTTTGTTGTCGTGATAACACAAAGTGAAAAATTTGCTTAGACTATTCGTGATATGAGTAAGGAGTACCAGCCTTTCCCTAGTCTTGCGTGCCTCACATTTCACGCAATGTGGAAGACACCGTTATAAATGCAAGCCATAAAACTAACATAAATCAGCAGCAATAATATAATAGTTGCAGTTTATCGTAACTGCACTATGAAATGTAATTTGTTACGTCGACTAATTTCTTTATTGAATACAACAACCCACATTCTTTCTTTTGCAAGATAGGAAGATCGAAAGACAGTGGTACGCAAAGAAGCGTAGCCTTAATAAATATTTTAACACTTTTTAAAATATTTTATTGATACATTATTATTATTATTATTATCCCATCTATTCACCACTTTATGGGGTATGTACTCCCATGTACCCGAGACAGACCTTGTCCCTAAGGTACATAGGGCAGCAGCTATTTCCGGGATCCATATTGTTTTTAGCAAGTGCCACATGTATTATAAAATGTTTTACAATACATGTGACACCACACTACTTCCTTCATTTCTTCTCTTGTCCAAGCCACTCTCGTTTTTCTTGATTGATTTTCTTATGAGTCTTGGGCTTGTTGGCTGTGCGTGTCCATGGTTAGCCTGCGTTGAGTTGCCTCGTTGCCGTAACCAACCTCAGCCCTTGGAGTACCTAGGCGACCTGTACTCCAGATCTTTGTCTTTCCATTCTTCGGTAGTAGCTGCACGGGATTATTTGTCGAGATTTACTCCTCTAGATCCGCCGTGTTCTGTTATATAACAGGGTCACCTCTAGTCGGATGTGGCTTTTCACCACGCACGGACGGTCTTGAGCAAAGAGAGGCTCTTGGATGCCTAGCATCTGTATTGCGCTTCACTTACTCCTGGGTGGGTGAGGGCCAGTGTCCAGCATAGTCAGACTATGGTGGTGGTGAAAGGTACTACCTCTCCCCCTCTCCAATATTATTATTATTATTATTATTATTATTATGAATTGTTTAATTGGTCCACAAGCAGCCAAAAACTTCAGGCGTGTTGCCGTCATAACTCGGATGCTTGCAGGCCAGATGAAACTGTAGTCACGGCTCGAACCACGAGATAGGCGGCTACAGTGAGTTGGGGTCGTGCGCACGTAGTAGTCGGAGCGACCCAAGAAGCACGGCCTTTTGCATCCGGCTGAGTAGTGCTTCAGCGTTACGCTGGCATGCCGGAATGAGCTTGATGTTAGCCAGCAGTGACGACTTGACTCCTCCAAGAACTCCAATTATAAGGACGATTAATTTGACAGTGAATCCTGGGTACAGCTGTCTTAGCTCAAATTATTATTATTATTATTATTATTATTATTTGATCAGAAATGTTTCGCAATAATGGTATGCTTTATTTACAAGAACTGCATAAAATGAACGTGTGATGGAAAAGTTACACCCATCTCCCTGTTTTCTGGCCTTTGACATGTTACAATTCCTAACTACTTACGAGACGTGGAAGGTGTTTATTCCGAGAAGCCTAATCACATTAAATTCGTGAAAACCTGGAATCTCACATTAGCAAGCTATTCTTCGCACGATAATGAACCGTGGATTTTAACAACTTCAGGGAATTTATTTCTCGGGCGAATTATGATTATTCCTATGACATGGGGTTTTGTCATGGAGAGTAGTAAATCTACTATTAATCATTTCTGGCAACATAATATTATCATCACCAATAAACAGGCATAATAACCAAAGAGAAATAAAATAACTGAATTAAAATAATATCTGAAAGGGGATACATTACCCCAAGCTTCTTCATAAACTGAGAATGTTTGAAATTAATCTTAAATCTGAAGAAAATGGTATAGCGTGTAGTTAAATCTTTACTACTCGTAATCACTTAAAACGAACAATTAAGAATCTGGCGATATTTTTGTTTAAATCAGAATTGGACGCTGACGTGGAGGCAGTTTTACCTAAGAAACCAAGCATAATGCTAACGGTTTAATAGAAGTAAATGTTATTTTAAGAAATTCCTCAAACATATTTTATAGATAGTGTTTCTTTGTTTTTTCTTGACGAGCCCTTCAAGAAAAACATTGTCGTTTTTCTGCTCAATTAATAATCGACTTTTCATGAAGCCCCAAAACCGATTACAGTCTACAAAAGAGTCGAGCATTTGAATCCAGTTAACATCCTCACACTCTAAAACGTCACGATCAATTTTATTATTATAATACCATTTACGCCTATGTCCCCACGCTTTCCTTCATCCACACTGATGAAATCGCCTCTTTAATATATGTTAGTATTAATAATTACGAGACCCCTCATCATTTATTTTGTCCATTCTCCTGTTACTTGCAACCAACTAATTTTAAACGTGGTTATTTTTACACTGTTTTCAAATATAAGTCATTATTTTCTTAGGTAATCTGATCATGTCCGGCACCTGCATAATTCAAGATTTAATACAGTTCTATATGTTTCGGTATTTAGGTTTCCAGATCGAAAACCGTAACATAAAATATTCCGAACTGAACTGTAGAAAATTTCCCCGAATATAATGTGGGCTGTGAACAACTACCATTTCGAGTTACCTTACCGTTGCCATATTTCTGTCAGTTATTATAAAACAAAACATATTTCAATTAATGCATATTTTTTCCTTGCAAACAGTTTGTTATAAGTAACGTTGGTTAACATAGACCAGACTACACAGCGCAAAAACCCAGAAGACAAAAATCTTCAGTTTGTTATAACATTTTGCATGAACGCTAAAGCTGATCGCCTATAAAATTTTACACTGTCAACTGGACATCCCTAAATAATCCTTCTTCTTCTTAAAGTGCCTATCCGTTCCGGATGTTGGCGATCAGCATAGCTCATGCTTGATTGTACTAGGGAATTATAATGGAGTGGTTTCCCGTTGTCTTTTCCATCTCAGTATCTCAACCGGTACAATCAGTATGTGAATGTCGCCTGTGAATTTGCACCAAATTTCAAGATTTCATATCCTATAAGCAGAAAACTTCTTATATTCCTATTATAAGGCATTTACTTACAATAAAAGAAAATAATCTATGTGGAACTGTTACCTTACAGAACAAAACTTATGATTTTGAATAAATATCATAAAAATTTGCTTTACAAGAAATAGTACACAATAAATTGGCTGCTGATCTCTGTGCACTAAAATATGTAATGAAATGGGCAGTCTCGAAGCACAGAACTTCGACCTAAACAAATTATTTATGAGTTCGGAAGAAATAAGGCAGAACCAAAACTACGAGAAGACTCCTAAATCACATCCACGAATTACCTTCACTCATTTATTTGTCAAACAAGAGGATCACCCTAAATGTCCAACTTTGTAAGAAAAGACGCCATCGCGATTTGTTTCGAGACGTTATTCCGTACCTTCCTAGACACACTGAGGGACACCGTCTGGAGGCCAAGATATGAAACTGGAACCTCTCGGGTACGAAACAAAATACGACACCACGACGTTCAGTCATCCAATTTACTCTTTGCGGCGAGAGGCTTGTAGAAGATACGAAATCTTGAACTGTGGAATATGTCTGTTGGGATAGCAGACGTCTGAGACTTCTCCCTCCATACCTCTGGAGAGTTCGTGAAAATAAAAACACAAACACGTAGGGGTTTCAGATGATTTGAATCTCTGTTCGGGATAGGAAGTGGACACTCACAATGCTGATCGTTACTCATCACATATTCGTCCTTCCATTCAATAAATTTCGTAAGTTATTCTTGAGTCAGCAGAAGTGTGTGATTACTGAACCCTGAAGACACGCAGAGATTTTGATCACGTAAATTCTATTCGAGAATATCCGCCTTCAATTTCTACCTCTCCTCGCGTTTTTTGTAATTTCTCATCTTATATAACTTTAATTTGAGGTTGTAGAAACTTAGTGACAGGAATTCACACAATTCTACAACTTAAATTTTTTTTTTGATGAGACTACAGTAAAATAAAACTGCCAGTGTGCTATAATAATACATAGATATACAACAATTGGTTTAAATTTGTTGTCTGAGGCATTTTAAATTCATGATCGAATAGATGAATTCAGATATAGCTTTATTGAAAAGTTCTATTTTAAGAGAAGATTATTAGTAATATGTTTCAAAGTTTGTGAAAATATGCGGAAGTCCATAATTTCAAAGTTTGTGAAAATATGCGGAAGTCCATAAATAGGATCATTCTTTTATCCTCAATCCACAACGTGAAGAATTAACGGAATTGATTGGATACTATAAACTCATTTGGATAAACAATGTCTTCATCAGTTTATTGAATGCTCTGAAGTCTGAATTAAGTTTCAACAAGCATATATGAGACCTTACACCAATAGCTTTGAAATTTGGCATTTGTCTTCTATCTGGTACACAGAAGTTTCAGTAACTAAATACTTCATATAGGTTTACACAAAATATTTTTAAGAAAGGAAGCGAATTTCTCGTTTTTTTTAAACATGTTTCGTTACATGTTCTCACATCGCCAAATATTGACATTAAGCGATTGATAGTTTAAAGACGATCGCTTAATAACCTAAGAATAAATCATTACTTAAATTGTAGCTAAGCTTTGGACTAGCGTCTACGTGAAAGAACGGTTGTACAGAATACACTGTAACATATCCCAATTAACTGCAAACAAATGTTAATAACACCGTTAAGAACCTAACGACATTAACAATTATTATGAACTTAAGTCCTGTAGCGTTACTTCAAAATGTGAATGGCAAGAGAAATTGATTTGTTAAGCGTTTCTTCTTAAGAAATATTTACGTAAACTGATCTAAACCGATACTATTCTTGAAATTTAATGCTACATAATTAACACAACTATTACGCATTACATCAACAACATCAACATAAAAACAGACGAACGTCTCAAATGAGTGCTAAATAGCGTCATTTAATCTAGCTTTCGGTATATTACTAGATAAAACACATTTATAATTTCAATTTCTTAAGAACTGATACATATACAACATTTTAAATCATACACTAATTCAAGCAAGAAGATGACTTGATTTTATTAAGATAGATGTTATATAAATAAATTTCGAAGTCAGTAGGGAGACGAACAGTAATCATTGGCGATATTGGACCTTCAGGTTCTACTTCCATGAGTTATTGATTTTTTTAGTTATTTATTAAATTATTTAGTTATCGCTATTTGCTGCTGTTTAGCAATTAAAATGCAGGCTGGGTTACGGCGGAAAGTCGGACGCTTCCACCGTTCGCGTGGCCAATGAAAGCTGAGGGACAGAGCGCCTAGATTACGGTGCTCTGCGGAGAAACCTGCACGAGACTCCTTAGTGTTACCAGCGATAAAGCACACTTAAATACACATACTGGGCAGTATTTGAAGTCTCGGCCAGAAATCTCGAACGGTCTAAGACCGTGAACGCTTCATATAGCACTCTTACAGGGAATGATACAATTTTAATAATCTGTAAATATTAAATATTGTTCCTTGCAACTTCCACAACTTATAATTAAATTTTAAAAAAGAAATTACAGGTACAATTTTCGTCACTGAAAGGCGATAATACAGAAAATTTATGTCGACCGACTTTAAATTACAAATATAACAATATGATAAATAATTTTAAACATTTTGCAATAGTGTATCAGAAATATTCTATTATAGATGGGCATTTTACGTTGTCTGTTATTTAAATTAGACTAATACTAATTCTTGTATTAGAGTACTTTTAAACAAATTAAAATAGATAAAGTTAAAACAAAGTATCATAATATAACAATAAATGTTTCACGGTTTTCTCAGACCAACCCCATTACGCTCAAAAGTCGCCTGGTAAAATCTAGCATAAGTTACATATTGGATGCATGACCGCCAATTCTAAATATATTTTGTTTTAATGGACTCATAAGAGTCAGATGAAAGAGATTAACAGCGTTTCAGATTCTGAGTCATTTTCTGCAATTTGAGTGCATTTTATTTAAATTCCATCACATTAATACATTAAAATAACAAAATATAGAGGTATATGTATTGTAGAAACACAAAGTTTTCCAAAAAAATATATGTAATTCAATGATAGACTCGGGAGTGATCATTACGACAATGATTTTGGTGATGATGGTAAATATAAAAAACATATTTTGTTCCATATAAATGGTTTTCCATCTCTCAAAACTACGTTCGTAAGTGAGATAAAACTTTACCGAGAAGTAACTTAATGAATCCCTTATTTCAGACAATTTTTTTCTGTGCTATTACAACTGTTGTCATGTAACTCAGCAACATGTACCGGGGTAAAGCTGGACGCCTCATAACTGTCGTCTGATCATGCGACGGGCTAGTTAGCCGCCGCTGCACGGCGCGAGGTCCCAAATTCTTGACCGAGCGGTAAATCTCCACACACAACCGATAAATCTAGAAACATCGTTTCTTCTTTTCATAAAACCTTTGTCCCACATAATTTCAGGAGGCTAAAAGATGTCATACGTAAATGTTCGTGTCTAATGCAATAACTAAATTGCCATGGTGACTTGAGATGCATCACTCGGACAGCAACCGCGAGAAATATAACTATCCAACCTGCAGCTCATATCCTACTTAACAAATTAAGTACTGCTTATAAAATATTAAATATATAGTCGAAGTTTAAAGACGTCTGACGATGGTGCGTTATAATGCGTAAGTGTTCTTTAAAACTTTGTCTACCGTCTAAACTATACAATAAAGTCACAATCTTTAAGAACCTCATCCATGTTCGAGGCTATCTCTACAAGGAGGCCCAACAGATAGGTTCTTGACCTCTACCTCCAAGTTTTACCTCATAATGGAAGCAGAAACCAGCTTCCAGAACGTTGTAATTTTGTAATGTTATAATTTATCCGATGAATGAATTCCTGCAGAACAATTTTAGGTATAAAAATACAGAGACTAAAGTGAGTGGCAATCATTTCCGTAACACATTGGAGTATATTAACTTACAATTGTTACATATGGGTAAACATTTGTCTTGTAAAATATGATTTGCTCTTCTGATAACAAACTACAGGTCGTATTTAGACGTCAGTATATAGGGCATATTACGGAACGTTGTGAGAAGAAACGAAGTTGATTTTCCAGTTAGAGAAATAACAATTAACTATGGTGAAAATTCTGCTACAATATCGACCAAATGTGTTTCGAAAATGCTTTCTATGTAATTCTCCGTAAGACACTGCACATAAAAAGTTATAATTGAAAAGCTAACAGCACTAGAGTTGCCACATTACACACAGTAATGAATTATTTTTCCTCCTTATCGTTAAAATGTTTCAAATGTATATTGGAGCCTCTAATGAAAATTACGTTTTTGTTATATTTGTCTGCAACATATTTAATTTTACTCTTATTCTTCCTTCCCTGTGCCGAAAATAACTGGGCCTCCAGGACCCGTTCCGAGACTCAGAGCTGGCTTAATTATCTCCGCCCTCGTCTTTCGTCAGCGCTCATCCCCTTATGTTTATAATATTCTATTCCCGTCTGGCCATTACCTACGTCTTCCGAGACAAAATATTTGCATGGTGCATATCCAGTCGAACCCTCAACCCTCAAACGTGGAGGACCAGATCAGAGTCACTTCGACCAATGTTTTGCGGTTCCCTGGTGGCCTTCCGGACTGCCGTAGTGGTCTCTCGGTGCACACGAAGACCCCTCCCTCCACCAATCTCCAGCACATTCATCCCATTACTTTATTGTTATCCATCGACCACAACGATGTCGCGAGAGTGACTCCGAAATTATTTGTTTTTTAAACAAATCACCATCACCACGATGGCTTTATGCTCAGACGTAACATACACAGTCTGTCAGTGTTTTATGAATAAGACCGCTGATTTTCTAATCCGGAGAAAATTGTTTTTAGTAATAAAATATTTTACTGATGTATTAGAAGCAGAAAGGCATTGCGCCTTATGATACACAACAAAAACGTTAAATAAATCTACCATAAAATCAATTTCTTAAACCGTATTTACAATTCTGCAATCCGTTTCCAGTTAGAACAGAAATAGCCGAATGCACTGCTTAAAGTTAAACAAATCCTGAATTGTCAGATTTCTAGAATATTTGGAAAAAGTATGGTTGCGGGGAGGTTGAAGCTAAAAGGAAGAAATGTTAACCGTTGCTCACTGTTTAAGCAAAGAAGTATATAATTAAATGTTGATGTTGGATGGTTTAAGTTGATCAATGGATAAATAAGAGCTCCGCGTGTATGGAAAAAGAATGAGTGTTATACGTTTTGTCGATACGGGGTTTCTTTGGCGAATTTAAGTAACCTATATATTTAATTTAATTTAATTTAAATTAATTATAATGGTCAGATATTTCCTTGCACAAGAAAAAACTGCTTACAATTATATTAAATTACAACAGCGAGTAACAAATCAGCTAATTTGGCATTGAGAAACGGTATGGTAATGAATACCTAGGGAAACTTATGTCGAAATTGTTACATAAAACTTTGAATCTTCTTTCTTATGAAATCTGAATGGCAGAAAACGCGTATAATGTTATATTTTAAATGAAACGAAGACAATAATGTTATAACATACAACTATATGATGTAATATTTAAGACTAAATACACATCGTAAAAGAAACAAAGAAACCAATATTTAACCGTCTGTCACAGACCTGTTAATGAACGTTGAGAAGCAAACTACTATAGGTTGTTACAATCACAAAGTTGCAATGTCGTCTAATTCTAAGGTTCGTCACATGGTTTTAAAACATGTTTTGGTAATCCAGCGTAAAACCAGGAGTAGGACGGGGAACGAGCTAGTTCTGCCAGGTTGTGTCATCCGCAAGAACTTGGGCGACGGCGATGCGAGACTTGCCATCTGTCAGCAGGTTGTCAGAGCAGACAACAACAGTGCTGGAAGGAGCTGCAATGTGTTACTGCGTGTTAAAGCAACTCACGGAACAGATGTTTGAACGCCTACAATTGCAGAATACACGTTGTAACTACAGCATCCAGCCGCGTATATTAGAGAATCAGCCCCTTCGTCAGCCAATTCTCCCCACCCAACTCTAGGACCAAAAGCGAACAGAATTCTTCGTGCTGACGGATTATGTCTGTAGGCCTATGGATGCGTGCAGTGAACATGTATGAACAATGAATAATTCGCAGAAATAATATCCAATTGGATGCGAAGCACATGTACAAAGAATTGGCCTTATTTCTCGAAAACTTTAACTGGGTAGTAATTACTATGTAGCATACACATAACATAACGGAGAGATAGTCATTTTTCCAGCAATACGAATATCAAAAGTTCGTATTATTTGTACCATAACCATCACCATATGCTGCAGTATAATGATGGTGATGGCAAAGTTTATGATTGCGCTGGCCGTCCACTTAACTAAGTATAGTGCACGTTACAGGTACACGTTTGAATCTCTCTGTGGGCATAAATGTTTGCCAGCTTTCCCCGGTGATTTTCGTTACGTAATGCAACCATGCAAATACATTGGGTTTGCGCATGGAGTTCTATGACATGTTCATTCACTGTAGCAGACTAATTCTGATTCGAAAGATGTCAGCGGAGGAATACGATTAATAATAAAAGTGGTTATAACACCTAATATATTTAATCAGTCAAACAATTTATATGTGGTTCCCAGGGAATACGGTTTGAATCTCGGCAGAGCCCAACTGTTCTGGCTGAGAAATTTTAAGTGATTTTTCTAACAAATTATGGAATTGTGACTTAAAGTACGCCACATTGTCTATGCTATTCTCATCTGACTATTCGCAGTCATTTTTCCATATCCCACTCAACGAACAGTTTACATAAATCATTAAACTCATTAGTCTCAGACTATTCGTGTTAATCTTAAAATGAATCTTCCTTACTGCGACTTCTCTTTCATGTTCCATTAAAACTGAATTGATTCCATGTTGACTGCCAACCGATCAAAATTTGAAGGTGCGTCATATCAAGCACGATAATTGTCACATAGTAGCTGATAAGACGATCATAGTTTTTTATTTTAATATGTGTGCTAAGCTCTAGAATTATACTGTCCTGTTTCAAACATTAGCGATATCATTCTGTAATACAGCATACAATATTTGCTACGAAGTGGATACAATATCTCATTTTTAGTAAGAAAATTACCAATGACGAAAGTAAAAAAAACATGTATTGTAATGATACGAAAATAAAGTGGGACGTAATAAAAGACAAAATGCGTTTATGAAAAGCAAAATGAGTTTTCTTATTCAGAGTATAAAAGCTGAAAATGATAACAGGATTAACCGTCAAATTAAATTTAAACTGTAAAGTCGATTAACATAAGGCAAGAATAATATAGATAAAATGCAATAGAAAACACATAGGCTAGGTCAAACTCAATATACGATTACCAATTCAAATTTCCGCTTATTGCAATGA
This sequence comes from Zootermopsis nevadensis, assembly GCF_977971745.1. NCBI lineage: Eukaryota > Metazoa > Arthropoda > Insecta > Blattodea > Termopsidae > Zootermopsis > Zootermopsis nevadensis. Next base: position 1,506,421 of record NW_028259150.1, read on the forward strand.
GAAAGTTAGACACAGACATGACAGTAATAAGCTAACACATATGGAAGTACATTTTCATAAAAACACACAGCTTTCTCTTACGCTCGCATCCATATGTCATTTCTTTGACAATAGACAACGACACAGTACACCATTAAGCAATTATGAGCCATTTTTTCATTTTATATTCAATACTGTCGAAAAATTTAGTGTAACAGTTATTCAGTCCAATGTAATTATTCTAAAACTTGCAAATTTAGAAGTTATTTAATTGAAATGTTTGTTATGTCAAAGTTAACTTTATTTGAAATTGTTCAAATGTGCGAGGATTTGAATATTTATGAGAAACAAACAATTTATTTTCAGAGTGTCATGCTCGAATCGGTTTCATGACGATTCTTTCCACGCAAACCGACCGCAAAACGATTTCACACATACTCAGCATTATAGCTCAAAGTTTCTGTACATTCAGTCTAAAATGACAACCCATATCTAAGCTGTGATTAACAGTACGTAAAATATAATAAAATCTTCTCTGGCAATCAGGCGCCCTCTGAACCCTGATGATGGCGACAGAGGTGGTTTGTTCGTGTAACCATTCGACGCGGCTGATTGCCCGAAAATATTTTATTCACATCAGTCGCCGCGAAAGCTTCAAATCATATATTACGAAAATAATTCAATAACACGTGATGGCTATTGGCACGACGTGATTTAGTGTTTATTACCCTAAAGTACAAACGTACATCGTATCTCTGGTGCAAGTATAACTTACATCTTTTAATCCAAATATATATTTTCCTTTTAACACAGATTTATAAGTAGGAATCAACATCATTAAGCAGACCCGTCTTGAAAGTCTAAGAGTCGCTAAGCAAAACAAAAAATTTGGGCGCTCTGTGAGAGCAGATTGTTCGTTAACATGCATATAAAAGCCCGAAAACTCTTCATATCCCGTGTAACATTCAGGAGCATATTGTTTCTTTACGGTGAGGACTTCCTAGAGGACTGCCTAACCACCACCCATTGTCGACTGTCTTCAATTGTTCATTGCATGGGCTCTATTCGCATCTGTATTCTACATGTGCAGGTCGCCTCCAGCACCCACAAAACGAGAAAGTCACGCTGTGACACAAAACCAAATTAAACAAACTGACTTGAAAGCATAGAACATCTGTGAGGAGTTCCACAATTTACTTACTTTTGAAAATTAATGGCTATTCAAATGAACATTGCTTCTTCTTGAAGTGTGAGTACAATTCGAAATTAAAGTCTAAAACTCGTAAATTATTTTTAAACGCAGTGAAGAATTGAGAATAACAGAATACAGATTTATAATAAAAAAGGAATATTATTATTACTAAGACATACCGACTCATTTTGTTCATAGAGACTGGTCATTATAATTGGAATACAAGGTATACAACCTTAAAATCAGTTTTCTAATCAAACATATTTTACATTTAAGGGATGGCAATAAATCTAACATAATTCACATCTATAGATTTTCCTATAACACTTTACACAGCGACGTTTCGTCATCAGTAGTACAAGGATGAGCTACCTGCACGACAACAAAGTAATTCCTAGAATACTGACACAGATTCAAAATTCTTTTATAATCACTTACAACTAGAAATTTTAAATCAAAATCTCCGGATCATCACCAATATTTGTTGGAGTAAAAGATAAGGGATGGGTGTTTTTAAGATAGAAACATAAGTCATTCTATGTAAGTATGTAGTCTGAAGAAAACTTTTTCGTTCTACAAAACTATATGATCTGCTCTGAATAATATAGCTAATATTACAAAGGATTTGGAAGATCATCGGAGTAACAAAATGGCGACGACGCGCCGAGAAATCGCTGTCGACGTCATGAAACCTCCTCTTCCTCCTCCGAGGCGACGTCGCGTCTCCGCCACCCGCCCCTTTACCTCCCGTCCTCAAAAAATACTTGCCAAGCCGTCCCGTGCCCCTCCTCATCCGGTCCCAAGGCACTATAAGCTCTAATTGATACAAATTAGCTCTGGTGTCGCCGGTAAATAATAGAACTAATTAGATCAGAAACCAGTATCAACGAACACTCATATCTATAAGCGAAATTTAGCTGAAGAAGTGGGCTCTATGTCTACTCTTGCTACCAAAACGGGCTAATTCAATAATTGGAAAGCAATCTAAGCGTAAATGGCAAAGAGTAAAAATTGTTAATTTGCGCGTAATGAAGTAGAACGGCGGTGGAGAAGTTAGGGTGTCCTAAAAATATATTGCCTGCTTTTAAAACACGGACAAAGTGTGGTACGGCGTAGAAGCGCCGCCTTACGAGGATAAACAGGTAGGTAATCTTACCGACGTTCAAGGAGAGCGGCTTAGTGCAAACCATTGATTCGCCATCGTCTTCTGAATTCAATAATATTTCGGAGATAATGTATCTTCGGTGTTGGATATGAAGGGCTCTAACGAAAGCTCCTCTTACGGAGCATTGAAGATACAGAGCTGTCCCCCAAAAACCCTAGGCCTAATGTACAACTGCTGCCTCACTATACCATAAGCTGCAACAAAGTAATATAACCGAAAACTGACAAATGTGGGTACAATGTACAGCTTAAGCATTGCATTAACGAGACCAATTAACTCTTAAAAATAAAAGCTCATATTTAAATTAAGTTAAATCATGACGGAAAGGTGACGGAAACAGCTGTAAGCACATTTGTTTCCCGTAGAGCTTTGAAAAAATTAAAGTTCTCTAAGAAACAAGTAACAACTAACACAAGGCCTGAATTTTATGTCGACTCGTCCAGTATTTTCGTTTATCAGTGACGTATTACTATTAATAGCGTATATAGGCACAAATCCTTAGTAACTAATCGAAACAGTCTTTTGGGGAAATATTTTAATTACCTTCTATACGCAAATGTGGACAAACTGCATGTTTCCATTTAACACAAAGGTACAAGCGGGTGACGAAATTGCAGCTTTTTTGTTCGCTTGTAATTTTGGAGAAAATTAACGCCTGAAAATGAATGTGTCCGTTTTAATATAAATCTAATAAATTAATGCCACTTTCAGTGTCTTACATTTAAGATTGCGGTAAAGTCTCGCATGTTGGTCTTAGAGCGGTCACAAGTGTTATGAAGTAGACCGGAAAAAATACTTAGACAAATCTACGTATAACATTGAAAAAGAAGCAAGCTCACATTTGAATAAATATTTTATACCACGTAAAATTTGTTCTATTTTCGGCGGTAAAGACAACTATGTGACTGTAAATAAACCATGACAAAGGCAATGAATTTCTAGGTAATCAATCCTTTTAAAATTAATATTTATATTATTGTGTTCACCTGTGCATTTACTTTACAGGCAAGATGGCAAAAATAAAGTGTATTAACCCAAATCTGTACAGTCTTGTGAACGTAACATGATAAAATTACACTATCAAAAATATTTATTTCACTTCTACACACTTCCAAAATTGGATCTGCACACTGAGTATCTTGAGCGACCGTAGAATGTACGAGACAAAGCAAAAAAATCTCCTAATCCTAACTTATTGTACATCATAGTGTCACTGATTATTATTTAAAATTTTTACTACTATTGTTTCCTACGTGTCTATGTTGATCACAATAGGACAAAGGTGTTCAATTCTAACACACCACCAATAATTCCGCTGCAACCTTCTTTCGGAAACTAGTCATGAACGTATTCCCATTGCATCTAGTCTCATCATATGAACTTAATTACAGAAGTCACGAATACGTGACCCAATACATTTCTACATGAAGACTTATACACGAAATACGAATCTGCGATTGTATGATCACATGGAAGCGCACGGTGTGTGTTAACACAGTAAGCACTCAAACTGCATTCGTTTGAAATATGAAAACATTTTACTGACAATTTTTGTTCATTTTGAACTAACCGTATTCTGCCTCTTTAAATGCTATCTGTGTTGTAGACTTCACAGTGCACCAACAACACATTTGTTGTTCGTGGTTCTCGCATTATACAGAACTTGTAATGTTGCATAGGGTCACTGTAAAAGGTAAATGTGTTTTAACAGAAAATACATACTTTTTAATAGGTTCGAGGATAGAAGTGAATGTATCGATACAAAATCGTCTTCTCAAGGCATAAAAACTTAGAGATTACGCGTATTTCTGAGTGACAAATCACGGATTCTATTCAAAGACGAGTTTTATTACTCAAGAGTTTCCTTAGTTCATATACGTAAAGCTACCAATAATATAAGTACACCATGCGCACTTCTGCCCTAGTCAAGAAACCTTTAACTCCATCTTCCTTATTTAAACCAACAACGAAGAATCAAATAAGTGTATAACCACCACATAAAGTGTCAGGATTAAAGTTATTTAACATAAGACTACTAATGAATTATGTAACTATCTGAATTCATAATATTGTTGAAAGCTACTAGTCGCTCAACCGGTCAATAAATTCCAGTTCGTTGCCACATTCGCGACTGAACCCTATCTTGACCAAGTTGAAACTAGTTCACACCATAAAATATTATATCTATATCAATTTCTAAAATATTATCAATCTACGCTAGGTATCTGACGTAGTCAATCAATGTCAACTACTTCGACGAAAATTGTGTATGTATTTCTCGTCTCTCTTGGCGATATAATAATTCATTAGGTATTGCTTCTCATCTCTCAATAATAATTTTAGGAATTATTTACAAACTAATACATAAATCTGCGATATAGACATTGTAAATAAGTAATTGTTTCGATTATTAAATTATGATAACAGAAAACCGTTCATTTTGTGCTAAAATCGTATTACAGGCTTTGACGTTCCACCCAATTCGTTTTACGGAGAACAAATTATATCCATGAACCCTACACTGGCATAAATTTAAGTTAAGAATTATGTGGAAACTAAATAATTTTAAATTAACATTTGGGTCCATGAAACATAAGAAATTACTGTATTATCATTTTAGTGATTCCTCATTTTTATCACACAAACCCATGCATCAGACAAAGGTGCACAAACCATGAACAATATTACATCTTATTATTTGCCTTAATAAAGAAAGTATGTCACGTATTGCAAATTTATTAACATACCAACATTGCACTTGTGGATGCTTCATCGGACGGTAAGATGTCATATTTCGTACTGTCTAAGTGAAGTATCCATCTAGGTTGAGAGTTCGTACAAAAGTCGCTGTAACGGTGCTGAATAATTACATTCATGTAATAATAAATTGCTTCGGTAGAATATTTCTACAGAAAGAAAAGTCCTTAATAACTGACAGTTCCCGAAAAATTAAATTTGTCTGATGCGTGGACCAAAGAATAAAAGTACCATTTGCCGCAATTACTTCTTAGTATGTAAGAATGTTTCACTGTTTGTTGCGATTTAAAAAGAAAAGTTACAATCTTGTGTCCATATTATTGGTGGTATTATTAGTGTTGTTATTACTGCCTTCTTACGTAAAAGCTACCCCTTCCTTAGACGCACATCTGCCAAAAAAACTATTTGAAATACATAAATATATTTAGTTAACATTCGTTACACTTCATTAATTTTAAAATAATAATTTGTTTGTAGCCATTTATTACTTTATTTCGTATAGTATAATTAAGTAATTATTTATATTTTGTGTATAATATTATTATAATGGCAGTATTTTTAAATTTATTTTGTGCTGTATGTGAAATTGGTTATTTGGCTGTTGAAGCAGCATACTGAAATAAAAATTAAATTATTTAATCATTACTATTATTATATTATTAATGTTTTAATGTTTTCATCTATTAGTTACATTTACTTGTTATGAATTCCGGTACCGTCACTGAGTATTAGATAATGGAAACTGATTTGGATACACCGTTCTTTGTCCACCTTCACAGAATGAGGCTCTTACAATAAGGGAACCTCGTTTGGAATTGATGTAATGGAAACTACGAGGTGAGTATTTGTAGTACTACAAGTAAACGCTCCCTTCTGTTCAATTCCAATGTCGATAATACCTACTAGAACAGAGAATGTCTGGTGGTACGTCAGACTACTGAAAAATACTGACCGAATAAGTACAAATAAAGCACAAATTGCTATTTGTGAAGCTAAGATTTAAATCTCAGTGTCCTGAAATCGTTAAATATAAGCGAAGCACACGCTGAAAACGACAAATGGTCACTATTAACAAACGAACCCAAAACGTCTTTATGCCGCTGGGCACCTCTGTAGTCAGATGGAACTTGTGTATGCTAATATCCTTCGTTATCTACGTACTTGACAGCCGTGAGGAAAATGCAATCTACAACTTGTTCTCAGAAAATACATACGGCTATCAAGGGACGCAGTTGTCTTCCACGTTCCGATAAAAATTTGTCTTTTCTTTTGATTTGTCACGTTTACCAACGCTCACCTCCCTGAAGTAGGAAGAAAAAAGTCACACGAAGATGCAAAGAAATTAAGAGACTGCTGTGTGTGAAGAACCTTGCGAGCAAACACTCGCCTGAGGTCCTTCAAACGCCCCCCACCCCCGAGAACCTCATCCCTTCACCTTCTTCATTACGCGATAAAGAGCGCCATTACCATTCTTGATGCAGGATTGCAGATGTCACAGATTACAATCAGACTCGAGAGGGAAAACCTCCTCGCCACCCCTTCCAAACTCCCAATTCCTCACACCCAGCCCTTCTGCAGTCACCAAAGGGATGTAAGGGTAAAGATGAAAGGGGGAAGGGGTTGAAGAATTAAGGACCGGAGTCCTTGCTATTGATTTCTCGCTTTCATTATTGCTTCTCATTTCTTACCCCTCTCTGGGTTCCTTATTTTAAGTAGGTCCTATACATAGCGCCCAGCTTAAAGTGGTTTCCGTTAATGCTTATAAATAATTTAGCATTCAATTTATAATTCAAGAACAGTGCAGTAATTTGAAGGCACTACATCAAAGTTCCCGTAAGACAAAGAAATGTGTCTAATTGAAAAAGAACTATCGGAATCTATACTAATTAAAAATATATTTCATTTTCGAAGAGATTCAAGTACGACACAAACATTTATTAACTACACGGTTATCAAATTTTTATCCTTGACAGTTATTTATTCTTATGATTCGTAAGTTGTGACTAGTTATTAACGAAATATGTCTCTTAGTATTTATTTAATTGAATATGGATGTTTCGTTAGACTGAATTAAAACATACGGTTAGATTATATTTGTTAAAATAAGCACATCGGTGTTGTTAATTGTCCGTTTGCTGCAGACGTTTTCAAAGGCGCGCACCCAGCGAGAGGCAGCGTCGAAGAGCGCGCGGATCGGAGCGACGGGCCTGGCGGCATTAAGTGTCCACAAAGTATTTGCTTCCGACAAAGCATTGCGCGCCTGTTTTAACATCATTCAAGTTTCACAACTAAGAATAATCGCTACCATAAAACTAACTGCTACAGATAGACTTTAAATGCAGTCAGAAATTCCGTTAAACGGAGAACGGTGACAGGAATTTACGCCTGTCTATCAAACCTCCACAAACTGTCGTCAACTTATAATGTATCTTACCGAAATCTTTAAGTAGTATCATCCCGCAACTGGGGTGTACTTTCACATCAGAAATCAGTAATTTTTCACTACTAAACACGAGCCGATGCTCGAAACAGCGGAACTACGCAGGAACATCACTGTATCACCAAGTGGAGAATATCTTCAAGTTGTCTTCAATATATCTTAACCACACACGAAGCAAAGTTAACCGGAGTACTGATTAAGCCATGAAGTTTCTGTTAGACATTAACCAAAAGCCAAAGAAAACCTTGGTTGCGCAGGAGTGGGTTAGTTACCAGAAGAGGGGGAAAAGAAGTATGAATACCACTAACTTACTTTGATGTAAAAGAAGAAAAGCTATATAAGAGTAGCGGGGAGGGAGGTACGAAGAGGGGGAGGGATGGAAAAAAGTTTTCAAAACTGTCATAAACTTAAGAGCAACCGAAACTGCAAAGTTGGCCTCCCATATTGACTCCCAGTAAGAAAGAGTAACTCAGGAGGGGTGTGGTGTGGTTGTTGGAGGTAGTGTTGGTAGTTGAGGAACAAGAAGAACAAGTGGTAAAGTTGAGGAAGAGTAGGGGTGGGGTTGCTGGGGAGTTACTCGAGTCAAAAGAAGAGACTTGGAACAAAGTTGTACGCTTTGCTATTGCTACAACTCAAACTACAGCGGCCTCAACCAACAAGAGGGCAAATTTTCGAAAACCTTCTCAACAACTTAACTTTTCTTCAGAAAGCAAGAGAGAATGAAAGGGAATGGATTGTCCCCCACTCCTCGTCAAACAACTAACTAAATCCCATCAAAAAGTAAGTTTGTTTCTCGCCGCCTAAATAGTACCTGAACCGGGCACTTATTCTCCGTCTTACCTCTGACGGAAGAGCGTTGATGAGGTGCGCATCGCCCGCCGGATGCTGGTGTCAATGACTGCTGCTACCGCTGCTGCTGTCGGCCACCCGCCTTGATCGTCTTCCTCTGATCAAGTTGCTTGCTGGTTGCTGCTACTACCGGTGGACGTTGGACTTCGACGTCGTCGTGGTGGTGGTCCTATAATCGTCCGGACCGCGCCGCGACGCGCCTACGACTACAGCCGAACACTGCCGAAGTAACCCGAATTGGGGAGGAGAATATCTAGAGAGAACTAGCTAGCTATAGCGTCTGCCTGCTGAGCACCTCTCCCCAACTATGGTAGAGAGCCTTGCTTCCACGCTGTGGTACTGGAAGTTCAGGCGAGACAAGGGAAGAGGGTTCGGGAGCCTCAGCAGGATCCCAACGTCGTCGGCGACGGCGGTGGGACGGCGGTACCGGTAAGTGAAGGAACCAACCGGCGGCTGTCCGGTAGTTCGGAGCTCTGGGTTTGCACGTCTGTTCGTATCCGACGTCGGGCGCACTTTGCGGGTGTGTGTGTATGTGTGTGTGGGACCCTGGCATTACAAGGGGAGGGAATGAGAGAGAGAGATTGAATCAGGGTGGACGAACCACTGCCTACCGGGCTACGAGAGTGACAGAGACAGTTTAGAGACGGGCGGGCGGAGAAGCTAGCTTAGGCTCCAAGCAAGCAAGCAAGCTATTGATTCTGAAGAGGAGGGGGTGGGGAGAGTAAGTGCAAGCACTGAGGATTACACCAACTTCGCCTTCTGCTACTGTTGCTACTCCGAAAACGTCATAAAAATCCCAATCAATTTCGTGAAAACTGATGTCAATAAGCATAATCGAGAAAACTCTTTAAGACATGAAAACTAGCGTCAATAAATTACTGATTTAAGATTCACAAGATTTTTGCTGCACATCATCAATTTCTCACATATCAAGACATACGCAATAGCCACAAGTCATAAATAAAGATCTTATTGACCTTCTTAAACGTATGACCTACATTTTCACACGGGATGTGTTGCCCTCTTATTGAACTGAGGTAGCAGGGCGTTACAGATCACCATGTACACTTGTTGTAAAGACTATCTATAAATATAGCTATGTTTAATCGCAAGTGTCTAAACTAAGCACTAAATTCGAGTGAATAACTTCAAATTACCTGAAGAAAGTTTAGTATGAGGTTTAAAAACTAACCTATCCCTCAAAACGCCCGGGACGATGTTATGAATTGATAAAGGATGGATTTTCTTTTTTTCTCGTTGATTTTTGTCACGTTCTAAAATATTACTTTATCATGAATTTCACGCTGATTTTTTAGGCTACTTTCTTTTTTTAATTCACCTTTCTGTCTGTGTCATTACTTTAAAATTGTGAGTGACTGATTTTTACGAAGTTTTATATGAACGTTATTCCCTGGCTAACACATCAACTTTGTACTTCATAATTTCCTGTAACCAATAATAAGGGGCAGAACTGAAATTTTGTAAGGTGGTACACCTTTAAAAACACACATATTCTGGTAAGATAATTGATTATCATATAAAACAACATGGCAGCGTGTAAAGATTTTTTTTAGCTTTCAGTTTGACAGTGTTAGCTATGAAAAACTAAAGCCAGACATGCGAAATTTGGTACAGAGATAAAATTGTAATCATTCCTACAAGTTATACGTAACACATTCTTGTGTGTAAAGAGATTAAAATCAATAAGACGGCTCCAAATTTCGAGGGCATATCTGGAAAGTTTTATGGAAAGTGTATCTGCACTTACGTAGGAAACTAATATGCATTAAATAAACTTATATTACTTTAAATTTAATATTGGTATACGATTTGTAAGACTAGAAATCTGTGCAGTAAGCCCCCTTTTGTGTTATACCCAGAAAACCTTTTAATCCTTGTAAGCCACCAATTAAATTACCGAGCTATTAATTTAGTATTAAACATCGCTAAATAATTAATATAATCTACATTCATAATTAAGAGATAAATGATTATACATGCCAAGCTCTGTATTTTGGTCTCAGTTTGAACTGTGACTGGCCATTTTGCTACTTATATTTGGTTTTTGTCTCCTTTTATTTATCGCAAAACATACTTAGCACATTAGCGACCCCCATGAATAGAAAATTATACAGACAATTTTAAAACCAATAATAGATGGAATAATTACAAAACTTCGCTTCAGAAAAGTAGAATTTCGTAGGAAAGAAAACGAATGGCAAGTGCTGCCGTTAGATTTGATTAAGTCATGCCAGTTACACACAGTTGAAACGTTTCTCATTTTACACATTCTTACAAAGAGAAGAACTCAATATTTCGAGGGTTTTAAGATCCGTATGATTACTACGCGGCCAACGTCTAGATCTGGCGTACGTGCAAGAGGTTTTCATCATATCACATAGGAAATAAATTTCAAACCTCTACGAATTCTGTATAGAGGCAAGCATATACCAAACTAGTATGTACGTACATACGTTAATACTACATATACATGGGAATTACTACTACATAGCACCGCCAAACAGCCTTTCGGTCACTTCCCAGATTAGGTACGCTAGACAGGGTTTTCCGTTAACTCTTGCCTCGCAAATTAAAGAAAAATCAGGGTGGTAGCTCTTTACTGCTGGCTCGCTTAGGAGGATACGTCTCTTTCTGTCTCTGTCTTTCTTTCCTTCTCTCTCACTCTCTATACGTATATGTGTGGCTGGGGTAAGGGTGGAGAAGGTCTGAAAATGTTGGCTTCATCGAGAGTTAATCCTCTTAATAGATTCTAGTTCGAGTCACTTGCTTTGTTGGCTCGGGAGCACGGGGTGGAAAGTGAAGGTGGGGTGGAGGTTGAGATCTGGGTGGATCTATGAGGGGCAGAGCAGGCGAGATTTTAGGACCATGCCAAAACACACAGGATTCTATTTTTTAAAAATTCCGTAAAAATATGATTGCTCGAAAGCCATTTTTCCTAAGTGGGCGAGAGAGTAACGTTCAGCTTAAAAATTCGAGTATTGTACCAGATAATTTTTACGTTCAAATTAATCGAAAAGACGAGAAAATATACGTTTCAAAAGCGCGTTTTATTTTAATTAATCAATTAAATTACTGAAACAGTGGAAGTCATTAATACAGAAACGTCGCTTTTCATTAGCAGTGCCCAACGTCAGCAAAGGCAGGCGACTCTGATATCAGCTGAATGCTGTGTGTGGTCATATGGGGATTGTTACATGCCACTAATTTGGTTCCACTGTACACACATTTCACAGTTACAGGCTACACTCACACGGAACACTCCATAAAGTTGCCTTATGACATCTTTATTATGTGCTCACAATTTTGATGTCAAAACTGGAATTTTCTCTATTCAGGTCTGAACTCATATTTTTTGCATTCTCCTTTCAGAAATTATTAAATTAATTACAATATTGTTACTTAAGTGCCATTATTTATTTTTATTCAATACAATGTTTCTCTTGTCAATCGATTCATCTTTGTTGAGTAATCATTTATTGCGCTAGGGTAGAATCACAAACAAAACTTTTGGATGAACAAAACATTTGACGATTTCTAAAACAAATACAAATGATAAAACGGCATTATATTATCGTATTCTATTTTAGAGTTCATACGAATTATCTAATATCTTAAACACATAATGGACCACAATGCAATGAGATAAAACCAGTTCGAAACTTATCAAGCAAATCTTTATAATCGTCATATCCTCACCTGTCGTTTTAGTTACACGTGTTCATACACTCCTAGCGAAGTATTAATCCTTATTGGTAATCAAATAGTGTACACGCGTGGCGACGCCTCTCTCGAGACAAGACGTGTCTGTATGAGACGATGGCATAGCTAATCGCCCGAGAAGACTTCACCATATCACAGTTTTAGTGCTGTTCAATTTAACATTCCGTCCAGTACGTGACTTGTCACTTCGGATCCAAAGACGGGTCTTTATATTGACGGCACTAATGGTTTTCCATCACATCCTATTCTTCGTTGAGTTTAATAAATATTAATTGCACAAGGAGAACTCCACACCAGGGATTTACACACTATATGGATGTATTTCAAACACCTGGAGACCCAGACGGTTCATTGTTTTCATACTGTAGACTATCCGGTCAGAACACGATGTTCACACCTTCAGAGGTGTCAGGGGTCAAAATCTCTGCCATATTCGATATTTTATGCGGCCAACTCATTTCTCAAATTATGCGCGATTTGCGATAAGAATGTTCTAATTTTAATAAATTTTAAGTTCCAAGTGCATGTTTAATAATTACTTATGTAACGCTGTTTTATATTTTAATTAAATAAAATTTAAATGTGTTTCAGTGAAATTAATGTTTGCGCGTGTGAACTTATGGGAAATACAGGAACAAAATTTAAGATTAAGCATGGAATTTCTAAAAGTAGGCAGCCATGATTTTCGCCACCCATGTGATGGCCCCCGGAACTGTCGTCTTTTTTTAAGCGGCCCTCAGTAGTCACTGAGTCCTGATAAACCTCGTTTAGAGGACTTGAATCTAATTTCGGACTAATTTATCAGAACAATTATTAAACGTCAATTTAATGGACTGGCTCTTAAATAAATGAAGTCAGTCAACATAATGATCTTTGGCTTTTAGAATATCAACTTGTACCAGAAGAGGTTAAAATAAGGTAGACTCGTATTTAAAAATGTTTGAAATTATGTAATTTATTTTCATCGCCCGGTAAAAGACACCCACTCTCACCGACAAATTATTATACTTAAATACATATTTACTATTTACGGTTTGGCAGATTTTATAGGAGTAAAATTAAATACGATTTAATTCTTAACAGATAATAAGAACCGTTTTTAAATTGCACTGGCTATTGGGCATACGATTTGCAGAATTACAGATTCGCCGATCCTTAGCGTCAACTTCTCCGACAGGCACGTAAGGCGTGAAGCCTATTGTAGACCAATAGCGCTAATAAAGTTTTTCATAAAACCAAAACTTAAGCTTATAATAAAACATATTCTCCGTTGTGTTTCACTGCCTGAATGTTTCAAATCAGAACTGTTAGGGAGACAGAATTTCAGCCCTCATTTTTGGAGGCTAAGAATGAAATGTTAAATGAATCATGGTAATCAATCTTCATATAGGTAACACATTAAAATGGCGCTCCTAACTGACGAATCTTAATTTATCACCACTGCACTGAATACGTATCATAAACCGACACTATAACAGCGTAACTGAAAAGCAATGACACTCAAGAATTCCTGCTCTTTACATAGAAGCACAGACAGCGATACAGACAGATACAATTACACCCAAGAAGTACTTCCACAAACAATTACCCAACTATGTAATGACGGTCTTCATTATTTGCGTGTTTCACCACAAACTATTAGCGTGGTAAAATAAATAAAGATGGGATAGGCTGGAGATACTGAAACGTATGCAAGTTTTTGATCACAAAACCTGAAAGTATTAGACCATTTGTAAGATCTAGGTGTAGATGGAAAGAATATTAAAATGGACCTCAAAGTTACATGGTATGACATGTGGTCTGAATTCGTCTGAATGAGGATAAGGTACAGAGACGGGCTTTTTTGATAACGATAAAATACCTTCGGGAAACCTTTTGCTTGCGTACCTAAGCGCCCAAAATGTTCTCAAAAAGGTTTCTGTCCCGTGGAGACAGTCACGTGTCAAATTATTCTTTATTAAGTATATAAACAGTAATTAAATCTTGTGGAATAATGGTGGGTTAATTTTCAAAATTACAGCAGGGAGCAGATTATTTGTATGACTTGAAGCCTGCTCCGAACTGACGCTGCTGATCGGCCGAGATGATTTTACTATATTATTTTGTTATAATTAGCAATAAGTAGCAGCAGTAGTAGTAGTAGTAGTAGTAGTAGTAGTAATAGTAGTAGTAGTAGTAATAGAGCGGACTCAATTTATGTATAAATTCTTCCCCATACATATAATCTAATTGTAAATGGTAATGGCATATGTAAAATTGTTAAGTTTCAAACTTGCTTTCTTTACTCGTGACTCCAGCGACAAAGTTTGGGCCTTGGAAATTATACTTCAAGAACGTTTGGCGCGATGAGCCCATCTACTGACTTAAAAATCGATAAAGGATCGGTATTAACTTCAGAGACAAATATTATAATTTTACTACTAATCGTACGATATTTCTCCTATTTTACCAGATGTAAGCATGTACTATTCCACTCCGGCCCAACAATTATTGGGGTACATATTTGAGTGTTGGGCGGAGGAGCCACAATTACAATAAGGGCGATATTTCTTTTCTGCGTGGCAACACGACGTAGAAGTCCGGCGTGGGACGTCCATGCCCACGATGCCCGCGACTCGCAGACTCACTCAACGTCGGGACGCTACCACCTCCTCCATACACAGGCCTATATATCTACGCAAGCGCAACAGCTCCTCCCTGCACGCCCACCAAAGGCTTACTACCTTACTTTTTTCCCCTCCCACCCACCCTTCATCCCCACCCATCGCCCCTCTTCATATCCTATCCCCATCTCCGACGGAAAAGTTTGGAGAAAGTTTTAGACGGTACTTTTAACTGATCCTACACTGGCCGCCTCATATTTTTTATATGCTGTATTTTTCGTATCTTGAATGCTATATATTCTGCAGGTCACACAGATTTAATGTTTACAATGAATCAAATACATTTTATGTCAGTGATTTTGTTCTCTGAGGTGCGAAGAATATTAGGTTCGAGTCCCGACTTATAACTTGAATTTCAGTGTTTGTCGTCAACATGACCGACCGTCTAAACACACGCACTGTGGCGCAATACACTAAAATGTCTTACAGCTAAAGAAACTTGTTAGATGATTACCATAATTAAAAAATATAAAGAACCGGCGGTAAAGACTCAGAGAGGCTTACTTAGTAGGAACGCAGCACTATATATATATATATATAAATGTCTGAACGTTATTTTATACTATTCTTTTACTGGAAACAAAGTTGATATTCTCTCTTAGTCCAATCAGCTAAACATAGTCTAAATATGCACCATAAATAATAATAAATATTTGTTTCATAAGAATATTTGATTTAATATGCATTTATATACACATTAAAATGAAACGTTAAGAGAGGTCACTGGTAAAATCACATTACGTAAATATTTCCTTCATCATCTTTTTTCAAGCACTTTCATGTTCGGAAAAATTTTACCAGATTTACAGCTTTTGTGTAAAATATGTAATAACTTTCGCGATTATGAAATAGCAATATAACTTATATCTTCGTTTATTATCATTTAAATATATAAATAACTTGCTAAATAATTACTGGTTGTCCACATAAAGTGTTAAGAATTCAGACCATAGGGCGTTTTTACTGTGACCTATCACTTTCAGTTTAACAATCAGTTGATCTAGACAATTTTTCGTAATTATTCTTAGCAAACACGGAAATCAACTAGCAACCTAACCTAAGTATGAATCCAGCCAAGTGCCTGAATAACTGACTACAGACCTATGAAAAGTAGTTCGGAGTGGACGGTTCAGCACAAGTAACACTACTAGACCAGACAATGAGTCGTTTCAATCCAGCAACAGTCTCATAACTAATTTACCTAAGTTCAATTTTAATATTATTACACCATCTCAATTTCTGCCTTCCAACTAAACGATTTTCACGAGATTTCCCTATGAAAAATCTGTGCAATGTTCTTGTTTCGAGCAACCAATCAATGTAAATAGCAGCCAATCTTAATCTAATAACTACTAATTATGAAAATTCATTTCAATTCATGTATTTATGTACCTGACAATAGCTAATGAAGGCCAATTACAGCCAAGCACAAAACAGCAGTTAATGATAACATTACATTATACAGATGGCATATACGATAAGAAATAATACTAATCAAAGACAAACACAACATCAGACACAATCAGAGATCCAAAATGAAACACTACAGAATATAAACAGGGGAAAAAACCTAATATTTAGAAAACTTGCGTATATGTAAATATAAATTACCTATCTAAAGCTTTTAAATTATTGAGATGACTATCTCACTGGTCAGTGCTTCTTTTTCTTTTTCTTTGTACGTGAAGAAGCCGATGTGTACAACCAGTGTACGTTGGCTCAACTGAATATAAACTTATTCGGTGGCTATGAATTGAACAAACAAAATATAGTCGATACGGGGCCTAAGGGCTATAACTGTCTCAACTCCCTAGAGCTTCCCACACCACGCAGTGTACAAATGAAATTCGTAATTGTCAAACCAGCTGCTAATATATCTCGATATCAATCAAATTAAAATCGACTTCATTCTCTCATATAATAAAACTACTCTACCTTCGAATGTAAAGCATGCGTATTTAAATACCCTTCCGCGATCACTGCTTTAGGTGAACTGTTCTTTGTTTTAATATAATAATTGATAACTTTGAACATGCAGGTCTGTATTTCATGGCACTTTTACAGCTTAAATGTTGAGTTCAATACTCGGGTATCCGACTCAGTCAACCGTGTCTCTCAATCAAATATTGGATATTATTACAAAATTAATATCGTATTTCAATATAAACATGCTTATTGTCATATCTGTCTATTTCCCTCTAAATATCTCATTAAAACTATGAAAATTATATTCGCGCACATTGAATCCTGTTAGATATTTTATTATCATTATAGACGAATATTACATTTCTTGAAACTAGTCTATTTTTTTCGTCTCTAAAATTAAAATTAAATTGAAATTAGGAACTTTTATTTCAGTTAATCATTTAAGTCAGCAACACACACTCGACATGTCTATTTTGTTCGGCAGCAACATTAATGCGTGTAACAATTCAATTCAGTTCAAAAACATTTCTTATGCACCAAACGATATTTATTCTAATTACTACCACACAATAAATAAGGTACAAATGATGCGGAGAATATTTTATTTTGTGGACTCTGTCAAATTGAGACGTGCACTGATTTCGGAAACTGCATAAATGTAATCTAATTTTCAGCAACAGAGTTAAGCCCGTACGTCTTGTAATGCTACAAGAAATATAATCTATTCTGCGACTTGTTTAGATGAATGGTAACATCCAGAGCACAAATTTACAAGGTCAGGGGGTCACTCCCAAAAGGGAAACAGAAAATAAGTTCCGATATGTCATCACGTCCACATGCTTCATATTCTACAAACTGGTACCACAAATTTTTATTTTATGTGTGAACAATACATCATCACTCGCTGAAATATTATTATATTAACATAAATGAATTGAATTGAATTGAATAACTTTCTATTTAAAATTTCTATACTTTAAGAAGTGACTGAAATAATATATAATTAGGAAGTCGTTTTTGTCTGTCCGCATGTTTCAACTTTTCGTTTAGAAAAGATTGATCATATTTCGATTACGTTTAGTGTTGGATTTAGGCTTATATCAGAGCTGCCGGTGGAAGTAATTTCGATTATAACCGGTACATCCAAATCGTGATTTCAATTAAATTTTATAACCATTTTATGCATCAAAAGTTTTTTAACAGTATTAAATCTTGGTTCGTGGCACTCCAGATCACATCAGAGAAACAATAAATGCGTACAAAAGATCTAGTTGAAATGCCTGAATGGGAGGAATCATTTGGACGATCTTTGCATAGACGGGAGGACAATATTAAAGCAGATCTTAAGGAAACCAAGTAGAAGGAGGTGGACTGGTTTTTTTGGCTCGGGGCCATGATCTGTGATGGTCTCTATAAATCTTCGAATTCCATAAAAACTGGAATCTGACTTGCTTATCGACTATCAGGTTAACTGCTCCATGGTGACAATCCAACGAAACACATTACACCAAGCTGAAATTTTCATTTCTATGAAAGGCATGACATCTTAGAAACAAATGCTACATAACGTATTAGTACACATCTGAGTAATACCCACAACATCCTGTTCAAAAATATTGTATATGTAACAAAAAAATGCAAACATTTTGTACTTCTTAATAAGAGACATTCTTTTCGTAATAGTTAAAAAGTAATACTACAGAGGAATACAAACACGCAACAAACGCACTTGTTAGACACTGAGCTACAATAAATACAGTGTGTTCATTAGCCGATATCACTTGTACCTTGATACCATTAAGACAGAAGTGTTAAATCCATTCTCTAAAGCCGGTAACTAGTTTTAGAGTGGCTCCACCCATTGGTCTAAACGCTATTTCATTTAACTTATATTTTAGCAATATTGTATAATATATGAGGTTATCACAGCGGTGAAAATGTAGACTGTATTCTAAACTGTCGCGCCGTATAGTATCGTAAATGGTTAGCACACTTCCGGAGAACCGAGTCTCCTCCATCTTCATAATTTAAGTGACACAATCTTTTGAAGCGTTGCTAACCACCTACAAGACAACATGGCGTTACATCCCAGAAGACCATAATCGCTAATAGCAATATTGATTTATATCCAACTACATTATTTGTCTTGCCATTTCAAGAATCGTTTCAAAAATATTCCACTTAAGAAACAGATACGGCATATAAAATAAACTTGTAAGTTATCTGTTATTGATCTTGTAAAGAGCAGGAACCCTAGCTGTGCAGCATCGCAGTCACGGTCCAGCGGCTAACGTCTGAAGGGGTATGCAACTCGCATGCTTTGCAAGTACGACGGGAGAGTGGGAACAAAGTCTAGAAGGCGGACATTTAGCCCAGCAAGAGGAACGGACGGAGATGAAGCCAACGAACGAACAGTAGCCGTGTGGAATAGCGCATGGTAATTCAAACAAAGGAATCCATAGCTCCTGGCTATTAAAACATTCAAGCATAGTTACTACTAGTCCTCTATCGTAATCATCATCATCATCATCATCTTCCTAGTCATCATCAGTGGACGTGGTTTAAAACCACAACAGCATGGCTACATTCTATATAACGGGGACCAGCTCTCTCTCTCTCTCTCTCTCTCTCTCTTTCCAAAGTTGTCTACAGCAATATGGATTACAAACACAGACAAGAACCATTTATTGGGTTGCAATACTATATGATGTTTCTTCTATTTTCCACGCTGCTTTGTAACTGTAGGCTTCACTGTCGTGACACAAATAAGTAGTGGTGGAAACGAGAAATTGTGTCGAATATATGATAAGCAAAAATAAATATCATAAAATTTTGGTACATATTCTCTGCTTGTAAAAAGGAATTACTCAATTGTAATTTCTGAAGTATACTGATTCACCAACTGTAGATATTTTTAGATATATAATTTTGAACGCACATAGAAGTACACATCCATTCTTAGGTTATTTAAAATCACATATGAATCTAGAGAAGTCATAACTCAGAAATTATGTTAAACATTGTCCATAGTCTTGGAAATATTTTAAGAACACGACATTCTGGAAGTATTTTGAAACAGTGATTAACATACAGATCAAATACACAGGGGTTTCGGATTACATTCTGAACTATAAGCGTAGTGTACGCACGCCTAAATCAACGACCAATAATCAATATAATTGTGTTGTTGTGAATCATTGCCACAAGACATATAGTTCTCCAAACTTCATGTAGTGGCGAGAAAGACACACGAATGTGATGAACAGTTTTGGAAAAGGCAATCTTAGTTATTTAAATTTACTTCCACGGATTTTTTGTTTGAGAAACTGAGTAAAAGAAGGAAGCACCTCATTGAGTACAGTCTCTTCCGTCGAACTAAAGCGATTCGAAATGAAGGTCAATCACTCATGAGCATGACAATAATTTCTCAACATGGATAAATAAATGTGTATTTTTCGCCAAATTACACACTTCTCTGAAGCTTAAAAATAAAGTCTACCTCTCATATTAACTCCTAGCCACCAAAATCACAATAATATAATTTTTAACTTGTTTCATTCAAATAAAACTTCGTCTCTCACCCTGAAGAAAGAACACAGGTAGTTGCAGACGTGTCTCTGACACATCGGCAACGAAAGAGAGAAGAACGCTACAACCAAGGAACACATGACCACGAACTCCTGAGACCTGGGTGCCAAGGGTTGGGCTCAAGAGTGAAAGAACGAGAAGGAGGAGAAAATTAGACAACGGGCAGATTCATGATTTGAATGTCTACTCTTCGCTAAATATTCTTACGGTGATCAATCAAAGCAGATGACATGGGCGTAATTAAACATGTAAGAGCGAGGCGTAATACACTTGCAGCAGTTTAGTTGGAAAACTTCAAGAAAACTGACCAGTTATGGAGATCTAGACGCAGATTATATTGTAAAATTGAAATTTATAATAAATGCATGTGGTGTAACAGTACTGATTGGATTCATTAGGCTCAGGACATGATCCAGTAGCGAGTTATTGTAAACACGATAGATACTAAACCTTTGGATAACATAAAAAATGATCATTTCTGAATAACTGTCACCTTTACTGTATGATGTTACTTAGATGTTAGAGTAAACTTGTAATTTGGGATGTAGTGGATTTTGTGTTAAGTCCTCGTCGGAATCATCGTACCTACTACAACCAAAGGCTGTGTGTGGAACGCAAAATTATGGGAAGCTCTTAAGTGTCCTGAGTTTGGTCTAGACAAAAGCGCGGTTACTTTGTTCCGTTTACATCATTGTTATAATCTTTTAAGCGGAAACCGACAGCGGTATGGCAATCCTAAGTCGGTAAATAAGCACAGATAAGTAAAAGTGTCGGACGTTTTGTGAATTATGTCGATAGAATTAACAATAAATAAATAAGTTAACAATAACAATAATTGTAATTTCACAACAACCAAACCGAGCCAATTACAGAAAAGAATCACAGAAAATAATAAAATGTAATAAATCTGAAGTTACAAAATTCAAACGTTCAACACTATTTCCCGCAACATGAGACTGAGTCACATCCAGCTCCATCAAATGATTTACAAGTTAGATATCCCTTTTAATATTATCTTCAGTTTATCTCGGTTTGCGTAAAGGCTGCTTTCTAAGAAATTTCCCCAACAAATTCTGCAAGAATTTCATATTCTTCTGTGTCAAATTATCCTTTTAGACTTGGTCGTTTGACTAAATATTATAAAACAGATAGACATATTCTTTGGGCTCTTTGGTTAACCTGGATTCAAACCTAATCCAGTTTTGAGTCTAGCAAATTAGGGGATTGAACTCACACAATGTAATTTCTCTCTTTTTAGGCCACTACACCCAAGTTCAAATACTTAACCACACCTTTTTATTTTCAGATATATGCCTTTATTAATATTTTAAAAGAAGCAATCGTTGCCCATTTTGAATTTTTTAAATACTATTTATGTACGTGCTTGAAAGCGGAGGGGGTGATAGCGTAGCAATAAAAACAACAACTTAGCATACTAAAGTAATAATACAGGTCTGTCGATAATAAAAGTCAGTTCACTGCTCCCAACTAAACAGCCATTATAATTTCACATATTTACAATTAAATTTCATTTGTCCTGACCACAATGCAGTGTTTTTCTATTCATACATTGAGTTTTGCGTAAACATCTATGCGCATGCGTTGCATATGTTCCATTTTCATGGCACCGCTGTTCCATGCGAAATGTCTTCATTTCTAGTGTCGCCCGCTCCTACTCGTCGGAAGATGTGCGCAGATGGTAATCGTAATGAGTATCTGTTTTACTGGGGCCATAAATACCAGTTTCAAAAAAATTATACACCGCTCTCTACCGCCCTGTGGTACAGTCGCTTTGTCACAGAATAGACTGACTACCGCGAACACAGCAAAACCATCATGCAGAGACGTTCAACAGATCCCAAAGAAGCGGACAGTGTCCTCAGTAAGTGAATGGCCAGCCAAGATAATTCTTATCTTATATAATCCCAGACTAAAACAATGTGAGAAAAAAGGCCGACTAAGAAACATTTCCTGACTTAAATTAAATTCAAAGCTTCATAGTCTGCTTGCCTATTACCTATTTTAATATTACCCTACTACCTCTCTCTACTTTTACAAATGTAACTATTCGCTTCTAGCGTTATTATCAGTACAATAGAAGATTCCTGTCTTCTGGGTTGTTGCGGTATGTAGTCTGGACGATTTTAACTAACATTTCAGAGGTCATTCATCGCCCTGATGACGGAGGCAGTATGACCTCTGAAACGTTTGTTAACATCGACCAGACTACGCAGCGCAACAACCCAGAAGACAGAAATCTTCATACTCATCGCCCTGATGACGGAGGCAGTATGACCTCTGAAACGTTTGTTAACATCGACCAGACTACACAGCGCAACAACCCAGAAGACAGAAATCTTCATACTCACCGCTGTGAAAACCTCAGATCTTACATCAGTACAATAGTTTTTAACGGATCAGATTTCCAGTATCTCAGATTATACTCGTTGCAAATGAGACAAAAACACACAAATTTAGGACAGCAATGCGTGCTTGCAGGACTCGCATTTTGTAGTCATCTTTTCAGCTGGGAATGTACCTTGGTTCACGTCACAGAAAATATCACATGATATTACTTTTTCGGTAGCATATCAAGTGTACCTTAAGAAATTCTGACATGTAAAGCTTCAACGTTGTACCGGAGTGTCGACACCTAAACTTTAGCCAGAAAGTCAGATGAGGACCACGGCCGTACTGCAAATACAGAAGCCGAATCGAAGGGTGACAAATGTCCGGGGCCCCATGTTAGTGCGAGTGGACACATCCGTTGTACTATTTGTTAAGAATTGCAGTTAATTTTTAATGTTGTGCTACAATCGGTAAACAAACTTTATGCCTTATTCCAGAGTGACACTAATTTATGAATGTGAATTAAATTTGGTTTCGTACTAAAAGTTGTTCAGTTTCTTACATTTAGTCCAAGATTTCGAATTTAGGTTACTAAACTCCTTACGTTTCTTTACTTAAACAATCAGGAAATCGAGAATTTCAAACTGTTCATATATATACATTTGAAAACATTTCTCCTACAGCAATTTGATGTATAACTGATTTAAGTGGGAGTCCGAGAGGGAACGTAGGTGTACAACATCATGTCCAGAAACTTTGCGGTACCTAACCTACTCCCCCCACCCACTGTGGCGATGTTGGAGCCACCTCGTAATACAGCTGTCCGTTACAACTGTTAGGACATGAAGCTGACTCCAACAAGCCAAGCCCCTGCCTGCCTGCTCAGTTCTAACGCCCGGCCTCGCAACTTGCCTGCCCTTTAATATGCATGTGGTAATTCAACCCTTTTAATTAAAATTACACGGAAGGATGGAATAATACGCGAGTTATGTTAGGGAGTAAACAACAGACAAGTACCACAGTAACCATGTCCACATTGTTCTCAAAACTTTTTCTAAAAAGACATATGTACGAAATTTTACTTAGGTCCAGTCTTTATTACGTGTGGCAAGTTTTAATTTTTTCTAGTTTTCATACTTCTTTGATTTATTACGCTTTCTATG
Source organism: Zootermopsis nevadensis (assembly GCF_977971745.1). NCBI lineage: Eukaryota > Metazoa > Arthropoda > Insecta > Blattodea > Termopsidae > Zootermopsis > Zootermopsis nevadensis. Next base: position 1,530,233 of record NW_028259150.1, read on the forward strand.
ATGGAAAGTGGTTTAATCTTAAGGATATATAACTTGATGCCACTGTAACAAGCATCTGTGCAGAGTAAACTTGCAAGTAAAGAGCTAGTTCATCTTTTACTTTACTGGATGCAAACAACAGTCATTTTATTTAATCTGGGTAACAAAGTGTTATGATTGACATATGGTGCCCTGCATTTTGGTGACAAGGGTAGAACATTATGACCAAGCTTTCGTCTTTGCAATGCGATGCCTAATCAATAGCTTTGAACTGAATGAGACAACTATCTGTGTTTATTTGTTAGAAATAGTGTCATTCATATGATATTTCAAGCGAAATATAAACATATGAAGTACTTGGATAATTCATGCTAGTTCCTGGAAACCTCCAGTCGCTCAGCTGACCATCAAATCCGCCGTCTTTTGTAGGAACCGAATCCTTGGTTTCATGTTAACAAGATCTCCTAACTGGATCCAGTCATCTGTTAACTGAATCCATTCCACACCCCATTTCAAGAGCCACTTATATCATTCTCCCAAATTTAATCAGATCTTCCAGATGGTCTCTGCCCTTCAGGTTTACCAACTATAACTTTGTATGTATATCACATCTCCCAACTACATTACATATTTTATCACCATAATCAAATATTATAATATATTTAAATTATACTCGACAAAAAATTCTATGTACGTTAATGTGTTTATGTTTTATTAATACGTACTTCTTTTATTTTCAATTATTTATAAGCATAAACCTCGTCACAAACCTTCAAGCATACAAACGAAATATTTTAATTCTCGGACTATAAATTCATTTTGTAAGTCTGTATGTTGCTTTGTTTGTTCTTCTTGTGATCCGCTTCGGTCCCTTCAGGTTAACGAGAAGCATAACATCAAAATCGACAGCAGCTCCCCAAATATCTTGGTGTTTTCGATTCACGACTATCCTTGTCTCATTCAACACCGCGTCGGTGCCAGTATTTCATGTGGTAATGGTGTATTATCATACGGATCACTTGCTATGAACTTCGATCATTAACAAAGATTATACACCGCAAAGAAGTAGCAACTATCCCGAATCATTTTAAAATATTATCGAAACAGTTCTTCCACTGACGTCAACGAGGACTAAGCTCCACATGTACTCGATTTCAATCGGTAATCCGTTTACAGTTTATCTTGACGGTGGCGTTCCGTGGCTTCCTTCAGTCTGGGCAAATGCCGACAAAACACCTTAAAATAGGTGAAGATAACCTCCTTCCAAATTCTAGCATACCATTCGTAGTTTTCCTACATCACTGGATGCCATATAACATCTAAAGCTACGGATTGACGTCAGATTACCAAACAATAAATCAATGGGTCTTGTTCGATGTTCGACGTCAAGGTCGACGTCACGGTTCTATCTCTCTGGTGGAAGGTAAATATTAATTAACCAATCGATAATCTTACAATATAGTGAGAATGCCCTCGTGTACATTAAGAAGAGGGTTATACTGTGAATTATTTAACCAGCCTACCACATTACACTACAGCTGAAGTATGTGATTATTCAAACGGATTACAGACTGCTGAAATAAGAACTACTGTAACTTGGTACACAACTCCGTTAAACAACTGGTAACGTTTAGTACAAGAATAATCCACTGTGCATAACACCATTATTATCATAAATTTCTATATTTTCGAACTTCTAAGGCGGACTTCATTTGTGAAGGAAAGAGAATGCTAGAGATATCATAACATTATATATATATATATATACACTGTAAACACATATCTATATACAGGTTAGTGTTTATATAAATAACTTCATTTAGAATCGTTTTGCAACAAACAATTTACTTCACAAATGTCTCTCTCCTCACTGCCACTTAAATAAAATATGCACTCTAACTATTAATAAAGCCAAAATTAAATATTTTAAGACAGATATTAATTAAGAGGTCAACTCTGTAAATACCAGCGGTAACTATATGTACCACCTGCTTTTTTAATCAATAGCGCTTGTATTTTGTATCTCTCAGTGTAAACAACTCCGTCAGTAGGTCTCTGTGATGATGAAGTCTTGCGTCTTCTTTGAGGTACGAGTTGAATTCTTAAATATTGTTTAGACGAGCTTTGGCTTCGAGCTGTTAAGCAGAAAGATGTTCGTGAAATGAAATGTGTTGGAGTAATGGCTGTGTTTATTTCTTATAGGCTTAAAGTAAATATGCTACATTTTGGAACATAGCCTGCTGCGCAGACAGACATTACCCCTACCAGGCTCAAAAAAATTTTGTGCAAAAAAGACTTCTGCTATTAATTCTCTAATTCACTCTGTCTGGTCCGTTCCTCTCTATAGCTCTTTCCTCTCCTCCTGCTGCTAATTTTAACCCGTAATTACCGTGACTGCTGGTGACTAATGCTGCCAACATTCACATCGTCTGTCGTTCCAGATTGGGACAAATATTTCAGCAAGGCGCCAACATCCTCCATCCTCCTCATTTCGCCACCCTCTGTATCTCCACGACACTCTTCCGTCTTCCTCGTTTTCCTCCCAAATACTTCCAATGGACGGGTTCCAATGTTTTCTCTCGTTCGATGTATAACGAGTTATTCTTTCGATGATGCTGATTCGAAGTCGTGCTAATGAGGTTACGAAAGATAATTTTATATTTTGTGTCATTTTTACTTTTAAGTAAAGTAGAATATTGACAATGCCTGCGGTAAACCACGTCTGTTCATTACTGCTTTAAATATAGTTTTAAAATTAATAGGTGATTCAACATTTAGTCCACAAGAGCACGAACAGAAAAGTCTTGACCTGAAAATAACTCCTGATTTTTGCCTGTAGCAACTAAGGAAATCCATGAAAACCTGAGACAGGATATCTTATCCCAAGCTGAGATCTAAATCCTATATCCACTTCTTCAATGTAAATCTGACGCATTATCCTTCATCTTGAAAATGTCAAGGCAATATCAGGTCATAACTCCAATACATGTTTTATTACGTCACTCGCAATTCTTGGTTGAGGTACAGGGAATTACAGCGGTTTCTTCGTTGTCTCTAATTAAATTTAAAACTTGAAAACCTTAGCTTTGATGCTGGTTGAACCCCACACAATATTCCCTGTGTCCGTTATATACATTATTAATTATAAGTTCTTAAATACTCAGATAATCTGGAAAACCCATGCCAGATAATTAATTCACATGTTGCCTTTATTAGTCTCCAATTACTCGAATAATATGTCATGAAGAGGACAAAACATCACGATCCTCAATGTGCAATTTCCTCCACCCTCTTTTTACTGGATGCAAATATTCTCCTCGGCATCTGTTCTCAAATACCTTCAATACATTTTCTTCACGTAGAGTGAGATACCAAGCAAAGAAGACAAAAGGTAATGAAAAATTATGACAATAGGTATGTTGAAGGTGGCTCTCTTGTGAGGAGGAGCTTACTGTCTCCATCATCCAGGTGACAGAGGCAAATAAACTCCTCTGAAACTATGGTAAATATCTACCACACTTCACATCCTAGACGACAGCCACCTCCACTCTTACTGATATGAGAACCTCAAATCTCACAAATAAATGCCATTTTTATAATTATCTTTACTCAGATGAAGTTTACAAGTATAGATGAATGCTATAGATTCAAATTACTGCAACAGGAAGGTCCTGAGATGAAAAGAAGTTTGTGCAAGAAAGAACATTGAGGTTCAGCCTTTTCATCTAACTGGCGGACGGCTGGAAGCCTCGCGGTGCGGCATCTTAGGATCGTCGGCACACATACAAGCTAACGACTAATCTAGTGGCTTCCACACCCTAAGCAACAAGAATGCAATGACGGTAAAGCGTTTATGGATGTCTGTGAATTTTAATAAGCCCGCACGATACGAAGTCTTCAAAAGCAAGACTATACGGCCATAGCATTAAACGGAGGGCACGTACATTTTAACGGAAAAGGATGAAAGGAGTTAATTTAAGTCTACGAAATAAGACTAGTCTTGGTAGAATCAAACATGAATCCCTACAAAAATTTTATCTCCGTAATTTTTAACCCCAAAATTTTTGCTGAGAATTTCTTGTCTAGCTGAGCCAATATTTCGAAGCTTCGCATGGAGGAAAGTGCCCCACTGAATTACTGTTATAAAACAATTCTTTGCGCTGCGAATCGGAAATGCCATTCTAGTATATAAATCAGGAGAGTCGTTGATAAGACTACGTACCCCCGGACAAAGTCTGCTGAATTGTACTGGAAACGAGGCGACTTGGGAAATACACATACATCTATGAATTACTACCAAAGACGATGTCTGATGATGATCACGACAATGTTAATGTTTCGGTGACAAGAAGAGATTTGCATGCAGTAACGACTTCTGGGCGGCCCTCGTGAGCGAGTGAGCACAGGGCTAACTCGGCAATCTCTCGGACGATTCCCCAGACAAACACACGAGACGCGCGAACAGTACGCGAATTAGTCGCTGCCCCACACACACACACACACACACAGACACACAGACGGCGTCTTTTGTACTGCTCCAGCAACATCGGCGCTCTCACTGTTGTATAAATCTTACGTATAAAAAATATTTAAACGAATGATTTATATTATGAAACTAAACGTTGCGATGCAGGAGATGGCTATTCTGATTCGTATATGAGTGGTCCAGAACGGGAATTTAGAACCGAGTTATAGGTAACCTAGCACTTGCTTCTTGTAATTATTCTAAAAGAAGTAGTAATAATAAGCTGGTATATATTTCAATGTGACAATAAAATGTTGCATTTCGTTTTAGTATTATGGTATTCTGCTTTGCAGGCAAAAGCATTCATATCACATTAATGCAAATTTCATACATATTTTTTTAGAAAATCAAAGCTAGGGCCCATATGAAAAATGTTACGCAGTGTCTCGGACTTGAATAGATTCTTTAGAACGGCCAAGGACCAAACATTCTAAGGAAAAGGAGGATATGATGAGTGTGACACGCACCAAGGATACGAAACATGACAAATGCATACATTTTGATCGAAGAAACTGAAGGGATAGGATAAATTTAGAGACCCAGACACAGAAGGAATAATAAATAGTATTAAGGTAGACGTAAAAATGAAGAACAGATTCATCGGGCTAGTCACAGCTACAAGTAATGGACTCTTATGAGTACAGTAATTAATATTTGTCTAGCAAAATGTCGGGGATTTATTGACAGGCCCAGCGACTCTCAGCTGTTCAACGACTCTGCTTGGTGCTTAGTAAATTATAAAATACAATCCATCATATCTTCTAAGACGCCGTTAAAATCATTCTCATTTTAAATTCACAAGCTCTAATATATTTTAATTAATGCAGTTCGTTTACAAAACTATGAGCATTGTAAATAAAAATTAACAGTATGTTGCATTAACTGAGAGTAAATAAGTTCAAGATACTGAATTTAGTAAAATGTACGTATTTTATTTGTAATATGGCATTATTTTGAGAAGTTTAACAAATACATATTTTAATGTAGCACAGAATTCCAGTGGGTGCTACAGTAAACATAAAGCATTCTCACAGAGAGACAGACCGCCTCGAATACATTCGTGCCTCATAAAATAAAAGTTTTCCACTCTACCGAATTTAAGATGATAAAATATTTATCGACGGAAAATAATATTTCACATACACAAAGGTCTTGTAATGGCAAAGTCCTGACCACTTAAAACTGCTGTAACGGTCTGCGATCTTTATGCACAACGTGGGTGGGAGCTCCTGGCAGCAACGCCACTCTCTACGGTTCAGTCAATTTCTGCAAGCGACAATGACATACCTGAAGAAACATCCTCTATAAACAACCCACAGTGTCTGCAACTCGAAAACTTTGATCAGTACTTTATCGTGCCTGGTGAAGTTTGTACGCAACTGAAAGTAAATTACTCTCTTGCCATCACCTCTACGTAGCTAATGGATTTCCTTCCAACTTGTGAGAAAGAAAAGTGAAAACTTGTAAGACAAGAAACAACATTTCGCTGACAGGGTAATGGTGCAGATGTAGCATTAGTAACAGAAACTACCCTTATTAGACTCGCTGCAGAGGTCGGTCCAGTCACCTGATATCTGTGCCCTTTTGTATGACGCATCTCATACTAACAAAACAAATTTCTTCATAATTTTCTCGTTATGTAGCATTGTCAGATAACTGACACAGGTTCAGAGACCTTCAAAATTTGGATGCTCTTCTGCACAAGTGACTGCTGATGGAATAATCTCATAAGAAAAATTTTGTATTTTATATTTCGCAATAACTATAATGTTACTTCATACACGTAAGACAAAATATGTGCTAATAAATAACGCAAACACTATACTAGTTATAAGTAGGTTTACAGAAAACGATATTAGTAAACTCGTATACTAGAGATCCAGAATGATGTATATTTACTGAAATCTCCAGTAAGACTACTATTACGATCATTACTGACTGCTATTACTCTCGTCCTGACTGAGGCTTGTGGTGTTTTTTCTCAGTCCCTCCTGGTAAGCGCCGATATAGTCCCAACCTCGACCGATTTGCTCCGTTATTGTTTCCAAGTCATTATATACTAATCACCCAATTACTTAACGCTATATGGTCTCAGCTCCTGACCGTCGTTAGATAAAACATAGGCAAATATATACAGTTTTAATTTGTGAAAATTACACAAAGAAAACTTTAACTACTACAGGTTTCTCTCAGAAATGCTTATAAATTGTGAGAAGTGCTAAATGTTCAATACTTTCAGAAAACAAATTAAATAATCTATTACAATTAACTATCACCCTGCAAACAATCAACAAGTTTTTTTCCCTAATGACAAAAATTGCGTTTTACATTATACAAAACATTAACATTTTAGGCCTTATTAATATTATTTAGCTATGTTGATAGGACAAAGGAGTGTAAGTTATGAAGTGAATTGTTGCAAGAATTTCTCGAATTGTTTGTGCTTTCAATTTTGTCATGAACATAACCGTACAGCAACTCATATATTCATACACGGATTCTAGCAGTAAAGTTATTTTCTAAGACGCATTTTTCTTTTACTTCTTTTAATATCAAGTCTGGGCAGCAGTTTAGTTTTGGAATAGCCAACAACAAAGTTACTGGGAGTCTTGGCAGACAAAGATAGGGCACGAGCTATCAAGCACAGTATGCAAGTATGCATTAGAAGCGGCTAAACTACTAGGCATGATAACCATGCAGATAAGCAACTACATTGAAAGCAATGCCACTTCACCCACACCTGAACCTGCATAAAGGGGCAGTTAATTATTAGCCAACAATGCTTCTGTTACTGCTGGACTACGGGCGTGTTTGGCTGTCACCGCGGAGCGTGATGAATGGCGAGCAAACATCCAAAAGAAGGTGAATATGGAGAGGCCTATATACATCATCATCCCTGCTACTCCTTCCTCCCGATCCGTACTGTTATCCCCTGTTCCTCCGAACATCATTTATGCGTAGGAGTAACCCATAAACTAATTGACTAAGGTTATGTGCACTATAATTCAAAATTGTAATTTGAAAATGGGGTCGTTAGAGAGAAAAGTTTTATTTCAGATATTTATATCCTCAACTTTAACCTTCAGATAATGCCAATTAATGAAATGGAGAACAGAGTAAATGAACTGAACGAACAACAATTGTTCACAGAAAGAAAAAGCAGATAATGGAATACACTTTGAAAATTTTGTAAAATTAATTACCGAACAAACAATGTGTAAAGATGTATTTACACTTCGGTACATTATGCACTGTCCCTTGCTTTAATGAAAGCAAACAAGTATCTTCCGAGCTACTAGCCCGCATTTTGATTAACTTTCGTCGGATTTCGAAAGTAAACGAGTATTAATTGGATATCCCTCCTCCAGAACCTGGTAACGTGGATTCCTATTAACTTTCCCTCAATAGTTACACCGCTGAGTACAACGGACGGATGCTTCAGTGTTGAAGCATTAATCGCATCATTTGTGGAAATAAAAATACTGCCACATGCATTTCGAATAAAACTGAATAGTTCAGTAAATTTTACACCGTAACATTTTGGACTGTCACGCAGTGTTTTCATGTAGATAGTTGCCAACATTACGGATACAAATGCTGCCAAAGCTTTCTACACTAATGATGGAAACAGCAGACTCCTATGAAATGTCGATAAGTACCTACACTACGTCGCAGGTTACAAGTCACAAACTAAACTTTCAGAACCGTGAAGACAAATCCCATGTTCAGTAAAGTGATACAAAACTATATTGTCATGAAGGCCACAAAACTCAATGGTATAGTCTCCCATGGGAAATACAAAATAAAGTTAATCAGAATTCTCAAATTGTTACGGTTTGTATTCTACATAAATCGCCGGCCATCAAACTTTCTTCATAAATTATTCTTTCCCGGAAAAAATCTGACGAAAATAAATTGACAAAGCTATTCAACAAAAGTAATACACAATTAAAGCCTAAGCAGATGACAGAAATTAAAGAGAATAAAATTCTGTCTCTCTTCATAGTTGTAGAGTCCTTGAAGGACATTTACCTCTCACACATGACAGGTTTCTTAATATTTTAGACGTGTGGTACGACTCCTTGGATGAGTGATCAGCCTGAAACAAGGCCTCTTTCTATACAGGACAGCACAGCACAAAAAAATGTGAGTGGGTTTCAAAAAAACGATCCAAGTGTCCGAAAAATTATGGCCCAATCCTCAAATCGCGCGATCACTGTGACCGAGAAAACAAAATACTACTAATACAAGTATTCTGTGTATGAATAGTTTTAATAATAATACTTAACCACACCTTAACCCTATAAAGCCTAGCGGTAATTGTATGAAGCACCTGGTTTAACAGTCAGTAACACTGCATATTGTATTTATTGGTTTCGTATTTCTTTTAATGTGGACTGAGATGACATCTTCAAACAGCTGACCATTGTAATTGAGGAACGATATGTTTTCTTTGCGGTACGGACTACTTTATCTATAGTATTTAGGGGTACTTTGGCTCCAAAGGATTTATGACAATGTCGATGTTTGTTGTAATAATCGAACCAGTCTCTTAATTATAAGGTTAAGTTAATTAAGATGTGTATGGACGGGGTGCTTGGGGAGTTTGTATAGGTAACCTTATGTCGGATCCATTCCCAGTGCACAATGGCCTGAAGCAAGGGGATGCTTTATCCGCCGTGCCTTTTAATTTTGTGCTCTAACATGTCATAAGGAAAATCAGAGGGAATCAGGAAGGACTCGAATTGAATGGTCTGCACCAGGTACTTGCCTATGCTGACGATATAAATTTGCTGGGGGATGGTGTGGGTACCATAAGCAAGAATGCTAAAACTCTCCTACAGGCTAGCAAGGAAATAGACCTAGAAGAAAATATAAACAAAACTAAATACATGAGCGTAATACGAGCAATAACGGCGGAACATAATTAAAAATAACACATTATTCAAAAATGTTTCAGAATTTAAGTATCTGGGAACAACAATAATGAACAGAAATAAAGTCCATGTTGAAAGAAAGAGTAGAATACATTCGGAAAACGCTTGTTTTATTCAGTTCTAGAAACTGTTATCATCTCGTTTGATAACCAAAACAGAATATGTAAAACAATAATTTTGCCTCTTGTCTTGTATGGTTGTGAAACATGATCTCTTATCGTGAAGGAAGAAAGTAGATTACAAGTGTTTGAAAAAGGGTACTCGTGAAGATATTTAGACCTAGGGGGATGAAATAAATTGGAAATTTAAAATTTTGCATAACCAGGAGTTGCGTGAATTTTACATGTCACCTAGCATAGTGAGGATAATGAAATGTTGGAGGCTCTGACAGACTATACATCTAGCGCGCATGAAGGAGTTAAGATATGAATACAGAATTTTGGTAGGAAATCCTGCTGGGAATCGACCACTGGACAGACCAAGAAGGAGATGGGTGGATAATATCAAGATAGATCGAAAGGAGCTTGGCTGTGGTGGAAAATGGATGGAGCTGGCTCAGGATCATGTCCGGTGGAGGGCTTTGGTTTTGTCGGTTGGATCTGCAGGTTCTGCTCCTCTAGTTCAGGTGTTTTGATACAGAGTGGGCTTAAGATTATAAGCCCATTTTGTCTTGAATATACTGCTCCAGCCACAAAATCAGCACCCTAAACCGATGCAGTAAAACTCTTAAGTTAATAATAATTAAGAATCTATGGCAAAAGTTGTGGACAGGAACGTTCACGAAAGGACCTAAAAGAAATAAAAATAAATTTTTAACGCTTGTGTGTGTGTGCAGTGCCTACAACAATAGTAACAAAAATTCTAAAAATGAAATGATCAAGGATGATGACCAAATAAAGAAGTAATGTGTAGGCTACTCACATTCCTAGAATCTGTAAACCAAACTTACAATTCACAGAAACAGAATATTGTCGGCTCACGTGAATTCATGTTCTGAAAGCTTCCACTGATATTGAGCACATAAATAAAGAGATGTAGAGATAGAAAAGAAGTATAGTGAGCGTTAGATAGTAAGGAACAGACCGTGCAGCTTTCCTTTAGTCTTAGAACTACCGCAGCAACGAAACCAAATAGGCAGCGAGAAAGGCTGGCAGACAGCTCTTTCAGAGCCGGAAACAAACCAAATGCCGGAGCTATAGCAATCTCTCGGAGCGTGTCAGTCATGCAGTGACTACTTCTTCTCCTCGCAGTCATCGTCTCTGACTGTGGGTGACGACGGAGGATTTCAATTTACGTCTTTCCCCACTGCTGCGTACTGAATCACGGAGTTGCGTTCTGTGAACTGCAATATGTACTATATACAGCAGACTTGCTTTCTCTTCTAGTGACGATTACATGCATTCGAGAACTGGAGACAAGAGGTTGTCATTCAGTTTGTCCATCCAATTGTCAATTGTCCTCCTACTCCTCGACTGCGGAACTCTTCAGCCGCCCCCCCCCCCCACCATCTCCCTCTCTCCCTCTCTCACTCTCTGCAGGTTCTGTGCAAATCTACAGCATATTACATTGTCTAGTAAGGCAGAAAGGCGTATGGCAGACACATTTACTGTACATTCCTTCTTCATTTTATATAATAAGTTGGTTTCTATAGGAACTGTCCATAAATGAAACGAAATTTTCCGATGAAGTGCATATAATTTACGATACGTTATTTTAATTTTTCGTACCTCATCAGTCTGATGTTCAGTCTTTACAGATAAAAATATATTGTAACAAAGCCAATAAGACTACACATACACTTCGCAGAGCACTTCACTGCCTTGTATTTCGATAATATATTTACCACATCGAAATCTGTTTAGAAATAATGTACATTTATACGATGTTAAAGGAATTATAAATTTTGTATTAAGCTTGTGTATAGTATTTTTTTGTGGTCAGTCGTATTCAAAAGATTATAAAAGTGATACATTGAACCCATAAGAACCAAAACCAATTACTACCCGTCAAATTTTAGTATGATCTCCAAACCAAATTCAAATAAAATCCGTTTATTATTTCCGGGGGTGAATAAGAATTTACGCAGACATCCTTAAAATCTCATGAGTTTTGTACCTATAAAATTACTTTCTATGACTGTTCTCACCCTGCATCCATCCAGAATCACGTTCCGACAGCTTTATCCTCGGTAAAATAGTCCTAGTGGCTATTGGATGGGAGGCTGGATAAACCAGAAACGTTCTGAACGTTATGAAGGAGAGAAAAATAGTTTTCCCTTTCATATTCAGTCAACATACTGACTGAGCTTACTCATCTCAAAATATATAATTAGGGCGCCATACTTTGAAGATCAAAATGTGCTGGGAATATTATAATACCGTGATGCAGAAAGGGAGTGACTGATGAAAGAAGCGTAAAGCAACTAAGTCCGTCCGAAGGAAACCTTTCGACACTGCAAAACGACGGTATGCTGAACAGGCAATCGATTGTCGATTGTCGTGAATAAATTGTCTGCGTGAAATAATGACATCTCAACACCCTGCAATGAAACATTTTCTATTATCCAAAAATACCAGTAATTTATAAGCAGAATGCGATATTTTTGTGATGTTATATGTATAATTTAGCTAAAATTAACTAAACTGAATAATTAGACTATTGTTAATCATAATTAATGAATTAATTAGTTAGTTAAGTTATTTAGCAATGAATGTTCATCGCCCTGATGACGGAGGCAGCATGGCCTCTGAAAAGTTGGTGGAAATGTACCAGACTACATGGCGCAACAACCCAGAAGACAGTATTCTTCGTACTGTTACTGATTGCAGCAGGTGATTCTTACAGTTCCCACTGGACTTAAAAGAGTTAAGTGATTTTCACATGGTCATACGGACCTACATCAATACCAGAACAGTACGGGTAGGTATAAGTCGCGACCTGTTCTCTGTTCCTCCTTCCATCATACAGCTACTTACCAAGCGGTGATTCGCTGCTGGTAGTGCTACCTTATGCCTCCTTATCTCACAGCTCATGGCTTTCATTGTCTTTATGACTAGTCTATTAAATGTGCTATAACGTACAGTCTCCCTCATGCTAAAATACGCTCCATCCTTACAGATTCCAGTCTCTTATCAAGTACTGAACGTGTTACAGATCACATAAATTAAAAATAAATTTTCGTATAAAAAGAGTGTTAGTAACAAAAAAGATTATTTCATATTCTTGCAACTGGAAAGTTTTTAAAATCAATAAACATTCTTAAATTCAACATTAATAAATATGTAAACATCCCATCTGGTTAAAATAATCGTAATAGTATTTATCAGTTTTGAGCTCTATTTAATTGATATGCATTCTTCAATATAAACATTGTCTTTAACAAAAAAAATCTTCTCGGGCAATCAGCAGCGTCAACTGATTACCGTAGTAAACCGACGTTTCGGGAACCAACTGTCCCCATCATCAGGGTTCTTATGTGACTGGATACCTTGGAAGTCGCCTGTCCGAGGTATCCAGTCACATCAGAACCCTGATGGTGAGGACAGAGTTGGTTCCCGAAACGTCGGTTTACTACGGTAACCAGTTGACGCGGCTGATTGCCCGAGAAGATTTTATTGATTGTTCTCGCTGCGAAAGTCTCAAATCCTATATTATCTTTAACCGCTAATGGAAATATTTTAATAATGGCTGTCTTAATTTAATTATGCACTAATAACTTAACATATGTAGAATGTTTCCTACCATCCGGTTCAAAACCTTTGTACTATTCCTGTCACATATTTGAAAATTTAAACATTCAAGTATTAAATGTTACTGTTGTTTCAGATTACAATGTAACATGGCCTCTTACACGGAGGTAAAAACAAGATATAGGGGGTTTGAAAACAAGGTTATAAGAAAAGTATCTGGACCAAAAACGGATAACGGCGTAGGAGGTCCTTATTAACATATACGAATGATGCAATGACCTGCGCACGTAATATTCACGGGATAACAAAGAAATAATTACAAACATTTTAGTTAAAAACCCTCCGGACACGTTATCATTTGGAGAGATATTAATAGTTGGTAGCATAACATGATGTTAATTCTGTAGAAAATATTGTGTAAGGTTCTCGACAGGACTCACAGATACGTTCCTATAAGACAGCACACTTTACGACTTATAATAACAAATATAACATAAAATATTACTATATATTTTCATAAATTCGGATTGATCATGGAACGTGGGTAATTTGTTGAACGAAACTATTCTCAGTGTCGTAAGGACAACGACTGAAGTAATGTGAGCATTTTCTGTAGATTTCAATGTCCTTGTACGTGCTCAGCTGTATTAAGCGTCAATTTTGAGTTGTCAAAGAAACACCTACAGTAGTTATATTATGTACGGAATTACCCTACATAGTGAACTGTTTTAAATCATTTTCAGGTACAACTTAATAACCGCATGGACAGTAATGAAATGTATTACCGGTGTCCTTTAACAGAACGGAAAAACGAGGTAAAGGAATGCTACAAAAATACGGTAATTTATGTTGATCTAACAGAAGTGTTTGAAATGTACAGCCATTCCACAGGGAATGATTCTAAAATTTCAGGAATATAAACAAACACATTTCAAAGAAATACGTATTCTCGTTTGACAAATCCATAAATGTTATGCACTTATTTATGAAATACGCAACGCAATATCCTACCACCTTAATGAATCAGTTTCTTATATGATAAGACAAATATATGGATCAAAAGCTGAAACCAAAGATACCTTCTGTGTTTTATAAAAGGAATTACCGCATTCTAAGAGAGCTTTTAGTAACATCTATAGTAAAATTGACAATTTATCAACTTATCAGAAATCCTGGAGTAGTAATGTTATTTGTTATGGTTTCCCACCCCCAGATGATACTTCAGTGAATATGGAGCAGCAGTGGAATGATACTGGCAAGGGGAAACCGAAAGATTCAGAGAAAGCTGTCTTACTGTCACTCTGCCACAGTGCCAATCCCACGTAGACTGACAAGGGCGCAAAAATAGGCCTCCACAGCAAGAAGCAGGCCAGAACAGTGGTACGCATCTTACCTGAAAATGTATAACATATTATATAGTCAACATTGAGACACGAGTTAGAAAATATTACCACATTGAATCCTGAATATAACCACCAGAGTCTGGTAGCGTTTAACGTCAACAAGCAACGGAAATCATGCACACGAACAAGAGTGCCATCAAGTACGATCAAATACATCATCCACATCATAGAATACGTGATATTATTTAAATGTTAATGCACAATGAGTAAATAACTCCTTTATTTACAGCAATTCGCCTACGCGTAGATAAATTTTGAAAGATAAATTACAAGGTAATAATGCTGATGGTTATTATGATAATAATTAAACTTTTAACAGTTGCATAACACTTTGCTAAAATTAATTTCTCGAAAAGTAAGAAATAATTAGGGTAATGACTATGAGAGGAAGTTATTATTTTATCGGAGAATGGTCACACAACGCAAAAGACCGGGTATGTAAAAGCTCGCATACTTCCAAGGCAGAATGTTCTATCTGTTCTCAGGAGAACTTCACGTAACCGACGTCACTACGCACCAACCTAATGTAAAAGTATCACTTCGATCATCGCAGACACTAACTCACCTTTTTCTATTTGGAACTTTGCCTAAACCGCTCTAATTGCTTCTGACGAAATTTTACTCACAAATAAAAGCGTGTGTGACAAATATTGTTGTTAGAACCCTTTTTGTAAAAACTATAAAAAAAAGGCAGATATACCTTTCCCTTCACCTCACTTCCCGTTATTTTTCTCCACCCCTCCGTTACGTTGCTACCCTACGTTTACTTTAATTTCGTAGAATGTGTTTCAAGCCTTGCATGCGCTAAAACTGTGGACGACTGTGTGTGTGTGTTCTAGAGACGGTTCTCTCTCAGTCCCCGAAGGAAAATAAATCGGGCAGGCAGGGAAGACAATTAACAGGCAGCGCTGCAATCTTGTGGACCGTTACTCTGGCTTCATTCCAGTAATGCAAGGTGCTTGCCCCCTCCAATACACCTGCCTTACTTCACTTACCTAAGTCTGCATGGCCCTCTGGTATGCAGATCTGTGATTAGGTGCTAATTTTTATGCAATACGCCATGAATGCATGCATGTACGCAGTTACTACTCTCTCGCAGTTGCAGGAATATTGAAACGGAAAAAACCCGTTCAACATGCCAGCATTCAGTATCACCTCACGATATATTTTATTTTATTCTCCATCCCCCTTCAAACGATGCAATATCATTTAATCTCCCTCCGAAGTTTCAAATAATATATTTATTCGATTATGGCTGTCTTCTGGGTTGTTGAATTGTGTAGTCTGGTAAACGTATACCGACGTTTCAGAGGTCCTTGCTGCATCCATAATCAGGGCGGCGTCGTCGGTAAACTTCTATCAGACTTCACGGCGCAACAACCCAGAGGACAACCATATTCAGACTCACCGCCGTGAAAACCTCAAATCCTACATTCATTCGATCTCACCAATTACCAATTTTGTTTTCATTGCTAAATCTAGTTTCTTCTTTATTTTACGTAGAATCTTATTTACAGCTTGTGAATTACATTCCGAATTGCTTCCGATGTTAACATTCCTCTGTTTGTAATCACTTTTATGAACACGCTGTAACATGCTCCTCCGTCCTCGTATGTCCAACTAACACAGATTACTGAAAATAAGTAATATAAACAAATGGAGATTGACACAAATATAATTTTACCTCCTATTTTGCACGGCTGTGTAGAACACAGACTGAGGATGTTTGAGAATAATTTCGGAGGAAAATGGATTTAATGATTGTGAATAAGTTGAATAGGGCAATTATTTGGAACATTAAAAACTGGATAAAAAACTGTTCTCACAAAACCTAACATCAAGCAAACATTTATAAGAGGAGGGTGTAGATCGGAGAGCAACAGTAAAACAAACCTTAAATAAATGTTGTGTAATGTTGGAGATTGAATTAATCTGGCAACGGATACAGACCAATGGCTGGATCTTGTGAACGCTATAATGAACCATCGGGTTTTATAAAAAAAATGGGTATTTATTAACCAGCTGAGCTACAGTCAGCTTCTAAATAACGACTCTGCTCTGTGGAGTTAGTAAAAAAAATAAGTGTGTATTTTCTGTTAATTTTGAAGTATATAAATGGTTTAAGGGGGTGGGGAATGAGGAGGAAGGTAAAGAAGTAAAACTTGTAGAAGAATTTAAATACAGACTTTCCACTTATATTACGAATAACTATTAAGCGCTTACTACTTTAAACATTTGTTAACTACATATTTCGTCAGAGAACGTCGTGAAAATTGGCTGTGAATGCTAATGCATTATTCTATCCAGAATAATCAGACAGACACTTGCGAAATTTGTTTTCCTTGTCATACCTTTGCAGATATATTCCATTAAATCCAGATGTTCTATTTAGGTGCGAGGAAAGAAAGACTGTAGCATTCAATTAAGTCAGTTCACTGCAATTAATACTAGACTCGTGCAGAAAGAAATAATTATGAGTGTTAAGGAAACTGCTCACTGCCGTGTCTCTATGCATTAAGTTAATCATGTCATGATTAGAAAACACACTTAAGACTTTCGTTTCTAATTAACAAGTAAGAACTCCTGTAAAATTTAAAACAGTAGACACTACAATTCAAGGCTTAAATCGGAACACAAATCCTATTTCTGCATTGTAAGAATAACAACAAAAGGAGTGTAACATTTTAATACTTATGTGGCGATTCCTTACACAAGTTTTGCGTACTAGTTTAATCAGGCAAGTATTGCAATGATCCTTCTATTTCAGAGGCTGTACAGCACTGAATAAATCTGGATGATTATCATTGCTTATTAAGCTATTTACTTATGGTTGATTTAACGACGCTGCCAGTAACTTGGTGTCGAGTTATGGAACGAATAGCGACTACAGAACTTAAAATTATATTGAAGGAAACTTTCATGGCCTAGTTTAAGGAATTAAACCGGAATTGTCTGCACGGAATGAAGAAAAATATGAATAACCTTAGTCAGAATAACCTGTGTCCTGACCCAGATCTGAACCAGGAACTGACCGATTCTCAACAAAAGCGTTCACCACTCGATTGCGATGGTCAGTGGGAAATGATAAGAAATAGGTAACAAATTAAATGGACAGGAACTTGGAGCTATGACCACTCAAAAAGTACTAGGCCTATGCCAAAACTGACCTTGAGAGGCTTAGAAATATTTCAGCCAAGGCAGTCGATAACTCATGCCAGGACTCGAAACGGATACCACCCGATATAAGTCAGGAGCAGTACCACAACACAAATTTATATTATTATCTTACCCGAATATTTATCAATTCCACCACATGTGTTCGCTAAGCCCACCCATAGACACTTCAATTTAAGTCACATTCTCACAACCTACTTAAATAAATATATTTTAAATAATATTCTTATAGTAGTTTCCAAAGGAACCGCTACGCAAAAAATGTAGGCACCCTTTTTGTTCTTTCTTATATGATATACGTCCCATCCATTATAGCCCTCTTGACATAAATCAGCCTTAAAGAAGCCTGATCTTTGTTATATAGATTAATTATCATCATCATTGCCGTTTAATTAAACTAACGCGCAAAATTGTCTCTCAGTTTAAGAAACTGTACGTTTGACATCCATCAATAAATGTGTTCTTAGTGACATAGTGCAGACACTTCTACAAGATTTACGTAAGAACAGAATCGTTTTGAAAAATGTGAAAACTGTAAATTTCTTTGTCGAATATGTAATCGATATTTTTATATCGACATATTGATGACTATCGTGACCGTTACAAGTGCTGAAAGATAAAATCTATTTCTCTAATATGAATAAAACAATTCGTCATAGGTGATGATTAGAGAACGACAGATGTCTTAAAAATTGTACTTTGCTGGCCTGTGTTAAATCCCTGTCCCCGCAACGTCACATTTCATGTGGATGGAATGCCGCTATGATGTATGACTCTGTGATCCTTTTCCTCGGGTACCCAGCACGGATTGGGGGACGGGGGAGAGACGGAGGATTTCCGGTAGTGTCGGAGTACAGGATTATACCCTCTGACACTATCACGCCCCCTAGGACGACCCTCAGACCACAAGCGAACCTCAGACTTTGCTGAATAAATGTATTTATAAGGGAGCTAGAAAAAACATACAGTGAAGATAACCGTTATGTATTTTCACGCCATGGAGGAAAAGAAGAACTTTCAAAAAATGAGACAATGTCAGCTTGTACTGTTGGAAAGTATTTGTTTTTCTACTGCTTTATATCAAACTTTCGTAATGTCTTGTCTAAAAACAGCATTATCTGGCTTCATATTTACACTGTGCACTCCATGAAACAATGGTTTCCGTATGAAAGAAAGGGTGTAATTTAAAAATTCGTCTAATTTAATACATGGCACAGTAAAACCTCGGCCAACGCGGAGAACATTTTCCTCGCTAAATACGCGTTGGATGAACTTAATATTATATAAGATTGATGGGGATAAAGGAACGTGGATGCGACCCAAAGTAAATGTTCAGGAAAATCACAAATACACTGTAATAATATGTAGGAATAAATCGTGCAATGTAATTAAGTATGATCGGAAATTTAAGCAAATGCTCACAATAAGTATAGACAGTTAATTTCAAAATAGAATATTGACACACTATTAGGCCAACTATCCCACAACTTAATTATCTAGATCAGGGGTCGTCAACCTGGTCCCTACCGCCCACCAGTGGGCGATTCAAGCTTTCATGGTGGGCGGTGTGGGTTTCTGTCCGTTGTTACAAATTTGGTTCTTCCTTCATATATCGAATACATTGCTAACAACTTCGCGAGTTTGACTTTTTAAAATATGCTTTTGCAATTTACTTTTGAATTCCATCTCTAAAATTTGGACATAGATAATAATTCACCGGACACTTCTCGAAGTATACTCGTGGACGAGGGAGCAACGAATGAGCTCCGTAGCCAAAGGCACGAGTTTAGTGCGCGTAACGAGGGCGGCCATCACTCAGTCTTCGAGCTGTACCTCTTTCATGGTGGTGGGCAGTAGGTGCGGTAAGGGTATTCTACGATCAACAAAGATACAAAAGTGGACGGTAGGTATAAAAAGGTTGACGACCTCTGATCTAGATTCTTAATTTTCTCATCTATTGTCATAATCGTACAAATTTTCTTTGCCTTATCACTTTTTACATTTACGTTTTATTTACGTGGGAAATATCATAAACAGCCAAACACGGAAGTGAATACGACACAGGTCAATAGTGACTTCTTAAGTGTGACTCCGCCGCGGATTACTTGCAGCTGTGAGGCGAAAAAGATGAATAAATGGCGAGACAACGATCGTGTTGAATACTTGCACTCATATACATATAAAGAATGAATCAAACCATGTTCGTTATAAAAATACCTATGTAAACACTAAACCAGGCTCGCCCCAAGCTGTAGCTCGCGGGCAAAATGTTGCCCGCGGAGACATTTGAAACTAGGAAAAGTCTTTTTTTAACCCTTCAAGTGGCAACGGCGCGATAGAACGCCGAAGTAATTCCACCAGTTTCCTGACAAACTATGAAAGAAAAGTTACCACCAATTCCATATTCCCAAATGACCCTATAAAAATCCTTATTGTTAGCGGTTGTTCTTTGCAGGGATTAAAATAACTTTGTCGACGATTGCTGACGTGTATTCTTACGGGCATGTTTTCTTGTAAACGACTTGCAGATGTGCGGACACCAGCAGCGGCTTCTTTCTGATATGTTCATTGCCGGTCTTACAGTAGGTCTTATTGTGCAAAATATCACACCCAAGTTCAAATCTGTGCAATAACTTTTTTAAAAAATGTTATGAGCTTTTTATTTATGGAGACATACATTACATTACTAATTCATTTTGTAAAAATGTGCTAAATATATTCACACCCTACCCTAGGTTGTGCATTGCATTTTTCACAAAGTATCATTACACTTTTATTGTAGATAATGTACAGAAAAACACGCAGATAAAGTATATATGTCATTATACGTATATATGCCACAGTTTATGTATTGAACTTCATTTTGCCCGCATAAAGACCAAATTTTGCAGAAATTGCCCGCACAACAAAAAAAGTTGGTTGCGCTAAACCATCTTTATTTTTAAAACAGCATTGATATTTTCGTACGCCACTATGTGTTTGTCTGAAAGCGTATAATAAAATTTCGACAAATAACTGTTTGTTTTTGTTTTCACGCGTATAATCGAATCCAAGTTGGAGAATGGTTTACACTATTTAAGACAAATCTGTATATCTGTGACCAAATATCGTACGGCTAGGCAAACAGATACGACACAGAACACAGCATGTAAGCACAACAAAAATTACGCCAGTAATAACAAATCAAAATCAACACCTCACTATACAAATAACTAAGACGGTAACAACAAAAGTAGTGAACATTGAACACAAATTAATGAAGTTAAAATTTAATTTATTTTAATAGAGTGAGAAAGTTAGGAGAACAGAATTAGATAAGGGTCGTGTCCAATTTCGATCTGTGGTGACTATTAATGTTGACGAACCTTTTGATTTTGCTGCTACAGTGTTTATTATTTGAGGGAAGACATCGCTAAGCTACATACAAACTCCAAACTACGGAAAATGGAGAGACATGTTAGGTTAATGTAATAATAAAATAGCGCTGTTTATTCTAAGAATCACCCGGAACAAATAAATACCGCCTGCGGGTAAAATAACGAATTACTTATTACTAGTGCAGGTGGTACACATACTTACCACTACCTTTTAAAGAGATTATTTTTAGAAGGTAACTAAAGCTTAACAACGAAGGAGCACGCGTGATGCGTGTCCTTTGTTACAGCGTCCAGTGCTTACTGCAATACAGCTTTCAGTTTTTTATCTTACCCAGAGATAACGCAGACGTGCCTTCACATGCAAATAGGCATGATCCCGGTTTGACCCTCCACGTACAACGCATTTTGTCCTTATCGTGGCAGAAGAACCGCGAGAAAATGTGAAAGGGACTGGCAGTGCGTCCTTTCATAATCTTCGCCCCCAACTGAATTCATGAAAAGTCTAACATTAATTCAGATTGGTTGCGTACTTCATGCGTGATCTCACGATATAGACCCTGCTCACATCCTGACACAGATGATTTCCGTGAACTCACTCTTAACCTGGATATGCTCGTCATGTTTACAAGTTCGGTTCGTATACGGAAAGAAGTATATCGCATCAACTATACAAACACCAGTGTTTTATCTGTGTTTAAAAAAATGCGTTCATGTTAAGCACTGAACTGGGTCCAAAAAAGAGACTACTGGCGAGGTGCCGAGATACTGAATGTTAAAGTAGGTGGTAAACATACTTATCACTACCTTATACAATGTAAATATAGGGTTAACTCATCACTCAATTGGTTAAAATCGGTTTAAATTTTTATGTACGTAGTTTAATTAAACATTACATTTGTCAACAATTACCTGTTTCCGAACTCGTGTTATTGACCTAAATGTCAGTCCTCTCTCCCTGTCTTAAAAATAGTTTGCCCGTTCCAGTAAAACAAACAACATAATTATTACTCACTCTGCAAAGTACAATTTCTTTAATACAAGAGACTCTATTTATACGTTTTCAGTAGAAATTTCACTGAACTAAAAATAAAGAGCATATTTGAATTGTTTTGAGAAATCGTAAAAAATGTCCGTCAGCATAATTTCATTGGACGGCGCAAATCAGTTTTATAACCGGAGAAAAACGATGTGCAAACAGTGGGCCCTAGTATGCCATAACACTTAGAACACGTAGAAATCGACACAGTTCTTCAGATTTCCACTAATTGTCGCTGTTTCAAGCTGTCGTAAGGTTGCACTAACTAAACAATGCACAGACCATTTAGTGTCTTTCGCATAAATGCTCAGTTGTTGTACAACTATGAAACGGTATCATCTAATACTAAATTACAAATTATTTCTTATTTGTCTAGACATTTAAAAATACCGTATCATTTCCGCCGGCAACTACTAGCATCAGCATAATGGAGGAGCCTAATAACATAAGCGAAACAAGAAATCACTTTCGA
This sequence comes from Zootermopsis nevadensis, assembly GCF_977971745.1. NCBI lineage: Eukaryota > Metazoa > Arthropoda > Insecta > Blattodea > Termopsidae > Zootermopsis > Zootermopsis nevadensis. The sequence continues at coordinate 1,552,825 of NW_028259150.1, forward strand.
CGAAATAACAACAGCACTAAATCCCATTCAACTTGAATGTGAACTTGGCTCAAATAACAATATGTCTTCGGATATTTCATTTCCCCAGGTGTGTGTATGTGGAGAGGACCCATCGTTCGATGATGCAGTATATCCATTGAAACGACTTGAAATTGCCTTCACCTAGAGCCATTATTACCTCCACATGATTGCTTTTCGGGGCGAGGGTATAGTAGGAAGAAGATCCATAAAACAAACCAATACGAGTCATGTCTCACCACCCAAGTTGTACGGAGAATTCTAGGTATGAGCAATATCTCTTAGCGGTCAGCTTCCTTCTAGAACGTGGATGGGGTAACGATTACCAATAGCAGTCGTTAACGCAACAAACAAACCGTTAAAACAGTTTTAAATGTGAGACCGCAGTTACAGGCGGGAGTGAGCTTCCCAATTCTTACAAAAATGCTCAATCAAAATTTTTAATAAACAATCTACACGCCAAACTCTACCAGATATTCTATCTAGCGACCTTCAGAACATAAAACATGACCATAATACTAGATGATCTGCAAAGGCGCATCTTAGTAACCTCAGGTCTGCAGAAGACCCGGTAATCGCTTACATGTTGTCAGCAGATTTTAAGTTAAACAGGTACAATCAGATTCCAAAACATAATTGTGTTTACATAATCATATAGGCCTAGATAATAGTTATAAATAATACACTGTGTGAATGAACATTGGCATGCCTAAACACAATAAAATACAGATTAGTCGAAGTAGAATTTCGTAAAGGTAATAAATTACGTTTCCGCGTAATGTAACTTCATCAGCCAAAATCCAGCCAACAGAACTAAAATCTTAGATTCTGAAATAATGTACGAATACGAATGTAACAATTGGTATTAATAATTATCTTGTGCTTTCTAAATAACCGATGTTACACAGCCATAGTGCCTACAATAATGTAATTAAGTGCAAGACTGCAAGTAAAAAGTATCCAGAAACAAATTCTTTGCTTAAATTAGCGAAACAACAATACAGAACTCAGAGGATCCTTCTGATTTCCAATACACTCTATCTAACGGTGCACGAACTCCGTACGCTTTCAGAGGAAAACCTTATCGCTTGGAAAGGCACGTAGTAGCGCATCTTTAGCTCATGATACCGGCTTGAAAGGCATCAAAACACCTAGCTATTTTACGTGTTATATCGAAAACCGTCTTGCACAAACGTAATGCAAATGAGATCTGTCGTGGATGATTTCTGAGACAGAACCGCGTCCTGCCACTCTTCTGTCGTCGAGAATTAGAGCGCATATTTCTTCATCGATGTGATCGGGCGCCGTAATTTTTTATCGATGATACTTGTTCGGCGAATTTTTGAACAAGTACAAACTTGATTACAGAAGGCTGATTGTTTCTGGTGCGTAGGTAAGCGAAGCAATCATATCGACTACCTAGTAGAGCAATACTACTGGACTGTGAAGGTCAAATATATCATATTCACTGAGGTCCTACCCCAGCGATAACCGCGGGTTTCCGCGAGGCGCAGGACCATGTTATAAGCAAAATAACTCAGATACAAATACATCGTATCACAACATAAAAACAGAAGAAAAAAACATATGCACTATCCCACCGAAAGAGCGCTAAAATCTTCAGAAAAAATGCAACTTACCATATTCCTATGTCATTAAATATTCTTTCGACATTACTCCACCTCCTACGTGCATTATGATTATAAAACTGGAAGCAAGAATTTTGACATTTAATTCATTCGCGTATTATCTCGGTTACAGTCTGAAAACCTTAAAAACCTCAAATTAAAAACAGAAATAAAACTGACTTTCGTGGTTTGATATGTAAATAGATGTGCGTCCGACGAAGTTCCTATAAGAATCTGTCATTCTGAAAAAACTAGTTACAGTGCTGTGTCGGATCGATTCAAAGTCCTGGAACTCAAGAGCATATAAACGTAGTGACATGTAAACTATTATAATTATTTCTCAGTATATTCAGATAAATAATTAATAGTTAATTATTGATTTTAATAGGTAGGCCTACTCTGAACACACAGATACGAACATGAACATTAACCACAGGTGAAACCCAGCAGACCGCATCAACTGATAAGTCAGAAGTAGTTCAGAAATCTCTTCTCGTCTTTTTCCGTCTCTATATTAACTCTTTCGTTATTTGTTTCATCTTTTCTTTTTGTTCCCCGTCTCGCTCTTGTTGTCTTGAAAGGATCCATTTAGAAGTTTTCGCTAACTGTTTCGCCTCTCAACTTCTGGGTCCACTCGTCTTTGATGCCGCAAGTGAGACCAAGAGCGCCATCATACAAACAAAGAAACCGGAAAAAACAAGGGAAGAGACAGCGAACAAATAAATGGACACACGATGAAGAACATGGAATAAGGTAACACACACACGTCTGTATCCTGAACTTCGAGGATTTCTGTGTTTAACGCAAAGCTCAGAAGTTACCATGCGTCCTGCACACTTCTAACATGACGAGACACCACAATGAACTACGGCTATGTTTAATCTTTGTCAATCTCGGGAATACATATTTATTTATATATTTATAGTTTATTTAACGGCACTTTTTCAGTAGCTTAGACTATATAAAGTCGACCAGTGATACAATTTATACCGATAAGTGGTCGTTAACCCTAACTGGATGAAACAGGGTCTTTTTTGACAAGCTGGCAGTTGCTCTTCTAGTCAAAAAATTACGTAATTTTTACGGAATCCGAAAGTTACTATCATTCTTACACATTATTCTTAATGCCCGCGTTAATATATGCCTACCAGTTACGCACAGATGGCCGACGTTGTGTCTTGCATTTTAATTTCCATGTTCAAACAAAATATTTAGAAACAGTAAGCATTTTAAAGTAAATGTCTAATCTGAAAACGGCAGTAAAACAGAGTTACGTAAGAAATATTTACGTCATCCTAACATATGGCAGGCTAAACTCTCGGTGCTAAAAGATGGATTAAGAGTGGGTAATGGTGGACTGTATCAACAGGGAGGGAGGTCAGTAGACGTGTGAGTGGTCATCATTAGAGCCTGGGCAGCACTTCCGACTGGCCACCGGGTAAGCACTGGACGTTTATCACTTGCAGTACGAGAGAGCGGGCTACATAGAGCTACCAGCCGACTATTTGTCACTGGAACATTATATTAAACGCCACACTCCGAGCGGACATACAGATGGACGCTGAGACTTGCGACGCATTAATCATACCTTGTTCTAACCTCTGCTTTGTAGGCCATCCTGAAAAGTTCCTATTCCTGATGACTCTAAACCTTGCGGGCACTGTATAGAATATTACTTTCTAAAGTTAAGTGTGAATTTTACGGTACTGATTTATCTGCAAACAAACTGACAAGAAGTTTTGTTACGTTATATTACTAAATTTATTGCAAACCCAGATCGCTCCAGGCTTCCGTGCGATCATCATTTCTTCCTGTATGTACGCAACGGATACTAACAGAAGATTTTCCCTTCGTTCAAAATAGTTAACGAAATTTAATTTAAATAACTCCATAGAGTAAAGCTCTTCTTGAAAAGCTCATAATCACTGAGCCAGTGAAGTAATTCCCGTTCTTTTATGTACACCGACGCTTTCCAAGCAGCCCGCCACTGATTCATACGCTGAGCCAGATGAATTCAATCCACGTTCTCAGAGTTTATTACTTTAAGTTAAATGTTGATATTATAATCACATATACGCCTAGGTTTTCTAAGTGGTTTCTTGCCTGTAGGTGAAACAAATTTAAATATACAAAGAAGAATCAGGTTTACAATTAAATTTAGATACGACCATCTCTTTTTCTGAGGACAAGTGGTCACGGAATAGACTACGAGTAGGACAATACAAGAGTGGTCTCTCGCACTGACAGAGGCGCAGAAAGTGACATTCAGAAACAATTCAACATAACATGTTGACAATTCTGTGCTTTTTTTTATTTGTACATCTTAATCAGGCATTGTGTTAAATACATTTTGGACTTCATCCATTTTCTAGATGTCGTTAAAACCACGTTTCGGAAGTTAGTTTTACATCCGTCTACAGGTGACGGGAGGGCAAAAGCCTAATCTCTTGGAGCCCTCTGGTCTAGCTAGTCTTATACCGGGACAGGAGGTTCAACATACTAGAATTTTGTCGTCCTTTTACCTGACGACGGAAGTAGAACTAACTTCCGAAATCTTGTGGTTTTAGTGACACTTAGATGATGGACAAACCCCCCGCCAAATTTAACACACTATGTCGTAACATCGTCGCACACCTTCAAACGTCGAGACTTGTAATTTTAGTCATGTAAAATTCATTAAATATGCTTTGAACTCTATGTTAAGAGGAGGTTACGTTGAACAGACTAAACAACAATATTAGAAAAATCTTAGTAAAACATTTAAATATAAAATTTAAAATTTAGTCGACATTTTCCAGTCATTTCTGTGATGAAATATGGAAACCGACTACACCATCTCTGTTAAATGAGTTCGATTCATGAAGTTTGTGAAAACACAGCAAACCTAAGAACAAGTTTATTTTAACTTTCGACGAAATAATTTTATGAAATAAATTTCATTAATTTTCCTTTATAACACATTTCAATATTTGTCTACTAAGAACAATGAAGGGACTTTAGTTTCCTGCTGGGATTATGGTATTTATGTAAGTAAAGTTATCAATAGTAGATAAAACTGTGTAGTATTTGAGGTTTTCGTGGCGGTGAGTCTGAAGATTGCTGTCTTCTGGGTTGTTGCGCCGTGTTGTCTGGTATAAGTTTACCGACGCCCTGCGCAACAACCTAGAATACAGCAATCTTCAGTACTTAACTTAGAGAGATTTTTTTTTTAAGAATTCAATTTCGCTCGGCGTGTTTTTGAAACTCGCTGGTTTCGCGAATGAATTTTACGGCGAGGAATAAATCCGCGGCCGGACATTCCTTTCCAAGCATCTGGCGGTCGCGCGTCGTTGCGCGCGGGACGAGGAGACGAATGGGGACGCCAGGCGCTGGACCTCGGCTGCAGACCACATCCAATTCCATTGTAAGTTTTCGTACTCGTCCGAATTCTTCCTGGAGAAGTTTTCGTATTACTGTTGATGTCACGCGTAGGGTTGGATGTTCCTTGTATCTCGGTAAGTCAGTAAATTGAGCAAAGGAATTAGAATTTCATGAAGCGGGAAATGGGCATTATATTTCAACACGACTGGCCAAGTTTCCTTGTTGGGTGAGGCTCTTGAATGTACTGACCAGTATGTGAATGGATGGTTACTTTCACAGAAACAATTTGGTGTTTGACACTGAAATATTTCTTCGTATACTCCTTTGAGACTGGATCCCGTATGACGTAAGTATTTGTGTAATATATTAAATATCTACTAGAAGAGATTCCCTACGAAACAGGGTTTGTATATTAATTGTTGAGTCCTAATTATAAGAATTTCTAGGAAGGACTTGCAACTTGCTCGTCCTTCACGTTCTCTAACTTAGAGCTAACAGGAATTACACATCAATACTTATATATGTTCAGATTCTGATAATATACATTCCCACTAACATAATTATTTTCAAATACCACCCAATTCTCGCATTGTCGCCTTGCTTTGGTATTTTGAAAACATATTCTAACAAATTCCCCTTGCAAATGTAATAGCATTCCTGGTTACGTGTATGATACGACTATAAAGTGACCTTCAACTTCATTATTTGTTTATATTTACTTTTGATCTATTTAATGACTCTGTCAGCAGCTCGAAATATATAGTGCTGAATGACAGGATAATTAATAAATAGCGGATTGAAAATGCTGTAGAGGAAACGGTCGTGACATAATTTAATGTATTTGCCTGATGTAACTGACGGAAATTACTAAAAACCTCACTCATGAACACAAGTCTCCCTGCCGAGATTTAAACTCCTGACCTCCCGAATACGAAGGACGTGCACTGACCACCGCTGGGCCTAAGAACAAGTCCCATAAAAGCAATACATTTGGTCCTTTTTCCATAAAGTCTCACAATTACGGACACGATGCACATTTGCTCACATAAAATTAATAATAGAAACAAATAAAACATATATATTGTGTTACATCATGAAGTGCACAAATACTGGTACATCATTGCATGTAGTGTGTGTCTAAAATGTATTCTTCACTGACTAACGTGACAAGTGCCACGTTCATGTTTAAAAGGGTAACACATTTTCCACAATAGACATTTTAATTAACAATTAATCCAAGTTGCGCCTTCCGGTTTATGACAGACGCCTACGGCAATGAATGGCTAAAATGGTGTACTAAACGTTGAAACAAAGTCACATGTTAAACATGTATGTCTGTAGTTCTAACTAAATAGTCTATTATTATATTCATGATATACCACTACTGTTCTAGCTTTCCAACAGTACAGCTTATTAACCTAAACTGCAAGGTTATGCGGTAGGTACTTGTCAATATACTGAATATTTGTGTTATTCTTATGCTAGATTAAGTATTTAAAATAGATTAATTATTTAAATTATGATAGAAAACAAGGTTTTATTAAGTTTTAAAAGATTCGTCCTGTTGTGCGATAAACCTTAGTCCAGCTACACAACGATTCTTGATTATATATAGTTTCAATGCTTATAAAGGTTCCACTACATGTTTCGACCTTAACTGGTGATCTTCAGGTGGTTTACTTTAAGTGTTCGAAAGTAATAGATATGACTGCTAATTTGTATTCAAATGTGATAAGAATTGGCAGTAATATCTATCAGTCGAACAATTAAAGAGAACCACCTAAAGGTGTCCACTTAAGGTCGAAACATGTAGTGGATTCTTAATAAACACTGAAATCATAGTCAAGAATCATTGTGTGGGTGGACTTGCAACCTAAGAAATTTTAATTCTGTTTCTTGTAAATTCACAGTGGACATGATATTTTTACACAGATCTTCCTTTGATTTACAAAAAATTCTTATATATAATATTCCAATTGGGTCAAAATATAATTTGGGTACAAATTCCGTCAACCATTTGACATAATATATTTTTCTGTCTTCATTCAATGACGTGATGCGCTAAAAGTTAATTTAAAGCACGCATACATAAGCTTATACATATCTAAGCCTATGAGCTATGCCATAAAGGAGAATATAGGGCATAGAGGAAATATTTAACTAATTTTGTACTTGGCCGCAGATAATAATCTTGATTAATGGGCATATACGTTGCGAAAGATTGGAGATTGCACACAATAAGAACCCACACGTAGCTAACGCGTTCTTTCGTACAAAGCTTTCGTGTTGTCGTTCTAGCAAGAACGTCTCCTTTTCATCCTTTCTCTCCCCTCGAGTTCGTCTCATCTCCGCAGAATCGCCCCGGCACTAACTGGCTTCATTTACGCCGTACACTGGCAGAACTCGCCAGCAGTAGCTGAAGCACTTCCTCACACGCCACTTTTAATCAGGCTCACTTCCTCCTGCCTGTACCCTACCCCACAACATAAAAAGTCACTACGCATGTGCATCTGTTCCTCTTCGCAACCAGCTCGTGCATCCACTTTAAATGTCACAAATGTGCGCCCAATGTAGAGCACAATATTTTGACCAAGGTCGCTCAAAATTTTGCCACCACATTTTCCTCTGAGGAGAAAACATTTTAAATTTGCTGCGCTATGGCGCCGTATGGTCTAGTATACGTTTACCAAAGACAGATACCCTTGCTACCTCCATCATCAGCAAGAACCTCTGAAACGTTTGTAAACTTCTATCAGACTCAGCCCAGATGACAGCCATCTTCGTACTCACCACCTTAGAACCTAAAACACTACATCTAACATTTGAGGTACAGACACTCATATACATTATTTACAACACTATTTTTTAAGTGGTTAAAATTAGTAGACACCAAATTTCAGTTGTTTTACATATTTTTTACTGGAAACAAATTTCGGGACAACATTTTTTTGAGTGACTGTTGTAAATTAAATATTTTAAATTATAATAGTACAAGCTATTTTTCCTGACTTCATCACGAACCCCAATGGTATCCTTTAATTTACGTAATTTTTGTAACTTAAAAAAAATGTGCATACTTATAGCTGAGATGCCCCAAAAGTTAATTCGGTAGTTACGTACGCTGTGAGGATCGTACTAATATATTTGGTTGTTTACATTTTACGGTAAAGGCCTGGAACCTTCAGAAAATATTAAGCGTTGAAAACCGTGTAAACGACACTTTAACTAGAATTTAATTGTCTGCGTACTAATGAAACTACAAAAACGTAACTTCTCTGAGATCTCGCATCCAAATAGTTCATTCAAGTAGACTTGTAAAATAAAAGCTGTTTCTTCCGAATGACATAATTTTCGAATCTAGATAGTCCTGCAAGGGAATGTTTTCCGTGGCTAGAGGGAGGGAGAAAACAAATGAAAATAAATGACCGACGATAAAGTTGACACTCGAAATAATAATTTCCTCATGAAAAGGAAGAGAAGAAAGGAAGTTGTTCTTAACTCTTCTCTTCCCTTGAAAAAAGGGGAGCAAGGCTGGTTATTAGGTAAAAGAAAAGATTGTGTTGGAACTGAATAGGAGAGAAAGAACAGAAGTAAGAGTGCATATGAAGTGTAAGGTGATGTAAGGGAAAAGTATAAAGCGAAATTCAGGCTTCCAGTGGTGGAATGGTGTCTAGAAATATTTCATTTAACAGCTGTGCACTCCAAATATTTTGACAAATATATGATTCTATATTACGTACATCTAGACATCTAGATTTCTTCATAAATTTGTAGCTGACATTTTTCGCAAAGGAAAATCACTCTTTCTCTCTTCATAGAAAAGTTCAGAATTCATTTCCACTACTGCATTAAATTTTCAGATATTTTAAGTTATGGAGAAAAAGCAATTAAAATAATGTAGTATTATTTGCAATAATAATCACACGGAAAAAGAATTTACATCCATAACTTGATAAAAACTGTTTCTCCGCAAAACAGTCATTGTTTAATTCTCATTCGTAAAAACTTCCCTTCTTCAACGTTTTGTTATTTAGGTTAAATGACATTACAAAATAATTATAATTCCATGTTAACTGTTCTAAATTACGATTTTCGTAGTGCCTTAAAATTGGTCACGACTGCTTACTTCCAGAATTCCCGAAATCAGCATTTGTGTCTTTATTCTTCTGATTTGATGGCATATAATCTATTCAGTAAAAAGTGTCGCTATATTAAGCAAACAATCATACTGAGGACCGATTCAATTTGACTAGATGGCTCAATTTGTAACATTCAGAAAATAAAACTTTGGTCCTGATATGGAGTACTTTAGTAAATTTATTAGCTATTTTTGTGACAAAATTATACCATATACGTCAGGTAAAGAGTGAAATTTTATCCACAGAGATACTGAAATATTTTGGTCACATTAGTATGAAATATGGTTATAGGCCTATGTTGCCTGTGACAACGGGCAGCAAATTTCAGACACACGGAGGATCATACTCGTATTTTAGTAATTATTTCGGTTCTACACATAACGACATCGAAACAAATAAATAAAACTGTTTCTTTCAACAAAGTCGAACGACACTAAATGTGGCATTCTTTCGATGTCTGCAGCGTAGTAGAGCCAGTTCGCCATTGCCAAGAGGAATCAGAGTAAGGCGACTAGGAAGGACTTGAGCAGACTTACGTTGATTGCCGCTGCTGCAGCATTATGAGAACACGCAGAAGAGGCCCTGTGTCGGGTGGAGAGGAGACTCGTGTTTTAGCGAGCTTTTGAGATGAGATGCTAAGGCAAGGAAGGGATGAATTCTCGGGGTTAAATTACTACCCCAGGACTAGACGAGGAAGCTTTAAAAAAAGGGAAGCTCTTTGTGCGTTAAAAAAACAAGTGTGAAGCATCTTAGCCAAAGCTGTTGTGTTGTTCAGTATACCCTTCCTTTTTTAACGATAGTGATTATCACAGAACGTTGTCTGCTAAGAGGCAAAGCTATATAATAAGGACAAGCCCTTTAAAAAAATTCTAACACTTTCCCCTCTGCTTGATCTGAAATAGCAGGATTATGTACGGTTTTGCGTGGTATAATAGACGTGGAGACGTCTCACTGGTTTTAGCGTTCACACGTAGTCAGGAGATTCAGTTACTGTCACTTAACGTCTATATAAACAGTAAGCGAGAGAGGCCGGCCCGTGTTTTCGGGAACTACGCTGGTGGTCAGAATTCTGACATTTGGTTAGTTTCTCCTGGGGCTCTTCCTTTCTCCTCTCCCATCCAATTAGCAGAATCTACCTCGCCAAATTTTCAAACAGAAACGGAATGAAGATTACTGTCTTCTGGGATGTTGTGCCGTGTAGACAGGTTGAAGTTTACCGACGTTTCAAAGAAGCTTGTTGCCTCCATCATCATAGCATGATGTGTTTCTGGGCTGTGGCGCCGTATGGTCTGATATACGTTTACCAAGGACAGATGTCCTTGCTACCTCCATCATCAGAAAGGACCTCAGAAACGTCGGGAAACGCCTACTAGACTTCACGGCGCAACAATCCAAAAGACACCAAGCAATCTTCAGACTCACCGCAGTGAAAACCTCAAATCCTACAAAATAGGCATCAACATCCATTGACCTGACAAGAAGGTTGAGCTTACTGAAAAGCACTGACAGTTATGAAAAGTGTTTGTTTCGCAAATGGAACAACAGGTGTCGGGACGTTTAAAGACCCACTGTGTTCTATTTGGCATTCAACTCCAATTACGTGGCCAGACCAGAATACAGAGGGAAACAAGCCGGCATGAAAATAATGAAGGAACAGAATGCGTTACAGATCGGTTATATAATAACACCACCAACATCTCTGACCTCATCAGAGTTACAACTCAGAGCAAACACTTGAAGGGTTTGCCTGACCTGACCTGTAATTTTATCCTCCTCTCCCTTCTACCCGTACCGCGCAGAAATCACCCTGCAGTGCCTAGTCTCGATACTTTGAAGCTTCTACGGCGAATGAATGCAATGCACTTTGATTGTGCGGATGAAAACATAACGTTTTGCGATGTTGAACGTCGCTGTGTAATATTCTTTGAAGAACTTACTATGCACAAGGCAGAAACCATAAAAAAAATCCAGATAGAATATGTCAGTCTAAGAGAGGTGGGTGCAACAAGAACAGTACTTATACTCGTCATTGAGTTTTTTAGAATAATTAATTCACAAAATATAAAATGAACTAGACATGAAATAGCCTGGAAAATAATATAATTCTATACATAATATTGATATTGAAATCTCCGGTATGTGGGACATCAAGTCAAAGATGGAAGAAAAATCCAGTAATGGGTTAAAGACATTTGTTGGGACAATATTATTTGATTTGGCACACGGATACGATGTAAACTTTTTTGGTGTATAGAGATTTGGTCTGTTATTAAGGCATCGTGGAAATCAAACAAGGAAACAGTGAGGAAATCGGCATTTTAAGAAGTGTACTTCTGCGATCGCCCAGATAACGGAGGCAGTATGACCTCTGAAACGTTGGTAAACATCGACCAGACTACACGGCGCAACAACCCAGAAGACAGAAATCTTCATACTCACCGCTGTGAAAATCTCAAAAAATACATGTTACTTTTTATTGCTTAGGTATTTCCAAAGAATCTGTTCCGAGTCCGAGACCCTGTGTAACATTTCGTAGCATGATAGTTTTTACAATGAGGATTATTACCACTCGCCCAACTGCCACGCTGAACTATCATCCTTTATCGGCTCCCCATACCTGCATATATATTTTTATGTGGAGAAATTAACGAAGTCTACTGGAAACCATGGTTAAGATAATTTCCAGGTTTTCGTTCAAACCTGGTATCGAAATACAGTCAAATGCATTACCGTTAGGTAACTTTTTCCATTTAGAAGTACAGGCTTGGAGTAATTATCACATCAAATAACTCTGATGTCAGAATACTACTTTTACACTATAGTTCAATTAACCATTGAGATAGGCTGCTATGACGTACGAGGTTGTGGTGGTGGCAATGCGTCTGTCAGGTTTCCTGTATTTTTCTGGTTATTCCAAACGTAAGGCGAAAGAGTGTCCTGAAACAAGACTAGGATCGCTTCCTTCCCAATCTCCTCTGCATCATCATGGACTACCATCCTCTCACTTCAATCAACGGCACATAACCTAGCAAGTGATAGAACGTCGCTGAATAACGGGAAAGATACTGCTTTTTTGGTAAAAGACGAGTTCTGCTGTGGCTAAAGACTGAGTGTAAAGACCAAGTAAAAAACATACAACGTTGGGTGTTAAGTAACGTAGCGCGTTGTCAGTGATTCAGCATAACATATTGCTAGTTGGAATTTTTCGGTCTGACCGAAACTCCTGTTACGTTGCCGGACTATTTACCCCCTTTCTCCAACATCCACTGATACTTACAGTAAACATCAGTACGTGAATATAGCTGTGTGTTCCGAAAATAGATTAGGCAGAGTGGTACGGCAGTGCCCATGGGACAGAAGGCTGAATGTTGGTGGTTGAAGATTGTGTAACCTCTTATAACCAATGCGAAAGGAGAAGACAACCGTGCTGGGAAGTGAGGCTAGTATGAGAGCATGAAGATGAAGAAGAAGAAGAAGAAAAGAAGAAGGCTGGCCACTTCGCAACATCACTACTTTATCTGGTACGGGGGGTGTGGGAAAGGGCAAGTGAGGGCGGCGAGAGCCTAATGGGGAGGCTATAATTTCATTAGCTGGCATGAGATAAATGAGCATTGCCTTCTGCAAGCAGCACAGCACACCAGTGGTGGCGGTGTGATATCATAGCGGCTAAGTGCGTCGCAAGATGTTGCCAGGCCAACCGAGGGCCAGCAGACAGCTTGAGGAGAGAAGCAAAACGGAAACATAGCAAGTTAACATGTAGCATCTGCCTTCTGTTGGCTTGCGTCAGACCAAGGAGGCAGAAAGCCTATCCTATGGTGACCTCTGACGGCGTCTCACTCCCTGAAACATTCTTGGTGAATATGGGTTAAAGGGAGGGGAAACGAGTATCCGAGTAGAAATAATGAAAGAAAATAGAAAAATTACAGTCGAAGATGAGTCAGTGTTTGTTGGAGAGATGGAGGGTGAAATGAAATGAAGCGAGAAAGTTTATGTTGTGTTGACAAAGAAGAAGACGCATTACATGCTACATGATTGGAAGAGTTCGTTCAACCCTATCAATAACATCAATAACTAAACTGATCAAAGTAATATATTTAAAAACACGATTCCCACCTTCCAGAAAATAAACCACAACACATCTACAAGATTAGTTATCTTAATTATATCTTCAGCAAAAGTTTTGATGCGTATTCTGAAAAGTAAATTAAGCCCATAAAGAGGCTCTGTGAGCGACACACAGTCATAAAATTAAAAGCAGGTGGTATAAATAGTTACAAGTGATCAATTACGGTTCTTAAAAAATAAAATGATTTTTGTTTCTCAATTAACGAGTCGATCTAAACTCTGCCTTAAAAGCACTAACAACTATGACACTTCTATTCATTTAATACAATTTTAATTCACTGATTTTTATAATTTAACGATTAGCTGCGGAGAACAGAGTTACTTTTCTGATATATTCTTTACTATGACAAACTTATTGTATATTATCCATCGTCCGAATACTAATGAAGAAACGACGTTTCAGAGACTGGAATCTGTCTCTGTTGTTAGATAAAACCCACTCCGTTGGGCCCAGGCGATATAGTTAGTCTCTGCCCCTGAACCCGGGTCTGAGAGACGAATTTCAGGAAGTCTGTCGTTGTAATGATGCACCATCGTCACAAACCTCCTTCAGGTTTAACTTACAGACTTTGTTTTCAAAGCTGTAATGTTGGATCACGTAATGATATTTTGTCATAGTATAATCATTTGCAGTACCTTACAAAACTTACGGAACACAGATATCTAACAGAGAATGGATGGAAATGAAGAAGATGGCTGTCTTCTGGGTTGTTGCGCCATGCAGTCTGGAAGACGTCTACCGGTGTTCCACACGTACTTGCTGCCTCCATCATCGAGGCGATTAATCACTCAACGCCCTGATGACGAAGGCGGCAAAGAACCTCTTGTAAAGTCAGCCCAGACTACACGGCGCAACAACTCTGAAGACAGCCATCTTGACCCTCGTCACGGTGAGAACCTAAAATCTCACAACAGCAGGAAATATACTAAAAATTCACAAAAACGTAGGTGTAGTAAAACTTTGGTACGTGTCTTCCTACCGGTAAATAAACAACTTGCCTAAGGACAAACTTAATGTTGGCCAACTACTATCATTATCAGCGACAGACGTCGTCAAACGCTTGTTACTATTTCATCTCAGTTATAATGTGTACGAGCAGAAGAGCGTTCGTAGTGTAAGCAGAGCTGACAGTTTTGATTAATATAAATAAACTAGTCTAATTAATAGAAATTACACTCGACATATAACACACAGTTTCAGTAAGGATTGGAAGGGAAATAACGGAATTAATTACATATAGAACGTCTGTTCTGCTGAAAGAATAATAAAACATTAATTACACATTGTTATTTATATTCCCCGGTAGCCAAAGTTAATTAGAGTAAAAATTTATCACTAAATTAAAAAGCAATTTTTATTTTTATTTTATTCGCCTGAATGTGTGTTTCTACTTATCGGAGTTTAATTACACGTGTATGTCACACAAAGAAATAAACACAAGGCATAAACAATCAAAAGAATATTTATATTTGCCACACATTTCCACATTGTAGGCGTAACAGAAATTAGTTACAGAACGCATTGCATTATGAACTGTTTAATTACGAATAAAGACTTAATAATGAGTCTTGGAACATGTCCTGGTTGCACAATCCTTGTCCATGTCCACACAAAACAAAAGAAAACAAATATTGTATTGCCACTTAAACATACGGTTTCACGTATTCTAATTTCCTTCAGTGACTTCATCTACTAGGAACTAACATGACACAGAAACCAATCACTATTCATATGTCTTTCCGGGTTATCCTGGTAATAACATTCTGGCCTCTTTAATACATAATTATATAAACTAGTAAGAATACACTGTTCTGAAATCCGACAGGCTTAAACAAGAAAAGTTCTGTTTGTATATAAATGGCAAAGTCCGTTAGAATCAAATGCGACACAAGTAGTCTGACTGACCCCGTAGATATAATTCTGTATCAATTAAGAAAACTTTTATTAGACGTCATTGTGTAGTCGCTCTAAAGCCCACTCCCACTAAATTACATTACGGAGTCAAAACAGGTATCAATTTCTATGCCTTGTATTCTAAAATTACATCAAAAAAAGCAAAATGTACACAGAAGGCATTTAAGCTCTCAGAAGATTTAATAACATTATACCGTCGTCATACCTGGAACGAAATGTTCTGTCATGAAGCTTAAGTATAAAAAAGGACAAAAAAAAACGAGAGAGGGTGAGGGAATTCTGTTGTTTTGGCCATGTAACAAGCAATGCAATAATTCGAGCTGTAACTAACAGAGCTAATGCTTTATAATTCAGGAGTTTGGTGCCGGCTGCCGTCACGGTGGTCAATTGTGAGCACCATGACGCCGCTGCATCGCAACTCAGAGAAAGTTTGACTGTCGGTCAGCGCAGGGCAGCTGTTGCGACTCACCGTACCCACCAGGACAGGAAAGTTTCCTGCTGCGACTCGGCTCGGCTCCGGAACGCGGCACACTCCGGGGGAAATATTTCCTACGTAGCCAACATCACTCGAAATTTACTAAAACGACCCTGTTCTCGTTTCGTTTCCACTCAGGTTATACGCCTACCTATTGTTACAGCATGTGTAAATTGTACGCCGTAAGAATGTGATAAATGTGCCGAGTGCTTCAAATTGTGAAGATCAACATCACTAAATCTCCTACATTCTACTGTTTCTTACTCTGTCTTGGGTCAAAATATTTGCATCTCCGCTTAGTCCTCAGTGTCTTAGAGTGAAAGTTTCACACCCACATATAAAACATTCAAAATCATGGTCTTTGTACAAATCTAAATTACAAATTCAGATAGTCACGAGATAAGCAGTAGTTTTACGCCATCCTTTGCCAATTCAAGGAAATAAAGCGCAATATTATGGTATTCTGTCAGGTAGAAGCTTACGAAAGTTTCAGATGCTTGCTGCCTCCATCATCAGGACGATCTCCCTTACGTCGGAGGTAGCATGCACATTTTGTGTAGTGTACCAGATTACACGGTGAAACAACGAAGATGACAGCTATTTTTGTTCTCGCTTCCATAAGAACTCGAAATTTCACACGGGAGTACAAATTTTATACTTATATCAGGGTGGTCTACATTTTTGCTCGCTCGGGCCAGAATAGTTTTTCTGTAGGACCCAAGGGCCAAGTAACCTCTACTGTCACTGTTTTTGCATTGTCGTTATCTTTAATTATACTTATTCTTAAATGACAAACTACCATTGCATATGCTGAAATATAAATGCTATTTCATGTTCACAAACTGCTACATTAGTTGTATATCATTTAAAATTTGCTCCTGCAACAGCTTGTATCTCTTATAATTTTCACCTGGAAAACTTACACAAATTATTTGAACTCCGCTACTTTAACAGCTTGTATCTGATACAATAACAATTTGTGTCATAATAACGTACATCTTATGCTTTTAAAGCCAGTGGCTTTAGTGAAAACACTAAGCAGAATGTTCTTTATCAGTGACGGAATATCAACTTCGAAAAAAAGGGTTTGTATTAACTAGTAACAAATTCACAAATACTTTCGCGGGCCGAATCCGGCCCCCGGTCCGCCAGTTGGATCACGCTGAATTATATGAAACTGTACCTGCTGTTGTCAGCAGCGCCAACGCTCGACTTCATGCATCCTTTTTTCTGTTGAAACAAGCTTAGTTGCTTTATTGGAGAAAACTTTTTTATGTTCAACCAACATCAAAGGTGTGCAGCAGCAGACTGGCGATTTTTCATATTTTTTCTTAATTTCTGAGTTTCACTCCGACTTCTCCAGATCCGAACGTAAACAGAGCGAAGCAAGGGATGATTGTTTCGCCTTATATATATATTTCTGAGAAGCTTTCTCCCAATTAAAAGACATGTTTATACCATGCATAAGACCATGTTATATTTTGTTTTTGCTATTGCTACGTAATGCAGAGCAGAAAAGAAGAAGTCAGTATGCTACAAAAAAAATTGTAACCTTTACAGCAATTAACAACCTTAAGTTCCAGAATTTTCCTCCTCGATTTTTAGCTCCACAGGATAAAAAATCAGTAACGTGTTCTCTTTTCCTCAGCGATGTAAGAAGATGAATTACTTTTCTCAGAAACATATAAAACATGTCAAACAGCACCTAAGAAAAGAATTGTATAAAATTTTTCAAAATAACCAACACATCCTCATTCAGTTGTCTTCATAAAGTTGTTCATATTTTCTCAAATGCGTGCTTTTATTGAGTCATTTATTCACTAATAGGTTAGCACACCAGTTGCAAACAATGTTTCTGTTTATCTGAAGATAATTATGCTACATTATTTTACACATTCTTGCTGTTTAAAGACTCTTGGTATTTTATCACAGTTACATTCTACACATGCCATTTTCCACTGTTTTACAAGTGTTCGTCTGTTGAAGAACAACTATGACCTTCCATGGTAGCAAAGATAAATTTTCGAATTCATTAGCCAGACAATGAAAGAATAGTTTATGAAAGGCAATAAATTAATGAATGGTAAATAATTCATAATAAATTAATGACAATTAAATTACTTCATTTACATGTATTTCATGTTTGTAACGTTTGTCTGGTATTCTCCGATTTCGATAATACTTATGATGGCATTTGTAAAAGAAAATGATAAACACTAATTGTGTCGTCTTGGCGAAAACCTTTAAAACTGCTCCCGAACACTATGCTTGGTGACGTTATTTAACTCCATTTCTTCAAGTTATTTAAAGAGAGCCGTGGATGTAATTTGTCTCATAGAGTAGCAAGTGTTATGACACGTGGGGGAGTAATACAGATCACTAAACAAGGAAGACACATTCGGGATTACCAAATTCTTGGACTTTGTTCATCGTGTGGTTGTCTAAAAGAACACTACCCCCCCCCCCCCCTCTAGCCTGAGGACGGAAGCAGATGCAGTTTCTGAAATGTAGTGTCCTTTAGAAAACCAGACGATAGACAAAGTTAAAGAATTTTGTAATCCCGATAGTAAAACACCATCGTCAGTAACCTTTAATAGGAATAAATATGATTGCTTACATAATTATAAACACCTTGTTTACCAAAGTGAAACCACTTTTAACCTTGAGACATTACTCAGTCATACATTTTCGAATATCAAAATATTGAAAATGAGTATTGGAATTTCAAATTTGTTTCTTAAAAATAATACCCGTCAGTTTCCGTCTATTAAGATTGATGCAATGATGCACTAGATTCATAACACTTTCCACTGCGAGTAGTAATATGGCCGTTGTTACGACATTAAATTCTTCATAAATTCTCTGAGATTATTTAAGTCTGCCGAACGTGTCAGAAACACTTTGCTTTTCAACTAGCCCCATTAAAAGGAATCACAAGCTAATAGATCGGGAGAACGGGTTTGCCAAGAAAATACGCCATAGCAGGAAACGGAGGGCAACAGAATATCTACGTTCTGAACGTTTGAGCTCTTGATGGTGTTGCGATTAGGAACACTTCCATGTCTCCTAATGTTAAAATGCCGTTTGAATGAATTTTCATTGCGTCGCTATCACAGGATTATCATTTCTTAGGTACGTCTCTACAGCGAAAGCACAGTGCACAGCCGACCACTGGCCCATTTTTACTAACAGTGTCTCTAACTAAACGCTTCAGAACACTTTGTTTCACCCCCTACCACCCGGGATCACGAGATCACTACGTAAAACAAAACTACGAATAAACGCTGACCTGCTCTGTAGTTGAAACGTGAAATGTACGTGCAGATGAGACACAAGAGAACAAATAGGTTCTGTCATGTGGTTACCAGTATCGCCGAAAGTCGATAACTCCAATTGAATATTAAAACATTGTTGATATTTCTATCTTACGAGTGGAACTCTGAGCTAGGCTGGTGTTTAAATTGCATGTAGACGAATAAAACTTTCGTGTTCAAGCTTTATTTAAATATTATGCAGTTGTATGTACCTTGTGTATTAGAAAAACAGTTCAAATTTCTTTGCAAAATCCAGAATCTGCCCCTTGTGGGTATAACTCTTCCAAATACTGTCGTCACTTCAGTTTGTGTGACGGTGGCTGCCATGTTAATTAGAATGTTGTCAAACACAAACCTCATAATTACGACACTTGTTCCAAATAGTGAACATCATATTAATCATATCACATTGTACTCATATGCAATATTTGGCCCAAGAGACAACGTATACGCTGTCATTTATTGCCAGAATACCTCGTCAGAAAGAAACCTTCAAACATCTCTATTTTATTCTCACCATCATCATTTTTATATAGGCCTATTTTATGTCCCCCACTTTCATTTCTCTTTACAACCACCCTATTTTCACCCAACGGCAATCTCTTCGCATTCCTTCTCTACCGGAGGGTGATTAAGACTCAGTGCGAGGATAAGAGATAGATGGAGTAAGAACAGGATTAAACGAACGAGAGCAACAGAGACAAAGACATGTTTTGAGCTGGAGGAATTGTTGGCCGAGAAAGAGCAAGGCTGAGTTCGTTTCAGCCATTTCGCTTAGTCCTAGTGGTAGTAGTAGAAGGCTCCTGCTTGCACGGAAAGATTTATGCCGGCGAAGTACATTATCTTGTAGTCTCAGTCGGCTAATTACTGACTATGATACCACATTAGCCTGCGGGCGTTGGTTGAGACCGGGGGATTCACAGAGATAACCGACCCTGGGCTTCTAGAAGGCGGTGTAAGGGGCGAGAGGGTAGGTAGGGGTGAAGAGAGGAGGTAGGGTCGGAGAGAGTTTACCATACTGAGACGATAGAGGGTAGTTTGGGTTCACAGAGAGAGATGGAGAACAAGAGGGTAAATGTCTATGAAAGAGAGAGAAAGAGATTGTGACAAGGGAGGAAAAAGACGCCAGTACCCATGCAGATCGCGACCCGCCGCGTCTCTACACGACCCGACCCAACATATCGTTACTAAACGCGATGCTAAAATTTATTGCTACAGATTCCACTGTTTTTCGATATAGGTCACAGCTACACGAAAGTATGGTTCGCCCACAGACTAGCAGGTGCTGACTGTAGATAACAATTGGGTTATTAATTTGTATCTTCAGAAAATTTCGAACGTCAAAGTAGAATTCATATTTAGACGAAAGATCTCCATAAAATAATGGAAAATGAATCTTGAGAAATTAGTCAGAGAAACACAGAAATGATAGCCAGTATTATTTTAAGAAAGGGATTGTAATTTCATGGATGCGTTTACGGAAGAGAAATTCTAGCTGAGTATAAAATTCGAGATAAAGATAACAATACTACTGAAAATCATGGATAAACATAAAAAAGGCTTTGACACTGTTGATGAAAGTGAGGATGGAGAAGAACGTTTAACTAAAAACTTTCTAACTGTTCTGAATCAAAATTTATTGCACAGATTTAAATAAAGATGTGTCACAGGCAATGACTATTTATACATTTAGCAGCGGTATTTAAATTGAGCATGTAACACAGCACCAAAATACCTTCAAACATAGTCACAAATGATAAAGTAAGAATCTAAAGATACAGTCGTATTCTACCTCAAAATATCACGGCATTTGCATGGAGATGAATAAAAGCTTCGAGAAATCTCCATCACGATACTAAGTAAACCTATTGCGATGTAAACCAGAGTGAAGTCAAATTATCCTTAAGGGTCGACCCGAGCATCCGTCTATTCCACCTGAGTTTGCGCTATCAAAAATACTCCCTGTATCACAATAACACATGCGTCAACGATTCTGCAACTCAGTAAGAAAGCATCGTAAACCGAGTCATAGCTTAGGCAGTTACTCGCCGACTTCTCACAGCGGAGACCCAGGTTCCCGTCTATGCCGGATTTGTGGCGATGGCACTGGGACACGGGTTCACCTCGGATTTTCTGTCGATATTATTTCACCGCCCCCCTCTCTCTCTCTCTCTCTCTCTCTCTATATATATATATATATATAATGGAGAATGGGCAAAGGGCCCGTTAGAAACCTGAGTCTCATTGTCTCACCTCATCGGAAAAAAACAAGAAAGTATTTTATATAAATAAACATTATTCCCTCTACTCACAAACCGCTTTGCATAGCAGAAGTTTATTCTAGTACAATTTACAATTAGTATAGTCCAGAATTTATCACGGTATTTGTAAGTAAACGAAAAGAATATGATCACAAAATAAGAATAAAAAGGCTTATGTTAGTAATATCAGTTCCACGACAGTGACATATCAAACAAGACCAGATTACGTGGTAGTAACATTTCAAAAAAATTCCTTAGATATGAAGTCAATTTCTTACGCACTTAATCGCAGCTCAAACACACAAACATCTGTGCCATATCAAATAAAGATATCATTTATGGATAGGGAAATAATATTTACAATGCCTCTAATAACTGTTTTTGGACTTTGTCTAAGTTGCAAGAAATATCTTTTAGTTAATGACGATATTTCATATACCTCTGCTAAAATAAGAAATGGAGGGCCTCACATATATCGCCAATGTACCACTAAAAATGAGA
This sequence comes from Zootermopsis nevadensis, assembly GCF_977971745.1. Lineage (NCBI taxonomy): Eukaryota > Metazoa > Arthropoda > Insecta > Blattodea > Termopsidae > Zootermopsis > Zootermopsis nevadensis. The sequence continues at coordinate 1,574,561 of NW_028259150.1, forward strand.
GGTAGTTTCAGAACATAATTACGTGTTTTTTGATGTGAAAATAATTACCAAACACAAATTTTATCAAGGAAGTTACGTAATATGTTATGCTGTTTATTTTAGCTTGCATTAATATTAAAGGTCAAGTAATAAACATGATGTGAACTACTGAAACTCCGTTCCTCTCACGAACCCAATTTATGGAGTATCTGCCTGCAAATTTGTAAGCCTAATTATAGTCTAATATAAAAAGCAAGTAAAGTCAAATAATTTTACGCAAAACAAACACATGGAGATGAGGGATGCATACACAACACAATGTGGAAACTCTGTATTGAATGTGTAGAATAAACTCTGCATATAAAAATCATTTCCCTGTTTCAATATTCATTACGCCAGCTCCCTCCACTACAGTGCACAACACCCACTGAATGTGTGGAGAGCTACTGCTGTCTATTTGTAACCGCGTCTTGACGAACAGCTAAGCGAAAACAAGCATTTTTCAACAGCAAAAGAGAAACAAGGGACATTTCATTCAGATCACGTACACATATGTGTATTTAACATTAGTGCCAATGACTAAACTAAGGGAATAACCCTAAATAGGTTTCCAAAGGGTGAACTGAAGACTTTTCTGTTCTGTGTGGGATTTTACGTTCTCGCGGAGGTGAGTATAAAAATGGCTGTCTATTGGGGTCTTCCTTCGTGTAGTCTGAAAGAGGTTTACCAACGTTTCAGACGTGCTTGCTGCCTCCATCATCAGGGATAATTACTGCCCAAATGATGGAGTCATCCTAGCGAGGCTGCAGTTCTAACAGTGTAAATAACTTTTGATTTCACTGGTTAAACCAATTATTACAGTTTTATGCCGCATATGTCCATTTAATTGTTGATAATAAAATATTTGCGATAACAATGAAGTTTGACATAGTAAAATAACCTATTTTACGTGATGTGAGAGGGCAGTAATTAAACACCTGCTAAATAATACAACTTTTTTGTTTATGTATAGCTAATATTTGCATCAAACATACACTGCTCTAGGAGTAATACAAAGGCTGAAACATTATTTCACTCTCTTACGTTATAAACAGACATTTAAAATATATATCTATAAGGAAATATTGGATAAAACTTCAGCATAAAGTTATGAACTGGGCTATTTTTGCATTGTTAAAGTAGATATAAGGGCACGCGATGAAATTATAAAACAAAAAACTGCATTTTTAACATTAACTATAAATTATACACATTTAAAATTTAGTGAACAATAAATTATGTAGTTACACGTTCCCTTACACTGTTCTTAAATACTGGAAACATCAAATCCAAATGGGGTCTTATATCTATTCGTCGAGGTAAGCAGATGGGTGACTGGTCTAACGTTAGCATACAATTTTATTTTTTTACTATCATTTATTTAGTTTATTTAGGTAAACATAAAACATAGGCAGCGTATTGTAGAACATTATTTTCAGATATACACACAAAAGTACCACCCCTTTGTTTAGAATATTTCTAATTTGCAATCACTTGCAAAAGTTTTGATTATTACTTAATTTTATATAAAAGAAAGATCTAAAGTATAAAGCATCGTAGAAGAAATTCAAGCACCAGAATAATTTTAAATATTACACCGAAAGGAAGCAAAATGACAGTCGACGAAAATTATCACTTAATTACCAATCAGTGGGAAAACGAAACAGTGGCCGACCTAAGAAAAGACGGAAAGACCAGTTCTTGGAAGAGAGTTGATGAATCACAGGCTTCATAGCAGTTCGAGAAGGAGAAGAAGCAGCAGCATTGCTTTAATATTAAACATTAATTCTTGAAATTCTAAATGTAATTACACGATGCTCGGCGTCGGGTATTCACTGTCGAGTCTCATAGCTTTTCTGAGGTCGTGTTCGCAAAAATTCAATTTTTCATCGGCGTCGCGTTTATACGCTTCACGTCGGTCGGCTTCGGTTTTCCAGCGTCGTGCCTTATGGCAGTCACTGGCATCTTGAGTCGACGTCGTGAAATTCGACGTTGCTTCGCTCAGCGTCGGTTGGATAGCGTCCTGTCTTGTGCCTTTACGAAGCTTATTTACTTTATATGGATTATTCTTCGGGGTCTCGATGCTTAATGTCGGTTTGTGAGTATCGCGCCTGTGGCTTCTCGATAATCGTCTTGGCTTGATTTCAAATTGAAGTCGGTGTAGCTACGGTAGGTGTCGCGACGCTCAGAGTCCGTTCAATAATGTCGTGTCGAAGAGCATTCCGAGGCGTACTATACATATATGGAAACTACTGTCGTGGTTTCATATTTGTTATGTCTTATGTAATCTCGAAAGCTACGGACAGTTAAATATTAAAAACCCACCCTAGACTACAGCTTGATGGAATATTTTATGTTCATAACGCTCTTTTCGAGATACGTTTAGCTTGATTCATACTAGGCGTGCAGTCTAAAAACGTTTAATTACAGTGCTGACCTGTACTCGGAAAAGGCTGTTTCTTTCAAGATTCAGGTTTAGAAACTAAGGATTCTTTGGGATAAAACAAATAATAAAACAGTTACCCTGTTACTCGGGCTGTGTGACAATCACGAGAAACCATATTAAATAAAACAGGTGCTCTATGTGTCCGGGAGAGAAGAGGGGCAAATGTAAGTAGACAGGCACTGCAAAGTTGGATAGAGAAGTTGCGACAAGGAGATGCTGGCAAGAATGTCGCTGGAAGAATACAAAGCGTGTAAAGATGCCAAGAATTTACGGAGTTGAAATTTCTAGCTGAGATTCCATTCTAACAAATTTATTTTGTTTTTCATGTATTTAATTTACTACCGCAACCCACACTTTTGTTATAAACCCAAGAAAAACTATGTAAAATCTAATGAGTGATTTTACTCTCGTTTTCATTTCTTGAATAAACAGAATATATGATGGTTTGATTAATTATTTGGTTTTAACAATTATCTTTCAGTGGTGTAGAATACGTACCACGAAATATTAAGATAACTGAGAATGACCAATTGGAAAATTCGGAAATAAGTGCCTGATGCCTGTTCCGATCTACTACAGCAATATTTTCTTAAGTGACTGAGAAAAACTACTAAACACCTTCGTTAAAACAGCCGGTGTCCATGGCAAGATTCATGCCCAAGGCCTCCTACTTACGAAGTTCACTGCGGTCCAAAAAAAATCCATTGGCTTCAAGGAAAGATTATCTTTCAGGATAAAATATGCTGTTATTATCGCAAAATTCTTAGAAAACTGTCAAATAAATAGCTAATTAGTACCAACCTGATAGTCTCAGCCAAAAAATACATCATATATAACAAGAGTGTCTGATGTTCAACCAGCCTATGACTTAACAATAATTACATTAAATTCTTTCGTATTCCATTTTATGATAATAATTGTTACTGCACACAGTTGGAGGAATCAATAAATTCTGCAAAGAGTTACTTCTAAATGTAATTAGCCACTGTTTTCATAAACAATGTCTTCCAAGGAAATGTTTTGATTCTCAGCTATAAAAATTTAATTCTTTTGAATGCTATTTCCCTGTATAACAAGAATTTTGCAATTAACAATTGAAATCTTTATCTATTAATCATGAATTATATTCATATATCAGAATTATAGTGTAAAGTGCAGGATTTTGATAGATAATTTCACCATTGATTATTCGGTCGGTGCATGTCAGCGTATATATCTAGCAGAGGACCACAGACGAGCATACAGTAATCAACATCTTAGAACAGTATTATCTAAAATGAAAAGAATGTTTAGATTTTCCAATATTTAAAATATATTTAGCCAAACAACAATAGGCTATGTTCTATCGGTACCAGAATTTCCGCAGGCGTGGCAAAATTTTCGACTAGTGTTAAATTCGTACCTGCACATTATCAAGGAAGGTCTCGGAATGCTAATACGTACTACATCACTCGTTCCACGTTACATCCACTCTGCTTTATCTTTATCTTATCTGATGGAATTGTTTTGAACTCGCTGAATTGAAATGACGAAATCCGAAGACTGTTACCAAGCAAGAGTCTTTGATTGTTTCCAGCTGTTGTGGGGAATCCACAAGGGGAGACTGAATGGTAGGTGACATGATGTTGACGAAGAAGAAACACGAATACGAGCTTTAATCACGAGAGTGCAGCATCAGCTAATGATATTAGGGATGGTTTTGTTTTACATTCTACAAGAAGATTCCAGGACAACGTGAATGACTAGGGGATGTATTGGAATAAAGTAGGCCTACACAGGGAACATTTCTGTGGCAGTAAACTATGTAATATTAGTTATTGTTAAGTTTCTAGAATGGATGAAGCGAATGAAACGTTAGTTCTGAATTTTTAAGTTCGCATCAAATTATACACGACGTCGGTGTAAAAATTATATAGGCCTCTGTGAAATTTTATTTTTGCGTATTGCCTGATATTGTTACACAGAGTGCTCATATAGGCATAGTTTTACAAATTACAATTTCATTTCCTTCAAATTATTAAACTAGGCAGTGACAATTTCAGGATCATGTTAAATTATACAACTGTAAATATTATAAGGCGATGCCTGCTAATAATATACCACATAACATTAATAATATGCAGTAATTTATGAGAAACTGTAAATCTTTGGTTAGTAGCAAAAGAAGGAAACATAAAGAGGATTTGAGGTTTTCACGGCGGTGAGTATGAATATGGCTGTCTTCTGTGTTGTTGCGACGTCTAGTCAGGCAACAGTTTACCGTTTCAGAGGTCCTTGCTGCTTGCTATGACTTATCGTCCTGATAATGGAGGCAGCAAAGACCTGCGATACGTCGGTAAACTTCTACCGGATTACACGGCTAAACAACGCAGAAGACAGCTATCTTCAGAAGGAAACATGCTCCCTTCAATAGTTTCTTCCACACATTGTTTACATCTTCTATTTAAAACACATTTAGACCAATGTTTATGTTCTATATGTCTATACGACCCGTGCAGGGAATTGTAAAATACTCTTAATAACTCTGAATAAGAATAAGTGGATTGGTTGTCTACATAAACATGCGCGGTACGTTCTTGAACAACCTGCATACTGCTTTTATATGTCTTGTAGATAAGAAAGACGTTTCAGAACATACAGCGCGAGTAGTAAAACAGACAATAATATTATATGACTAAAGAAGCATACGCAACAAGTACATGAACTTTGTTTTCGTCGTGAAATGGGCAATACCCTACACAATGATTTGCACTTTGATCTTGGCTAAAAGGCCCAGAAGTGACTGTGGGGCTTCGGTCTCCCTGCTTTCTATTCACACTGTGCCGAACTGCGCCCATACGCCACCGGCCCTTCGTCCAATACATGAAATCGGCTTATCACGCAATGTTCTCTTGTCTCTACGGGCAGAAGCCAAACCAAACTGGACAGCTTGCAGCTACAGTAAGTACACTTTATGTACAACTACTTAAGATGTCTGAATAGAGGGAATGATTAAGTCCTAATAATGTACCGGACTTAACTCAATTACTGCGGAACATAATGGAACGCTCTCATTAGGCGAGGAAATTTTAAATCTGCGCTAGTCGTAATAGAAGCTAGTTTATTCACGTCTACTGAAGTTCAGAGCGGAGATGTTTGAATGGACAAGGAATTCGGGGGAAACGATGCAAAACGGCTGAAATTTTTCCAGTTGTTAAATTGTAACAACGTGTTCTGACCGATTTCTTATACCAATAATCTGATTTAAGCGGAGTACAATAGCAGAGAAGGATGAGACAGAGGCCTGGAATAGACGAAAAGAAATATGGAGAAAGAAAAGGACTAGACAGGCTAATCGCACCAAATGGACAACAGAAATGACGAAAGAGGATGAAGTTTGAAAGTTTCTGATGATGGTACATTAAATCTATGAAAAGCTTTTCCTAGACTTCGTCCATCGTCTAAATTACAAATAAAATCACAACGTTTCGAAACCTGGTCTGCTTCCGTCTTCAATTAAAAGAAAAAAGTACAGAAACTCTACGTGTTGGACCTTCTGCTTAAGCTAGCCTCAGACCTAGTCATCTACAACACACAAGTGCCCGAAGCACTGTCTTTTTCCTTTTTACCTAAAGACGGGAGCAGATCCAGCTTTCGAAACGTTGTGATTTTATTTGTAATTTAGACATTTATCCTGTCATTCAGTAAGTAGTACACAAACTAAGCAATTGAAAAATGCCTTCAAGAACCTGTTTAAGCAATCACATTTCATAAAATGAGAAGTTACCCATATAAATCAATAACCAACAGTAAGATTTTTACTTATTTCTCATAAACACCGATGTTAAAACAACAAATTAAATCAGTTTCTATAACAATGTTAAATGATCATGGCGGTAAGTAGCTGTGTTCTCTCTTTATGGAAAGAAATAAGCCCTGAAAATCCTTGGAAAATTCTTTAATGCAGTGCCTACAAAAACTTATTTCACAGAATTTCTGGTATAACAAAGGAAAAACACGCAACAATGAATTTTGAAGAACACACTGATAAGAAGTAATAAGAAATACGATATCTCATTTCACCCTGTTTATGGTTTACTTCCTCCTGATTTATAGGTTAAGCCGCAAGACTTGGGCGTCAGGTGTGTTGCAACACACTCACATACCCAGAGGATGTCGGCGACCCCACTTGATCATGCTATGATACAGTCATTAGCCACACCCAAGCCACTGCGATGTTCTGGAAAGCAAAGAGAAACTCATCATCTTGTATTCTGTCGTAAGATGTGACCCGAAGGTCTGCTCCTTGTTGCGCGCGTGCAGCGAATGTTACTTCGCCCTAAATAGCAACATGAGGAAGATGACTAACAGGTTGTTGGCCGGCCAGAAGGACATCGCGAGTCGAATTGACCAGGGACTCGTTCGAAAGTCAGGAAAAGGAGCAGGTAACATGCACAGATCATACTCAAAGGCCAAATTTTACGAAATGGATTAGGATGAGGAAATAACAAGGCAGTCTGTTCGGATTCACTGTCAATAGTAATAAACCTTCATGTTCTGCAAGAAATAAGAAATATTTTTCCCAGTTCAGTGCCAGTCTTTGAAAAAAGACTTCACTATGGAACTTGATGAAGATGTCTTCTTACGCAGTTCATAATATATATATATATATACAAATTTCTGCTTGTCTACAAATGTAGAACACGGCGCTTATATTTAAGGTACGTAATTAAGATTCATTTCTGATCCTCTGTTCACCCCACTCATAAATATTATAAAGAATAATATCAACTTTTATTTTTTGTAAGTGGATTCCTCATGTGACCTGGCAAATTTCTAAGACAGAGACATGTAGTATATATGGCATGGTTCGACAGGAGTACGCAACTTAATATTGTGGTGGATAAATTTGAAGAAACATAACCTCTGTAAGAAACTTTATCGTCACAAACAAAATATAAACAAGGTGGAGATCAAAAAAGTGTACGTTATCCATATATTAATGATACAGACTAAATTTTAAAAGCGTACAAACCATTTAATATCATTTCTTTATAATGAGCTTTATACAATTACTTTTCGAGTTTTATTTATAATGTGTTTACACCATATCCGAATAGGAAATGTAAAATACAAACACTTGTGTTTTGTTAATACATTTCCAACTTTTTTATAATTCAACGACTTACATTTCATGGTGTCACGAGAAGTCTTAACTGGTAATTTTAACCAGTTACATCGTCACTGAGTATGTGTTCTGCTCAAAATGAGTTACAACGTAAAATGTACCACTGAAGAAATGTTTGTCGTTATTCGTAGACAAAATGGTACAATTCGAACTGCATCGAGTTACCTGATCTCAAACTACCGGTGGATTTCACCTTAAAACAAAATACGAATCCACAAGATCGAATGTTTCTTTCATGTCATCGGCCAATTCCTCATCAACATTAATTAGCGCCATGATTGTGTTTGTTCTTGATCCCATTATCAAAGTTCCTGAGACCTCTCGTTGCTGGCAATGCCGCGGTACGATGCAGACAACCTTACAACTTATTAACTTGACTTTCGTAACACGGTCCATAAGCACTGCCCAGGAAGACTAATCTGGACAGACAGACACGCGAGAAGGAGAACGAACGACGTCAAGCATGAGACGCGTGACCCGACAAGCAACAACTCCGTCGCCCCACCTCCAAATCTCTCTCTTTTTCGTCTCTTCCTTGTCCATATACATGTACTCTCTCACACTGTACCATTCAGCATCCCTTCAACCATTCCTTAACACCATACCTACTGCTGCTTCTGCTAATCCGATTCTAGTGTTGCTCTCTAACCCCACACTCCCAAGTCCCATTTTCACTCTTATCCCTCCTTCCAATCCTTCCTTCTCACCGACCACTGACCTTCCACCCAGCACCAGCATTGCCACTACCACCACCTTCTCTATCCTACCCCTTTTCCTCAACCCACAGAGAACTTCCCCTTTTCCACCCGCCACATGATGCAACCCTCGTGTAATAAGTCGAAGATGGGGCAGCGGCTTAATCCTCTGTCAGCCAACATCGCAGTAGTGCATGGGAGTAGCACCAAGCTTCTGTATGTACACAGGCCTACACATATGGAAAGCACAAGATGGAAAAACAAGCTTCAAGGAATGCCAATACAGCATTGAAGTGGTCATCCTCATGGACAGTGAGCAGAATGAGGATGTATTTTGCCGAAGAGACTATTGCCAAAGTTGGAAGGGTTTGTGAGAGACAACAAAGTCTCACGCACACTCTTACAAACAGAGACTTTTAAACAGTTTTTGTAGAATACCCTGATATTTTGAAACCAAGTCAAAAGGATGTGACTTGTTACAGAAACGTTCATCATCTGCGTTTTGATTGAATTTTACTCTTATTGTAAAAGTGTTTACGATCTGCCTCACAAAGTAAATCGAGTATGAAGATTTCTGTCTTCTGGGTTGTTGCGCTATGTAGTCTACCAGACTACATAGCGCAACAACCCAGAAATCTTTATACTCACCGCTGTGAAAACCTCAAATCATACATAAATCGAGTATTTCACAACGCACGCTAATGTCCATTCTTTAAGAGATGGTGCCAAATATCTATAAGAAGGGTTGTACCCTCATATCGAGCAGAGTAACCCTGCATTTAGAACACCAGCCTTGACGTTTCCTTATGTATAATATTTGGACGTTTCTGTTAAATTTTAATTCCAGAAGAGGGAAAATATGGACACTCTTTCCGCGTCAGAGACCCAATTCTTCTTCTTCTTCTTCTTTCTCAATATAATCTTTTACACATAGGTGTCGAGGTTTGTTTATTCATTCTCTTGATCTGTTTGGACAATGGTAGGACTCCTTGGATGAGTGATCAGCCCGACGCAAGGCCTCTACCTATACACACACAAGAAGACGCGGACAAACATCCGTGCCTTGAGTGGGACTCGAACTCACGGTCCCAGCGGCCAGGCGCACGAGGTCCATGCCTCAGACCGCGTGGCTACTGCGGCCGGCCGATCCAAGTTTTCACCGATACAAAATAAAGGGATAAAATTATAGTTTCTTTTAAAAGAGGAGGTTAATTCAGTGCTATTCTGGAAGGACAAGGTTAGAGTCTAGGTGGTATACAACGTCCATAGTAGGAAACGTCATTAAATAACCTGAGAATAAACTAATTACAAACAGACACGACTCCAGTTATATGCATGCAAATAATCCGAAGTGAAGTGGAGAAAATGAGATATTCTAAACTAAATGATATTGATTTCCTGGGTTTTTTTCTTATATAACGGCAATCTTGCCACAGACCAGCGGTAAACGCAGTCTGCATCTCAGAGACTGCCTCGCTCAGGTGGATTGTTCTTGTCGGATAAAACAGGCAGCAGGCTGGCAGTCTATTAGTATAAAACAACACGCGGTCGGATACGGAGTACGGCAAGGTGTGGAGGAGGAAGGCACGAAGGAAGCGAACGAATGAACGAACGTGAGAGAAGGAAACTCCGGAATAGAACTGTCCGTTCCAGATGTTCCCACACATAACATTGCTTTACCATACTGTTGCTATGTGCAATCCAGTCACTGCAAACCTACATCTCCACCCGGCGAAATGCTGGGATGAGAGTATTTTCAGTAGAACTACTGATGCTTGTGTAGTCATCAAAACTATGCGATTTTTCATGTTGTTCAATGCCGGATTTTCAAAGCAGCATACTTTAGCTTGATGATTATATCGATATTTATTATGTTCGCTAATAATGGGTTGTATTCCGTGACGAGTATACACGACGCATAAAACTAGAATTTTAGGCACTAAAATGATATTTAAGAAACAGCAAAATACATCTGCAATGACTACAAAATAAGAGGCACGTTTAAAGAGGAAAAACTGGTACTCAAAGCATTTAAAAATAAAAATAAATGGTGTATCAGAATGCGAAGAGACAGATTTTCTAAAATATTACAAAATTACAGTACGACCTTCAAAGACACTTTTGGACAAATGAGACCAAACCGGGATAACAAAACAATATACTACCGCCTGACTTCTACGTTATGACAGTATCCAAAATCAGCCCGTCAACATTATTTTCATTCTTTAACTTCATAATAGCGATTATGATTATAGGCCGTTGGATTATATTTCACGAAAAAGTTCTCACGAACGTGTTTGTTGATTCTTCCAAAATTTATAGTAATATAATTATATAATTTACACATAAACGTTAATAATGATATATTGAGTGTGTTTCTAATATTTTGCTTTATATCAACGTCCATCGTGTGCAAACTTCTTTGGCTTGCAGTCTGACTTACAACGCTCATTAATAAAGCCTTGGAAACAGATATGTAGAATTTGGTACTGAGATGTATCATAAACAGACGTAAAATCATTGTTGTCAGCAAATAAATGACGACTTTACGAACACTGAACTTACATCCGACAATTCAATAAACAAAATATGTCTTTACAAACCTTCTCCCAAATGTAATATAGCAATAATAAAATAATAATTTCTGTAACATATTTACAATAGCAAGGAAAAATAAAATACTGCCCGAATGGAATTCTCTTCCATGACCACCAAGGCACGAGCCCAAAACACTAATTCAAGAGCTAAAAAACGTCGTGTTACTGTATTTTATCTTTAGCTTTACCTTTGTTAGTACTACCCGGAACTTTGTGTTCTGTACAAGTACCTAACTTAATGGTGTAAAATCTTCCCTGAGCATTTGATAGAATTTAAAAGAATTCTAGAACAAAATATCTCACAAATTTAAATATAATATAAAGCACAACTTCTAAGAACCCTAAACAGTTTACAGTGCAATTACTCTCTAAGTTCGACCAATCTAGAAAAAATAAATCGTGTGATTAAGGGGTTGCATTTCAATCGTCAACTTCGGGCTCGAGCTAGAGTGGAGGAACGCTACAGGTAGTGGGAAAAGCTAGACAAGACAATTCAGTCGCCATGAAAGTTGCAAATCTTCAAGAAAAAAGACATCTTCCTTGTCGGTAACGGTAGGAAAGACAGAGCTTTCTGAGATATGTTAATCATCGAGCTATGTAGTGGTAGTGTAGTGTCGTACAGGGCCATTAATGTTGCACTATTTCTTTTAATCGCCCCTAATCTGCTGGTGCCTTTGTTCAAGTTTGACATTTTCATAACGGCGAGTCTGAATATGGCTGTGTTCTGGATTGTAGCGCCGTGTAGTCTGATATAAGTTTACCGACGTTTCAGAGGTCCTTGCTGCCTCTATCATCAGGGCGGAAAAACTTAGAAGACATCCATCTTCGATATGCATTAACTTGAAAGACTGTTAAGCATCAAATCGGAAGTAAGGAAGAACACGTGTTAAGTGTGAAAGGGGCGGGTTGTGACTTGTTTCAAGGTAAAAGTCAGAAATTCGTCTAAAGTGGTCGATAAAGTCTACAAAGAAACTGTATGCGAAGAGGCGATAACCACCCTCAGATATAAGTTTTGTTACGACTTAAACTGGCCTATTATGTGGGAACCAGAACTACATGCAAGCAGGCCTGTACTTGAAATACCGCCGAAGAACTAAGAATGATAAACAACAAAGAATCGACTGACTCCTTAGATGTTCAGTATTATGAACTGCATATTTGTGTGCTATCAAAAGATGGATGTTAGGATTATCATGACTTGTTCATAAGGATCGATGGTAAATTACTCTGTCTCTATGCACTATCAGAATATTAAAATAAGATAATAAGTAAGCAAATCAATCTCTCAATGGGCAGGACTCACATTTAACTTGTGCGGTAGGTAACACAAAAGTGTGTTCCCTTATCAATTTCGGGCAAATATTTGTCTTGATTTTTCAGATATTTGAAATAAGCGACCTAGTCAAGGACTCTTGAAGTCTGAAAATGTTACCAACGGAAACTATCGAGATGTACGTATTTTCAAAACAACCTCCGAACTCCGCCTCATTGTAACTGATATCTTGAAGAAATTTTAAATACAATTGTTATTTACCTGCAGAACATTGAAAATCCTTACTTTAATTACACTCACAACTCGATAACAATACAAATCATTAAGTTCCTCATGTTTTAATATCTTACATTCACCGATTTATTATAGCCACTTAAGATCAAATACTTTTCTTGGATATTCGTTTCTAAATACTTACAATTTATCTTATACACGGTCTTTTAATGCTCTACATACGTCACATTATCTCGTGGCTCGACGGTTCTTGGTAAAGTTTTTCAGCTCCTTATGTGACGTTTCTGAACTTTCTTTTTGCAGTTTGTAGAATTTCTTGGACGAAGGGTCGGCCCACTGCAAGGCCTATACATGCACAATGCATCAATACGCAAAGACGAGGAAAAATTTCCATGCCTCGATCGGGATTCCAACCAACGATCCCAGTATCCAAGCGATCAAGACCAGCGTCTTAGACCGCGCGGGTCTACTAACTACATGCTAGATAAACAAGGAAATACAGTAGTCTAAGGACTGCGTTCAATGTGTAATCTACGTCTGATCAGACTTCATCTATTTTCAACAGCTGAATGACTCTGGCCTTCTATACAAAATGCTATTATAACTTAGTTGTCAAAATGTTCCCCTCAGCAGTGATACACATTAACTGTCCAACGTACAGTTATTTAAAGCGTCATGAAATATGTTTTGTGCGATACGCTAAAATGCTATCGAAATTAATACTGGAGTGCTGGAATGGATTTGTTTTACACTTGTGTTTGCCATATAAACAGTCTAGTAATGTGTTTTCTCATTGCCTGGCACCAACAGATCTCTCGGAAATAATCTGCGCTTGACTTGACTGCTAAACGTAAATTACAAACAGCCAACACGTGGCATAGGCATCTATAGCTACGTGTAAGTAAATAATATCGAATAATTCGGATGTCTACTGTGCCAGTTTGTGGACTAGCCAATAAGCATTTAAATAGCGTCCATGTGTTTTGAGCGGAAGAGACTCATTTCAAAGTGGCAACCACTTCAGAGTACGCAATTTATTGGCACAGCATTCTACATCATACGGAATATTTACGTAACTATTGTCTACAAGGCAAGTCATTAGTAGCTGTCAGAACTATTTCAAAAGTATATTTTGGGTTAAATGCACTGACTTTTTATGTGCCTTTATACGATATGTGGGTGCTGTAATACTGTGCCTGTACTGTATTTTTAAGTACCCCAACACATGAACCGAATTAATTTCTTATATTTTTATATAAACAGAACTGAATCACATTTATAAAATACAACCTGTGTTCCTCTCACATTAGTACAAATATGATTTTGCATACAGTTCTGATATTACAGTAAAATTAAATTAATAGTAACTTTTCCTGCCGAAAAATACGTGACGCGTATAATTAGCATATAAACCATTTCCCCTACAAAATTCTGCAGAATATTTTCCAAAAAATTATATTCATGCTTTAAAAATCGTCTTGCGCTTCCGAAATATGAGAAGCAGTTCCAAGTAATGTTTTGAAGATAAGTGTTACAACGGACATCAATCTTTCGTGTAAACCATGTGACTTACAACTGGACGTAGACTTGGCGTTGTTAACTCAGTTGTGAACTAAACCTGAGAACCACAAAACAGTTCGACCCCTGGGTCATCATCGTACACGGAAAGAAATTACAGAGACAATAGAGAGACTACCTTACTGGGACTGGTCCGTAACATTTACGTTCTGAGAATACAATGACACTGTTAATAAGAGGTAGCTTACAAGACAATAACAAATTGTACTAACGTTGTGCAATTAAGAAATATAGGAAAATACTTGTAAAAAATTCGATGTAAATGGGAAAATAATAAAATCAATATATATAGTTGAAAATGGTGAAGGAGGGAGGGGTAGAATTATAATTTACGACGTAAGAATCAATCAATCAATCAGTCCATTGTTCATTTTGAGCAGCTGCAAGGTACCTGCCTAGTAAGAATCACGTGTTACCTCTAACTAACCCATTCTATTATATGGTGGCTTGTTAATTACACGAGGTGTACTGACATTCCTATCGGAACGAATTTCTTGTCTTGATATTGAGCTCTGATTCGCTGCAAATCTAGTCAAGCACACAATCTAAGCCAGTTACTGGCGCAGACGAGCACACGTTGACTGAAAGAAGCCCGCTGTTTTGTTGACATCAGACTGCGTGCAGAATTGAAGGGATTGCGTAGTGTCGAAGGACAAGAATTATACGCACCATCAGTTTTAGTGTGTTATAAATCGTACGTCTTCCTCGCGAGAGCCAATCCACAGCCCCAATATGGCCCTCACAAACAACTAAACCAGCTTACAGGATTGTGCTTTCTTCCAGTTCAAAGTCTATATACTTCATGAGAAGGTCGATTGAATCTCTGTAGCAATTCTACATGAATGAAAATAAATATTGGCCTGTTTTGCTTTCTACAGGTTGTTAAAAAATTTCAATAGAAAAAAAATCAGAAGACGCATGAAGCTTCCAGGAAAATCTGACAAGATAAATGTTTTAAGTTATTCATTTCTCCTGTATTCTACCGACTCCATAGCTCTCTTGATTGATATTCGGGAAGCCCTGGGTTCCGTTTACATTTGGAGATCGGGTACCCTCACAGAGTCTTGTGACTTTTCTCTGTTTGTTCAGGAAGATGCCGGTATAGTACCTTAAAATAGGGCATGACCATTTCCTTTAACATCTTTCACAACCATTTACTTGAACATCATTCTACCATCCGATGCTACACAACCGAGGCAGTTGAAAATTTTTCATTAAAGGAGCCAAAATTCAATCCATTAAACAAAATTACGAAGACGCTGTCATCCGTGACCTAGACAGTACCATAGTCTGATTTCACAGTCGTCCAATGCATATATTTTATTAGCTAATGTTAAGGGGTTATTGACATAATTTAAATTGCGCTATTTTATCTTTAATGCTTCACTTTGTGTCATGTTAAAATATTTGTTTCGTTTGTTGCATATCTTTAATTTATTTCCATAAAATAAAAGTCCATCCATAGAATATCTTAAGGTAGTGGTTAATAAACCGAAATGAATGGACAGACTTGTTCCACTTGTAGATATCTAATCTATCGTGGCACATAAGAGGATCATGACAAAACTGTTATTTGCTCCCACGGTTCTCGGTGCAAACTGCCTTGTTCTTATGTGGATTATATGACTATATAAAACACATTCATATGTAGAGGCCTTATGACGGGCTGATCACTCGTCCAAGGAGTCTTATCTTATGTCTAAAAGATTAAGAAATCTCCCATGTGTGAGAAGGCCAAGGTACGTCAAACACTATTGAACCACAGATAATAACAATAACAAAACGCATTCATTAATACAGCCCTCACAGTTTTGGTGGCTAATCTATACCTTCAAAGCCCGCGGTGAATATTTTCATTCCCGTGAAGGAATCTTCTCCTAACCAAGTACAGATTCTTTGGTTTATTAACTTCCGAGTCGTCTACGTACTCCGTCCGATGAGGGAATATATATTGTGATGGGATGTAAAGCCAACAACATACAGAGAGTAAATTTGAGACTCTCATCTAGCTTTAGTTCACATCGATGGAAAGACGTCGTCAAAGTTACTTTTGTAGTTGAGCTTCACCACCTCAAACCGCCGTACGGAACAAATGAAGCACAAGTTTCACATAAAACAAAAACATTTCTGGCTACTACTTGCTGTAGCTGTACCGGCAGGTGTAGACTACGAAGCTGACTGTTGTAACACAATACACAGCAACAAAAGGGAGTGTTCCAGACAGAGAGGGGGGAACAAAGGGCTGGAATGTAGGACAGGAATAGAGAATAGATGTATGGTCTCTACAATGAAATCCAGCATCAGTGAATTCAATCTTCGCTCCTAAGGAAAAGGAAACACTTCTGTTTACCGCCTGAGGGTCTGGAGGCACGAGATTCTTCAACACGAGAACAGAGTGTCACCATATGAAGGACAAATAAAGCGTAGTGAGGTTTGTGATGCCTTCAATAAAAACACCGGAACATGCGGGAAAATAAACATTAATTATGAAGATTTCTGTCTTCTGGGTTGTTGCGCTGTGTATTATGGTCGATGGTTACCAACGTTTCAGAGGTCATATTGCCTCCGTCATCAGGGCAATGACGGAGGCAGTATGACCTCTGAAACGTTGGTTAGCATCGACCAGACTACACAGCGCAACAACCCAGAAGACAGAAATCTTCATACTCACCGCTGTGAAAACCTCAAAAAATACATAAACATTAATTACATATAACATTTCCATTTTAATTTTTAAATTTGCTAGTAAATTTATCATTAAGATGACTGACTCTTAGGACGTTGCGCCATGTGGTCTGGTAAACGTTCACCGACGTTTCAGAGGTACTTTCTTCCTCTATCTGGGCGATCACCCTGATAAAGGAGGCAAGAATACCACACGGCAGAAGCATCCAGAAGCCAGTCATCTTCATACCCACAGCTGTAAGAAGCTAAAATCTCACTAATTTGTTATTAGTCTCCTAAAAGCAATTTTAACATTCTTTAACGTGTTCTGTTAAATGGGGTGAAATATCATTGACTGAAAAACTGAAAATTAAGTTTAGGACGGACAGTTTTTATAATTTAAGAAATTCCTGCTAAATGACAAGGCATGAAATGTGGATCAAAACGAGTGCTACTTCGTTTATAATAAGGAATACACGCAGTATGACCACGATGTACAAAGGCAGAAAGAAACAGACTGAAACTTTACTACGCTAATTACCACATGACAGGACCACATTAAATCAATTATGAAAGGTTGCGAGAGCGTATTGCTGCTGAAGGTAAGAATAAAAAAAACTACGAAGAGATACAGCTGAGGAGGTGGACGTGGATACACTATTTTACTGTCATAATTCTAAGAACAAGTATCTTACAATTATTCTCTTTACGAATAATCATGCGACGTTTTTAAGAACGAAGGTAGCATTCAACAATTTTTAATTTGTAAAATCTAGAAAGAAAAATCCTTCAAGTGCACTTCGTTTTATCTCAGATTTGGTTTCTACACAATCATAGCCGAAGTTACAGTGTAAAAGCGATATATATTTTCCGTTGGTTCGTTGCTTGGCAGTCTTTTGTTTCACGCGGCACCACGGTGGTACATGAAAGGATGTCGATCAACAAGTATTCACAACACTGTCACAATAAAAAAAGCATTTCATTATTTCAGTTTACACATCTAAAGAAATACATGTAATATAAAGGGCTTGTTTCGCATATTATACATTAACAGCATAAATCTATGAGTACGAATAAAACAGAAATCAGTGCTAGGGTAAGAACGAAATATGTAGTAGAAATAAAAAGCCGTCTAAGTATACTTTTTATCAAATCTAGCAACACAACGGATAATAATCTTCCACCCAAATAACCAGCCAAAGTGAGAGACGTTCACAATTGTATTGTATTCATCACTATATACTTACATGTCCACAGATTTTGCATTTGGTAAATCTTCTGCAGACCCTCGAAGAAGGGATGTAGAAAATTTCTTGAAAAATGTTGCATGCGCAAATGATTTCACATCCACAATATTGCCAGCCTTACATCAGAACAATCAAACCCACACAAATACATAAAAGAAGAAAGGAAGATAGATTATGGAAATACGTTTCGTGTATTTCTTTATCCCCTACCCACTACGCGTTTCTCAAATTTAGTTTTGGGTCTTCGAAGTATTCATGGCCTGGTTACACACATGTAGACCCTCTTCTTAGTGCTATTCTCGTACGTTGAAAGGCTGTAGGGGGTTTTAATATAACTTTGAAGGGGGTGAAGTATTCCTAGTCACGTACAACAAAGGAGTCGTCATGTGATAGAAGACAAGCCGTCTAAGTCCGTATTTTCACTTTCAAATATTATTTTAATATGTGAAAATGTATTTGTATTTTCACCAAGCAATCATTATCATTAGATAGAACACAGTGTTTATGTGTTTCCTAGTATTAGAAGGTGATGACATGAAAAACTGGCTAGAATTCCGGGGTGTTATATCCCTCAGTATGCACTTTGACTTTACGTAGTTTTTCATCACTGACGATTCGCAAAAGAGCGCTGGACTTGCTTTATAAACATTCTGGTCTAAAAGTCGCATACGCGATTCTGTGACGTATGAGCTGGTCTCGTAGCTGCTGGCTTGTACCAAAGAAGAATTTGTAAGCTGAACGACGCATGCAAGGTTTAAACGGTATTTCTAAACTGGAACTAATAAAATCCATAGGGAACACTGGTGACTAAATTGTAAGAGTTATGAAGTTTTAAGGTTTCTGACAATGATGCGTTTTAATAAGTAAAACTCTTTCTTTATTTTGTCCATCGTTTAAAGTAACATAATAAAACTATGTTTCGGAAGTTGGAATCTGCTCTATACGAAAAGTAAAACACGTGATATGCACATATCTCGTTATAAACACTACACAAAACATCTTGAAAACAAACTCAGATCTGTATGCGGATCTTTAATCTCATGTCCCATGCTGTTTTGCTTCTGTGTCCATACTGCAAATAGTAATACCAACAAAATAACAGAAAGTTAGTGGCATTTCCTCACGCATGTATTATCAAATTAGAATTTAAGATTTAAAATATGTGTGACATACTGAAACGTGGCCATATCAGTGGTGCTAGGTGGTCAATATTTATTCATAACCTATCAAACTCATGTTTAGCCACAGCAAAATCAGTCACTTTATCAGAACTTCTGTATAACATACATTAACAAAAATTCGTTACAACTTGTGAAATTAGTTTCTTGCACTTCATCCATCATCTAAACTAATTTTACGGATTATAACGCACCATCGTCAGAAACCTTCATTTATAGAAAGAAGTTTATAGGCAGGGGTCATGCATCTCCGTTTTACACTTAAGCGGGTAAATACTTCTACATACCGCGTATGAAAGCCGCATCTGGAGAGAAACATTTTTAAAATCTACGTCTTATGAGTTGTAAAATCATGTGGACGTGTATGTAGATACGAAAATTTTGAAGAAACATATTATCTTAATCTTCAGACCTAACGATGGCACTCAGAAATTTCACACTGTTACAACAGAGAAGACCAACATGGTCAATAGTTGGTTTATGAGTCACGTGTGAGGAGCGTTTGTGTTTATTCGTTGAAGTGCAGTTTTTTGATATTTTCAAATGGGAGTATGTATTGCAAGACACGGATATTTGTTCCCTCGCACTCTACATATTAACGAGTGCATTATGACAGAAGGACGTATCAACTATGTGACTGATTCACAAGAGACTAAATTCTTACGATATTCTATTTTTAAAATGTACATTATTAGTGTTTATGCACCCAAATGTAACTGTATCTCTGCGTAAAGCAGCATCAGTTTTTCAAACTTTCTTTCATGACATATATCCCACTATTTCATGTTAGGGCCAAATATCTCAGATTATGCAGATATGACGATAAGCCCTCTGCATGCAACACAACACGGTTCACTCTCGGTAGTGCTGGCTATGACTATCTTGAATACTGCAATGCACTAAAAAGTGGCATAACTTCAGTCAGCTACAGAGCAATTTGGTATTCCAGATCAGGAATTTATGTATTTTTGCTGAAAGCATCGCCCTACTGCACGGAAATAGCAAATGTAAAAAGTGTGAAAGAAGGAGAGGGTAAGAATTCTCCAAGAAGGGGAAGAACTAATTAGAACCTTCAATGGTCATTACCGAAGAAAAAGTGTGAAAATCTCACAATCCGAGCTAATCTTAAGAAAAGGCTAAGTAAGAGAAGGACCCGTTCCTCATTTAGCCAGACGAAATTTTACTTTACAGCTTTTAGCAAATGCTACAATCTTCATACCTAATTTTAAAGCAAAGCTTTTCCTCTTCCCTCGATAGTCTTAAAAAGTTACGTTATTCATTTTTTCTCTTTCTCCCGTTTTCTCCCCTAGTATCTATCTACTGCTTTTTATTTGATTTTTGGTCTTAGAATGTCGTGTTACCTGTCACAGTTCAAGGCCAGAAATTAAGGCTTAACGACAATTCGCATGCCCACTGGCACCTAGTGCGAAAACGAAGATAAAATACTTCATATTGCTTTCGTTTTCAATAACAACGGAAATAATTGTTAGTTAACGTTAATCGTCATCCTGTTTTCCCTCATTCCAACATCTTCAACCCTTTATTGTTTAACGAAAATGTTCATCAACGAAAAAAATTTTCACAAAACATTTTGTATGTGAACGCTACTTAATCACTTCAAAATTGTGTTAACTTGAAGATAGTGAAGCTACATACACACTTTTAAATATACTTCAACACAAAAATTCTGAATTAACGAGCACAAAATTATTTACTGGAGAACTTGGGAGTTTAAAATGGGAAATACTACATTTAAAATAATGCACGAGGCCTAACTATAGTACACTCCTTCTTGAGAAGCTAATAGTCGCTCAGCTAGCAAATGAAACACCCCGTCTGTTATGGAACACAATTCTTTATTACAGTGGACGCAAGTGTCCGTCACTGGAATTTGTTCTAAATCACATAAATTCGATCCACACTCTCATACCTGTTTTATTTAAGATCAATTTTAAATACATTCATACGTCTCGGATACGTTTCCCATGTGGTACCTTCCTTCGGGTTTTCCGAATAGAATACTATGTGTATTTCTCATCTCCTGCATGGGTTCTAAATTATCTGCCTATCTAATTCACCTTGATTTGATCACCGTAATAAAAATTAACCGAGCAGTGCATGTAGACGTTTAAACGCATCTGATCACTCATTCAAGGTACCACAGCTGTATATTTAACATTATATAGAAATTTTCTGTATACACCTTATTTTAACCAGAACCAAAACCTAATTCTGTTGATTTAAGGCTAATTATGCTGGCGAAACAATACCGCTACGTATTGAGCACATTTAATCTAGAGGTACATCTGAGTCCATGCTCATTGCGTAGTCCACGTGAGTTCAGTGAAAAACTTCGGGGACAGACTTTATTAACCGAAGTTCATGATTTAACTCAACAGGCAGACACGAAATTAGCAACTTTAACTACATCGATGATATCTCCACGTACACAACTCATAGCAATACGTCCACTAAATATCACGATCGATTCGTTTGCACTTCTGTTTCAGATCGGGGATGTCTCGGGCTCAACATCGGCAGAAGACCGCTTATTTGTGGACTTCCTCAGTCCCTCTACTAAAATGTTGAAATAGTGTATTAAATCAGACCACGACCGCTTCCTTCCACATCATGGTGTTATTTGGAGCTGTATAATTTCGGCTAATGATAACTTCGTTAAATTAACCACTAACAAACAATTCATTCTCAGGGCAAAATTGCGAGTATGTGTTATATTTAACAGGACTCTTTCCATGTAAAGCCTTTTTAAAGTTTCTTATCCTTACCCTCTCCAGAGGAACACATTCTATACAAAAGTTGAGAAGCAAAAGGAAGGAAAGGCCGACCATTGCCGTCATCAAAATTCCGCACCTGGCGCCTCCAGTTACTTCGCAAAAGATGAACGTTCTTTCTTGGAGCGAGTTCCCGCCTTATACCCTCTGCGTCATCTTATTTCTTCCTGTATTTTAGACCCCAAGTTTTGCCTTTACATCTACGTCTTACGCGGTAGCGGAAAGTAGAAAGAAAGAAAAAGGTAAGGAAGGTAGGGGGTCAACCAGAGTCTGCATACGAAGAAGAGAAAATAGTGTCTTGCATCTAACTCGATATGACCGTCTGCTGTCATCATGAATGAACAAGTCCTAGATGAAAGAGGATATAAGAAAAGCGGTGAAGAGGGAGGGAATAAATAAGGAGAAAAATACTTCAACAAAAGAAAGAAAAGTTTTTCACTTTTGGTCTAAATGTAGCCGATAGCAACATCACGTGAAATGTGTTGTATGATGAATGGCGACACGCAGGAGTTTTACAAAACCGGATTTATATCAGACAATAAGGTCAGTTGAACTAACAACCGCAATTTTATAATTAAGACGTGAAAGACACTCGGTTAATCATATTATGCTCTGGATTACAAAATTGTTTAGTCTTGTTAATGGTTGCAAAAGTCGAAATAACCTTCCAAACATTGACAACCACTTACAAAATTGTAGAGAGTCACAGAAGAAAATTCCGTAATATTTCCCGCTCACAGTCTTGAAAACATCAAATCTTAATCCTTTCGAATTAAGTAAAATGGAAATACTAATTTACTAATGCAACGTTGCTGTGAGTATACTACAAGTACAACTAAAACTGTTATGACACGTGAAACCAAATAACATAATTACAAAAATAAATGTTATTCCAAATTAACGAAACTACTGCTAAAACAAGAAAGCTATGCAACGCTATGTTACTCTACGCGGAATGAAAATATTAGCGGGGATATTAGATACTAGTATCTAAGCTTAAAATATGGAATACATTTTCCGAAAGAATGAAGTAAAAGCAAGAAATCAAACCCAAAAGAGAACAGCAATCACAGAAGTAATTCATAAATCGAAGAGAGACATGTGACAGTGTCAGCGACAAAAGCTGAACTGGAATGGATGTTAACGAGATCCATCCGAAATAAAAAATTATGATACCGCTAAATAATTCAAACATTTAATAATGATACTACACTTAAGCGATTCTCATAAAAAAACGTAAACAAATGTAAAATGTGTCTAATTCAAATTAGTGAGTGTTCAAAGTCAAACCTAGGGCGTTGAAATAGCACGTAACTTAATTTGACATCAGTTACTGATTAATAATGAATATTGTTTCATTAGTAGCTATAAACACGAAGAATTTGGTATGAATCGGCCGTGTCATAACATAAGGTAATACCCCGTCACTTTCCTGGGGGAAACAAGAGAAACCACGAAATACCTACGTTCTCCGGGTCGACATTTGAATCCAGGACTTAAGGAATACAAATCAGGAGTGCTAATACTCGGCTACTGCTCATCGTTGGTGAAGAAAAAATTGTATTTCAATATCATATTTGAACTCCATGTTAAACTAAAAATAAACAGTTAAACGTAGCTTCTGGTATGATGACCAGCAAACAAATTATTTGGCCCAAATCATGCACGTCCTTCAGTGTATGAATTACGTGTGTACAAGTGAAACGATGACCAAATTACAGTTTTATGTAAGATTTTGTTCATAACTAAGCTGCTTATAACACCGAAGATGATATGGGTTTACATTATGGTGGCTTCAGAGACTGACTTACCAACAATGAAGAAGTGGGGAACTTTCACCCTAGGAATGAAGTTGCCTAATAAGGGAGAAGCGAAAACAACGAAGGTGTGTTTACGACTACCGAATTGGAAAGGATCCCCCTATATGGGGGGCAAAGCATAGCGGAAAGAAGTAAAATATGCAATGCAAAGCGATGAAGTAGGGGGCAGCAGTTGTAGTCGGAGGCAAAACAGACGCCGTCCCATCCCAGAAGATTGGCAACAGACTGGGAGTCTGACAATGTGGTGACAGCTGGTGAGAAAAGCGATACACAAACAAAGCACCAACGGCAATTCAATGCGAAATTGTTTCAGACTACAATGGCCTGTTAAAGAGTCAACTTCAAGTCCACATTTTCTTTCTCGAAATTCTAAACATAGCCGAAGTATCTATCTGCTCGTCAACTTAACGAATTCATTAACCAGCGTTTCAGAGAACAAACTTCAGCGCACTCGTCTCCTACGGTCTTCGCATAAAATTCAAAGAATTATGCGGAATGTAGAGGCTGCAAATGTGTATCCTTCCGCGTATTTCAACTCCAAAATTGCTGAAATAATTTAAAACATTGTTTGTTGGAGGAGGTCTGCATAAAAGTTGTCAGCAAAACTTAAATTTGATTTGTATCGATCAAATTGAAGTCGTATATTACAAATAGCTAAAAACCAACTTAATCGGTTTTCTTAGAAACGAGTCACAATACAAAACATTTGCATATAAACTACAAAATTTATTCTAACAGTTTTCATATATGGAAAATATTTAACGAAGTACAAAAAATAGGCGAATTCTCAGCGACGAGTATAAAGATGACTGTTTCTGCGATGGTATGACGCGTTATGTCGTCCTAATGATGGAGACAACAAGCACTTCTGAAACGTCGGTCAGTTTATAACAGGCTACATCCCAGGAGAGTCATCTTCAAAGAACGATATGTTCTGGCATTGGGTGGCAACCAGATGTGTGAAGTTTAAATATGGCTTTAGTTATGAGGCTCCCTCGACAATGAAGAGTTGACTGTGATCGTCTGTGCTGTGATGCCGTACTCTCTAATGTGCGATTACCAATATTTCTAAGAACGTAAAACGTAAAGTGAAGCCGTCCCGCTACAAGCCATGTAGGTCCTTTGAGGGGAATGGAGGTATAGCTCCTACACTTTCTTGACCTCGGCACTAGATGGGGGTGAGTGGTCAGCATCACGCCCCGATTTCTATGAACGTAATGCTTCCATATTCAGGCTTAATTTGAACCTAGTAAATAACATTGAGATATAAATTTGTTCATTCAAGCAGCTTCACATACGAATTTACGAAAAGTTAAATAGCTCCACGAAGTATTATAAACAGCTCACTTACATACCGCCTCCGTATATTCATTTTGGAGAAGAGTCCAAAATCCATTTATCAGTTCCGGTCCCCTGCAACATGTTGCACGTTCCGTTACGAAATACACGCTAGTAAGCGCGACGGTGAGGCAGTAAATAGTGATTTCAGTTAACGGGAGCCCAAGTACGTACCTGGTGCTGCGTATCTTAATAAGAATCAGACCAATTCTGGTGGCACATCTGAGGCTGAAGACTTCAGCTTCCATGTAGCAATGTAATTTATATAATGTGAAAGAATTGACTGTCATTTAAACAGATTTCTCGTTAAAAACAAATACTCACGCAAGTCTTAAGCTTATAATTCGTGCGGTGTCTTAGGTAACAATAATGAATTTCATGTGCATAATATTATTTTATGTTCGTTATGTAAGAAATAGGATGACAGGTGAGAATTACAGTTACCTAAAGACTGTTTCCCACTCAAGGCATGGATGTTTGTCAGCTTCTCCTCTTCCAAATCTGATGGATAAAGACTGGCCGCGGAAGGCAAGGCGAAACCACCGTGGTACTTTCGCATGAGAACACCGAAAAGGGGTCACGACGGTCAAGCTTGACCATAGACGATGAAATAAAGACTGCCTGATTATAAAATTGTAAAATATTTAGTTTAATTTTTAAACAGAGTTGCTGGCTAACGAATTCCATGGACCAGAGTACTTTGTGAGAAATTAATAGTCATTCACCCGGTTAAAAAATCTCAAACTCTTACTGAAAAAAGGTCCATCACCGTATTCATAAGAACTTCAGTAATACTCAATATAAGTTACATAAATCCATTTTTAAGGTCAGTGTTAATACCCCATACAAGCGTATGTGTCTTGAGTGGCTTATTCATTTTAGTTTTCGAAGTAAAATATTACATACGTTTCAGACAAAATTAAATACAGATAAAATTTAATCAAATAACATCAGAAAAAACATGAAATATAATATGTAATTGCGACTTATAAAATACAAGGCAAAATATATATTTACATGTTATTCTTATAAGCGGTTTACAAATTAGTAAGTGTAGCTTCCATTTTCCAAGTTCACACTCCTCCATAGTAAAAACCGGTCAACTAGGTTCAAAATACGAAAAAAGGTCACTCACAGATAGCACATGTACCTCGTAAAACAGCTAGTTTTTTTCTCCTACAAATAATCATTCAAAACTGTTTAGGTACGTATTGACGTCCTAAGGTATCAAATTAAAGCAAGTGCTTACTAAGCGGGCAAAAATAACTGAAATATAAAGAAAATCCTAATCCGACATTTAATACCGATCACGCGTAGTACATGAGGATGCACGCACGTTCCGCAAACCAGCAGCAAGAACGCTGCTGCAGCTATTGAGGGTTAAAACACAATTAGGGGTTACGAGAATATGAGCTACACAGACCAGACATGGTGTATGTATGCATGCATGTAAGTATGTACGTTATCGTGGTGGATGCTTGCTGCTTATCTGCCAAGGAATTCAGAGACGTGCTTCACATTCCAGATTATTGGATGAAGTCTAAGCTATTACAGTTAACTGTTTTGATGCTTAACATACAGAATGTCCTAGGGGTGTACAGATTTATTTAAAGGAAATTCAAACACAGACGTATATATCGTGAGTATTTTAAACTGGAAACACCACTAACACCTGATTTTCAGGTCAATCTGTAGTATAACATAAAAGTGTGCTATGCTGAACCCTTAGTTTTTCTACCCGACAGATTTTACACGCTCTGTTTACTGTCTGTTCACTTCAACAACTCGTTTCGAACCAATGTGACCATTCTCAGGTTCATTTCTCAGCTCCTAATCCTAAAACGACGCACCACAACGCACACAACTCAAGAGGAGATACGCCAAGACTCATCAGCCTGTGCTCAAAACAGTTTAAATATATTTTTGATCATCATTTTGGCATATTAACTTTTAACTTGCTTAACAAAATGAAAACCGTTTTAATATATACGAGTTTCATCGTCATTTCTGGACATAGGGGGTGTCATCCGAGGTGCAATAACATGGAAGTATGGAATTAGACCTAACAAAAGGTTCTGATTAATTGTTCTGTTCTTTATCAGGGCACATTATAAAACCCATATGCATTCGACACAATACCAAAAACTGATCCAGGAAATACTTTACTTACTTTTACCGAAATCAATTCGTACAACTGTGCAGTATAACAGTGAGTGTTTTAAGTTGACTAAACCATTAAAATTATTGAAGAAACATAATTTATGTCCCATAAGACGAACAGAAAGCGCTACAGAAACACAAACGTGCGTTGTATTAAGAATTGGTAGCTCAAATATACTGATAAATGCGTAAACAAAACAAAAGAATACATGTAAGCCTATTTTTAACTTATGCTTCAGATATAAACAATCACATACTGGGAACGACTCCTTGGATAAGGGATCGGCCCGTCACAAGGCCTCTACCTGTACACAGGACAGCACAACACAGAAAAACGCGGACAAACATCCATGCCTTGAGTGAGATTCGAACCCACGGTCCCAGTGACCAAGCGTCGAAAGGCCCACGCCTCAGACCGCGCGGCCACTGCGGACCCCGAAACAAGCACATGCATTTCCATATTATAGTAAATGCTAACGTAATTAAAAATTATACGACAAAACGATCAAGTCTTTATACTGCAATCTACGATTACTGAAAGAAAAAACTCTCTTAGTCTACCGAGTATGTAGAAAGTCTCGGACCTGAGCACCCCTGATATTATTCTTG
Organism: Zootermopsis nevadensis; assembly: GCF_977971745.1. Classification (NCBI taxonomy): domain Eukaryota; kingdom Metazoa; phylum Arthropoda; class Insecta; order Blattodea; family Termopsidae; genus Zootermopsis; species Zootermopsis nevadensis. Next base: position 1,602,377 of record NW_028259150.1, read on the forward strand.
AGTTCCGTACACGCCACATGCAGAATGGGACTGAGTTTGTTGCGATCTGTGAAGACAGCAAGTTGTGCACTTGCAGCTTAATGCTCACAAGGTTCTGCAGGGATTAAGAGACCTGCGGGGCCGAAGTGGCTACATGCGGCAAGGGATGGAAAAGTACGCGAAATCGTGTTCTTGTACGAGTACACTGGTCGGACTTCGCCCTCTCGAATTATGCTCGCAAACTGACAACAACATACAACTTTGATGTTTTATTACTCGAGTCACTGAAAAGAGATTACAGTCTGGGCATTAGTAATACACTGGCATCTCGCTACCTGCCTGCAGATATTCGTATTTGAAGTAAACTTACGTTGTAATTTCAAAGCGCGTATTTAACTATTGATAGGATTTATTATCACTACTTATGTACTACTACTCTCCTACCACTGTTGTAGCTGCTGCTGCTGCTGATACTACCACAAGCACCAATTAATAAACTAGCCACTTACATGAAACTCCACGGAATAGAATCCTTATTAATCTGACAGTCCCTCAAAAATCGAAAATATCCGTCTTCTAAGCAACAAGAATATTCACTAACTCATTCAGAAGAAACCACTATTAGACCCTACCCTGTTTCAGAATAAACCAGTATATAGTCTCACAACCCATTTCTTTAATATCCATTCTAATTAATATCGTACTTTTATATCTCCAGATTTGCTGTTCATTTCAGATTTCCGACCAAAAATTTTGTAACCTATGTATGCTCATTTCTTCCCGTGCGCATTATATACCCCTATCCAATCCAATATCCTTGGTCACTCTAATGTTTGGTAAAGAGAACAATTACTTATGAAACAGTATTAGTGTTACTGCCACTTCTGCTGCACCTTTGACTATATCTAAAACAATAATCATTAAATGGTATTTATTTACTTATGTGGTTGACAACAGAAAAACCAATTACGGGTTGCTGCAAAATAATGATCATGGTAAGATCAAAGATTATATATAGTGAAATAAAATTCCAGATAACAAAAAATATTAAACAATACAGAAAGCAGGGTCCCAGTGTACAATCAAAAATATGAAGTGTGTGGAGAAATGAAAGAAAGATGTTCAATGTAAATAAGATTAAAAATTGTCGCCGAATCGGAAAAAAAGTTGTTCTTAAAAATGTTAATATTCTTACAAACGGTATTAACAGAACCACGCCTATCTATAAAGCACGAGTAAGGTAGTCTCTGTAACTATTCTAGTAGTTGAATATGACTGTCATCTAGGTTGCTGTGTTGTTTAATCCGATAGAAGTTTGCCGACGTTTCAGAGGTGACGTCTGCTTTCATCATCAGGACGATGAGTTACTATGAAACGCTGATAAACGTACAGCAGATTACCCAGAAGACAGCCGTCTTCAGTTACGGAGACGTTTATATTCCATTACTAAACACTAAGCAGTCCGCTGAGGCTCGAATTTCATACTGGTCACTAACTAAAACTTAGGCTCTGCAGACGAATGCTAGGATAGTAAATAGGCACAAATAAAATTGACAGTGGATCTACGGTTCCCTAGTTAACGTTGAATAACGTTTAACTGTAGAAGTATATTTGTACTGAAATAAAATTTTATTTACACATTAATGTACCTTTACATCTTATCTATACGTGACGTCATCCGCCGACAGCTTATCTACGTGTTGCGTCACGTACTCAACACGCTCACTCTAGAACCGTTCATTGTTACCAAATAAATGACCAAAACTCCTAAACCGTAAGAGTTAGCTGAAATCTGTTTGCAAATTTGAAAAGCTCGTGTTTATTTACGTATTTCACTCGCAATATGTCCAGATCTAACTCTTACGCTTTAGACGTGGCAAGCGGTTGAAGTTAAGGAACGAGGGTATAGTTATTACATGTTTTGGGTAATTATTTCAACAATGTGTTAAATATGCATTATAGAATATAGTAAACATCACATAGAAAAAGCCCTTTATTTACTCTTTACTTTACATATAGGTTTATATTCTCTATCTTACATAGGTCTCGAGTTATTCGCAGTTACCTTACATCTTACAGTTTCCGTCGAGTGTACCGTGATTTTATAAACGTTATTCAACGTTAAAGTTTGTTTCAAAGTCTCACACAACAATATTAACAAATGTACTTATAACTCCGATGATAAAAGGGCATTCATGTTTTCGGTCACATTGGACCAATGACATAATTTTGTCATTTGTTCCCTTGCAAATATCAACATGATGCATGGGCTGAGATAGACTAATAATAAAACATTTGTACGGCCGTATTGTTCTAAAGTCCTACCTATTTACTGTTTAAGATCTACTCATGCCACTCAACGCTCTACGTTGTTAAACAGTACACGAATTAATGCAAGTCATTTCACTTACGTCCCAATACTTTTTATTTATCAGACTTTCGATCGTGTAGTGGCGAGGTCGAGTAGTAATTATGCTACAGGACTCAGCACTGAGGCTGAAGTGGTCTGGTAGAATAAAATTATTATTTGCTAATTATTACGACTGAAAATTATTAAACTAAAAGTGCGTTCCTTCATTCATCAGCAATACACTGACGAAGTGTAATTGTTTAACCAATCGTCTGTTACTTCAGTAAAACGTAAGGAGTAAGGTCGCTTTCAATTGTATCACTAAAGTAAACTACAGGTTAAAATGAACAATAAATCAAATATTCATGGGTAATTTTATTAATAAAAAACGAATTTCCAAATCATTTCTGAATTTGGTTTAGAGAAGAAGATTAGTTTCGTACAAAAAGGCATAAGCATAGAAGGGCCAGTCACAGAGAAAACTGAACTTAAAAATAAGTTAATTTAGTTTATGAGATTAAAGAAATGAGAATGCTGTCACAAGATACAGATATCTCTTATGCATGCTTCAAAGATAAATGGCTGTATACTGAATCATCAAGTATGTGAACGGAACTAAGAAAAACATCAACATGGAAATTAACTTTTACTTTCAAACCCTTGAACACTATGGTGACTGGGAGGGAACTTCAATTTGCATTGAAGGCTTGGTATGTAATTTTAAGACTAGCTCTAACAATAACGACGTAGTGCTTTCAGTAGCATCAAGATCCCTTTAACATCCGCACACCATGGAAGGATTTCTACGCAAGAGCCAAGGGTTAAGCCAGTCCTCAGCAACTACGAATCCTCTATCTCCTTCCCCACCCCTCTCCGCATTGCCTCCTAAAAACCCACATGGTTCGGAGTTAACTCCCAAACCGAATACCGCAAGTCTAAGCAGCTTATTAAGGTTCCAGCACAGAGAGGTGGTGGAACGACTCTAGAAAATTCTGAGAGAGGAAAGGAGGGGTGGTCGGCGGGTGAAAAGCATTTCCAATACACAGCAAAACATTAAGAGGAACATGGTTCGTTCCTCTGCGGTCTCAACAACTTTAGTGACAGGAGAATGCTTCTTCGGCTGCCTAAGTTTCTAACCTATAAGGGACCAAATTTTAAAAAGCAGGACGAGAAACACAAAGTTTACACATTCTGCATGTTAACAAGAACACTAGCTTAATGTTTACATGAGACCAGTTAAGACAGATTGATACAACAGATTATCATGCGTATTAGTTTAAGGGAATATCCAGTGTCATTTATAATTCAGCGGGATACAAAACATTCAGATTTTAAATACTCTATTCTTAACTCGTCTCTCTTAGAACTGCTGAGAAACTGAGAGAGATATGTCTTAGGCTTAATAGGATCTATTGGTATTTAAGTTCGTCAACAGTGTTGTCTATTTTTTGTAATAACCCACTAACCTAAAAAGAACAAATACAATGACAACCGATCACCAAAAGATGGATGTACATCCAAATTACGAACCCTCGTGCACCGTATACCATACGTATTGGACATTTTCCAACATAATATTGATACAGTAAGCTAATTACTGTCACTAATATTTACAGAATGCAAAAAAGGTAAGTCAAATATATCTAACTGGAAGCAAAGTCCCTCTTCAGAAGCTGACATTAGCTCAGTTATTCAAGACATTTTTCGGACTTTTATGGAACCAGAAATTTCCTTCCTGTGACCATAAGAACCGTTACTGAGTCAGAAGAATACAGTTAACATTGTAACAATAACACACATTTTAATATTATATTCAAGTATATTTGTGGGTCTCCCAAGTGACCATCTTCAGGTTTTGCGACTAAAATATTTTATGTTCGCCCCATTACTACACTCTGTGCTAAACGCCCACCTCGTCCTACTTGATTTCATCAGCCTCATGCATATTAGTTTGTCAACAGTACTAAGTAACTTCCTATCAAATCACATACATAAATTTTAGTATCGTAACTGTGATCGCAAGAAGGCATAGACACTCAAAATATTACTGCGAAGCATTTCCGTGCAATATCCCTAACAAATTCACAATATTATGAGGCAGAAATAATTCCCTGTTCCACTTCGTCGAGGAAAGCAGTAGCCACTAAAGAACTTTATGGCTTTGTGTAGAGAACGGATTTTGGTCTTAATTTACAGGTGAAGTGATTGAGCGCTAGGTAATTTCACTTCACGAGAGTTTCCTGAAACCTCCCCCTACCCCCAATCTCTTAATCTCGAATGTTAACATCTCTTCACGGACCAATACATAGCCCTCGGTTGCCCATAGCTGGTCACTGGCCCATGAGCTACGTACCACGTATTGGTCATGCAATCCACCACACTTTACATTCCTGCTTACCCAAGAGGCGAAGTGTGCGGAGCGCTGGGAGTAGAGGCTGTAAAAGCCACGAAGGTTTTGCGTGTTAATTCCTTCTAATTTCAAAATGGAAGGTGCTTTTCTTTCCGATAATGAAAGTTTATTGAAATCTGAATGCTTGTTCAATATGCTGAATGCCACTTCATTCATTCGTCTCTTTCCTCTCCAAAATCAATGTCAGTCCGACTTAGCCGCTGCAATTCAAGCCTTATCACCTTGGCTTGTTCCGACGCACTCTCCTCTACCGGTAGGTGGCACTTCGTACGTGGAAGAACGGCAGAACAACAGGTTTTTTGCGTAAGATTTTTATTTTTGACTTCGTCCATCGCGTGAATTTTAAAATTACAGCGAAGTTGGCAGTCTTATGGGTTGTAGCGTCGTGTAGACTGGTTGAAATTTACCAACGTTTCGGAGTGGTTGCTGCCTCCATCATCAGGTCGATTGCACTGATGGCGGAGGCAGTAAATCCTACTATAAAATTACAACGTTTTTAAAGTTGGATTCTGCTTACAGAATCAGGTAAAAATGTTAAGAACAGGTCTGAAACTAGCTCAATCAAAGTGGCAAATAGCTCTTCTCTCTCTGCAGCTGCAAAAACATTGTATTTTCTTGTCTTCTTCATTCTAGACAAATGTTCTATTATTTTCAGCCAGATAATTCTTCTGGAAGGTACAAAGTGGCAGCCGTTACAAAAATAATAACACAGACATTTTCAAAAAATAAATAAAATACTTGTTCATTAACCACGTATGAGAAAAGATATTTTTAAGGGTGGGAGGTATTTATATAGAGAAAATGAATTACGAAAGACATAAAATAATTATGTGCAATAAGAAGAAAGTGATATAACCCCAAACTTACATGTTTTGTACTGATAAGGCAAGGCCATGTATCTTGCCTACGTAAAGTCGCTCGTGTTGCACACAGTCAAATATAAACAATGCAATTAATTCGTATCGATTGCTTCGAGTAGTTTCATATGTTTGCAACTGTAAATAAAGTTTCCATGTCTTAAGTCGTTATTCTCTGAACGCTATTTAAGTAAGCCTACAAACATTCATATTTGTGACAAGTTTTTTTCGATTATTTGCGTGGAATTTATTTTTGTAAATTATTAGCCTACACGAAAGTTTTATTCGTATTCGAATATTGGATATTTCACGTGTTCAACTTCAACGCTCCTTTCATTGCGTGGTATAATCGAACATGCTGAACATGACTGGACGTTGTACCTTCGACAGGCACAATCGTGTTTATGCAAACTTCAGATATGCCTAAACGAATCATGTTACAGGCAAAGCACTCTCTCTCTCTCTCCCTGTCTATCCGGGTAAACCCAGAGTTCTTCGCGGAGCAGAAATTGAATTGAGGTACTAGAGGGTAAATACAGAGCAAGCTATGCATTGATAACTCGTAAACAATGGATGGCTGAGGTAACGCTTGCACGTGTAAACAGAGGAGAGGTCGAACCGGCACTTCGCATGAGCTTGTCTGTTGTTTTCAGGAAGAGAGGCTGGCACACTCACGACCCCGTTGCAGTTCGTCGCCATTGTCACGAAACGCGGTAATTGGCAACTTCTGATAATAGTTATATTTCACAATAATGTGTTATTTCGTATTATATTAGAATATATTAACCTAGCAATTTCCCTGTCGCGGAAACGCAGGGCGAGTTAACAATTTTCTGTTTCTTTTGTAATGATTGCCGTGGAGACGAGCAGTCATCATTAGTGGCGGATTCAATAGACTTTTCCTCCACGTGCAGCTCCAGCCATTTGGTGTTAGCATCTACGTCTGTTTTGTCTCATGAAGTCAGGTCGCTCTTTGTTTCGAAAGTATGCACAGGAGTGAAGTACAGCCAGTGTCCAGATTAACGGCATCCATGTTTTAACGCTGTAAACACTATTGATTTAATAATATTTTAAAGATTTCTTACAATGTTTGATTCATTACAGTCAGCGTAATTATTATGGAAATCGTCTATCGTGTTAAAAATATCTGAAGTGCACTAACAAGTAATTGTAAAGTTTGCTGTCTTTTGCTTGTGATGCTGGTATTTATTTTTAATGGAACTGCAGGAAACGATTCTGTGACAGCGGTCATGTGATAGGCACTCCTTCTTCAAGCTCTGAATGGAAGTACGAGGTGCGATCGGAAAGTTTCTAGACTGCGCCTATAAAACCCTGTACACTTATCTCAGGTATTAAATTCATCCATCACCCTCGAAGTAGTTCCCCTGGGAGTGAACACAACGATCCCGGCGCCACTGCCAAGCCTGGAAGCATCCCTGGAAATCTTTCTTTGTCAGCCTGTCAAGCACCATCTGCGATTCTGCCTGAATCTCTTCTATCGTCTCAAATCTCCTTCCCTTTAGCTGAATTTCCATCTTTGGGAAGAGGAAGAAGTCACACGGAGCTAAATCCGGCGAATAAGGAGGGTGCGGGATGACGGCCATAGTGTTGAGGCCAAAAACTGCCGAACTTTGAGGGCGGTGTGCGCTGGCGCGTTGTTATGATGCGTCGCATGTGGAGTTCTTCCTTTAGAATCAGCTGACAGGTCCCATAGCCTATCCCAACAATGTCGCACAAGTCGTTGATGGTACGACGTCGATCTTCATGAATGGCCTGCCGAATCTTCGTAACATTTTCGGGCGTTGTGCTCGAAGATGGTCGTCCAGAACACTCGTCATCATCGACAGAGGTTCGGCCATTTTTAAAACGTGAACGCCACACAAACGTTTGTGCACGACCCATTGCGGACTACCCAAATGCTTGCTTTAGCATTTCATAGGTTTCCGTAGCCGTTTAGGCGAGTCTTTGGCAAAATTTGATGCACACGCCATTCCGAAATCGCAGGAGGGTCGGTGTAATGCACTACCAAAACGCCCGTAACTAAGAAACAAATGCTAATTCGATGATGCCGGCTGGAACACTGATTCACTATGAATGTAGGCCGCACCCCCTAAAGGCAGAAGCTCGTAGTACATCCGGTTCGCCCGCTATTGACACAGTCTTGAAACTTTCCGATCGCACCTCGTACACCGCCCGAATATTGTCCTTAAGACAAGCCATACTAATTGTGAGGGTTTACCTCAGTCCTTCAAGCCTAATACTGAGTAAAGATATTAAATATAAGCTGTGACCGTTTCCTATAACATCTTTAAAAATTCACTGTTCACTCTTCATATTTGGTATTCGATAAGCAGAACTTAATTCAATAAGAATTACGTTTCACTTAAGACCTTATTACCGAACATCAGTTATAATCTTAGGAGATGAAAGCGTCGTTAAATGAAACAGGAATAAATAAATAAATATATACGACAGAGATAAAATCCTGTTTACTTTGAATATTTAAAGAACATGTTTCTAAGTTAAAGACCGGTAAAACTCCTATATACGTGTGTGATTACAATCAACCTTCTTTTTAGGATTCATACACATTTTCAACACAATGTATACATCACATACATAGAATATCAAACAAGTAACAAACAGTGGCACTGATGATGACCTCTTGAGGTTGAAACGCGTTTGGCACTAGATTTTTTATAGTGTTAATAGTTGTTTGCTACTTATTTGATATTCTAATACACTACACGGTATGCAAAGTTTTAAGAACACATACATAGGCTTAATGTCTGTGACTTCAATGGATAAGTTCTTTGAACACAAGGATTCATTGTACAAACTACATCATCAGTATTACAGAATGCGTTTCTGGTTCTGGCTAGTTATTCCTTAGGCTAAGGAAAATATTATTGCACGCGGAGTTCAATTTAGCTTCTACAATATTATTTTGATAACATTGACATAAAAATACGATCTGTACGCGGCATTCTGAGTACCATTAGATATTACATTTACTTCACTTTATAACAATGACAACCGATATTTATTTGGAGACAATCGATTTGACTATAGTGTTAATATTTGGATAACCCTGCCATGAATTGTTCTGAATGCTATAAAAACCCTCATCAGTTAATTTTATAATAATCAAAACAGTTATTGTTGGATGCTTAATTTAGCTTCTACATTACTGTTTGGGTAACCCTGACATAAACAGACGTACTTTATAAGTGACCTTCTGAATGCTGTTAGAAGCCCTCATCAGTTCACTTCATAATAATTATTCTACGTCCCGCATATATCCCGCTAAAATGCTGAACATGTATGATGCGTCTTCCATTTTCAGATTTTAAGTAATGAATAATGAAAATTGATGATGGCGACTGTGACGAAACGTCCTTAAGATCGTCGCAGGGTTGTTGCCTCTCTCTAGCCTTGTCACGCGGCTAATATGCATCTCGAACCATTACCGCTCTGCTCTGATTAAGAGATGCTGCTCTATACTATTATATCCCTTTCCCATTATGCGTATAAACGATGCCCTTAAACTTATTAACTAAGTGGGAAATGGGAACTAAACGAATCAAGCCACGACTATTAGTCGAGAAAGAGAATTTTAAACGTAGATGATCCCACGATCTGCGGATATAAAGGGTTGGATTACGTTAAGAACAAAAGAAAAAGTTAGATGCAGATGTAGTGAGCGAAACGACTATCTCAAAGTATGTCACGAATTGCTAATTACAAATATTTCAGAGTACACAAATCCTTTATGACAGCTTTAGATTTTTATTGACCACATATTAACGTATTCATGTTCAACAATTTTATGTACTGTAAACAAAACATATTTTTAGGCAACACCAATGCCTGTGATTCTTACTTCAGATACAAAATAAAAACGATACTCCTACCTTACGCTTAGCGAACAAATCGAACACATGCACAAAAGACCACCAGAAATGTGCAAAATTGTTTAATATTTTGTCTGAAACCACAACTTGTACTTAACGTGGAAGTATAATTAGTTAAATGAAACTAACTAAACAAGCATACGAAATTCTGCACAGTAACCGGATATTTATGCTCTACGAATAAGTTACGAGACTCAATACGCACACGAAATAAAATATTACATGGCGCCGACCGCTAATTGAGATAAGGACATCCAACAAGCTGTGAATGCCTGGGGTGACATTAGGAGATGCCTGAGTTCACTAACAACTTGGGTCACTGCCTCCAGCATTGTAATGCAATATCCAAGTAGTCTCTGCGACCTCATTCATGTTGAGTTATTTTCCCTTCAGCTCAGTCTGATTAGAAACAGAAGGCCCCGACAGATTCTGAAACAGGAACGCCTGGGAGACGGAGTTGTGAATTTGTTCTGAAAGAGTGCTTATATGTGTTGCGGAAAGGCCGTCTCATCCAGTATTCTTTCACCTCTGGGCAAGTCAACGAATTAGCAACGCAGTAAGAATGAAGGGGAAAGAAAAGTGATACGAAATGTAATTTTCCGCAATGTCTGAACGCATAGCCACTAAGTCTAAAATCCAACTCTGCTAACAAAGTGCACACACAGACGTCTCAGCAGGTAGACTATAAAGGTTAAACATACAAAGGAGGTGACAAAACTTTATGTATGTTTGTGTGTGATTTCAGGTCCTGACAACCATGAGGATAAAGATTTTGTTCTTTTGGGTTTTGATGCTGTGTAGACCCGTAGGTAAATACCATCGATTCGGAAAATCATACTGTCTCCATCTTCAAAGCTTAAATGACAAGAGGGTTCCTAATAACTCGATTTTGACTGTCCAAAATCCCCCAAGCATTATTTGCTTAACGACACCGTCAAAAGTTCATATTAATATCCTCGAAACTATAAAACAATAAATTGTGATCGAAAAACCATTACAATGGATCGTAGATAAATATCGTGTGACAGCTGTTTTAAAAATGGTAATTAACGTTAGGTTTCGCAAAAAGACGAATAAGTTAACAAGATGAGCGATTGTTAGATTCTCAATAAGCACACTCTTCCACTGAGTACATGTCTGTGTTGTATTTATGAACGTAGGCAATAGGCAAATGGATGCACGTGTGTGCTGAATGAAAGGAGAGATCAACACATAATAGCTCAAGATCCATGTCTTAACTTTTCGGATCTGAGGTCGCGTTGTGGAGCCAATAAACACTATACATACGAAAAAAGGCAAGCGATTGAAATATTTAAATATCTGTATATCGAAACATAAATGCTTTCTTCTGCTAGTTTTATTAAAATTCATAACTATTATCCTTTAAATGAATTACAAATACGTAAACCTCAGCGTTTAAAGAAAGCTGCACGGATTAAAAGCCTCGTAAAAATAAATTCATGAAAACTGTCTGCATCCCCTACGTACGTGCATATAAAGCCTATATTTTTTATTTTATTTAGTGTTCTGTCTGACGACAGGTCCATATGAACAGGATCCTTCCATCCTTTTCTCGGACTGGGACCTGTTCATATACGTTCTTGGCAGATGATCCAGAAGTGGTTTGCCATTGCCTTCTTCTGTGTGTGATTGGGATGCCACGGAGAAGCCGGGGAAGCCCCCGGAGGAAAACTCCGTGTTGCCTAGACCACGGCCTTACCCAACACAAGTTATAAATTAGGGCACCACCGGGAATCGAACCCGAGAACCTCAGGATTACAAGGCCAGCGTTCTAACCGCTAGACCACCGTGGCTATAAAGCCTATATAAAAATATTAAGCTTCTTCTACACAACGCTATGTTGTTGTTGTTATTGTAAGGACAAACGAAGACCAAGACAAAGGTAAGTCAACTGCCTAATTACTAAATCACTATGGCTACCCCGTTACTGCACTTGAGAGTTCTTCTGGCCACGTGTGGCAGTCGTTCATTAAAACTTTATAAACGTCTTCACCCTCCCTTCTCGTTCGCACCTTTTCTTCTTCCCCATACCTCACCCTGCTTTCGCAACACGACACGGCACGTGTACTTTCTGCTGGAAAATATGCGTGTGTGTGTGTGTGTGTGTGCAGACAGTAACACCCCCCCTCACACAACGAATGGGGGTTACTGCTTTCCAAAAGGGATAATTGTCTGCTTGATCCCTGTTTCTAAAAGTACAGCTGTTTATCTTGTTTAGAGAAAAAATGCGTATGTCGTTAAACGCCATCTTTATACTTCAATATGCCAACCGGAAATTTAATGAATTATTCCTATTTATTAGCACCCAGGAACCTAAAAACACAGGGGTGGAGCAGCCAGATCACGAATCTGACCATTTACCTCCATCTAATAGTGACGTTAAGAATGTATGGAACTGTCGTTTCTACGTTACGATGCTTAGGCACAGGGTAACTTTAACCTACATTTCTGTACTTTTTTAACTATTAGCGTCAATGCAGTACGTACATAAGCCTACTACGTTAATTTACATAAAACTGTCTGTCACTGGCCATGTATAGTACGCGACTGTAATCTTGAGACTTGCAAGGAATGCAGGAAGTCCGAAGCGTTAAAGGCAGACGCTATATTTCCTCCTTCACCCCACTTCATCACCCCGCAAGTCACAAGATTACAGTCGTGGGCTGTACTTATTGCTCATGTCACTTGCATTATTGTAAGAATGATTCTTTATTGTATTTTCACCAGAACTTTGGACAAAGGGAATGTCTCTGGCGGAATAAATCTCAAACCCCAGACGTGATTATACTGTGAAATAGGCTGTAAATGTTGGACAATTTGTTAAAGGGCCTTTCTTTTGGTTGGAATTTTGTGTAAACACTGGGCACACATTAAAGAAGTCAGGATACACTATTGGCCCATGCTGCAGTTTGTTCTGTACTGTTTCGGCCAGGACTTACTTTCGAGCACGCCAAAACTTCTTCCGATCCCCACCGACGCAGCTGAAAGTTACTTCGCCAGTACCACGAGGCCGCACAGGCTGGCATATCACAAATCATATAAGTGGTTCACAGAAACCGTCTGTTGGTATCTAGGCATACGGCATGAAAGGCTAGGCAAATCTTAATTTGGAGAGTCATATTCTGGGTTATATTGCCGTGTGTCTTGTGGGTAACTATCAACGTTTCAGAGGAATATTTCACCACAATCTTCAGGATAGGAGCTGGAGGTGATTAGTTCTTCTGAAACGCTAGCAACCATCTACAAGACTACGCGTTGTGTTTACGTAAGACCGTTTTCGGCCAATGATTTAATACTACAGGCTGAGAATTTCTTGAGGGAAATTCGTGACAACTTGTACGATCACTGGTTGTGAATTGATAAGATGCGGAAAGTACCTGCGAATACACCATATAAATAATCCCGACAACCGAAGAGGAATTGAACCCAGCTCGATGGTTGGGCAGAGGGTAATAACTTTTAGCCTTAAAATAAAACATCTTTATAAATTCTACACATTGGCTCGGACTTGAACGAATTCTTTGGAATGGCACATGTTGGGCATGTGGAACGCAGGGGATAGAGGATAAATTCGTACAAAATGTTTGTCAGAAACATGAAGGGTACATACACGCTCGTCGATGGAGAGTAATATAAACATTGGATCTTGAGGAAACAGCGAGTGGACTGGATTTATTTCACTCATAACAGGGGCCGGCGGAACGGAGGGCTTTTGTAGACACAGTCATGGGCTTTATGGTTTCATAAAAGGCAGGGAATGTATTGATTAGCTGAGCAACAATTAGTTTCTCATAAAGATCTCTACTTTGTACATTTAGTTAAATAACCAATAATATTTGTTGCCTTGAGACCTCATGCAAGCAGGTCAGAGGAAGCAGCAACAAAGATTCGACTAGTCGCTACTGTCTATAATACCAGAATGCGAGTGTAAACTCTACCAGACAAGCATTCTTGCCATGTCATCTAGCGCTCTTAGTTTTCGTAACACTGGATCTTGTCTTATGTACTTATTACATCGTCTATAAGAGAAACAAATAAGCTAATTACTAAACTGAAAGACGGTGATATTAAAGAAGAGAAGATGTCTGAACACGAAGGCGGAAAGAGGGTGACTAGAGACAGAGGGGCATACGGTGAAGGGAAGGAAATGACAAAAAAATAACAGAACCGATTTATTAATGAGAACCACGCACAGGCAGGCCCTTCCACTCTTTCCTTCTTACAGTCATTTGTTGGTACTGCTTCATTCTAGGAAGTTGTAGAATGTTGATTAAGATTGAGGCATGACTAAAGGACCCGTCTCGATTATAACTCCATTCATTTTCGTTACCACCCACTAAAAATTAAAATGAAGTAAGAACAGAGAACGATAATTCTAAGTTAAATGTCTTACGTTTTATGTGTTATTTCCACGAGATATTACAAGATGGAATCTTGCCGTACATATTCACCCGTGCATTATTCCACAGGACTGAAAAACAAACCAGTCCATGCGTAACAAATATGGAAAGAAGAAGAAAAAATCTTCTGCAATGAAGGAGGGGAAAACGTACACTAATTAAAAAGGAGTTAACAGAGTGAAAAATATGCTCAAGCAGCGAACACAGCTTCACTTTTGTCATTTCTTCATGCCTCCTACTAAATTTATTCCATAACTTTGTACAGAATAGAGGAAATTAAGGTAAAGGCTGTGATGAATTATGAAAGTCATCCACCAATAAAGCATCAAAACATTTCTCTTCTGATGTCTCGTTATCTTAGCTCTAGAGAAGGGTAGATTTCGCGATTACTTCTTCGCATATACGACGCTTGGTTCATTTAACTATGCTTAGATTATAGGCTTATGTAGTGCTGAACAGAAAAGGAACGCTGAAGGATAACTAGGGAAAACCTTTGATCAGGCAGGAGGTATCGATATTCAAACGGGATACTTCGATAATACGAAGAAGGGATGATAACTGCTTAACCGTGTTATCGGTAAGATGACATTTTTACCAGAGAAAATGAGTTTGAAATAGAGACTGTAACGCCACCTACAGAGTCATATGTGTGGTGGAAAAACTTGTTTCATAAGTTAGGTTACGATTAATGAAGTGTTGCACGCTGCTGACATAACGAGATTCCATTAGACAGAAATGATGACTAAGCGCGTTGTAGACTTGTGTGTAAATATGTACCATTTTAAAATATACGCAACCAATACAAATCGCTAAAAAAAAGAAACTGAACAGCAGCTGAGGAAACAACCATGAACAAAGAATTGTTAAAAGTTTTCTTCAATGTCTAGCAAGCAACCCTGCTTCCCTTGCTTCAATGTTTTCGTAATTTTTCATTTTCCAATCTTTTTCACAAACTTTCCAGTAATTATTAAATCAAAATTAGTCTTCAACAAGGTACATAAGATAGGAAAAAAAGAAAGAAATTATTCTCGATATCAATTCATTTTATAACATGGTTAATTCAAGTCAGTGATCCGGACAAATAGCAATTAGTCTACCGTATCAGGCGAGAACCAAACTTCTCCGCACCACTTTAAAAGAAAATCATTTAGTGGCTGTATAATGTGTAGCGCGCTAAAGTTAGTTTCCAGCCTAACATGCAACTTCTTAGGTACAGCAGAGGGATCATAAAAATGGCGAAGTCACACAGCAACTGCTCCTGCCTTTGTTCTCTGGGCATGACTTTGGTGTTTATTATCAGAAAATGACCAATATTTCCAAAAAATAATCACAACAGACAACGTAAGTGCATTTATTAATATTTTGGTAACCACCTCTCTTCATGGAAAAGGGTCCCTTCATCAAAAATGTAAGCCTGTTGTCCCTGTACTAGTTTACAAAATTTCCTGATATTTTTAAACCCGAATTTTCATCGCCATATTCATAAAAACCAGGAATTCAAATCTTCCTACCAAACATCTTTACACTCATTTTGTCAAAGATCCACTTTAATACTATCATATCTTAGGGCGGTCTCCAACGAAGTCGGTTTTCAGAAGGTATTTAAAAAAATTCTATATGCATTTCTCACATCCCCCATTTTGGAAAGTAACAGTAGACAAACCAATTTAGACGTAATAATGTAATGGTACCGTCTTCGGATGTACTGAGCTGCCCGTCCCTTTAAATGTGAATACTCTTTGACTGTCAATATCTCAAGGACGTCTCTGCTCGCTGGGAATTGTTACTACTTTAAGTTTGTTTAGAAACTGAAATCAGAAAACCATTATTTTAAACCAGTTTTAATATTTCAAACCTGTTAGTTGTTTAGAAGGTATATCCTTCTACATGGAGTAAATATTGAAGACCAAAGAAAGCCTATGAAAACAACTTTCTCTTTCTAGTGTCTTATATATGAAGGCTGTTTCCTCTGTATTGGAGTCAGGAAAATACTTATAGGGCTATAATAGTTCCTTTTCTACTCTTCCTGAGCTCTTTGCGACAATCTAAACAGTTTTTGCGTTATATATTTTGTCTCCTGCCTAAGGGTTCACTACAGCCTACATTAACATGTTTAGCACCTTCCCACGTAGCCTAACACACAGTCATTCAAGCTAGTTTTCTGAATTGCTAACCGAAATGTACGCCATTTACATCACAAGTAAAATTCACGCACTTTCTAGCACCACATTCATGTAAATATAATAGATTCCGCGTTCTTCGTTACCCATAGACTGTGAGTGAGTTCCATTAGAAACCGTTCTTGCGGGTAGCCCTGGCTCTTGCACCATGCGCGTTTACACTAGCAAGTTGCCGTGTCGTCCAGCTTAACGAGACACCAATATAGATGGGGAAGCGACCCAAGCTATGTCATCAATCACCGCTATGTCAAATTTCGTAGCGGCTAACCCCTTGACTAAAACACGCATACAGCAGAAGGTTATGGCCGACAAGAGACGCGGCATAACACCCATCAAACATAAGAGAGTATGTATGGAATATCAATGACATTTCAAGCTGAAGTGAAGTGAAAAGTTTTTAGATGTCTCAAAACATTTTAGCTTTGTTAAACTACTTGAAAATTAGTAGTCTAGCCACTCAAAGCAAGCAGTTCAGTTCCACACTTTTGTCCACATCATCTCGAGAGGTGGTAATGGAGATTCATTATCTGAATTTCATAACAACGCGCGTATTTAAATGCTCCACATTACGCGACCGGACTCTTCAGGAAAAAGTATAAGCATTTTACATAAAAAATTATTTTCCAACGGGGAAAAAATCTTTGTTGGAATAACTTCTTTAGCGACTTTCACTCAGAAGGTATATGGTTCAAATCTCTGTCTCGTTGTCTCCTATAGTACAAAGTTCATGAAAATCTCCAGGAGTACGCTACAAGAGTGCCATCAAATGAGCCTGCTCATCATTTACAGTTGTATTTCCACAATATTCCATGTTAATAACCTACATCAGATAAGGCAGTTTTCTTAAACAAGGCTGGAAAGACGTAATCCGGAATACAAAGATTTTCCAAGTGCGTTACTTGCAAGTTTTGAATTTTGACTGCTCCTAGCTGAAATAATAAAATACCATACATAGGCTTTAGTATGTAAACGTCACCACCAATTGGGTTGTCGTTTACATAAGCGGAACAACGGATTACAGACAATGTAAAAACATAAGCTTATATCTTTGACATAAGACTTATTCTCTGACTCTTACCAAATTATATTATTCCTCTGTGTAGAACAGCATCAGAATTATGCCGTTCTGGCATGACAGACAGCCAACTATTTTATGTTGTTTATCACCGAAAAGACAAATATGGTGATACGCCCTGCTGGCATGGCACCCTCAACATGATTTGTAACTGGCAGTGAATTGCGCAGTGCTGTAGTCGGGATGAATTTGTGCGCCTGAGGACCATTAGAAGTAAAATCTAAAAGGATTAGAGAGGCGAGAGAGGCAGGAGATAAGGAAGCATATACTGCCCATACTAAAAACATTTTTCCCAGCGGCAATATTTTGTAGCTCATGTTTTATATCCTGGGTCGATAATGTCTGGTTCTCCTTCTACCCACTAATGACGTACTCAAAACGCATAGTTTTGTTCCGGGTACCGAAATGGAAATCATTTCAAACACACACACACACACACATATATATATATATATATATATATATATAAAATAAGAAAAGAATAAGTAGATAGCCTATGATAAAGTTTTAAGAACTTCCCAGAGTGAAACACTTAAATAGTTCATTTTCATAAAGAAATTATTTGTCACCTGCTTTTACATAAATCTTAATTTATATTGCTTAATTGAAAACGGCTATTAAACCTGCAAACAAACAGCCTGACTTACAGAAATATCTGGATTAAGCAACACTCTGTTTCACTTAAGGAAAAGAAAATCCATTTGGCCACCACAAACTCGACAGTTGCTTCCTATTGAATAAAACAAAACGTCGCGGAAAGAACAAAATCTTCTCCCTAAGTCCTAAAGACAGAAAGACATTTTAAAATTTCTATAGACTGATGAAGCAACAACTGTCATAATTTCCGAAAATTAATATCGTGACACTGCAAAACGAGAGGACAGGGGTAACACGTGCATTAATGAAAATTGCACACGCAAAAATAAAAAGAAGGAATTCAATATTTTTCTCCCATTGTTTGAGATGACACAATCTAGCAGGGAATTAATACTTCCGTGAGAAAGAAAACAAAGGGAATGCGCGTTATAATGAAAAAGCGCATATAGAACAGAAGTTAATAATATCCATCCAATGGCTTCTCCATGTGACGCTGTAGGGGAAGAAGGAATGATGGGAGGTGTTCACATTCAAAAAGTTTTCGGTAAGAACTCGGTCAGGAAAAACTTTCTGTGCTTCAGCTCTTGGTAGATTGCCCGCTTTTGAAAACAAAAGATTTCCCTTATAATATACTGTGGAATCTCAACCCCTTTCGTAGACAGAAAGGAAGTGATTGAATTCGCATGAATGAGGGACAGATATCCAGTCAGTTTCCTGCCCACGTCTGAGGGCTCCGACGGTGAATTCTTGGAAGTAAAACTAACTAACACACAACGAGAATATATATTTTATATACTGCAGAATATCTCTCTAAATTTCCTAAAATAAATCAAAGTAACAGATCTGTGTTTAACCTAGTAATTTAAAACTACACTTAAAAATACAGTCAATAGTGATTTCAAATAATTATAAATAGTTTGAATCTCCAATTTAATTAATCGTCATTTGTGTTAATTTTAATATATCTTAAAGTGAATTTTTAAATACTACAGGCGTGTAAGTTAAGTTTCTTTGTCTTATGCATCTTGTTCTTTAATAATGTAAGTAAACCTCATTTTAAAATCATTAATTGAGAATCTAAGCTTAAGATCAATGTACTGAGAATGTAGATTTTGAAGATTTTTACACTTGCAGAGAATACTGCAAGAAACACATTTTGTTTTCTGTGTTATAGGTCGCCCTCCTCCTACCTATAAATTACGATGCAGCAGCTGACTGCAATCCAGTGAGTGTAAACCAGAAACTTGTGGTATAGACGAAACATCTTTTAGTAGTCACAAGCGTAAACCGTTAGAAACTTCTTTCACTTTCGGACATGTTGGATTACAGGAAATCTTACTGCGATCACAGACTGCGCCAACATCTGTAAAGTCGCACACGCTTCGTCACTTCCATAGCGTATTGTATGTACCAGTCAGGCAGGTACAAGTAAGAGGTCAAATTTTAGAGGGTTAAACAATTACACATTTACGTATGTCTAAGGATTCCTTAAAATAAGGTCAGTATGGGTATGCAGCATATTTGAAAATTAGGTCAACTTCCAAAATATCACTGTCCCGTACAAGACACGTGTTTTATCTTAGGTCAGTAAAAAATTTTAACTCTGAAAATATAAATATTTTTTTGTATGCAGAACAAAATTTTATCTCCTACAGGTCTGTTAAAATGTGATGGAAAATTGAGGATATATGTTGGAAGATAAAGTTTTCTTGATGAATTTTTAGATTTGTTGTTCTATCTGGAATTCGAAATTTGAAAGTTAATAACTGTAATTTTTAGTATTTCAAACAAAATACTTTCTCTCCTGTCAACTTATATGTAGAATACATTAACTATTCTAAACCGTCAAACAAAACGGATCAAACTAGATGCGTATGACAGTTCATTAAGACACATGAACTTCAATTAATAAAATTAATTACAAACATTAGATTCTGTAGCACTCTTTATTAATGAAACATACTTCACAATTCATTTTGCAGTAATCGATTTAATAAGACGTTATGTTTAAACAATTATTTTTAATGAAAAGCAAAAAAAAATTAAACTTCAAAATAACGAACTGTTATTTGAACTAATAAGTTTCAAGTGGAAAGAGACCATTCAACAATGGTTGATGGCAAAGAGAGAAACTGAGATACTTGGGTTGGACTCTGATGCCTGAAGCAACACAGCGATCTGCAGCCGAGGACCCTTCAGGATAGATACGGTGCTCTAAACCATCTACAGACCAGTGGCGGCCGGAAACGGGGCATCTGCTGCTTATATTGCGATTGTAATTAACTGACTGAAACGTAGGCTGAGCAAACAGCCACTAGGACACGCGATTGAGGACCGCAAGGGTTTAAAAGCAAGCTGAAATAATCCGTAATATTGTGTTCAATAAAATGCTTCCACTTGCTAGCTTGCATGTACCAGTATATTCATGACCATGTACTTTCTATAAGCTGAAACTTTCTAAACTTCCTGAAAACTAAAATCACCATCATTCTCCCCTCCTGGTTATCACCAGTAATAATTCACATGAGTAAACCTATATAACGTGAATCAGTTTATAACAGAAATTTGCATTCCTCAAGGATTTTTAATAATCTTAAACAGAAAATGAATTATATCTCCGAGTGAAAGAATAGAAGGGGGAAAAATTCATTTTTTGGAAAGAAAGAAGAAAAAATGTAAAGAACGAAAAGTTAATAACCAACTTCGTCTAGAAAATCGTAGTAAAACACTTCAAATAGAAAGTCAAAAGGCATTTAAAGGTACTGTGTGAGAAAAATGTTGTAATTCATATTGTTTCTATTAATCAGTTGCCTGTTTCAGTTATTCTTACTCTATTCGAGTCTGCGTCGTTTTCGACAAGTCACGAAACGTTAATCATATATTTATTATGCTCCCTTCACACATAACCCATCTCATTTTCTCAAACGATTTCTATGTTCACATTTGTTGTTAATAAGAGTTGTTAAATAAAACAAGGTACAAGAGTAATCACCATCAATAATTTTGACGCCTCTATCTTCGAAATCACCCTTACCATTATCTCCATTCTTACTACCAAGTTGCACTGTACGTCTATACCAAAAGTGAGTAGTATTGAGTTAAAACCACTGGCTAATCCAAAGTATCGAGACATTAAATAAATCAAAACTCAAAAACCAAAATTAAAGAAATTCACCAAAACATTGCAAGTACCACGTCAGATGTAACTGTAATACCACCACGGCCCAGCAGTCAGAGTGAGTGTCGTTCGTGCAAACGAACTGCGCCCAGATAGTGTTATGTTGGCATTAAAGTAGGACTAGCCATTTAAGTCATCATCACAATTACGCTGAAGTTAATGCCAATTAAGATGAAATATATGCGGCGTTCATTACTAATACTTCATAAAAGGGTCTCACAGATTTGTTTGAGCTCACTGAAAAACTATTAATCCTTACGTTTCGTCAACAAAGTGTAATTCCTGCCTCACGGTGAAATTTTCTCCGGACGTCTGTTTTATTAAATTCAGATTTTAGGTTCTCATGGGTGATGATGGAGGCAACACACACCTCTGAAACGTCGGTGAATATCTACCCGTCTACACAGTGCAACATCCCAGATTAGAGCCGTATTCCTGTTTAAGAGACTTCATACACTAAAAATTTACGTAAGAAACAATGTTTGCACTAGCAATGCATTGTTTCAGAGTACTGGAAGGTTTTGGATTTCCAATGCTGATACCAGAGCTGTTCGTTCTTTCGCGTATTCCCAAGTTTGTAAGTTATTTCTTTTTCTTAAGAATTTACGAAGAGAAAAAGTTATACATCTTTTCATCTCGGTTCTTCTTGCCTTTATTCCGGGAACGCGACAGCATACTTGCTGGATCCGTTCAGGGAGGTCGGAGGGGAGGGGGGAGAATAAAGAGTTAGGATGAAGGTAAAATGAGAAGCAAGAGTTTGAAACCTAGTTTCTTCTATTTCTGTCTCTCTCTGTAGCGCGTGACCCTGAGTTCTTCCACAGACAGTTCTCCGACCGTACGACTTTATTCTCGAAGTCACCCAGAGACGCCAGTGGCAATAGCAAAAATTTCTTAGAAATATAACGGCGGTTGTCCATTTAATACAGGAACTGAAAACTCACCCTTATACAATTGATCCATAAGGCTGAGGATTGTAACTTTCCTCAAGTGGACAGCGGCCTATGTAGCACTCAGGTACGGCTACAGGAACGTGAGGGAGGATGAGAGATGATATCTGCTGGGACCTAGTGAAAGGTGAAGAGGGATGAAGCCAGAAGGGGCTGGCGGCGGACTGTACACGTAGCACCACTGACTGGACTGGACACTTGCTGTAAGCAGGAGGAACAGCGAGACGAAATTTTCAGGAAGTTATAAGGGAAGGAGGACTAGGAGGCGAAGGATAGCAGCAAAAAACCTTCCTTCCAGTCTATTGAAGAAGTTACATTGGATAAAATGGTTAGTGGCAGCTATGGCTGCCTGGACAGTAGTAGCAAGAGTGGAAGGTTGAGGGCGGGGGGTGGGGGGGAGGAGATATGGTGAATCCAAAACCATACCGAAGAGACTTCTCTTCTCTAGCTAGGGTGATATATGTGAAAGGATAAGCCATATTTTAGCCTTAAATTTTGGGTTGGATTCTTTTTCAAGAGCAGTAGATCGAGAGGTCTTGTTGCAGATAGCGGACTGCTTTAGACACTCAGGGGGAAATCCCCTCAACGCAGCGAGGCAGTGTACTTACGAGTTGGGGATATTCTGTTCACCTTCTTAATCTAAAACAGATTAAAATACATGGCGCACCTCAAAATATAATTACGACAGGAGCAAAAATGTGCCTAGTGACAGTCGATGCGATGAAACGTAAGTTGCTGAAATAAGCGTTCAATTTTATAAGCATATAAAGGCTTTGGAAATATACAACTTATTAACTAACGCCAAATTCCGCAAGACCAACACCACTAATAAAAAGGCCTACCACTGTATAATCCAGTTTCATCCACCTTCTACCATCAAAACCAACTTCCCTGAGATTTAGCTCAGTGTTATCCTCCCATCTGCTTCCTGATCTTCCAAATACACGTTCTCCGGGAGTTTTATCTAAAATTGTGTTTATCATTCTTTTCTCCCTCATTCTGTTCACACGTTTAGCCCTGCGTAGAACCTAACATGGGGTAGAATCCTTCTTAAGAAGCCGTTAGTACATTCAGCTGATCAAGAAATTACCCGCTTTTTATAGAACCCGAACGTTCATTTCCGTGTTCACAAAATCCTGCCATCAGTCCCTGTCTTGAGACAGATAAACCAAAGCTACACCCTTTCAAACTTATTTCCCTAAGGCCCATTTTAATATCATTTTTCCATCTGCGCTTAGGCTTTCCAGTGATCTGTTCCCTTCTCCCTTTACGACCAATATTTATGTAAACTTCTCCCTTTCCCTACGCGTGCTACATGCGCTGCCGAACTTACGTAACACACGATCGTTAGAACGTCTTAGAGTTGTATTACTCATTATTCTTGATTTGATTATCCTAACAATATTTATTGTTATAGTGTAAATATTACGAAGCTGCTCATTAGGCAATTTTCCACCCCTTCTGTCACTTAATCCGATCGCCCTGTTCTCAAACACAATCTTTGTTGAACACGGTTGACAGCCTCAGAGCTTTCTTCGTCGTTACTGCTTATCTCGAGTTTCCTGAAGTTTATCAGCGTCCGATAAGGAACAATTAAATTAACTGCCCGAAATGGAAAGCCCCATTCTTAGTTTATGTTCCCATAAAGTAATTCTCCATTCTTTGCGGTATTCTGTACACAGGGGTTCGCAGTGTCCGCGTGGGCCTTGTGCCGCTTGGTCGCTGGGACCGTGGGTTCAAATCCCACTCAAGCCATGGATGTTTGTCCGCGTTTTTCTGTGTTGTGCTGTCCTGTGTACAGATAGAGGCCTTGCGACGGGCCGATCCCTCGTCCAAGGAGTCCTAACAAATGTCTATAGATTGAGCCAACGAAAAGTTGGGACCCGCAGTGCTCAGGCGCTTGAAGAACGGGTCGTTACCAGTATCCCCAGTATTCTGTGCATAACAAATTTAGGATAGGCGCAAGAATTCCAAACGAGAGAAGGCTTTTTTAAAAATCTATAAATACTAACAAATGTTATTACAAGTTCTCATTAAGAAAGTCGACCCACAAGAACACAAAAATGCCATAATAAAACTATTTTAAGACTGCAAGCCCTGCTAATATACACAACTAGTAATATTTCCAAAATGTAGCTAGACTGCTAGATCCATTTGGATTACCCATATTAGGGATTCTTTAAGTTTCAGCGTAACCGAACAACTGCCTTATGGGCGTCACCCGTACGTCTGTAGCATCTTTCACCCGTAATAAGTTTCCCAGGCAGTGCCCGCTCGTCTTTGTCATTAAGACAATGGGATTGAATACATTAGGGAGTACGTATTGGACTCCATATTACGACAGTTAAATTTAGTTCATATCTTACATAAATAAAAACAGAAATAAGATCTAACATTATCTTCAGAACTGCCTACAAGTATAAGTGGTCGCTTTCCTTCAGATTTATAACAAAACAATATAGAAATATTTTTATCAATTATTTGAGGTAGATCAAGAAGTAACTTCATAATTACGGCAGAATGTCGTACATAAGGGAAGTTTCTCTAGTGTTTGGTTCTTAACGAAACAAAGGGATGTTAGTCTCTTGAGTGTGTTTCCTAGTTTGGCCGTAACGGTTGAGTGGCGCCACTCTAGTCTGCTTGTAGGATCTGCGTTCATATCGATGAATCCCACACGAGGGCAAACTCAATAGGAAATGATTTCAGTCTCAATCTCCTTTGTCTGAATTGTGGTCCTGCGAACTAAGTGTTTTATTTGTTGGTCAGTCTCCTATCTTTCTCCCAAACCCTTGTCCCTATTTTGTCTCGCGCGCATCTCTTACGTTGTGTTTCTTCTATCCCTCTCGCAGTGACGGAAGTACCGAGATAGGTTGACCGTGTTGTTCATTCGTCAATAATGGCGGGCATTATCTTGGAAGTAAAGACGATAGATCTTCCACAACTCTTAGAACCAAGCAATTAGCAGATAACAAATATTAAGTGCCTGTTGCAACGGTAAACCACCAGGAAATA
This sequence comes from Zootermopsis nevadensis, assembly GCF_977971745.1. Classification (NCBI taxonomy): domain Eukaryota; kingdom Metazoa; phylum Arthropoda; class Insecta; order Blattodea; family Termopsidae; genus Zootermopsis; species Zootermopsis nevadensis. The sequence continues at coordinate 1,627,297 of NW_028259150.1, forward strand.
ACAAATGAAGTTTTATTTTCCTCCAAATAACTCAGTAAGTTGCCTTACTCTGATTGATTAATAGGTTTAAAGTTGACTAAACTGCGCTGGTTTTTGATTCGCACAAAGCAAACTGATACGTAAAGAGAAAAGTTTTATTATGCTTTGACAGTGGCGTATCAGTGCGTCTCTCTTCCTCTCAACGTGACGTCACAGCATTAGATATAAGTTTTTCCTCCAGGGAGTGAATTCCTAGTTGTCATTGGGTGAAGCCCATAGAAGTTCACATGAGTCGTATACACAGTGGCCACAAAGTGCAATTTAAACGGTCACGCATTAGAAAGCCTTACATTCAAATTTTTTTTAACAGTTTCTCGTTTTGTAGAAGTTCCAGTCGCTTAGAAAACAACGAGCGACTGGAACTTCATATCTTTGCTTGCTGTAACCATTCCTCGACCGCAGGTACAGCATGAAGCTGGCGTAACATACGTCCTGCTTCAACAGGACTGTACTCCGCTGTATTATCACTATAGGGCTCCATCTCTGCCTGATTCCACATTCCCAACAAATAAGTTGCCCGAAGTAAACCTGTCGAGTGGCCTGGCGGCCACCTGACCTCACACACCTTAATTTTCATTTCAGAAACTACGTTAAGAACAAAGTTTATGTGCCTCCTTAGCCACAATCCTTAAGGAAAGCGCTAGACATCCCCGAAGCGGTTTTGAGTGTCGATGAAGATAGGCTACACGGAGCAGGGGACGATACAGCGTTCAGATGCGTCGTGTGCCTCATCAATTGTGAAAGCCATATCGAGCGTCATTGTCCAAGGACTTGAATGTCGGACCCCTATTGTGGAATCAATTCGTTACACAGTATACCACCAGGACAAAAAGTTATAATACTTATAAATCTTGCTTAAATTTATCGTCTTTCTCTCTTTTACGGTATCTAACCATATATTTATATATCATATCATCACCTCTTAATCAGTCATATTCTACGTCATGTCATATATGTGGTAGTAAGTTACGTTTTATATCTTGTTAGTAAGATATCCAATTGGCCGTCCATATAAAGAGAAATTCCATGCAGCTAATTAGAATCGTCTAGGATTTGATTAGCAGTATTGAAACTTGGAGGTAAATTAGAAAAGTGACTTAACGCGAGTTTTCAACCTTTCACACGGTCGCAACATAATGCTTGTCTACTGCGTTATCGAGGGCCACCAGTTGATCTAATTACCTATTGTAGGAGAACACAACTCGGCTTAACTAAATACCTCGTGTTTAATCTTGTGATGTGTGGGGCAGGCAAGCAGGCAGGCAGGGCTGCCGAAACTGCGTCAGAACATCACTTGATATCTCGCTCGTTTCGTCAGCCATGCAACTTTTTTCAAGCCCTATTTGGGAACGAAATTTACTTGCATTTATGTTAATAATTAGAACCGGTGAAAAGTAATTAAACTCAATTTTTTTAAATTAACTTTATTAACCAACATCAACCCATCAAAACTGTGCATATTCTGACTTCTTCTGGTCTACCATAAATATTAAGAACATAATAATAATAATAATAATATAAACACCAGCAACATTCAATGTCCGACAACTGACCGTCCCATATGATACGAAGCGAATATGAATTCTACAATGGAAAAATAAATCGAAAGAAACAGAATTAATACAGCTATTATTTATAATAATAAGAATTTCGTTAATATATCTAGTCGAGAAATATCTGCTGAACAGGGATTTCCTTTTCGACGTAGGTTAACCCAGTTCGTAATAATAAACCGACACATAAATAAACAGAAGCAGAAAGAAAAGTTATAAATATCATGATACATATAAATGATAAAGTAAATATACCACTTGTGAAATCCTAAGGGAATGTAAAATTTAGATTCATAAATCAAAAGCACGAGGCAAAAGTAGAGGTAAAAATGTTCCCAGTACTTGTTTCGCCCAGAGCGAGCCACAGAGAGGCTTTTAAGACTCTTCAGGTGCCCAACATACAGAACGCCAACTTCAAAATTGCGAGAGTTAGAAACACGTCATAGCCTCATAAAGCTTGTAAGTCTTCTGCAAACGACTTTTCTTAAAACATATATAACATGTAGTTGGTTGCAAAAAATGTGCCGTGGTAAATGTCAATGCTATTACTTTACATTATAATTACTATAATTGTTTAATTCCATTAAATTATTTAGTTCTGTGTGTTGCATCAACAGCCAAATAACGCTTTTCAGATACAGCACAAAAAAATTAAAAATAAAACTAATGAATATCATCGAAATAACATTTAAATTAAACTGAATTTATTTTAACGCAACTAGCTGAAGCGTCAGCAAACAAAAAATGATAATACTAATAAACTATGTACCTTCACATACATCACAATTGAACTAAATTATGTTGCCAATTTTAGTACTGTGGATCAAAACTGCATTAGTAATATAATGTTATTTAGTGGCAGTAGGAAATTGCATTAAATTTATGGATTGTGAAGTGTGAAAGATGTGGTACAGAAATACGCCTATTCCAAAATGTTATTGGTCATTACTTTTTTGTGTATTATAATCGGGTATATCTCTTTGCATCTGGCGAAACCAGGTCGTTCAGGCTTGGGTTCGAGCCCTGTCTGTTCTTTGTGAGATTTGTGACGACCTGTCTTCAATCCAATACGTTTCTTGTATACAATTTTTCGGACTATTTCGTTACTATTTATTTACGACAAGATTAATTTAGTCTAAACAAGTTTCATATATCATTATACACCTATCTGATACTGTAAATACGATTTTTCATGGATTTCCCCAATTTTTAAGGAAAATGCCAACGAAGTTGACCTTCACACAGACCACACCCGTCTCCTTCCACAATTTTCCATTTCATTGCACGCTTTGTGACCCACATAAGTGAAACAGCATCTGAGATAATCAAAACTGAACCGGTTTACAGATACACGATGCATTTCAGGGCGATGAGTTGGTACGTTTTCGGGAAAGCGCAATATATTTGGACTCATCGTAAATAAAGCAGATGGATCCTTTAAGTTGATTTCGAATTCTATTGAGACTTAGGAGATGCGATTCAATAGTTTGCATTGTAATTTTTAAATTACGTTTAACGTCCATCCGAAATGTAGGCAAAATGATGACTTCCTCTCATTTTAAAATGCTCCAAAAATTGTGGAATTTATGTTACGACCGTGAGCCAAGATACCAATGACGATGATGATGATGCGAGATTCATGTTAAGTGGAGGGAATTTCTGCCCATTTGAAGCATTATTAAGGAGCACTCAAGAAAACTGTCAGTCACCGTCGCATTCCGTGGTCAACTGGAACCGAGCTATTGCTGTAATAAAAATATATAAAACATCAGCAACGTTTTAGAAACGAGTAGGGCTAATAAATTAAAATAATGACACACAAACAATACATTGACATAAACTAAGGAGGTTTTGGAAATGAACCTAAAAAGTACAAAAGGTCAAGGGGTCAGATGACGTAGCAAGAAAAAAATGTCATTGCTCTAGCCAAGGCATTTTGAATATTACATGTTGAAATCGTGTTGAAATTACGCTAATTTTTCCATGGCACGCAGATACTCATACTGGTAACAAAGGCTGGCCAGAACCTGTTGCTTGTGACACCCCTAACTGGACATGGAATTAATGCAAGAGCATCCTCTGCACGAAGCACCGTCTCCGGGGGGAGAGGCAAATCTTGCCTGCGCCATGATGGATGTTCGTGGTCCTATAGTAAATGTTCACGTCAAACTGCATTACGTAACCTTTCACGTGTGTGTCTAAGATCCTCGCAAGGGAATGAAGTACTCCTATTAGACTATCCATATATAAAGATGACCATCTAAGTGAACTATAATCAGTAACAGCCATCATATCGGAGTACGAACTTCGTTTTGAGATTCAAGCAACTATAAATAATCCGTACAAAGCGCGTAAAATTAACGCATAACAAAAACTTGTTTTCGCCTGTTTTTCAATCCCATGCAGGTAATACGTTCCTCCTAAACATTAGTTAACACATACGAGACTGCATGGTTTGAAAAACCCTCAAGACCACAGATGGATTGTGTTCGTCTGTCTGTCCGCGTACTTTATATCCGCAATCAGTGAGATGACGTCTGTTAAGATTGACACTGGGATATGTACACTGAAATCACTAGGAATAAATTAATTTTGATTATTATCATTATTGGCTGTTATATTTAATATTGTACATGTATATGTTTAGTTAATCTCTTTTTGTAATATTTTCATTATTACTTTGTTATTATTGTATGTATTATCAGTGTTTGCCTGTTATTGTTCACCATTTGAATAGCATATTAAAAGCGAAGACCTTAAGTCTGTAGTACAGGCTGTGAGGCTCTGAGAACAAATTCTGCTTCTGTTCTAAACTGAAAAAACATTTTTGTGAGCAATTCTTCTCTTACCCCTCTGGCATTTATTTCTGACCACAAGATCAGTGAATTCAGCAAATAAAACGTTTTATTCCACGTCACTAAAAGTACTAAAAGACTAGCAATAAAATATACTGTCTGTTTTGGTGACAGTGTTCTGCCGCTCCGTCAGAGATAACTTCAAGTGGGATACTTATAGTATAGATTAGAACGAATAAAAGAGAATGGCCCACCGAGGTTCTTACAGCTGGAAAGTATATGACTATAAACTCGCGGTTGATCTTAACGTATGCCTCAGCGGTGTTGGTTTATATCTTATAAATTTAATTTAAATTATAAGAAATTTATGTATGAATTTTCCTGGCCAACTTAAAATTATGATACTTGGCTTTGTACCTGTATAAGAGTTACGTAAAAATTCAACACAACGACGTTTCAGAGAGCTTCAAGTGAAAGATTAAATGTTTTTTGAATGCCCGTTTTAGACACTGCCCGAATCCTCAAACTCAAATAATTTGTAACAGAATAAAACTTGTCGAATCACGGTTATTAGCAATGGTCAGTGGTCAGTGGCCACTGTTATAGATAACGATGTGATTGTCTGAAGTGATGACCAATGGTAAATATGCAATAAAGATAATAAAACAATCAGCTAAAGTAAACTTCAAATGATTCACAGAACAGAAGCAGTTGCTGATATCTGCTCTCAATCTTAGAAGCGTAACAAATTTCCAAACAAGAGTGGGATAAAGAATGTTGAAGATGGTTGTACTTCGTTCAAGATGCATATGCACTGGATATACCACTGAAAATATAATGAATTCCTAATGTAAGCGAAAAACCTTGTTCACGATGAACTGACAGTTGCAACAATGTAGTTCGAAGCTCTAAACAGCACGTGTTATAACCAACCACTAATCTCTGTTCCAGTGGTACCAGAATACTAAAAGTATTTCACTTCATGTGTTAATAAATTGTCTGAAATTTTGCTAATTATGGGAATTTTTTACAAAATAAATTAGGTCATCTCTCATTGGATAGCAGCCCGCTTTTTCGCTCCATCAATCAGTATTCGAATTCAAATCACCGCCTATTGCCTGCCCTATATAAAACATCCAAAAACGTCCAACAACTACATATTGAATATAAAGATGACATCTACAATGTTTTTCGAAAAGACAGATAATTTTTACATTCGACGTGGCTCATTTCCCGATACCCGAAGACGACGTACCTCGCTTATCAACAGATCGACCACAAGAGTCTGCTTTATTCTTGATCGATACTATTTCCAGAAAAGTTTTGCCTAAGAGCAACTTCTGATAGAGTGTCGCGAGAAGATTTGTTAATCATCGCCCTGATGACGGAGGCAGTATGACCTCCGAAACGTTGGTTAACATCGACCAGACTACACAGCGCAACAACCCAGAAGACAGAAATCTTCATACTCATCGCTATGAAAACCTCAAATCTTACATGTTAATTATTGATTCCAAAGTATGAAGGAAAGGAAAATCAAAACATACGTACAAAAGATTAGTGTGGGTGCCCTTGAGCCTTCATACGGAAGTTGTACATTACTTGCTCATAGGGATTGAGGAAACTTGAGACAGACATAAAGCGAGTTGCTTCCTCTGATAAATAAGTATACAGACACACACTATAAAAGCTATACATTCTAAATACGAAGCTGTACGGCCCTGAAATAAGACCCCACCTTCATTTCAGGTATTTAATAGGATATCGACAGACTACCATCGTTTTTACCTCGAGGAAAGCAGCTGCGTCGGGAAAGAGGCATATTAAACGTAAAGTGACGAGAAGCAACATTCTTAAGTGAATGTCGGAAATCATACCGCGACTGGTGGGAAAGGTATCGCATTGTCTCATAGCACCGCTTGATGAGGTGCAATAAAGTCAAACTTGCAAGTCACAGGATAAGTTACAATCTAGCAGAACAACAAACTACAAAGTAGGATTTGAAGATTTCGGGGCGGTGATTCTCAAGATGGCTGTCTTCTGGGTTGTTGGGCCTGTGTAGTCTGGTGGAAGTTTACCGACGTTTCAGAGGTCCATGCACTCATAGCCCTGATGACGGAGGCAGCAAGGAACTCTGAAACGTCGGTAAACTTCTACCAGACTGCACGGCGCAACAATCCAGAAGACAGCCATCTTACAACACCAACTTCTTTCGGAAACCGTTCAGAAGCTTTATAAACGCAATATATTTGTATATATGTTTCTTCCATACGTGACCTATTACATTATGAATATTCTGATACATTTAAAATTAAATATTATCTGTGGAGTTAGGATGTGTTTATCGCTAATTTTGGCGTTGTGATTTATTAATATCATCTAAATATATTCCTAAGCACGATTATTTACTGACTTCTCTAAACAGCAAACTTATCTTTCAAGGAAGGCTATCAAATCTTCCAATTGTAACTAGTACTTTATTTAAAAACTAAATAAATTCCATATTTATTTGGCCTATCTCTGTACTTGAATATGTTTATTATAAAAAATTTCACGCATGTTTTCTTACTTCGAAAAATTCCTGACAACTTCCCTGAAACCAGGCTTCCAACACCAACTGTAATCTAGCGAATGCAACGTTCTGCTATGTATGCCCGTACCGTATGTTCTGAACTACTACAAGTTTATAAACACTGTTAAAACAGCCCTTCTTTTAAGTACCAATGCAATTAAGGCTTAAGTGTTGCTCCGGAGAAAAATCTCCACATTTAACAGGGTACTAGATTGGGGTGAGTATTCCACTTCAGAATTCGAGGCTCGGGAAATTACCCGTTAGATAGAAAGCCGAGTAATATTATGTAATATTATTGATATGATTCGCTTTCCCTGTTCTTATAATAAACGCACTACAAGGACTGTGCCACAAATTTATGAACACGTCTAAAAATTGCTCTAATGAACATTATATTATTTATCTGTCGCATGTAAAACAGTGCAGCGTTTACCTGAACAATCATATCTCTAGTTTTCGAACACAGTATTTAAAATCGTACGTCTGTAAGAACGAAGTGTAGTGAGGCCTCCACCTGCCACAGACCCACGCACCCAGGTCAGTCTGGAGCGGAATTTTTCCGTCTCTGTCTTCCTGCGGTCGCCGTGGTGGTGCGTCGCCGCCGTTCAATCCTACCACGCCCACGCCCCTGCGTCTTACCCCGTTCAGTCCCCGCGCCCTGACTGGGTTTAGAACTCAGGGCCTGGCGCTATTGGTGAGACCAGGCGCCGCTTCGCTTGCCTGCCCGGATGTTCCCGCCTTCTATCCGCTGCTAAGGCCCGTCGGAGGATGGAACCTCCCACCGACCCGCCTTCTCTTGTCATCAGAATACAGGTAAAAAATATCAGCACGCTGTATTCCTTTTTATCCCAACACGAATTTATCGATCACCGTCCTACATCCAGCAGTCTTCAAAAAAAAAGAGGTCTCTCTTCTGAACGTGGATCGTGATTAGGATTTTGATATTATCAAGATAAACGTAAGTCTATTTGTAAATAGGTATGTGTATATATATATATATATATATATATATATATATATATATATATGGAATATTTTGAACATCGGTACATAATGTAGTGATGCTACATTCAAATATGTTTCATTTATGTTGATCTGTAATTGCAGTGAATCACGAGTTCAAAAGAAGCTTTAAAATAAAATCTGTTCAGATTGTCCAATAAAAAAGCAACATATTTTGAAATCGCAACAAGACTTGAACAGCATTCTTGAAGAAAATATTTTAAGAAAAAAAAAAACAGAACAAAACAGGCATATACCTCGGATTCATTTAAAAATAAGAACATTAGAAGGGTTCTTGATTAAATATCGTAATGTAACATCACACACGTAAGGATGGATATACCAAGCAATATAATGACGTAATTGAACGGACGTTAAAGTTTAAAAATTTTAAATCCAAATCAATAAAATACGCGATTTTACGATGCCATAATGAAAAGCTTTCGCTTTCACTTTGTGTGGAAAAGTAAACTATAGCAATGAATTAAAGGTTCTCTACAGAAGTTCTGACACTTCTGAAATGCAGAAGTTTGAAAACTTTGTCCACTATTTAAAATTAGGTCAACGGTTTATACTTTACGTGAACAAAATCACAAGTTGGTAGTTCACTCCAAGTTCAAGCTGGGAATGTGGAACCAACACTTGTCAGCGTCATCTGGTGAAACGTTATGCAAAATGTTGTGTCTGTTTCGCAGATGACAAATTCCAGACATAGAGGATATTGTTTTCTCCTTCTAGTGCCAGACAGCACACGAGCAATGAAAATAAGAGTCCAAGCGATGTAATTATATATTTATCGAGTAATTATATTATCTATATTTCACATAAATGTGTGATAAGAATGTAAAATCATCTTTCCCACGGTCCAGTAACTGCATATAACGCGCTATTAAATAAACACTATTTTATTTCGTATTGTTCCAGGCTGAATGAAATTATATGCAAAACCATCTGAGGACTATCGTCTTCTGTTATGACAACGTAGAAATATAATACGATGTCTAACAACAGTGATTAATATTAAAGCAAATGTAAGATATACTCAAATAACCGCCTTTTCCTTTTGTAGAATTAATAAACAGAATTGGTTGAAAAGAAGTAAGGTCGGCTTCTGGTGGCATTATTATTTGTATCCTGTAAATGCCTTCTACTCGCAGGTATAATTCTGCATAATTACATTTTAGAGAGTGAACTTGAGCCGTGCTAACATAAAACGAAATGAAAAATCCATATTGGCGAAATTATTTTCGCAGATTATCTAAAGAAATTGTCCAATAAACAGTGGGTATTTAATATAAAAATAATATTTATTCAATTCAATTCATTTATTCATTCGTTATGTAAACAAGTATAAATAAAATTATGTTAATTTCGAAATACTGTTTCATTCTTAAGAATTTAATGACGCTGTTTTAACTACATACAGCATCGAATGAGGTAAGCGTCGATAGAGAATGGTGAGCAGATGATGAAATGTAAGAAACCTTCAAAGTCCTACCATGACATTTGGGCCGAAGGTCTGAGAAAATCCACGGAAAACGTTGCCCCACTTCATTCAATAAAAGTATAATAAATATGGGACTTGTTTTACTCATCAATCCAAATTACAAAACGTTCAGTGTCAAGTGGCCTAAAACCATGTTACCGGGAACATGTCCACCTACACACACTGCAAAGACTACTAATATTATGTAGTGTCGAATGAGAATCACTGAAGGAAAATTTGAAATACTCCAACCAGTTTTCGATCACAAGTCATTCGGACTAAATAAACTGCTTAGTGATGTAACTTGCAATCTCTCTTAATACATAAGAAATAATATAAAAGTAATATAAAATACATAATTAACATAAAATAACATGCCAGACATCCATATTCTCAATCCGCTCAACAAACTGATGAGACCTGAAACACCAACTAAGGACAGAAGTTAAGACAACATGCTGGCTAGTCGAGACTATCGCACGTCTCGGAAAATATGACACAGAAAAGTAAAACTTTTAATGACTAAATCCCCTTCATTATATCCAGATTAGTTAATTTTTACTGAAGCGTAGAAGAACACTTGAATGATTTAATTCCGAAGTAACTTCGTATCCAGTAGCAATCTGATCAGAAGTGAAAATTTTTTCAACTGGAAAAGTGTCAACGATACATATAGCTACCTATTTTTCTATCGTGTCCAAACTTGGAATTCTTTCTACTTCTCCTTAATTCCAGGATACGGGAAAAAGAAGTCGTAATGGACTTCATTTATCTTCTCCTATTCGTGTTCACCGGCTCACGAAAATTCGCAATCATCAGTCAACAAAAATGTGTCGTTCTTCTTAGTGTCCCTTCCGTTTCCTTTATCACACGCAGTCGTTAGAGAAATTCCCCCACTTCTCAAAGCACTGGAATAGAACACGTCGCCCCAATGCTTATTAAACAAAACTTCCAACTTCTGCATTACGGTTCTAATTAGGCAAAAACACTGTACACTTACGTGCACTTCCATAACATCTAAAGAAACCGTTTGTTCAGATGTCCTAGCCATTGTTATGCAACTTACACAAAACCTTACAGCGAAAGATAACTTTCTCTGGCAGGAGTAGAGATTAATTCTACATTTGACACATTTAAACATAAAAATTGTTTTACCAAACTCGTTCTTTATTAAAAATTAAAGCCAAGTAAACACTCGCTATAAATATCTCGACAAACATTTTTAGATTGGCGTCACTGTGTTTGAATTGAATTCATTTACCAAACATTTATTCAACAGATAAACATTGAGAATTAATAACAAACTAAAGTAAAGTTAAATATTAATGTTTTCATCAAGTTTTATGGCCGATGCCTTCTACACAGTATGTACTGCAGAAAATTGTAAAAAGAATAAACATTTTGAAAGTGAATATCTTCATGCTCGCTGCCTTGAGAACCTAAAATCTCACTAAAATGTTTTGACCGTCTCATGAACTACGTGGTTGACTGAATGGTTAAAACATACAAAGGTTTCTTGGACGGGAACTCTTTTGAAGACCTAAGAAATTACAAATGGGAAAAATGGAATACTTCCTAACATTATGTTACAAAAGGGTATTGTTCATATGTTACAAACGTTTTTTTGGTGTATCTGTGGAAAATCGAATAATCAGAACTGCAGTTTGTGAGGCTGTTGCCTTCAGATGCAACGAGTGGGATGAAGTTAATGACGTAACCAAAGCAATGATTCTAGTAAATAAAGTTACTAACCTAGCCGAAGCACTGACTCCAGTTAATCCACGTAAAAGAATTTTCAGTCCCAACTCACATCTGTCATACGAAGATTATATTTTCCATTAAGCAGACTACATCTTATAATCTTTTAATTGTGTCAATTAATTTCGCCTTTCCGAAAGCATATATAATACAGTGTCATAAACAGGGAAGATGATTATGACTGGTAGTAGGTAAGAAAGCAGAATTCAGTTGTCGTGGCCTATTTTAAGGTACTTTTTCATGTCTATTTGGGGATATCACGAGTAGCCTCATGCAGGCAGCCCGCGGTGTATATTCGAACCGGTCGACTTGTCTCCCAAGTACAGGACTAGAGCTTTAGCCCTATAGCAAGCTCCTAGGCGAGTCAGTCTGATAAAGTACAAATACATCATTAACCGATTACATTTCTCTACGTTTGAATCAAAATAGCTTCCTGTAGGTACCTGTTTGCATGTTAAGCTCTTAAATATTTTTCTGTAATAGTATTCAAAGACATTCAATCCCTGTTTTAATATTTCCGAATTGAAAACGCCATCACATTATTCATTATAAAATGTTGTTGCCTTACGAACATTTTATAGTTTTATATGGCAAAAAAATCATTCATTCTTTCCCGACTTCATAGCATGTATCTCCTCTCCACACAGCACATCCTGTTTGTTTGTATGATATTTTGTTATAACGATTCTATAAATCATACACACCCTGTATTATATAAGCTTATATCTTGCAGTTTTATCCCAGAATCCGATCCTGAAGTCCCCTCCCTTTTACTTCCACTTACTTCAGATCTTAAGTTGAAGGAGTTTGGAGGGGAAAAGGAAATACTTTGAAGTATGTGCTAAATGTTCCGGAAAATAATGACTGATCGTCCTAACGGCCTTCCTATACCACACACACACACACACACACACACACACACACAAAGAGGGAGACAACAAAGATGAACGTACAGGAAGAAGAGGGACAAGAAATAAACAAGAGAGATAGGGAAGAAGTGGTGGAATTCCTTTGCCACAGCAGTGAGGACTATTAACAATAAGACGTATTATAACACGAAAACTCTTTCTTTTCGCTGATGGTGGCTGAGTACTAGAAGTTTAAGATATATTCAGAATTTACCCACCCCCATGTTTCTAAACCAGAGGCGCATGAATACGTGATACAGAGGAGTGTGTGTGCTGTAGAAGGAATTCCTCCTCATCCCGATTGTACCTCTCTCCTGCTCCCTCTTACGCCGAGTTGATGTCTAAACAGAAGCTCCAAACTTGCCTTTATTGTTCCCAGTTAGCCTCCCCTCTGGTGTATACGTGTTGTTGTGTTTTATGTTCTCCGAATATGTGTCACGGCTTTAGTACTACAGCCCATTCCGATATTCAGAGCGCAAAACCGTGACTACAGCACATGTTTGCCATGACGAATGGCTGCCTCGAAAACAACATGCAAAGGCAGACGTAAAAGACAAAAGAGCTCTGATTTAAACAAAGTGTCGGAAGAGGAAATTCGCTCAGAATTTTATTCATCTGAAAACATTTCGTTATTAGGGAAGTTATTTCGTTTCCTGCACTTCAAGTTTGTCAAACTGACCAAAGGGCAATAATTAATATTTCATGACAGTCGCAGCTGCTGAAATTGAAAAATCGTCAAATGCCGCTTTCGAGTTAAGAGAAGAAGATGACTTTTCAATCAATCAATAAATTATTAGTTTAGATCTCTATACAGAGACCGTGTCCACTTAACGCAGGGTCACTGTGGTCCATAGTTTTGATATAACTTTCCTCTAAAAGCGCCATTCCTGACTTTTTTCTCCCACTTGGGGGAAAGTCCCTAAAGATGGGCCGACGCCACGGTTGAACCGGCATTGCAATTTGGTAGTGTTTAATACGTAGTACTTTCCAGCGGCGAAAGTACAAATTACGCATGGAGGAGAAGAACCTGCCATGTTTCACTGTATTCAGAACGAAGATGGAGAAATTTATCGAGGTAAGTTTAATTTGTTTTTATTTAATTTTACTTCGTTTCATTTTTCTGTTAGCAGAATCCTATTAACAATATGTAACTTTTCTGCAAACCATGTTAAATCTGAGTTATTAGTCTGCGGATTTCGTATTTTTAACATTTACTTGCCGCAATTTAATACTGAACAAGAGGCATTTCTTAGTTCTACAGCAATCGAGCAATTTGTTTTCCATATAAGCTATTCCTTCGTTAAGCAAAAGTCCTTTTATACTTAAAAGTTATTCCAACTTCCTCGTTCTCTTTTCTTATCATTGTGGTATTAGACGTGCTGAGTGATCTGAAGCTTTCACGGCGACTAAGTGCAACGAATTCTTCTCGGGCTACGAGGACGAAGATGGTTCTCGAAACGTTGGTGTTTTCACCATTTAGGCACCTGACATGGCTGGTAATCTGAGAAGAATTTACTATTTCACGAACTGTATCTTCATTCTCACTACATAGACGTAATTTTCCTTTCTCAAATCCTATCATCTCCCATACATACTGCCTTTTACGTTATCCCAGACAAAAGTTGAGATACAATGCAGAGAGCGTACATGGAGGTAAAATGCCACACATTCTTAACGTTGGCATTAAAATGAGTTCAGTGGTGAGCTTCAATGTTCCCACTTCAGGAAGCGAACACCGGTCTTTCAGTCAGGAGTCTGTCACCCAAGTGACTTAAACTGATCACCCTGAAGCGACAACCTGCACAAAAAGCATCACAAAGTCCGCTGGAAGAGCCGAAATATTTATTCCGGAGGTGTCATTGCACTTCATTTGAAAAAACACATTTCTTTTGCTTAACATCAGCCAATACATGTAACAGAGACTTGCAGTTATTCAGATTTAATTCATTAATCGCCGCCAATAAGTCTGAATGTTACAAAGGATAAAACAGTATTACAAGGAAACAAAGAATTATAATAAATAGACTTGAAATATACTTGTTGCAAAACGGGATTTAACTAAAAATGGTTTAATACAATAATCTTAAAAACTTCTATTTTTTTGGAAATGCTTTTATAATGCGAAGAACATTCACATGAAATGTGAGGTTCTCACGTCAGTGGCTGCCTATTTTGGTCTTCTGAGTTACGCCTTATAGTCTTGAAGGTTGTTACGGACTACCTTTGCAATTGCTGGGTCCAACTACACAGCGTCACAACTCAGTAGACTACAACTAGTAAGAGCATTAATTTACGTCTTGTATAAACTTGGCATACGACATTTCCAATAGGTATCTCTTAGTAGCAAAGGTCTTGAATTGCTTCTAATTCCTCTTGGTGCAAGTTTTGAGTGGACATTTTTGTGTCCACCACCAGTCCTTATAGACAAACTCCGTAAGAGTACATGATTAAATTTCTTTGGCTACTTCGTATCCACTTCAGTTGTTGCACAGTATCACGTGAGAAATTACTAAATAGCTGTAGGCGGTTATTTTAGAATGGTCAGAAGTGATATTCTAGCACAAATATTTCTCATATGACCCGATATGACTATAGTTGATAAAGTGTCATTAAAGGAACCAATACATTGAAATCACGTGCAGAAACAATTTTACAGCATGGTCTATTTACCTGCATGGCGTTGGGGACTATGTGTTTATCACCGCTCAACTTATGTAGCGTCAGTGTGACGACTAGCAATACATCATTTGCCATCACCATCCACAATTATATTGGATGTGAGCAAATTTTTGTTTCAAAAGAGCAATTACGTACATCTGTGCATCTGTGAAAGATTGAGGGGACGTGTCCTACGTATTTTGACCATACAGCTATGTAGATCAAAAGTAGCTTATCCCACTACCACAGGTTTGGCTTTCCAATTTCAAAGTTTCAACGGGTTAGAAGCGTGTGACGTACAAATTCGGTCAGCCTTTATAACTCCCGGCAACTACTTTATTTATAGTTTATTTTTATTTCCCATTAAATGTTCATAAAATCAACCGGAATACTATTACCAAACCAAAAATGGAAGACCAGCCGTTGTTAATATCTGTATGCACTTTATATGGACCCATCCGCCAGTAATATTTTAAAACATCGGCAACTTCTTCGGCATACATGCAAAGCCTGAAGTCTAAACAGAGTCCTGTAGGGGCCCATGTTATTCTTTTTAGAAGCAAACAAGTAAATCGTTTGGAATACTAACGCCTGTCTAAGGTAAAAACTGACTGAAGCGAATAAAGGAACACAAACCCATGTAACATAAAACTTATACATATCCATGCTACGTAAATGATTTCAACTTTGCATCCCCTGTATACCCACGGAATACAATTCACTCTTGCAGATTTTATCTGGTGCTGTTATCCCAATAGAAGCTCGTGTGTTAATCATGAATCAGCAAACCAAACATACGATTCGCCGCTTTTACATACAAGCAGAGAAGAACAGGGCCATCGGTCGAAGCAAGAAGGGTCTGCCTTCACAGTGAACTCTGACCTCTCTCGCAGCACGCGGGAGCCAACACGACCCATGTAAAGAATCACACATGGAAGCTTCGGATGCGTAACGTTTCATAAATTCATCAAATTTCGTAGTGTTAAATGACAAAGCACTGGAAGTGAAAACACATGTCGCAATATAATTCTTTGTTCCCGTTTGGAGGTTACGAATTTATATAAATTTGAATTAAACTCAAAATTGTGATAAGATCAATAATCACTGTTGATATATTTTTATTTAGTCACGAGGGTCTTTTAAACTTATTCCGTCTACCACATTTTTTTCGGACATCTTCTCCTCAGGCTTCGAAATGAACAAATTTTGATTCATAGTTAGTTAAGACTTGACCATTTCTCATAGACACAAAATTAGTTATACTAAATTCCAACCCACGATATAGGCCCTGCAATCGCCCATGGAACATCATAGCCAAGAAACATATTTTACCACTCTTCTTTCTTATAATGAATTCTTCTCGGGCTACCAGCCGTTTCAGGTGGTTAAATGGAAGAAACATCAGCGTTTCGAGAATCTCCTTCGCCCTCGTCCTCATAAGCTACTTTTATTAAATTGTCACAGATGAAACTTAAATTAATCTTAAAATTATAGGATTCAGTGTAACTGAAACTAAGATAGGGATAGGGATTAGCTCTATCTATTGGGCCCAACAGAGTAGTCACCTGAAGACGGAGATTGAGCCCCTCTCCGAAACGTCGTTTCAATTTTATTGTGTACTTTGTTTTATTATTGTTCCACTTGGAAACCCCGAGTGGTTCCAGAAAACAACAGTGACACAGAGAATATTCCACAATTAAAACAGTAACAACTATTGTATGATTAAACAGCCACTCGTGTTATCTGTTGATAATTCAATACGTCACATCGACACCCAATCAGAGATTACAATTTCATACTGTGTGCTCAATGTCAGGCCAAAATCCCACAGACCAAATTTGACTAATAAATTACATTTAAACAGCAATAAAGCGTGACGTAATCGATTTTTATAAAGCTCTACAGAACATATATTGCTCAGCCTATAAAGCTGCGGTCCAGAAGCGAGAGCAGATATGTTAGCTGCAGTCTCCCGCCGTTGTCCTCAGTTACACCACAAGTAATTAATTAACACGCAGTTTTGTATGCATTTGTAATATATTTCACACAATCATACCTCTTATTAATGATTATAATGGGTATACGTCAAATCGCAAATGTTACCTTAAAATAATGCATACACTATATGTGGCATTAACAACTAAATTTAAATTCCAATAGTTAACATAAGGCTAGTTCAAAGTACTTTAACAATATTATAAAGTTTCTTCGAGATTACTAGTGTACAAACATAATAATATAAACTGTATCAAACGTGACTTGGCGTCACATTTCTTCGGCTATTAAAAACCACGTTTCAGTAGTGTCACTATAATTCTATATCAGTTTGTAACTCGACTGTACCAATATCTCAACTAGATACCCTGATGTCCTTTCATTGTAGCAAGGTCCTATACATATATATTTTTTTTGCAAAAACAAACTTTATTATCACTATCATAATATGGTCCTAAGGACTACAGATAATTAAGGTTTTGCAACTGAAATTCCATTACCATTAACGCATAGACCTACAAAGATAAAAGTTAGTGTCAAGATACTTTTTAATACCTGCAAAGTAATTTCAGGATATTGAGAAATTTATTCTGAAAAGCTGAAAGAAGAAGCCCAATTACGAGACATAGATGAAGATAGAGATAATATTAAAATAGATCGTTAATAAGATATGAAGTATGGACTGAATTCATCTGGCTCAAGACAGGCAACAGGAGACGGCCTGTGTAAACGTGGCAATATTGCTTCAGGTTCTGCAAAAGGCAGGGTATTTATTGACGGTCTCATAGTCTATTATTTTCCAAAGAAGGAATGTTCTCCATGAAGTTACTTTAGTTATTCATTTCAGGGTTCAAATCTAAGAATTTTGTCGCAAAATGTAAAAACGCAACTAACATACAGCAGCTACTAAACACCTAATTTCCTATACCTCGTAATCAGAAAAGAAACAAATTTACAAATACTGTAATTCCTTACGGTAGCTTAAGTTTTGGTAAAGTCAGCAAGAAATATTACGTTTTTGTCCTCATCCATTTCAGACCCTCCCCCATTCTTAATGCATTCCAATCATTTTATTTTGTCGACAAACATGCGGTTTGTATGGAGAGAGGGTTTTGGGGTGGGTACATGGAAAAACAAACACAATTTCATATTTAATGCCATAACAGTCAATACACAAGCTGTCAGCAAATAACAATCGGATGTAATATTCCTATATGGTGTACACACGGGGCTGTGATATTTTTATTGTTCTGGTCTTTCCATAGTCCATTGTTACAATTGTATTTCACCATTAATAGGCAATACACTTGTGCAGACAGTACGAACGCATAAATAATGGTTTTATATTTACAACTGCTATACAGTCGACTGCAGGGCTCACATCACACACAGCGATATCATTAAATAGACTGTGTAATAAATCCACCAATTAGTGGAACAGTAAGTGAAAACGTAAAATAAAGTCGACGAATTAAATTAACTCCGGCATGGAGCTAAAATAAAGTCTATTAAATGATCAGCGAATGCTTATATAAAGCTGAAACTTTTGTTTGAACATCACTTGTTTTGAGTACACACGGGTTTGATTATTTGTGGAACCTCCTACTGCCGTAACAATGATGATAAACCTCACAGCACCTCATTATTTTGATATTTTATTTAAATGCTGAAATTTACAATAACCGTGTGTAATTACGCTTAATTTGAAACAGAGTAATATGACGCGTGCAAGCTTAAACTATTCATGCTTTCCACAACAGACAATGTGTCATCTTCAAGTAAAGATTTTGGACGTTAAAACTGCCGGTAAAATTGTCATCATCTTAAAATAACAAAATAATATTTCGACTCTTTACAATAACTTTTCACTTGTCGTACGATACATGAATGGGTAAATGAAAATTGAGTTTCCTTACCTGCATCCCCGACATCTGCAGAATACTAGAAGGTAGTTAAGACCTATTTGAGCATTAACCTATCATCTTTATCTACGTCTTCCATATAATCTATTCTTTCAGGTTGTTGGACTAAGATTTTATACGCATTTCTTATTTCTTCCACTCGCGTTACAAGTCCTGCGTCTCATCCTACTTAATTTGGCGTACCGGCTGCCTAGAGGCTGTTATGTTACTGCAGCTGTAACTGCTACACAGTGGGAAATCTTTCGATCTCAGTTTATATTTGCAAACAATTATTTTTAATTCCTTTGCAGTTACACGTGACTTCAGGCATTAAGTGTAGCCTTCACAAAATAGTATTCACAATTGTTTATATGAGGTAGTGAGATTGGTTTGAACATGGAGCTGTCGGCTTTGATTACTTTATGTCACGCAATGCGGTTGGTAAACCTGTCGCAATTTAAAAAAAAACTGCTATCTCACCAGAAAAAGTAATAAGTAGTAGCAAAGGAGACTATAATAACGACAGGACCAATTCACTGCAGTAGTTCTCCTTGTATAGTTAACCTGCTGGTACAGCCACCGTGGGAAGATTTTATATTATACACAACCCATTTAAAACATTCACTCTTTTACCTTGGGAACGGAAGTGATGCACGCGTCATATCTTATAATAGGAGACACAGGGTGTATTTTAAAAGGCTATATTTATACTCCGCTTCTATTACTTGTAAGCATGGCATTCTTTTACTGTAATTGCTTTCATAGAAGAAATAACTCTATTATTATGTAACCCTTATAACACAAGTTATATATGTCAAACGATAAATCCGTCATTTTTTATATCTTCCTAGCACGCGAATATACACTTCTTCCAGAAAACAGAAATATTATTAAAGGAAGAAAAGACCAGGACACATGAAGTACTTACGCGACGGCCACGGCATTGATCAGGCAAGGAAGGGAAAATGACAAATCTGATAAGAAACTGTGTTAAGTCCGTTCTAGACGACGCTGCTAAAACTATCATATAATTAGTTAAAACGCTTCATACTAAAGAATGAACTTCAATAATGAACTAGTGGGGAGGGGCAGTCAGTATTATAATAGCTATGTTTAGAAATGGTTAACTTGGAAAAAGGAATTACTCTGGAAACGAAATTAAACAATACGTACCGGCCTTGTAGAGATTAACGGGAGATTAAAATAGGTAACTGATTTCGGCTGGTGCATATACCGCAAAATAAGAATATATATTAATACAAAACAGGAAATATTAAGTTGCTTCAGCCATTTTCTATGCATTTATTTGGAGCTAGAAGAATAGTTACAATAGCAATTGCCTTTGCAAAACACTGATTTAGTCCACATAAAAAAGAAAAATGAATCCTACCTAGCCGTCAAATTTTTATGCACAATTTGTAACGAATCGATGGGTTATGTTCACTAGACCCGTGAATCATAATTCAGAAAATATTTCTCTATTTGCATGAAAAGCAGAGTGAGCTCACATTCTTCAGATCTGTCTGTCCGTTCGTAAGTTTCATCTGCGAAACTACACAACGAATATGGATGAACTTTGGAATTGGGTCTCCACACTAAAATTTGTGAAACCAATTTGGGTTTTGTGAGATGTTCCCGATGCTGTAGGGACTGAGCACCTCTCTGACGTCAGTAAACTATCAGACTACACGACACAGATACCTAGAAGACAGCCATCTTTATAATCGTAGCCTTGAGAACCTCAAAATTCAATTTCAGTTTGTAAATTTAAAATTAAACATTACTTTAACGCTCAAATGGAACTTCATTTATTTTCAAAAACGGTTATCTCTTCTATCTCAGTACTTATCAACAATCACTCTAAATATTTAACTTCAATATCGCGTTGCATTAAATCCACCTCCTTAATTTACGCAATTGAATTACTTAAACTGTACTGCAGCTACATTACTCAATATCTTTACTTACTACAGAAAGCATGTACAATCAAAAAATTAAGTAATTAACATATTTAATTTAATTGCTGGGGTAGTGGAAGAATATTATCGTGGTTGAACTGTAGAATAGTTAAGATAATATGTGTGCAGATGTGTCCCATTTTAAGGTCCTACACTAACTAGATTTTGCCTACAGAGATGAGGGGCACTATGAAGAAACTCAGCCATGACAGACTGTCTTCTACAACGGATTCGAAGCAGGTACCTTCTGAATATGAAGCTGAAGGTATAATCACTCAACTATGCACATTTAATGAAACATATATAGGTACTTTCCATAAATTAAGGACGGTGAGATTCATGTTTAATGGGTGAGAACCAAATAGTGAGAAAATAATTTCACGACTTCAAATAAATGGTTTGAGAAGTGAATGTGACCTGTGGAGAACGATGTTCAACTCAGATGCATTATGCACTCTACGTTTTTAATATTCCCGCGATGGAACAGCTAGTACCGATAAGACTGGAACTCTGACTGGCCTTGCTGGACGTCACGCACCTAAAACTCTTAAAACCTGAAGAAGGAAGTCTTATCTCCACCTCGAGCCCCGGTTTCAATTCTCAGTCTGACAGAATCCCATATCAAACTGCAACTTCTCTTGCTACTTCTTTTTCCATCTCTGTTCCTAACCTCTCCTTTCCTCCGCCCCCTGCAGAGACTCACCGCCCCTACTGTTGCAGTGAACGTTGCCACCAGACCGAGCTGCCAAAAACTTTTGCTACTAGATGGAATTGAATATGGATAAAAATTTTCGCCAAGGGTGCGTGCTAGCTGCTAGGGAGGATCTAATGCAAGACAGGCAGAGACAGACAGGAAGAAGGGCTGGCGGGGAGAAGAGAGGTTTGGCGGATGTTTGGCTGTCGTCCCTAGTGGTGACCCAAGTCCAATACTTCCTGGAGTCAAACTCCGGTACCGTTCTGATCACAAGTGCAGCAAATCACTTTGAAACATAAAAATTTGTACACCACTGCACTGAACATCCGTGTTTTATGTTTTACAGACTTATCGAACTGCAAACTGAAGTGTTTAAAACTTCCGCACCTACCGAAACTCGTATGAGTTTTTAATCAGTTACTGTGTGACGGAATTATAATTCAGACGGCTGGCTGAAATGACAATGTTATAGGTTTGGAAAAACCAGGGAAAAATTGCCACTAACTGGACCATCTGAGAATGTTTTACGTCAAGGTATTCATTCCGTTTTAAACATGAAGACAGAAAAAAACTGAAGATGTATTCTCTACATAAATAAAACTTCATGAGAAGTTGAGGGTCACGCAGTTGGTGAAGAAATTTTGTTTTATATGAAACCTAAAATTTCATCACCACCCTCACAAGAGCCCACCAACAGACATTATTCAGAGTCCGCTGAATTTAATCCACGCAATCAGATTATATTTACTGTGTTTTAGATCCATTTCAATAAGTTCATCTCATCGCTTGGTCTCCCAATTGGTCGATTTTTTCGTGGATTTCTACCGCAGTATTTTATCATAAGTTTCGATCTTCAGGATTACGGAATGGTGAAGTCTTTTAGGGGGTTATAAACATTTCGTAGTTCACTGCCTCCATCATCACGTTATAAATCACTATTGAACGACCCGAATTTTCACTGATGTAATAATTTCAAAACGCTTGCATTAAATCCTGTCACATGAAATGCAGATAAAAGTAGCGTAATTCGGTTGTTTTAAGTTTTGGTAGATTCCTGATGTAATATCAGACCTTGTCGCCATACAGGACTTAAATACTCCCCTGGTTTTTGATGTAATAAAAAAAGTTCACCGGCTATCTTCCTAAAAATATGCATCTTTCGGGAAAAATGATATAACTTACATGTACATGGAAACTGCAGCTTAATCTCGTATTTTATATACGTGCTGCATCTAGTGTCATTTTCCCACTGTTGCATATATTCCACATGGGACTGTATCAGCAGTACCATCACCATCATCATCACCGTTAGAAACGAGAAGTAGCGACAACGGAAATCTGACCCGCGGGGGTCGTTCGTTCCTCGTCGCTCCGTACATCTGCGCTGGTCAAGAGGAACAGTGTCCGACGCCTCGGCCGACAAGAAACTCTCTCTCTCTTGCCGAGATTTATTCCTCTTCACATGCAAGCAACTCCCTGCCCTTTTCGTATGCGTGTGCTACAGAACAGACGGGCCTATCCGTACTCCCGCATACTAATGAAATATTGTATTCATAGGGAGGGGCCCCCCAAAGGCACAAGGCAAGGGTCGTACACTGCAGTCTGCTGGAGAAGGAAGGACAGGACGTCTTCCCATGGGAACTGCCGAACTGGAATGGGACTTCTGGGCCTGGTCCTTCAATTACATCGCAGAAGCCGCGGCCAACAGGCCTCTGCGCTTGCAGCGGTGATCGCCTTGAGTAGGCCAACCTTAGAAAATACATTAATGTCCTATTTTCACTGTGTCTACAACTATATTTAATTTCTGGCACTCGCGTAGTTTTTAATTCGTCATGTTGAAAGCATGTGATTAAAGTGTCTTCTAAACATTCGTAAGAAATTCCAAATATTTTTTCTCCATATCTAAAGTAATTTTGCCGTAAATACCGTTAATTATGCTTTCTGTAATAACGCTAATTAAATTTTGTATTGATAGAACCTTGATAAAGATCAGTAAGAGGTGTTCTTCTTAAGAAAACAATCATGTTCCTTTTTCTGATTTTCTGTTCGCTAGACAGACTTCTAAGACATAATAACCTATCAAAGAACATTGAATTCGTATGATTTGAGGTTTTCACAGTTGTGGGTATAAAGATTTGTGTCTTCTGGATGGTTGCGTCGTGTAGTATGGTAGATGTTTACCAACGTTTCGGAGGTCATACTGCCTCCGTCATCAGGGCGATGGTACATTCATTACCCTGATGACGGAGGAAGTATGACCCCCAAAACGTTGGTAAACATCTACCATATTACACGGCGCAACAACCCAGAAGACAGATATCTTCAACACTGATTTAATTTCATAAGAAATAAGAAGCGGAAACAATTGTATTTATTTCAGAACTTAGAAAACTATGTAGGCCTACGTCATGACAATAATAATATAGTGCAGGCTTACTTTTATATTCTCCAGGAAAGTTTTAACCCCACAACAGAGAAAGCGAAAAGTAAGAAAACTTTAAACGCGACCTCTTCTGCTGCTGAGTATTCATGTCGAATGTCCAAGATAATGTTTCAGGTCAGCAACTTTCAGTGGACTATGTAAGTTGTTGTTCAAACAAACCGAAAGATAAAGCTCACTTTAGATTTCTCCATTGTTCTGTCGATCTTCTTCACCACAGGCTTACAAGAATAATGAAGAATTACACTTCGTTGCCTCTGGGTCTCTTAACTTCTTTTGTTCAATATTTGAATAAGGATATAAAATTGATACTCTTTAAAATGACGTAAGTCAAACGTAATTTGAATTCATTTAAGCCGTTCTTAGCAAACACATCACGAGTACTGGGTTAAATTCTTAACATAAAAGCCTAAGGATGAATTATTTGCAAATTATTATCACGTTAAATTACGTAGTATAACACTGACAATTTTATTACGAAATTAAGTAACTATATATCTTGTAGTAGAACGTAAAGTTCAACATCAACACCAGAAACCAATTCTAAAGAAATTCCCTTCCTGCTTTCCTCACAACGTACTTTCGTAAAATCCATTTTAATGTTATCGTCCTATGACTTTTCCAGTCTTTTGCCAAAACGAACTTGAGAAAAAGAAATTCGGGAAATGCATTCCGCAACTCAGTTTGCATTTTATATTGCATTTCCCCCCAAAGAAAAGAAACAGACAGAAATGTACAAAAACGCTTTAAAGAAAACTACGTTGACCACCATAAAAAATAAAATTTTTAAATAAAATGGTAAATATTTTGACCTAAAAGAGAAAAAGTAAAAGAATAACAGAGGAAATATTTTAACAGAAGGCGTCATGCCTCCAATATAACAACAAAATCAGGTTTAGATGGGCACAACATGTAGAAAGGACGAAGGTAACTTGAAATTATCAAACATTTTGTTTGGAAAACCTCGTGGTAATACCAGTTTTCAAACCATACTCATACTCCGAAAAGTCCGTTAATGAAGATTTCTATGATTTTAAATCTGTCATGACTTTGCATACAGTCACAATGAGCTCACAATGCAACACACAAGTCAAATATTTAACATCCTGCAAGTCTTCACAGTAATTCTGATGCGGTGAACACAAAAGAGAGGCCAAATAATTTGCAGTCCTGCAAGAATCCTCTTCCTTCGTACCCGAAGCATGCTACTGCGACGTTAGCAAATCGTGACTGTGTATGATTTAAGGTTTTCACAGCGGTGAGTATGAAGATTTCTGTCTTCTGTGTTGTTGCGCTGTGTAGTCTGGTCGATGTTAACTAACGTTTCAGAGGTCATGAATCGCCCTGATGACGGAGGCAGTATGACCTCCGAAATGTTGGTAAACATCTACCAGACTACACAGCGCAACAACCCAGAAGACTGAAATTTTCAAATGGTGACTGTTATGACGCGAGGTCCTTCATTACGTTCAATACCGGTAATCAGGATCATATTCAAAGGTGTAAGTAATTTCGGGTCTCCGGGCTGCGTGTTTAAGGTTCACCTTCCATCCACTGGGTTGTATCACGTGACCAGGAGATCGCTAAGAGAACCAGGAGATCCCCTGAGGGTCACCACTGACAATCCCCATCAAAAATATGAGTAGCAAGGAAGAAATACAAGTCCTAAACATTCATTTCCCTACAATGGTCTTAACTGTCAGACTTTGCAGCAAAGTGGATACAACAGCAGCCGGTGCCTTTGCTGAGTCGGTGAAGTCGAATGTAAGGCAGGAAGTCGCAGTATGCAAAGTAATATGCTATATGTAGGGTTTCAGGTTCTGGCGGCTATGAGTCAGAAGATTTCTGACTTCTGGGTTGTTGCGCCATGTAGTCTGGCAGAAGTTTACCGACGTTTTTGAGGTGCTTATTCATTTGTAATTGGTCTATATCAAATCTTGAAGGAAATTACCATCAGTGGTAAAACGTAAAAATATCCCCCGTTTTCTAAGAAGTTGTTCTTTGGGTATAACAAATTACAAAGGCGTGGAGTCCGAATGAGAAAACAGAACATCTGAAAATAAGATTATAGATCAGCTACCACATTACAGTCACCGTTCTTACATTCGTCTCTTCGCGCTACCCAGAGTGTAGGATCAGATTTACGGGCGGCGGGGCCTCAATGCTGTTGTAATTATCATCATAAACTGGACTTTACGAGCAACTCCGGACCCCTGTCGTAAAGAAACGCTTCGTGCTTCTGGTATGAGGTAGACAGTCTACAGCTACTACATATACTTACATCAGTGGTTGGGTGTGCACTTGCTAATCCTCGCCGCCTGTCAGCACCTAAGTAGGTGACATAAAATCACAGTCGAAGTTCTTTTATAAATGGATGGTACGGAAATACAAGTCCCTTACTTCCTAATTTAATTTTCTAGTACATGGATGCTCGGCAGTCCAGCTTTTACGAGCGAAACATTTTGAAGGCTCACGCATACGAACACTTATTTGGATATTTGAAAGAAATATGTGGTAACTGTGAAAAGCTTTAAGTAATTTCCTAAAAAAAACACATTTGGCCTATTTAAATATTCACCAGTACCAGAAATCAAACCACGTTTTAACAAAAATATGAGATGCAATGACTACATAATTTACAAAAGAACTAAAATGTACATCTAAACAAATTGCAAATGACCCTGAAACTCCGATATATAAATGACCAATATATTGTTAAAGAAAATTGAATTCCTTTCTCCACAATCTCAATTTGATAAGACCAAATATTATTATATGAAGAGAAAAATCCGACCAAACCACGCCTGTAAAATATATCTCCATAAACTAAACTCTAATACTTTAATAACACATTGACTAATATTCCTAGTAAACACAATCACGTATTTCTACAAAAGGTACAGTACACAAGTCTTAATTATACAATATGTGCTACTAGTAAATCCAGTCTGATGTTGTACAACTGTATTTAACATGTTAAATGAAGAATATGCTTCAGTAAGTTCGAGAATAAGTGGTCTTTTAAGTTATTTCACATCTCATTGTTCTTCTTAACTCTGCTTTCAAAGAGGATAATGACTTGAAATGTTCAATGTTTCAAATGATGGAAGCTTCAAGAGTTGCCACACGGTTAAATCGATAACTATTTTAAAAATGTGTCCACACACATAACATTCCATGGAATTTATGTGTGAAAAAAGATTGTGTTCGTTTCGTAACATATTTATCGTTATACAAAACATTATGGTTATCGTTACTTATATTCGTAAATAATATTAAATTTATCCATGAAATGGTCATAACAAAAGAGCAGGCTTGCCTTTTTTCAGCATTACACTGTGTTAGCAGATTTATTTCGAAAACTTTGTAAAGATGAACCAATATCTTCCAACAAAATGGGCCTGTCATTATGATAAATAACATAATTAGGGAAGAAACGCGAAGTTTAACTCAAAACCGGGAGACGAGATGTAAAAGGGGCAAACCGAAAAGGACGTCTATCTGGGTAATCGAGTTACCATGAAAGAATTCTAACTACTTACGAAGAATGCAATAATAAATATATACACTACCGCAAAGTGGATGATAGAACAAAAATGTGAAAAGGAGGTGGAATAAGAAAAGAGGCTACATTAAGAAACACGAGAAAACAAAGGGAAATCGCCACTGAGTGCAGTGAAAGAGGTAGAACACTGAATCCCTCCCTCGCTCGCTGCCTTTCTTTGTTGTGGCGGCGAAATTTTAAGTGGTAAGTTCACCAACCAACTAGCATGTTCTTTCTGCCGGACTACTTCATTTTCAAGAAGTGGCGCTATTTTACTGACGTCCATACGAGCAACACCTTGTGAAAAACGCCATTAAAAGTAAGCTTTATGCTTATAGATAGTTTCTTTAAACCAAAATAATCAAGGTAGACAACAATGAGACTTTGACTAATAATAAATGAGCACTTCTAGTTGGAACTTACTTTAAATAAAAATCGAAGCTTGTTCTATTTATGGTGATATTACGCACTAACGGATGGAATTTCACTAATTCTGTTTTGCAATACAAGTTATCGTTTACAGTAAAGTTAATACAGAATAGTGTCGTAACTTTTAATCTGTCCTGTTACTTATGTCAAAGACTTTTACAAATGTATAACATACAGATATTTCGTAATATTAAATTATTATCAGAATGAGTAAAATGGATATTTTTGTATAAGCTATCATGTTTAACAATAAATGAAATTTGTATATAACTTCTGTGAGTAAATAGGTTCATAGGTTTTCAGACTTAATGGAGAAAATTAATGCGACTTAAATCTTTCACTTTTAACACTGACCGAAATTAAATCATAAGTCGCTACTTTCACTTCGTTATAGAAACATAAATATTGTAAACTTGGGTTCAGAGATTTCAGGGACAAAATATACTATCTACGTGTCTACCTTATTGAACCATTTTAGTAAACTGTTATCAGAACCACTGGCAAGCAAACTAAAAATATATATATTATTTGAACATCTTACGCCTGAAACTTTTATGGAAGTTATCACCAGATTAATTAGTTCCAAAGTCGTTACTTTACCAGAAGTGTATGTTACTGGGGTTCAGTCGGCTTCACTAGCAGACGTTTTGTGCGATTTCTTTCAATTCTGGATAGAACTCGGGAATATTATTTGTGTAAGTGGTATCATTCTAGTACGTTCGTTCACATTCTACTTAGTTCTGGGTCAAAAATCATACACGGAACTGATGATGGAGGGTCTTCATCGCCCTGATGATGGAGTCAGCACTCTTGTATCAGACTAAACGGCGCTACAACCTGGAAGACAGTCGTTATCTTAATAACCATTAAGTTCCTACGATTCGCATTTTCCGATCGCGAAAGCAAATTTTAAAGAGCTTTAGGTCCAGAACATTCTTTAATGTTAGGGCAATCCTACTTGAGTAAGGCACTGTTATGGTTCAGATAATGAACCTGTTTGCACATTCACTTATGGAGAGAAATCCAATAAACAGAACTAGTTGAAGTTCTTTTCTACTTTTATACTGTGCATCTTCATTTTTCTTCATTCTCTTCGTGTGTCGACAGACTTTCCCCTTATTGCAATTATCAGCCATGCATCAGTCTTCATAATTTAATTCCTTGCCAAACAAAGCGTTAATTCCCTGCACAAAACAAAGAGTAGGCTACACTGTACACCAGTCACTGACAGGCGGACTCATCTCGGCAGCGCCCATTTGGATTATTCTTAGCAAGTATTTCCATCTCGCCTCCCCTTACCATCAATTTACACAAAGGCTTTTTCACGTGCAGGCCACTTTTTTAATGATCATCCAAGAGCCATTTATTAAGCAATCAAATTCACGTGTTCCTACCGTAATCAAACTTAACCAGCCACCAAGACTCTCCACTCTAATGTCGACTTGACATTTTCCTCTGTAATAATTTTACAGCATCAATTACAATTCATTAGAATACATTACAATCACCCTCTCGTATTCTTCCCTTCTTACACTTTTTTTATTCATTATCTGCCTTGTACTTTATGCCCCCACCTACTCCAACTTTAGGTGATCCATTTTAATAATGTTCAACAGGAATGACTGAACAGTAAAGATAATACATAAGTTTTTCGTGTTTAATTAAGATTTCTCCAGTAGCAAATGGTACACATTATAATAAATATATTTTTTCATAATTTATTATTAAGATAACCATAACATTACTCCATAGCTTGTTTTCAGAAGACGTGTTTCTTTATGCCAAGTACTGAGTTTCTGAAAACGTCCTACATGTAACTATGAACAGATATTCAATTTAATCACAAGCCTAAAAGCAAATTAGATTCAAGACGGGAATACCGAATTTAAAGTCCTTATACTTCTGCCTTAAAGTAGGGAAATATTTTAGCATATTGAGAATTATACAGTAATTTTAGTTTTAATGTTCTTATTTAATCTGTATCACAACAAGTGTACTTTTAATAGAATAACTTTTTTCGGAAAATTAGCTACAAAATGTTCCTTCGGAAATATGGGCATCATAATTGTCTATTTCATACAAAATAAAAGTACACTCTGGTGGCACTTACACAAATACATTCAGATAATTATTAGTGATTCAAGTTACGTACAGAGAACTACACTCGCTGAAAAAGATCTCTGATATAGCAGAATATAAAATGTGCAATAAAATAACGTGTTTAAACCTGTTAGCCCATTAAAAACTTTTATCACAGAGAGCATCTGCTTGAAAGTAATAATGCAACATGATACCGTAAGTGTAGGCAATATTATGATACACAGTTTTTCGGGATCTGGCTCTCGAATTCTTGTCATTACGATGAAGGACTTGTTTCTAGTCATTTTGTACCGAGGGTTGGAGCTGAGGCTGGTATCCTGACAAGCAGATCACAAGGGAGGCTACAGAAAATTAAATTACTGTTCCAGATATATATTTAATGGTTCACGCGTACGCCTTATAATTTAATATAAAATAACGTATGGTCTAATATTTACCGACTGACAAAACATCAAAGATGCTGAAATGAATCAGCAATCCCCATTCATATGCTAACTATGGTAATTAAACGTTTTAAATTCGGAAATTCAAAATTTTATGTAAAATAAGAAGTGCAAGGAAGTATTCGTAGATTATTTTAGTATATTTTGAGGTAACATACAGCATTCTCTGGAAGGACTGAAAAAAGCCACAAAGAACAAGTCAGGATAACGAACTCCGGGCTGAGAATCGAAACAAGGACTCCTGAATAATAAAAAATGCTAGCCGCTGTACCACGACGTTAGGAGTTGATGTGTGTTGCAGTACAGTCCTTAATCTTATGTATCTTTTCATGTATACGTTCTTATTAATTATTTTCCGATGCATTTTGTATGTCCAGCTTGTCTCATGCTTATGTAATGTCCCTTACAATAGGCTATAGGGTAAATTATAACAATAACAAAGCCTATCAAAATACATTTTTATTCCACCATCACTCATCCTTCATGATTCAGACTGCAGCCGACACAATTTTCCATAATTGGAAACATTACAGCTTCACTCACATTCAAGATACAAAGTATCGTTTTAACATTTCTGACGGATGTTCCCTCAGGGTTAAACAGTAAGCAAACCGTGCAAGTCCTGGGAACAGGAGCAACAGGAGAGAAACGTGACGTGAGATGACCAATGGAACTGCTGTCTTGTTTAGGAACAAACTGTATAAAGAACCCTAACATATTTCCCCGTGGCCGGTAGACGTGGTACCTCCTCATTCAGATGGATCTAGTAGACCGGCCGGTCAGTAGAACATCAAGTTCCGGGGTCCCTAGAGACAGATCGACGCCAGGAATTTACAGAAAAGTCTGCAACGTATGTCAAGTTCCTAGCAACGAGGGCACAGCGACAGGAAATAAACAAATAATGTTACCCAGGAGGATGAACACGACATCTCGTTTTCAGTGTCGAATTAGATTATTGCCCATATATGTGCAGAATGGTGAATCTACCTCATTAACATAAAACTTCCGAAATATTGTGACATTTCTCTGTTGACGAACGAACGAGCGACATTAAGAGAAGATTTTGGTTTGTGAAAGAAGAACATTTAAGGAATATCTGTGTATTCACGTAGCTGCCAGCAGTATAAGCTACTACTTAAGTACTTCTTGTTAGTTTGTATTATTTTATAAAAGAATGACATGCAAATCCTTTATTTTTTAACTATGGAGCCTGTTCTTAGGCTTTCTAAATGCTGCTCTCCACAATATTTATCTAAAACTTGGTATTTCTCATATTGTGATACATGTTCCACCCATTACAGTTTCCCAACGACAGCAGAAAGTGCACAAATTTATGAGGTGTATTTTTACATAGCTTCCTCTATTCTTCTCTTCCTTAGATCGAAACATTATTTTATGGTTTATATTTAAATACCTCAATGTGTTCTCTCTAAATTAGACCAAGTTTTTCACCCATACAAAGTTGCATGCACAGTGGCAGATTTTAAGAAAATGTGGAAGACAAATTAGCCTATTCTTAAAATTTCAAGCATGACAAGCGGTGAATTAAAAACGTGGTCCTCATCACCACCGTCATGAGGGGAGGGAGTGTGAGAAGAATCTGAGTGAAGGCGAGGGAAAATGAAGTCAATTACTCAAGCTTACTCCTGGCGGTCTGTTGTAGAACTACTGCTGCCATAATATGGACTCTCCACGGAACCATAATTAGTCCAGCTGTGGGCGGTAAGCCCTAGCACAGACGTGGTGTGGGGCAGGAAGGACAACTACTGCACTCTGCTGGACCACGAAGATAGTCTTGCTACTGCTTAGCTCCAAGATGCATGTTTATACGAAAGTGGCTCAAGGTAAAAAAATCGTTTATTCACGTAAAATTAGGTATATTATGGTACATACATCACACCTAAATTCCATTCAAAATGTATAATCCAAAACTGAAATGTTTCAACAGTTCAGCAGTTTCAAGAGACAAATTAAATACTAATTATTATTTATAATGTAGAAGCCAATTTAAGGTGTCCTGCTAAACGCCATGTAGGCGCTTGGGAGGGGGAGAAGCATTTATAGCTCCTTCTCATTCTTGACACTAGATGGGGGTGAGCGGTTCTGTCACGCCCCAGCCACGCTTTGCCTCCAGGGACACGGCCCCGGTACCCACTGGGTAGGAGACTGGGTCGGCCCCAGGGTCAGTCTGGACGTAGGGGCTAGAAAAAGAATTTTTTGCCTCTGCTAAGGATCAGGGTTTTATTTCCTTATTTTCTGTGCTTCTTCAGCTCGTAGTTTAGCAGTGAATTTACGAAGTCTCCGAAGCTCAGTACATCCTTCACGAACTTTGAAGCATACCCTCTCATAAAATTGGGCGGTGGTGTTCAGTAACAATACAGAGTTTGTGCTAAAGTTCAACTTTTATCCTACTTTCTTTTACTATAAGATGTACATACTTGTTTAAGACCAGAATTCAATTTACGTATCCGTAAACCGGGGCATGCTTAGACTCATATAACAAAGTGCAATGGGACATATTCATTGCAAAGTAAATACTACGTCTTTCTTGTTTTAAAAACAATAATTTAGCTAAATGTTACAATTTATAACATGTAAATTTACAGAATATATGCTATGGTTTGTTTTATGAGATAAATTCGCGTAAAGAATTTTTGACATCAACGTAGTTCTGCAGTAATTTAACTTAATACCTAACATTTTAGCACTACGTGTTTAATTAGGTCCATGTCCAAGTTTCGAAGAACATTTCAGTTTCCATATGAACCCTGAGGATGATTATTGTAAACACTGAACACAAAACAGGCGACGTGGTTGAAGTCCGGAATCTAGTACGTCGACAGCAGTTTTTATGTATGAATAATACAGAAGACATTGAGGTGAGAAAAAAACAAAGAGGAAACTCAGATAAAATATCACCAGCATAAATGTCATAAGGGGGTCCAAGAACCAGAGCCAAAAGGGAATTTGGGGTGTGGGTAGTTATAAATAAGTTATATCTCCTGATTTCTAGAAGATAATAGACCATGACATGAACAACCGTAGCTGAGATTGCAGATTAAGAAATTCTGAGAAGTTGCCTCTGATTTAAAGATTTGAAAACATATTGAAACAGAGTAAAGTGCACAAGGTGTTTTGTTTTAACAGACGATGGACTACTGGAGGAATGTGATAATGTTTCTAAAGTGTTTTTTAGATTCGTTTCTAAGATTAAAACCAATTTATTTGGGCACAGATACCAAATTTTAGACAATATTTTAAAGTTTGTATTTAAATTTCTCTTCATTAGCCTTTAATTTTTTTTCTCTCTCTAACTTCGCTCACTTCTACTACAAATCTCAGGAATTTGGCTAAGCATTCATTTTGCGTACTAGATTTACCTCAAAAGTTTGAAGACTTCCCTTACAATTTGTTTACATGTTTAATTCACTTTGGTACACTGCCCATACCTCCAATCCTGTTTTATCGCTGCATCTGCATCCGACACCAGTCAGTCCTCCCCCTACATATGCTTGCAACTGCCATTTTTATTTTCGCCCTAATTCTCTCTCTCACACGAAAAAGGCTAAGAGTTCGACTAGGTCTTCATCCTAATGGATGCAGACACTGAAACTGCTGCAGACCGGAACATCTAAACTGAGTCTCGTCGTATGTGTAATGTGTTGGAAAAGAGTCGTAAACAGGAAAACTCCAGCGCCACGTGGGCATCAAGCAGACAGGTGCTTCTCGTTGCATGTTTAGAGCAGCCACGCCGTGGGGTGCAATATGCAGATAAAGAACATCGGCTAGGGCTGCAAATCACTCAACGGGTACGTCTATCTTTGAGACCCTAACACACTCAACTAAACTTAAACATCGTTTCGTCAACACGAGTAAGCATTTCGTATTTCCTCGCTGTGTACATTTACCCGTTTGTTCCCACGAAAAGAAAAAAATGAACTAAAGAACATATTTTGTTGGGACCTGGTATTTAGAATCCTTGTTGTAAATTAAATCCGGTCTGAATTTGTGACTCTACACGAATAACCAAATGCATTTTAAATAACTGTCAAATCGCGAAATACTACAGACAATAGTTAGAATCAAGATTTCTGTCTTCTGGGTTGTTGCGCCCTGATGACGGAGGCAGTGTGACCTCTAAAACGTTGGTAAACATCTACCAGACTACACAGCGCAACAACCCAGAAGACTGAAATCTTCATACTCATCGCTGTGAAAACCTCAAATCATAAGAGTTAGAATCCTTGGTAGAGTATTAAAATACATCATTATTTCGTGATCTGGATCCTAGACCATCCACCAGGTGCCGAGGTTAAGAATACCCAATATTTTGCTTCCATTTCCCCACACACCTTCACATTTATCTTACCTCGAATGTTATCATTTAAACTGAACAATTTTTCCACACTAGAACGTATACGTGAGGACGCATTAAAGTTTAACGCAGATGTAACGTATCCATGGGATTTTCTAACACCTTCCCAACAATTTATATAATTCTGTAGACAACAACTCTAAGGATTTAAATACATACAAAATGTACTTTATAAACAACGACAATTTTAGTAACTTCAATCGTTAAGTGTGCTTTAACTGCATTAAAATATTTTACTTATGAAAATACTCAACCAAATTTTAAACGTAACTTTCAAGATGCAAATTAGGTTGATCTAAAATAGTTTAGATAATATTACAGAACCTGGTGTTGTTTATGCTGTAAGACTCCTGAGGATGACCCAGCAGAGTCGAAACATGTGGGCCTATATTATTAATAATAATAATAACAATAACTGGATGTCTATTACACATATACTTTGAATATAATTAATTTTCGTTGAAAATTTTGGTACGTTGATTGTTTGAGTGAATATTCTGCAACCTACCCCACAAATAAAAATTCTCTTTGCTGTATGCATTCTTCAGTCATGTTTCTCTTTGTCACTGTTGCCACCCTAGCTTGCATTATGTGACTTCATTTGATCTCCGGTCTCGTCTGCCAGAACAATTACGTACTCTCTAAAACCTAGAGAGTACGTAATTGTTCTGCGTATTTTTTTAAACAAATATATTATAGCAATTCATTTATGTGCGTTTGTTAGACTAACTGTTAATATCGCTTCTTTTAAATACAATGGGAAAAAATATCCAGATTTGTTTCTACAGGTCGTTTCAACCAGTTGATACGAAGGAAATATTTAAACATGACTTCCCGTGAATTCCACACTTCAGGATTACCGTGCCTTGATAGAAATGGCCCATATTCACACATACATAACAAAACTTGATTCCGTTTGTTAGTTTATGGACTTGAATCTTTGGTCATCTGGAAAGTTAAAATTACTAAAATGTCCTGTTTTTATTTTCATAATGTAATTTTTATTTACTAAATAAAGGAATAGAAACTAGGTTACAAGAGTTGCATTCGTTTTATTATTTACGCCCACGTTACATGGATATTTAAGAAATATTTTGGAACAATTCTAATTTAATTAGTGGAGATACAATGAGAAGATGCACTTGCACTAATAATAAAATAATGTCAAGTACGTGTTAATAAGTAAATCTACATTATCTGTAGGATATTTTCCGAACATATTTTACTTCAGCTTGAAATATAAAATGTTTGAAGATGAGAAGACAACTTTACGAAGCAAACTAACTGAGGATGAAACTGCTACAAATGTCTTGCCCTGGAATATTATTACGCGAAACTGGATAGCGGAAACGGAGTGAGGACTGATGTGTATTGAGCTGCTACTTGGTGTCGCGGACCAAGAAGAAATTGGTGGAAACTGTGACAGCTAAAAAGATCCTTTTTAAACAAGGACTATCAAAAAGTTGCGCTGGTGGGAAGGGCCATTAGTGGACCAGACCGAGAGCACAGAGAGAGGAGAGTGGATGCGGAAAAAGAAAACGGAAGGGGAAGGGGAAGAAGAAGAATGATGATAAGAAAGGGTAAGAAGGACAAAAACTTTATAACAGAATTTCTTAAAGTTTCCATGGTGCTCTGTGTAGTACACTACAATGTGTTAAACTTTTTTATGCGTTATCCTTCACACAGCATAGGCCAATATTGTTGCACGGAATCAACAACGTCTTCTTAATCTGTCTCTCGTAGACAAACAGAAACAACGTCAGTATTTTAATAAACTTTTAAGCTTTAGTTTCTAATTGTAAATGGCATTATTAATTGCAAAGAATAAGAATTGTATGTGGACATTTGGATAATAAGAAGTTACAAGGCACGAATCAGTCTGTAAAGCCATAAATGGATTTGAATAAGTTAATTTTCATTACTTTTAGTACTCTATAAAGATCCGAGGATGCACGATTGTGCCTGACAACTTCAGAAAGATGCAAAATCGAGTAAAATAACGAAAAATTGTAATCGAAATTTCCTATCTCCGGGTCACGTATCGTATCCAGGGCGTACCAGACACAAAGCCAGGGTGAAGATGGTTGCCTTTTGGGTTGATTTTAGTTTATTTTAATGGGGGCATCAGGATTCTCGGAAACATCTGTAGACTTCTACCAGACAACATGGCAGACAAGACGTCTTCATACACGGAATCTCACTTACAAAGCAAGAGTGTTCATCACAAGACCGTTCTCTCTCCTTAACAGACTAAACATGAAACATGAGATGAATACTGAAACAACCTGTATTTGTAGCTCCATTAAAAATCATGCCAGTAGCATCTCACGTTTTGTGACGAAGCTGGTTAATAGGAGGTGAAGAGAAATGATGAGAAAGTTTTGACACGGAAGACCCAGCCCTCGTCACGCTGTCACCAGCCAGGAGGAGACGAAGAACGATTTGTCGCCGCACGGACGAGAACTCCACATTATTACAATCCATTACCTCAAATCTGTTCCGCCGCTATAACCTCTTCTCCTTTCGTCAGCCTTTGTTTTATTCGAATATCTTTCGCCTATCGTAAACATACACACACGTGCACATATACGAATCGCTAAGTTTAACAGTTCATCACCATTCATTGCTAAAATTACTGTTTTCTGAGTCTTGGGATGTTTATAAAAGGCAACAATTCAGACCATACTGCAATACAGATAACAGCGAACTTACTCTAAAGATTACTGAAAGCAGTGTCAAGCAATAAGAGGCCAGCAGACAGTGCACGGCTCACTGAACTGACTAGTTCCCTCCCTATCTCATCCCACAACCGATTTCGTGAACTGAAAACCAAAATGACTAATATTTACATACAACTGATACTAAATTATTTCAACCACTAAAGTACCAAGAATAAAAATTTGCCGGATAGCATGTATTTTACACGAGTTCTCTGCTTACTGCCTCCATCAACATCACCCTGATGATGAAGGCAGTAAGCTCCCCTCAAAAATCAATTAATATCTAACAGACTACACGACGCAACATCCCAGAAGACAACCATTTTCATGCTCGTCGCCGTGAGAATCTGAAATCTTACACAATGACATCAATTGTTTCGAAGATGAAACACGCGGTGCTACAGACACGACTTCAAGACTGTCTTACTAATTCTATGCGCTTTATGTCATGTACATACAGAAGCTTTAAGACGAAACTTTCTTCATACGTCCACATCGCAAGCACGTGGAATTTCTTCGTCCAACACAACACGAGGTCATGTGGCGTATACTACAATAACCATCATGTCAGTAGCAAGAATCATAAGGGGCACGTTATTTAAACCAAGCGTACGGCCGTTTCAAGTCTGTTCTAGTCTCATCATGTGTCTTTCCTTCTCTCTCTGTGGCTTCTTCCTCTCGATAATTAAGTCCGTGTTGCCATGGTGACGTGGCGAAGGGACTGCTCTTGGTGAAGGCATATATACGACCACGTACTGAAGGGTTACGTGGGAATGGGGTGAGGACGGTGGTTACCTACAAGATTATTGGGGATACACACAGTGCAAGTTCTGCTTCTAGCTTCAAAAGCATAGGAAAGTCATAAATCTGAATGTGTTCCTGCTCCTCACAATCTAACATTTCTACCGATCTCAAAATGTATACACTTTTACTGCAATATATTCATGTATTCATTTTCGGCATCACAAATTGAAATATTTAGAGATTTGATTTGCGGAAGCTTGTGGAAACCAAAAGAAATTATAAAAAACTTCACCAGGTGCGCTTAAACTTCCCCCACGTCATATAACGTACTGTCTACAGACACAAAATCAGAATCTTTCATGAAGTTTCTCGTCCTGAAAGTCCTGATTAGCTCCGTCAAACTCTAAGTTTACCCTTTCTCCGCGCTTTTTGTGAATTATTTCACAGTAATAACACAAACGTAATAGCTAATCTGGTATACTTCTAAAGATACTGAGGAAAACAACGACAAACTACAATTCGTAGAGCCGGATTCTACCAAAAACAAGTCTGGAGCCTTATCGCTACACCAACCACTTTTGTCTCTGTATCGATCTATTTAATGGAATAGTGTGACACAAGCAGACTGTGCGGAAGAATTTCATTACAGGCCTGTAACGTATCAGTATTGCCGGGATTTGAAGTACGGATCTTCTGAGCATAACAGAGAGGGAAATTACGCGTAGAAGTTCAATCAGAAGACATGACAGCTGTAATTTGTTAAATCCTGAATGAGACAGTTTAAAACGACGTCGGATTCAGCGATTGGATGGATGGATTTGTGAGGTCGAGTGGGAGACGGTAAGTTCTTCTTCCTCTGTGACTTTTATGGACAGTGTGATGGAGATCTGCTGTCTTCCGGTAGCGGCCATTCAGCCCAGCGGCTTGGTGCCTTTTGTATTATATTACCTCGACTTCCAAACGTGTGACGGGGAAATGCGGAAACCGTTTAAAATGCCTTGAGTGACTAAAGAGGCACAGAGACTCTATAGCCTAAACTAAATGGTACAAGGACCCCGTCGCGTAACAAACTGGATCACTGGGGGGGAATATTATGGCACTTGGTTTCGTCCTAGAGTGTGGGAACTGGACACAAACATCCGTAAGCTATTGTTACAAACCATGAGAAGAAGAGATGAAGTCGTAGGTTTTGAGATCGAGTGCTATAGCAGACTGAAGAATAATGCAGAGGATATGTAGGATTGACTGAAATTTAAGTGGGCTGTTATGAATAGAGAGGTAGAATTAATTGTAATAAAGACGTCATAACAAATGTTTAAAACACTTGTAACAGACTTCCCGGTTATGGCATAAATTTATGAAACATGAAAATTGGAATAACCATATCTATCTACCTCCCTGAAAACATAAAATATCAAAAATCCTTTATGCAGTACTCAACAGGTTTCAACATAAATCAGAATTGCATCTACTCTAATTTAACATTCTATTCTGTTCTATGGAATGATAAAGGCCTGTGGTGATTTTTATGTAATCTGTATCTAGGCATTAACATTAAATAACTTAAGAGAAATTTAAGAACAAATTAAGTGGGAAAATAATGTTTCAGTGCAACTCAGAGAAAAATGAAGGAGCGCTCACAATATGCACTGCGTGCTATTTATAAACTAGAGCGTCTCAGATCTTAAAAATTATGCAACAATCTGTAGAACTCTAGCTACTCACTTCCTCGGAATTAAACAAGACTTTCCCTCTTTTTAAAACGCACCATCGCCTTCAGAATTAAAAATCGTCACATGTATCACAGCCTTAACACAGATTGAAACTACAAGCAAAATTGCGACTAAGGATTCCAACGGTGTGGCAGAAAGTCGGTGTGTCTGCACTCAGCAGATGTCTTCGGAGTAGTTTCCTCCACAGCTTCATCTAGGACGGCTGTAGAGTCCACTCATCCTCCTAATTTGATAGGGATGAAAGGATCTTTCCGTCCGGAGCGTAAATTTAACCACTTACTTCTACCTCCGTCGCGTATCGAGCTGAAGGATGCGTGGATATTTACCTCCACACCCTCATACGCAGTAGTGACGAATTGATTAAGGAGAGGGATCCCTTAACTACAGAAAGATCGCCTAACGTATTACTCGACTGTCTAATGTTGTCTACCGTAGATATATTTACATACAGAAGATTCTTATGCTGTGCTAGCTTTTTCATCAAACAATTACACATTACCTGATTGAATAAAAGAAAAACGTCAATCGTACGTACGCCAGGCTCATTATTTATCGGTTTGTATGCGTGCTTCGCACAAAATTAACACGTGTGAGATTTGATGTTTTCGGAGAAACATACCATCTCCGTCTTCAGGGTCCAAGTAGCGATGCTAGGAAGTGTAGGGATTTCTACAGAGTTACAGGAAGGGAATGCTGAGGAGTGCGCCAATCTGGGAAGAGGCCTGTAAATCCCTGAATCCCTGTACCTTTCAGCCCTGAAGATGGAGACAGGCACCTAGTGCCTGCCCTATACAAAGTTACCAAAACATCCAAACATTACATATTCACCCTGACGATGGCAGCTGGTGCGTCTGCTAAAAAGCCGGATAACTCCCAAAACTCGACGTAGAATATTTCCCAAAAGCCGAAGATGTGCATTACAAAATCTTATCAAGAATCTAGAAACTTTAAACTGTTATCAACTTACCGCTTCTCACGATTGGTACGATAGTTAAAAGGGAGATGCTGCAGTTCAAAAATATCTCGGTCCCGGATGCGAGCGAATTCCGCCTGGGAATCGAGTCCGGTTAATGTGTGGGTGCATTTTAATTAGCACCCGTCACTGCACTGTTGACTAAGTTTCATCTGTGTTTAGTGTCTCAGGTTTGAACCATTATACTCATGCAAATAAACAGAGTTCAAGAGTCGGAAAGTATTCTCACAATAATGGGAAAGACATAATACATATCCTTCATGACGACAACAACAACAACAACAACGACGACGACGACGACGACGACGATGACAATGATAATAATGTCAATTTTTCCCCAATAAACTCGTACAAATTTAGACTTAACGTAATCATTAGCAAACAAGTTAAACTCCTCAGTCAGTGAATGTAAAAAATATGGATTTCTCAGTTCCGAAGCGTGCAAAAACTGTCTCAAAAATCACTGTATCGTTTACAGAATTATAAAATTACTTTCCATTTAACTTTTTTTCAAAAGTTATCTGTTAACAAAACACAGGTAAACAGGATGTAAGGAAGAGACGAGGTTTCGAGGAGTGGGTTTTTACTACAGTAGGATGAGGGTTGCAGAAGATATTGTTAATTATTCATCATCCTAAGTTATCCCCATGTTCTACCCATATAGCTTCCACACCAGAACCATTCTCTCAATTACATAGCAAAGAGTGAGAGAGAATACAGCCTTATATAAAATAAGCGCACCCAAGATCGAGCTAATGAAATTTAGCCCAAAACCATAAACTCTCTCTCTCTCTCTCAAGAATCACGGACAAGTTGGCAGCGCAACGCTAGACTCTTAATAATTTTATGAAATTTCACCAGCAAGCTCTATAAAGAATAAGCACACCCCTCTTCTTTCAACCCCTTCTCCTTTTCCTAATATACCCTCCAATTAATTAATTAAAAGAACTGAAAAATGGATGTGTATACTGAACACGAAAACTTTGCTATACGACGGGTACTCTTTCATTATAAGTCCATTCTTCTTCCCTTCTACTCCCCCTACCTTCTCTATGCATTTCTTTCTTGAAGACTTGTACTAACCTCCTCCTCCTCCAGTTCGCGTGCTTTCGACTGGCTAGGACCTAACATCGGCAGCGAATCGTGTCTGT
Source organism: Zootermopsis nevadensis (assembly GCF_977971745.1). Classification (NCBI taxonomy): domain Eukaryota; kingdom Metazoa; phylum Arthropoda; class Insecta; order Blattodea; family Termopsidae; genus Zootermopsis; species Zootermopsis nevadensis. The sequence goes on from NW_028259150.1 coordinate 1,669,268, forward strand.
AATGTAAATGGAAACCAGAATCCTCCATTCATTAAGTCGACGATATCACATTTTAATGAAAATATAATATGAGTAGGAACTTAGAATTATAGAGCCCCTGCATACAGGATTTGTATATATTTTACCTAAGTAACGTCGGTTTAATTATATATTTCATTGCTGTTGAAGACTCAGCAATCCCAAAAATTATTTAGTAACGGAATATTGATTAAAATTCCTTCATCGCCCTAATAATATTTGGCAAAGATTACAAATTATGAATATTCCGATTGTGCAGTGTTATTCACTCCTCCGTTACTACTTTTAGACCTAAATATTTTCATTAGAACCTTAAATTTTTGTTCATCTCTTATAGTGGGAGACCAAGTTTCTCTGACGCATACTAAACTTTAATCTACATTTTTGCAAACAGGCTTCAGGAACACGTAAGACTCTGAGCTGAATATTTTCTTCTTCTCTAACTCAAGTCTAATTTTTATATTTGAATATCCTTCTCGGGGTCCGCAGTGGCCGCGCGGTCTGAGGCGTGGGCCTTGTGCCGCTTGGTCGCTGGGACCGTGGGTTCGAATCCCACTCAAACCATGGATGATTGTCCGCGTTTTTCTGTGCTGTGCTGTCCTGTGTACAGGTAGAGGCCTAGCGACGGGGCCGATCCCTCGTCCAAGCAGTCCTACCGAATGTCTACAGATCAAGCCAACGAAAAGTTGGGACCCGCAGTGTTCAGGTACTTGAAGAACGGGTCGTTCCCAGTATCCCATAATATCCTTCTCATATATTTGATATTATCCACAATTTAAAAAAATAAGTACGTCTTTATATTATGATTTTACCTTCATTGCTGTAGCTACGTACTTTTTTGTATTTGGTTTCTTTTAGTACCCACAACCAAAGCTTCACTGCTCTCCTTTATGCAATTACGTATACATATACTGTACCATATGAACACAGAACATGCGTATATACACACACCTTTGTCACACGAACTGAATACATTAAGGTACAAACTGGTTGTACTGTCCTCATGGGATGTGCGATTTCTGTTATGTTGTTGTAATTACAGTGTCGTGCAGAGAAACATTGAGCGAACACGAGTGTTAAGAGGTTAATTTTAATGTGTGTACTTGTTAAATAATTGCTCATAATGGTTATTTTGCGATTTTACGAGAATTCATAATGCAGCAGAAAATGACAATCCATTTGCGCCCTTAGCATTAAGAATTCTGAGCCATGTCAGCAGCGGTTCTATGTCCACTCTTTTTTTCTAACTTCCGTTTCTTAGAAATAAATTACTATACGCTGCAGAATCGGTTGGCCGTAGATTGGGATTAGTTCTTTTAGAGGACTCAACAGAGTAGGTTTTCTATTGGCCGAAGATAAGGGAAATATCCATCCCTTGAAATATTGTGGTTTCATTTTATTGTCAAAAACGACGAATTTAGCCTAGAAGAAAAGCAATACTGAAGAGAAATGCAAGCCTGAAGCGTTACAACCTGCTCGGTCCGTTGTTACATACAAAGCTTCAGCATCAAGCATATTGACAGAAACTTTAAAAATACATCCGGAAGAGAAAATCAAGAAAATTTTAATTCATGGAACCGATCCTGGAAATACGTGCATACGTTAAGACAGTTTTTCCAAACCAGAAGTAAGAAAGTTGTGCTAATGGACTTAACGAGTTGAGCAGATTTAACTCTTCTATGTTTAGTTGTATTGCTGTTAGTTCTGAGCTTATTATAAAAACATTTTTTCTTCCACAGTGAATTACAAATCATTACGAAAAAATTATCCCCTCTATGTTTTAACTGGTATATATTCTATTTAATCAAGATTTATGAGAATTTCCACGTCACCAGAAAGGTAGAGAAACACTGTTTTGCGATATCAGTTCAGAAGTTTTAATTTCACAGAGAGGTTTTCTTCAGTTATATAAAATGTTTTATATTTCTTTTACTGCATGAGTCAAGCACTTACTACTACGCGAGCCACTGAATTTGATCTGAAGGATGGAATAACACACAGCTCACGCATCATAACTCACAGCGATTTGTATACCGAATGTTATCACTTGTCATGCTGAATACACAAAAAATCACTACACGAGGCGACAGTAGCAACAGCAGCATCCCGGTCCACTGGGCTACAGGATATCTTCTATTATGCTTTGGCTTTTAGAAGTTCCTATAAATCTTCAGCGTATCCTCCACTGCGAAACGAAACTTGCATTATAAGCCGGATTACAAATCTTTTTCTCCGGTGACTTGGAATTGAGTCCTTGGCAGAACGAACCTTCCCGCCACACCATTCCTGATGCAAGGCAGTGTACAGTGCACTGAAACCTCAGACTAAACTTGGCACTGAGTTCAAAAACGCATTATTTCCACGTTAGACAAAAGTGAGACAACGTGGCAGATTAAAAGAAGGGACTCTTTGTTTCTTATACGTGTAATACATAGAAACTAGCGTAGTACGACCCATAAACGTATGTGAGAGTGAACTTCTCTTGTGTTGTCCGCTTATACAGTTTATTGCAGTATTATCTTTGTAAATCGTATTGAACAGAGAATTTGTAACATTCTTATATAAAGCATATACGATGTAAAAAATCTTACTAATAATTAGTTTTCTCTATTTACAATAGTGAAGTACTGTAAAAACAAGACAATGATAAAATAAAAATATAAAATTTCATCTTTATATATCTAAATGCGTTCCATCAAGGCAACCTCTGTAGTCAAACATGTAATTTAAAAGAAATAACATATGAACAAAACGAGGTCTATATGAAAACTAAACTTGTGGGTGTTTTGCACAAGTATAGGTCATAATTGTAATTAAGACGACGCAAGAACTTGGAATAATTGCTTGTAAAAAATAGGCATACGTTAAAAGGACACACGAATACTGATAACTGTACACAACGAAATGTTCAAACTGTTTTACATTACATCAGCACAAAGAAGAAAACCTGAAACGACACAGCTGGAAAAGTGAGATGACGGGCCCACCGGAGAAATGTTCAGAAAGAGCCCACGTGACTTGTGGTACACCATAGATCAAAAATGTAGAGGTCGCTGTCAGTGAGCTGAAAACAGTTTTTTCGCCTGTAATGTTATAATACTCGGAAAATATGTAGAAGCTAAAAAATGCCAAGAGCATTGTGTTTATAATGAAAGACAACTGTTATTTATATTTTTGTCAAACTTCACTTTCATACAAAAGCGGGTAGTATGTGCTTTGAGAAGCAGCTCCAGTTACAAGGATGACAGCGACACACATCTGTACAGAAATAAATATACGCGCTACAACTGCAAGTAAACACGTGACACGAAAAGTGGCGGTTAAGTGGTTCGCACTCTTGCCTCGTTTCCAAAGTTCAGGGATTCGATTCTAGACTCGGAAGTCTCCTGTCGTCAATTGAGACTTATTATGGTTCTAGTCCCTCCAGGCAGATACTTGAATTATCATCTTAAAACAAGCCACTATCTTTCGCCATTGTCGTCTACTTCGACATTATATGACCTACACAGTTGGATACCGTTCTTAAATAAAATAACATAAACATGCGTGCACATGTGACGAATCATACTCAAATTAAGTATTAAGACGCACACATCAACCTACCCACTAAGTGTAATAAATATGACAACAAATGGTAATAAGAAAAGTAGCACAAATATCAGTAAATAAATGTAAAATATTACACAATTAAAAAAATGTTAACAATCGCTATGTACATTAATTTACATCATGAAGTTTACATCTCGAAAAAAGGGGAAGGTGTAATATTTGACGGCAATAACCTTAATTTCTACAAAAACAGGATTAAATATTCGAAAACACAAAGTTTTGCGCCCTACCTGATATACCGAGACGATTTCCAGGTTCTTGCGGCGTGTAGTCTGGTAGAAGTTTGCCGATGATGGAGGCAGCAAGTACCTCTGAAACTTCGGTAAACTTTTACCAAACTACACGGCGCTGCAATCCAGAAGACAGCCATCTTCGGAGTCACCGTGAAAACCTCAAACCCCACTTACTGATAACAGGTGACTTCCGCAGTTTTGAACCTGCAATATATCTTCACATGATCTTGTGCTGTGCAACTCTGGCGCACATTTCTGCACTAACTATACTGTTATTTATGGTCACTAAGTGCCTGTGTAACTTTTAGATTATTTAAATACATCGTCTCAGTAGCAGAGGAAATGACAGATTAGTGAGTTGTTCATGATTTAACAGGAGACGATAATGGTATATTCCTAGTTACTTCCCCGGCATTGCAGTGGAGACATTAAGAAAAAACATGAAAACATTCTTGCCAGAATAGCTTAATTCGGCCGAGATTCGAACCAGATACCTCCAGAATTAAATCCTACAGCCCTACGCTTGCATGACCTTGTTCAGTTTTATAGTTCCAGACGCACTACAGGTAGAAGCTTGACCTCTTACTCGGAACTTGGAGTAGCACTACGTATGAAGATAGGAACTTACCCAGTTAGAATGAGCTGTGTACATCTGAAAAGCTTTATGCCTCTGTCACTCCTCCGGAACGCTGCATGTGACTATAGAACTGACATCATTGTGACTGGAAGATAAACACTTCAGTGGTAGGAAGAAAGACTGCTTCGTCTACCGCAAACTGCATTGAAGACCATGAGAATGAATCGGAAACCGGTAGCCGAGGGTTGTGAACAACAACCAAACCAACTTTTCACAATTTGATGAAAAAACAAACACTATTAATCAGAACACCCTGATATTGTTATCTGCTGTATATACCCACAAGTTAAATTTCTGTTTTAAATAGTTTTGTAAATACAAATTCGGGGAGGTCATGGCCGAAGCACCATAGATGATGATGAAATACAAATTTACTTTATAAATAGGTTTCAATACTTGTTTTTAAATTTATGGCTTCAAAATCTTAATATGCAGTTTAAATATCTTCCTACTGCCAGTGCTAGAATTATTGTCGTTAGTACAGTCGACCTAAAATATATTCGTTACGAAAAGCTGAAACTACTGACTCTGCAAGCAAGAAAACTATGTCACGTATCGCGGAAATCAACGTGGATTTGTCTTGGATCGATCAATTTTGCTGACCTTCGAAAAACCTCGTAATAACGAAGACTCACGTGAGAAGTGGTCCCCTTGAATGTGTACACTCCATGCCATAATTTAAGCCTACTTCCATTATCACCATACAAGTGAGATAAAATGTTGTACAAGCTCAACAGTTCTTACGGCAACGTTAAATGAATTAGGGTTTAGAAATTTCACACTGCATTTTAATTAATATAACATTCTTTTTAATCTTAACTCTTGAATAACTATGTCGATTTTGTATACGAGTTTCTTATAGATACAATTCAAACGTCAAGTCGACTTGACTACACAGCGCAACAGCCCAGAAGACAGAAATCTTCATACTCACCGTTGTGAAAACCTCAAATCTTACAAGTTTATTTTCCTTTGCCCGTAATATCAATTATTGGTAGTTATAAAATATTCGAATGGGCAGGAACAAGCTACAGTAATATTAGAAACAGATACAAAATAATCATGTGACCAAAATTTAGTACATTTGTAGCAAATGTAATTAGCTTTACCTGCGCTCAAAATAATGGCACTAAGTTGCCACAGCATAAATAAGGAAAAATTCAAATACGTATTGAAATACGTGACCGTTAACAGTTTAACATGGCACACGTTTTAACTAACTGAAGAAATTCAATCTGAAGTAAAGAGAAGTTGAAAGAATAAATCATTCAATAATTCCACATCCTAAGCACAGAATTTTAAATCCTGGGTGTCAAAACACTGTGCATGTTTCATCCAAAGGCAATTTCTCTATATTCCCGAATCGATCTCAAACAGATAGAGAGGAATTCCCGGAAAACTGGTGCGATGGGAAGGGAGGGAAACGGACAAAGCTAAAGAGGGATGGGAAAAGGGGGAAGAGAAGAAACATGGTAAACAGTAGTGCGTGAAATTTATAGCAGAGAATAGGTAGAACTAGCTAGGGTGAAGGAAAAATGCGTAGAGAAAGTAGAATAAAGTAGGAACGGAAGGAGGAGGGGGTGAACAAAACAAGAAGTTTTAGAGAAATCGGGTTTATTGGATATAACTTATGTGGAAAGATCAAGCATTTAATCTCTGTAATTCAGATCTTAAAAATTAACTCAAACTGTAATTTTACCAAAGAGTAGCATTTATAGTTATAACTCTGCAAATACTTTTTATATGTGTGAGAAATATTTTTCATCAGGGAATAATTTATATAATTTGTTTATTAAATTTTGCGGAATGTATACATTTGTTTGCATGTCATATTACTCTATCTCTCGCGAGAATCTGTGGATGTTGCGGAGGTAAGTTCGCATTACTTAAGATCACGCCCCATACAGGTTAATTTATATTCCTCTTAGCTGAATTCAAACTGATTATTCTTAGTTAGGCATACTATTACTAACAGTTCAACACAAGCTGCCGCTTAGAATTTAATAATTCCGACGAGTTCCCTTCATATAGTTTCATCTGTCCAAGCAGCAAATTATAATCATCTTAGTTATTGTCGTTTCTTTCACTATTATAATTCTTCAATGTTCGCTTGCTTCAACAATCAATAACTCTTGATTTTGTGTGTTTAAGTTTCATATGATTTTCACTGTAAACAGGGATTATTTCGTTCAAGTTTGAATTAAAGTTATTCTCTCAAACAGCATTAACAAGTTGATCTTTGTAATGGAGTGGGGTTGTGCTTTCTTAACGGTACGGACTAAACTATTATTTAAACGAGTTTTGGCCTCAAAGCGTTAAAAAGTCCTCTAATAATACTGTGTACAGAATATCCATCCTTTACAGTTAATTTTTTTCTGCGCCATACATTATCATAATCAGGTGTCCCATTTCGCAGTTCTCCGCCATTTAGTTAAAACATTTAACGTGCTGGCAGTCGTATTCAGTATCGAGTTGCAGGAGTCAAAAAGTCGTGCGTCTGATATTTACTCAGTCAGTTTAGACTTGTGTTTTAACACATGCGGTTTACAGCATCATCGCAGACCTGCTCGGGTCCACTCAATCTGCTGAGTCTGACACGGTCCTCTCCCTAATACGCATATCTTCACAAATTTGTAGTCGAAGAGTAAAACTATCGAATAACATTCTGCCTCATAACTTATGCTTTTCTTGTCATTTAAACAGGACTACTATTAACGCAGTCTGAATAATCACATGAGTTGTAGTGGATGGGATGTATGGGGGTGCATAGTAAACTGTTCTTCCTCATACACCCACGCACGACGCTGTTGTCTCGTGAGGACATCCTCTGTGTCTTGCGTTGCGGACCCGCATTGCTCAAGAACCTTGTCTAACAAACCGTCCTGCAGGCTTGTTTGCCCAGAACTTCAAAAGATGTACACATGGTCACGACAGATCCTTTCCCTCGAAAGCAGTGGCGTCCAACGTTTGAGACTCGTGTTAAAAAACATTCTATTCCTACCAGTGTCAGATGGCGACAGTTACCATCACACGAATGTATCTTATTAAACACACGAAAGGAAATGCTAACGCGGCCTTTTCCTTTTGCCATTTCACGAAGGTGTAGAGGGAGAACCTTTAAACACTCTTAGCCTTCATTACAGATTCAGGTAAGCCGTCAGTCAGCCCCAGAAGATTGAACCTGTGACATCCATAACGAAACTCTCTTGTTTCTTATTTGATTCCGTTATTCGGATCGCTCTAACGTCTACACACCTAATGATCATAGATACGAATGACTACTGAGTTTAAAATATCCACGTGGAAGCAGTTATTGTTTCTTTGAGGTAATATTCGGATATTTGTCGGCAGAAACTAAAAGTTACTTGGGTAAACCCACTATGTAAGTCATTACTACTGTCGCTGAGCTAACCTCTAGAGTGACAATTATCTTCATGGGCCGTTAAAACTTAGTATATGTGAATTACTTCGGAGAGGACGAACATCCTTTACTTAAATTTTTAATTTGACCACTCAATACGTCCAGAGCCTACAGACCCACAGAAGCCGCCAAACAAAATTGTGTGTGTGTTTTTCTTTAGGTAAACAAGTTGTAAAGGCTCCTAATAACAACAAATATGTTTTTTATTAATGTAATCAACGTTTAAAGTTCCTTATTGAGTTACTAAACAATATGCAACCAAAAACTAACATTTTTCGACTGTGACTGTAGAATACTGACACAATGATATACTTTATTCGAAAGCCAATTTTTATCCCGAGGTATAAATTATGTTTATTCGGTCCGCTGTCACTACTCGGTAGCAATAAATAACTGAACAGGTACCCACAGCTTCGGAACAAGAATCAGTGCATACAATTCATGTTAACAGGAATACGTTACCAGCCACAATTTATTTCTGGCTACACTAATTGTAATAATATGACTGCTAGAAAATAGTTTATCATACCATGTAAAGTTCATGGAGATAAAGCAACGAAATTAAAATTTGATATCCTACAGGAATACGAGGTATGAAACGCGGACCTGCGTTTCTTAAAATGTAACAGAAAATTTTCAGGACAGCGGGATGTTATATATAAATTTCTAGACGGTACATTATGTGCATGTGCATATTTTAACTTGTCTTCACCCAACAACGTGAGCGAGGCCTTCGCATCAACAGACACAGGCCAATACATGCACAGTTATTTCGTCTCGTGTTTCTTTATAGATAGAAATTCGGTATAAAGTTGCATCATAACAGAACGTTACTAGGGGATAAAACTGCTTGATGTAAATTGGAATGTCTGTTTGGGTGCAGATAAATACAGTAGATTTCGTTTAATTATTGGAAACTACAGACTCTCTATATTCCTATCTTCGTCTATACATCTGCTGTCCTTGTCATCCCGGCTCCTTCCCTCCAGCCTGCTACCTTCCCCTTATTCTTCGTACGTATATTACAGTATAGAATCCGAAGGTTGGATATTGCTGAAACGTGCTAACGAGATTTTAGACCTGTTTTATTCTATCCACTACCTACAAACAACCATTGGTTTTAAGAATCTTCCTTATTTCCTGCTATTCTTCGCTCCCCCTATAATTGTTATCTGTTTTGTAAGGAAGGGGCTGGAGGAAGAAGCGAATGGAGGAAGACATGACTGTCTGGGGAGATAGAGGATTCCCACGGGACTCAAACTGGGAACACAGTTGTTGTACTTCTATGGTACGAGGAGACGGCTTGTAGCTGGGAAAGAAAATGCGCTGTTTGAGCTTCACTTGAGGACCAATAATTAAAAGAAGCAGCACCTCACAACAAGTCGTTTATATATTACATATTCTTTTCCGAATCTCTTTGCCCTTGTTAAAATAACAAGGATTTTGTTTTGAGAATGTTTGCATGCAAATGGTCACATAAAACAGTAGCAACAGAATGTAAATGACGAATCCGGTGCAATCGACAATGTTACCTCCAAAAGCTATGTAATGCATGTCGATCCGCTAGCATGTACAAACCCCACTCTGGGAGGAATAATTAACTAACTCCACGGAGTACACTCCTTCTTGACAAACTGGCGGTCGCTCAGCTGTTCACAACATTCTCCGCCTTTTATGAAACTCAAAGTATCATCTCAATAAGCCGCCACCGGTCCTCATCCTGACCCAAATTAATCCAATCCTTAACAATTCATCTGATTCCTTTATATTTTAATATTATCCTCCCACCTACACTTAAGTCTTCCGAGTGGCGTCTTCCTTCAGGCTTCCCACCCTACATTTCGTACACATTTCTCACCTTCCTCTTACTTAGAACTACAGCATGCCCCACCCCAATAAATTTCCTTGATTTGAGCACTTTTACAATACTTTATAAACAATACAAATTACGGGGCTTCTCATTATGTATTTTTCTCAAACTTCCTATCACGTTATCACTCTTAGGCCCAAATATTCTCTATTCTCAAACACCCCCATCCTGTGTTTTCCTTTAGATTGAGCGACTAACTCGGAAAAGACTGATAAAATAAAATAATAACATGTATTTAAACAACCACGAAGCGAAATGTATAACATTTCGGGGAAAATAATAAGACTGCTAAAGAGATCCTAATTTTCATCTCAACGTTATCTTGCAATCCGAAAGAATATGCTTACAACACAGTTCCACCATCAAAATTCTACAGGCATATGTATTTATTATATCCCTCATCAGGAATGTGAGTTCTTCACGCCCAAATGTATCAAAACAACATTAACTCACCTGTGTGAATCACGAAAATCCTCGTTACCGGTACGTGATATAAATAGTTTCACACTACTTCATTCATTACACTCCTACATCAGCTGTTTTCCGCTCCATTCACTTTACGTGTAAATCATTTACCTGTATATCCCATGACAGTAGTTATTTCAACATTATGTTTAAATTAAATGTCTTACACACAATTATCAATTCATAATTTATGGATTGTTCCTAAATTTACAGCAATTATTTATTCTTATTGCTGTAAAAACAATAATAAATAATAGTACTTAGTAAGTAGCGACTAAGATGTTGATACGCAAAATTACATAATTAAAGAGGCATCACGAAACAAAGATTATTTAATTCGTTCGTTATAAAAATCGTAGATGTAACGATTCAGACACTCGAAACTTTGATTTGTGTTCAGATCTAAGAACCAGGTGCGAAGCTAATTACAGTACAGACCACGTATACATGATGCAGCATACCGTTTCTGGCACACGTCTTGAAGCATGCCCTTCGTGGTTTGGAAACCCTATTTATGATAAACGTGCTCTGTATATACATCATCTTCGCTGTGGTTACGAAATATTCGGCACATGGAAGTTTCCAACTTCAAACAGAACTTCGGACGTAAGGCGATGAGAGAGAGAGAGAGAGAGAGGAAGGGGTATTCTGCCCTATGTAATTTGCTTATTGCCAAGCTTAGTCAAACCCTTGAATACGACCATGTTATCGCATGCTCCATCCACTTTCATCAAAATCCCAACATTGGACTTTGTTGGACTCGGTATGTGTATGACCAAGTGTTTTCACACGAATATCACGTCTTGGACGAAACTTGGGCCGGCGGCAGTGAGGTTAGCTTCCTTGAGTGCTGTTGCAACACCTTAAACTACGGCGTATTAAGATTGCTGTCAGGTGGAGTTATCGAAGAAACCCCCACCCTCTGGCCTGTAGGACATATACAAAACCACTGCCTACCGGCGCGCTACGTCTGGTCCATATCTGGATCAGGGATGGAATGACCCCTCCCGCACACAATATTTACAGGGTTTATCACCGTGTTCGCAGAAGCCAATCATTGGGCCCAAACCCTAGTTTTTAAGCAGTCTTTGTCAGTCACAGCAGAAAAATTTCTGAGCATTACTCTGAAATAGGCCACGATTACCTCCATGCAAATCCTTCCCTACGCAACTAATAGCAACAAACGTCATTTAATTTGCTATGCACAATTTTCATTTGCAACAAGTCGTTGATAAGACAATAATTAAGCAGAATTATTGTATTATTCCCTGGACAATACACACAAACATTATTTTCTTTAACCCTTTGCAGTCGAAACTCAATTAAGCAAAGAAAAATCAGTTTTTTTTTAAATAATATACAGCACATACCCATTACAGATACTACTTGTTTGATTGTGTTTAGATAAATAACACCTATTTATTTTGAGAATCTACATACGAGAAAACTGATCTTCAGGGTAAAAGAGGTTATTTATTGAAGCCGGTAGTATTTATAGTTACCGCTGGGCTTTACAGGATGATAATAATTTGTTGCGTAGTACGAAAAGAAGACAAGTTTTAAGTGTTCTATCTTTCAACTAACTGCCGGCACATTTTACGTTTATTGGCATTGCAGTTTCTACTATCTTTGTAGCATAGTAATTAGTATATTGTGTGTATGGTGGCTGTTGCTCTTATTATTGTTATTATTCGCACAAAGAAGTATTTAGTAAATATTCACGTATTCAGAATATTTATTATCACAAAAATGTTCCATGTTCTTCAATTAAACGTTTCAGTGTTCCTTTATTTAAGAATTCTGACGGCGACAATGTTGGAATCTCGAACAGCTGGACATAAAACGCGTGGTATACAGATGACTTCCAGTAAAATATCCTTCCTAGCAAGTTTCACTGAATCTGGCAAATGATCAAGAAACCTGCTCTCTAAAACACATGTAGAAACTCTGAAAGAATTAAGATTACACTTTCTTTCGAAACTCAGACAAATACTGACCAACACTAATAAGTATGAATCCGAAGCGCTACAACCAGCATTTAGGAGATAAAAGTGAAGAACAAGAAGCAGAAATATAGCGGCTGAAAGGAAAAACAAAGAAAATGTCAAGTGATAAATTGCTTGGGAGAATGGATGTGGGCGAACATGTGGCTGACATGAATAGATGAGAAATGCGTACAAAATTTGAGTCTGAAAGAGACAGTTTGGCAGACGCAGGTGCAAATTGGAGATGGCGCTGAAATTATCTTAGATAATTCTATGGATTCAACTGACTCACGATAAACTACAATAGTGAACACAGTAACAAACCTTCTGGTTTCATAAAGGTAGGGAATTTCTTAGTCAGCTGAGACACTATAAACTTTTTTAAAAACTACCCACTCATACAGATCATTAAGTTCGCAACTGATAGAAAATTCACCAGTCCAGCACTGAAATGCCCTGTATTCTGGGTCGCGGCTAGTCTTTGAGAAAGGTAACCAACTAACCACCCAACCATCTTGCCATCAACAGCAGCACGGACAGACAGACCTCTTCTATGTGCGGCAGCTGTTCTGGTAGAAGTCCCCAAGTTGAAACCACAGCACGCTCTTAACCGAGTTTGTATTTTGAGGAAACTTGTGGGGCAGGGTGGGTTCTGATTTCTTCTGTCTCCTCCTCTCCCCTTCCCATGCTCTTGTCCACACGGACAACTTCCAAGAGCCCAACGATTTTATACAACAACGATCTATATTACAGCAAGCTAGAGACTAAATGTAATGTGTGGACCAAATTATATTCATGTAATAGCAAAACTGAACGCATTTCGGACACACAGTGAATCAACTAGGTGTTTAGAGACCTTTGGAAAAGTTTCAAAACTGAACAATTTTATGTTCACTTCTGAGATGGATGTGTTCTGGGTTGCTTCCATCACTGGGTGGCCCTAATGATGGAGGAAGAAAGCATCTCTCAAATGTGGCTAAACTTCTACCAGACCACAGGGCGCTGCAACTCCGAAGACAGACGAATTCATTGTCGCCGCCGTGAGAACCTCAGATCCTACTTATATTTAATCTAATTACTAGAGAACGTTGGCAGGCCTGGTGGTTTTCTTTACAACCTACTGAAACGAGTAAAGCAAAAATCTGTTTTAAGATTATATTGCAAGTGTAACATAGTTTTAAACAACTACAGCTAGGAAAATTGAAAAAGAAGCCAATAAACATCCAAAGCAGTGTTTGAAAAATGTAAGAATCCGACGGGAACTGCGAAATTGCACTTTTGACGTGTAGGCTTATGTAATTGCGTATTCGTGTCAATATTCAACGAGTCTATAGTTGCTTATTGAGGGTTTTCTAGCCCAGATGCTAAAAAGACTTAAGTACGTTAAGGGAGTCTGAGAGTTGGGTGAGGTGAATGAGTGTATGAACGAATGAGTGAGTCAGTTGAGCAGATGAATCAGCCGAATTTAAAGTCAGTTGAGGGGGTGTATCAACTGAGTGGGTACGACAGCTGTAAAAGTGAGATTTGTTGAGCATTGTCGGAAAACCATTACCAACTTAAAGATGCGGTTGTTTCCCTGTAATTATTCAACTCGTCTATATTTTCCTTTTATGAAACCCGAAAGGTCCATCACCACATTCACATAACTCATTAACAGTCCACATCCTGATTCAACTAAATTCAGTTCTCTCCGTTATATCTCATCCATAATACATTTAAATGTCATCCTGTCATTTAAGCCTAAGTCTCGCAAGTGGTTTCATTGCAGACGTTCCAACCAAAATTGTTTAATGAATTTCTGACTGGATGGGATAATTCGAAATCGTTACAAACGCCTAATACAACACTCCTCTCTGTATGCACAAAGGAACATTAAAATACATGGGTCCACTACAGTACCCTCTACAGAGAGAACGACACTTGTGTGCCCCAGCATGCAACTGTCATGTCCACAGCACCTCATTACCAGTGCAACATTCCATCTTTCACGACCATTGTATTCTAACACTAGGATACTTGACAGCAAGAACATGTACCAACTAGAACCCTTCGACTTTCTACGTGACTTCGGGTTTTACGAATTAACAAGTCTGGGGAAGTCCGTTCCTGGGGAGGATTTCCTACGTCTATGGAGATTAATTTTTTTTTACCAAACCACTTCCCTGAAAATTATGTCATTATAAATACTCTTAATTTTTCTCAAAGAAACCACGCGGACACGGATAAACCACAAGGAAGGTGTATGTTTGATGGAGGTGAGTAGACAACTTAAGCCTCGGCTGTTTATTTTCCAATTAGAGAATCCCGGTTTGCATTTGGTAGCAGGTTATGTGGGCCCCATACGCGGTCTGCATGATGTGGAGAAGAGAAATACCTAAACTAACTTCATACAATTTATTCTAAACCACTTTCTCCACATTAGATATAATGACTAGAAAAGCATGACTGTTGTTTTCGAACTTCGCTACGTAGTATCATCTGTTCCATTACAGATGCAAAATTCATACTGTAGTCACTTGCTGGTCAGAGTGTCGCCTACGAACACCATTGCATCTCATGGATGTGCTCTTTGAATGAATGTAAGAACATTTGGCACTACACAACCAAATTTTTTCAGCGAGGTTCTTGTAATGACAGAAGTTCACTGGTTGTACGCAAGAATTTGTTAGTTGGGCAAAATTTGATAAATTAATATACCATTCGCCCTGTGGGCATTGGCGCTAATTCATACTCTACGATATTTGATAGTGTTTTTCTCTTGTCTTGATACCGTCCTTTTAACTATCTTAAATATGGCCACGATAACCACATGACCAATATTTCATTGCAAAAACGACACTTTCAATATCTAATTAAATTCGTCTCATGTAATCAGACGTTCTCAGAGATATAGAGCATTCCTAGAGTCGATAATAAGTATGTCGGTTTGGTCGCTGTTGCTCCAAGCAATTCGCTTCTATAAGGGAATTATAACACGACGAAAAGCCGGCTCGAGGAAAAGAGAAAGATGCAAGGACTTGAAGCTTTCCCTCCTCCGTCCGACTTTTGGTATCTTGAAGTGTCAAGAATACCTGATGAAGTTCTGCAGCTGCAGTAGACTGTACCACCTCTCTGATTTGCTATTCCCAAGAGCCACTGTCAAGTACGACCTAATGCCGGTTGGTTTGGCTTGCAAGAAAATCTTGTCACCTCCAAGTAACTGCTGAAGAAACGATAATACTATACCAGACTGTGGTAGCAGTGGAATACTGAATGTAATGGACGGGGAATATTCTAAATAAATGAAATTACGTCGTGAATGATTTCCATAATGAAATATTTCCCAGCCATAATGGAAATGTATATAAGCATACCTCCAGTACACTGACTTTAATCTCCCCGTAACATGCGGCTTATATGACATATAATAGGAAGAAGAAGAAGAAGAATTATTATCTGAAGACGCGTGTGTATAAATTGCAATGTAGCCCTACAACTTCGTTCCGCTTAAAGGCAATTTATAATTAGCAACATGCAGTTTATTTTCAAACACATTTCTTCTCACTTATGTCGCAGAACGTGTAGGAATGAAACGTTGATTGCATGTGCAAGTAAATTGCCATTATCATCCTTTAAAACCATATCTACACATTATTTATAATCGCGTTTTCATTTTATTTGATTCAAATAAAATAAATAACCCATGAATCCATCTATGACTAAACTACACGAAGAAAGAATTATATTTTGCATTGCTCTGTACACACGTTTGACAAGATTTATTAAATAGCTGCTGCGTTTCGGCTTGAAAGTTTAAAGTAAAGCGAACATACTTTTTCCAAAGATGCGTTGCTAATTTGCCTACTACATTTATGGTAAAATATTTTTCATACATTTGTTCTCTAGTGTTGAAAAAGTTGTCTTATAGGCAAAATATCTATGTTTTTAACGGAAGTGCAAGCGGATTTTCTTCCTATTCTCTCTCAGTAACATTCCAGTCTAAAAAATGATTTGCTACTGCTTTCTGTAAGATGTTTCATTCATTACTAATCCAAAGTTTAATTTATTGCAGAACAAATATATTATTTATAGACCTAAAAACAACAGAGTCCATGAAATCATAAATAATAATTTATTGCGTTAAGTTTAGATGCAAGTTTTGTTAAATCATCGAAATAATTACAATGTAAGTTATACTCTAATAATATTTATTTTATTTACATCCTCTTCCTTGTAATATGGTCTGTCTGAAAAATTTAATAACATTCAGTTTCAGATTAATATGACATAAGGCAAGCCTGTATAATGACTGTGTAAGAACAAAAATCAAATTCGCATGCCACTGCAGACTTCCTATACAGCGATGTCGAAACGCATTTTATAGTCTGCGGAAGACAAATAGTACTTCGCTATTATGCGAGCATTTCGTGCAGAACATACAGAAACAATTAATACATAAATAACACACAAAGAACACAAAACAAGTAAACTAATTTCATGTTGTTTAAGAAGATGGTACTGAGAAAAATTACACACTGACGAACTCCGTAATTTGCACTCTCACAAAATAGGCCAATTACCAGGGCGATCAAATCGAGGAAGATCAGATGAGCATGCCATGTAGCAGGCATCTGAGAAGTACTTTCAAAATTGTGGTCGAAAGACTTTAAGAGTACGCACGATGTGAAAAAATAGGCGTAATTGTGAGAATAATATTAAAATGGATATTAAAAGAAATGTGGAAAAATGTGTACCGGATTAATCTGGCTCTTGATAAGTAATGGTGATAAGATCCTATGAACACGACAATAAACCTAGGGTTTCAAAAAGGGAGGAGAGTTTCTTAACTAGCTGAACGATTGTAAGATTCTGAACGAGCGCCCTGATCTATGGAATTAATTTACAGCACAGCGTAATAATTTTAATAACTGAATTTACAAACATTGTAACTTACTGATTACTTAATCATATATATACTGATATGCCGTTCACAGTCGCTAACAGATTATTTATAAATAATAATAATAATAATAATATAAAAATACTCAAAAATTGTGCCAACATTTTATTTTTTTGGTCTATACGTAGCTTAGCATTTTCCTTTGATTCTTCTCTTTAAGATTTAGACAAAAGTTAGAAAGAGGGAGATTTAGATTTGGAAGTAGAGAGAATTGAGAAGGAATGGCAAGGGAAAAAGATGAGGTTTTATGGCAATGTTTTGGCAGGAGAACGGGCTGAAAAATGTGGCGTTCACTAGAAAGACAATAAAAAACGTTCCAGTTCCAGCCCCCACCATATAACGATGATGCAGTCATGAATATGATTGTGTTAATAATCACCCTATAATCTCTGCGACGCCAAGGAAGACGCCCGACGATAAATGGTATAAAAACAAAACTGTATAGCTGAGGATAGACGAAGACAGAACAATGCGTTATAGAGCAGCCTTAGGCGACGCCTGATATATGTTATCCAACGGCGAAACATCGAGGTGGACCAGTGGGCCTACAGTCGTTAGCAAAACTGAGTTTTTACGTTGCTACTTCTTTTAATGACGATCGCCATCTAACACTGTAAGAATCATTAAATCCATAAGGAAAGCAGCTCAGCAAAATATTGTTTGCGACGTACGCGACATATTGTGTTAAAAACTGATATTCTGGTCCTAGTCCATTGTCTAAATGTTATAAAATTACAACGTTTCGGAAGTTGGAATCTACTCCAGTCATCAGGAAATTAAAGGATAGAAAAATATTTGCTGGAAACCCTGTCTGAGGTAGTCTCAAATCTGGAACTAGTACGTGCTATATCATATTTCGTATACTTGGTGTATCACAGAGTAGGAAAAACCACATGGTTTCGTAAAATGTGCATCAAAATATAGGCATATTTGATACAAAATTATAGTTTAGTACATGCATATCATTTCTTTTACCTTTACCAGACTCTAATGTTATGTTCCCTATTTATTTTTGAAAAAGTTCAAATAGTCTTGTAAGCTACGCAGTGGACTATCAATGCTATTTCCGCAGATGCCGTTTTGCGTCGCACTCCAGTTCCCATGACAGTGCGCTGCAACTGGTATGGCGACAAATTTAGAACACCCAAAATACGCATTCCTCATTGTGTTCAGTTTTAGGGATTCTCGTAATATAAAACAATTTCTACGATAGTTCTTCAGTCTCAAACGGACTTCCGGCTGCTGATGTGAACTCTTCGAGCAAGTTCTTCAAACACTGAAAACTATTTCTATCTTAGTTTTATCTCAGATGGCTGTCTTGTGGGATGATTCGCCATGTGGTATTTTGGCTCCACTAAAACACGTTTTTAAACATAGTGTATTTACCGCTCAATCAACTGACTGTTTTAAATTAGAGACTGCGTCTTCCTTTCAATTGAGCCTATTAAACCGTACTGTCAACGACACAGCAAAATTATATAGAACTACAACCCACGTTCCTACAGCCGATTCTTTGCCAGTTAAATCTATCTAACACTGCCAACAGTCTTAACCCTTTAAGTGCGAAGCGTATCAAGTCCTGAATAATACTCCAAAATTCAATCCCTGCTTCAAAGAAAACACAATGCTTAACCATTACGAAGCTCAGCTAGTTGATTCTGATGGGAAAATAATCGCTGTTTATTCTTATAATATTATAAAATACATTTTGTGGGGGGAAAAGTTAAATTACCGCACGTCAAAGAAGGTGGTTTATGTAGTCACTATACAACACTTTAAAGGGCTGAGACCAATTTTACGGAACAGTAAATTAATAGTAACATTTCAGGTTCTCACGGCGACGAATATAAATATGGTCGTCTTGTGGGATGTTGCGCCGTGTAGTCTGGTAGATACTGACCGAATTTCAGATATTTTTACTTCTTAAATCATCGGGGCGATATGTGTAAAGTGAATTAAAATATCACCACCATCATTAACAACTTCTAGTAGTACGGAAATACGCCACTTTTTGAACCGTTCCAGCCTCAATCGTATAGAATTCCTTTCAAGGTCACTCTAGAATCCTTAATCGTATGTTCTACCCAGCTTTCTTTCTTCGAGGCTTGGAAAAGTTCTAAATTGATCATGACAATTTACTAGCCTGGCAACGTCATTAAAGTCCAAAAACAGGAAGCACGAAAGTAGATTCACTAATCCCAACGTTCAGCGCTATGGGAGGCATTTTTAGATCAAAACGTTAATTTTTTGCTTCATAGAAAATCAAATTCTTTTAAATATTGACTACAGCACAAAATAAGCAAAATTATTCGATTATAAAGGAACTTTACTGCAGAGAGATTTACAAGTACTGTGTGCTGCGGTATCGGACACTGTAGGGTTGAGCGCCGTGGATGAACGAAGAACACGAGGCCGCCACAGTCTCTTAATGGATAGGAGAAGCCATTTCCTCCATTGTCCTAGAAAGCCCATTCACACACACTACATAAGGAAAAGGTCCCGCTGTTGTATCTACACTGCTAAGACATTCCGGGCATAGTTTAGAAGGCTCTTGTATATCGCCTTATGTGGGTAACGCTCCCCCTCCCACCGTCTTTTCTCTTACAAGAGCCTCTACATGAACAACGACGTCATTTTAGTACAAGAGAAAAAAGGTAGTGGGAGGGGTGGCAACAACCCCATTCATTAATAATAAGAAAACTGAACGAGAAATGGAGACCTTATAGAGGGCGTGCGGGATGGTTTTCTCTCCATTCTCTCTCTCATGGTCTTAGAAAGCGACGCCATCACGTGAATAGGCAGCACATGATGGCGACCACCGTGCTGAAAAGAGCTCAGGGAGGAGTGGCTTAATTCCTTATTACACTATCGTTCGTCTACAAAACTTTTTTAACGGCGGGGTACAGTTTGAGGACTATCGAACTGCAGCAGTGATGTTTTCTTCAAAGTTTGTTTCCAAAGTCAGCTGTTGACTGTCTGAAACTCTTCGTGTGGCCTACTTTTGGCAGCGGCCTCAAGGTAACCGACATAACAACTGAGGAACAGCTAATTCAGTAAAATTTAAGAACTCTTTCCTGGTCTCATTCATGTTATTTGACAAAAAATACTTGTGAGACTTCATATTTTGCTATCGTTTTGGGAAAAATATAACCACTAAGAGCAACTGAGGGACTCAAGTAGCTGTGTTGTCATGGACTGCTAAAAACCTAACGTCGGAGGTTCCAATCCCGCTCGGGGTATGGAGATATGGTTACAGTTGTCTAATATAAGTTCTATTGCACAGAGACCATATAACTGGCCGATCACTTGCTTAAAGTATCTTTCCGAATGTCAAACGATTCTTTGTATCAGCATTAATTCTGAACTGAAACAAAAAATACGTTTCATAAAACTGAAGAATGAGCCAGATAAAAAATAATTTACTAAACATTGTTTCTTTGTAGGTTATTTGAAAACAGATTTATTCGGCGATGAATAGGATGGGATGGGAGAGGAAGCGGTGCATGCCCGTTTAATGACATCATCCCACACGTCACAATAAAATAAATCAGGAATTACAAGAGAACTTGGTCAAAATAACCAGTTTCCCAGGAAGTGACGCAACTAGGGACCTCAGAAACATGAACCAGTACTGCTAAACACTATACATTGACCACCGGTAACTGACTGAAAATTTTTCAAATGTGTTACGGAATCCCTAACTAAATGTGCGTAATTCAAATTCAGTTTGTGCACTTATCACTCTTGCAGTAAATTAAATCAGTTCTTATCAGAAATAATGCTTTGCATGAATCAAAGTTTTAAGCTCATCACGTTGTCTGCATATCACTGTTCACACTGCTACTTTAAACCCAGTGCTAGGTTATCTTGAAATACGCGTACAGTACCACATACACCTCATCTAGGAAGACACGAGATCCTTCCTTGTTTATTTCACAGCTCGACTTTACAGCAAATTTTCATGCCAAATCATCAGTGTTCGATATCTGGTATGTTGCATCGTCATCTAACACGTCTGTACAACATTAACTATATGAACATCACACACAAGCAACGAACAACCTGCATTAGAAGACCATATGAACAAATCCACCCCTTACTCTTAGCTTCTCCTCCTTCGAAGTCTTTCCTTCTCCTCCATCTTGGTGTAGGATGTTTTATGTGCACCCACCCCCGCCCCGTACAACCACATCACCTTCTTCCAGTATAGCCAAAGCTTCCTCAAATCTCCACCATACCAAGATAAACCATTGTTTCGCTGCAAGGGTTTCCCAATCAATATAATACCGGAGCGTGGATGAAGATGGTGGCTAAGGGTCTTACAGAATAATGAGAACAGCCCTAGAGTACCGCTGCATGCCTGTGTATGCACTGCCGATAATAACTTCTGTACCTCCACCCCTCACACAGCGCCACGAAAAGACGACGGCTGAGACGCTGCGCTACCAAGACAATACCGCGAGAGCCAAATAGGGTCTTGATGCATTGTGTGGTGGACAATAATGATGATGGGCATACCAAACCTTCATGGCTTCTTGCTTCTGTTTCAACACGACAAAGCCTTCCGGAATGATTATAAAAAGTTGTAAAGTATGAGACTAATAACTTCTGTCAGTTTGCAATTTTTAAGGGTGATTAAAACTAGAAGAATGAGAACATCCAGCACACACGAAATAAATTAGAATTTCGTTCCAAAAATTTGGTCAGAAAATCTCAAAGGTTAAGCTCACTTTGGAAACCGAGGTGTCGAGAGAGAGAGACACACTGTGAGGCGTAATTTGAATTCGGCTGTCTCACGGTAGGTTTAAACACAGTCGTGCACCTTCTGACGCCGGCAAAGAAAGGAGGTGGTTGCTTGACCAGGCAAATGTCTATCAACTTCCATAAAGTCAGTTTATTAACTATTTAAGTATATTGTCTTAATCCTATGAAGCCGTTCTCGCCTGGGTAATATTTATGGATTCAGTCCATACCGAAAAGAAAACACTTCACCGTTATAAAGATAACCTGGTTAAGATTGTGGAATGAAATATTTCCTGTTTACAGTGAGAATCACACAAGACATACACACAAAATGCGTATTTACTGATTGTTAAAGCAGGTGGAATATATAATTTATCAGTGGGCTGCAATGGGTTAAAGTAAAATTGGTAAAGTGTTAGTACTTAGTTGCTTTAAGATGACTTGTGGATCGGCATGAGAATTTCGTCTTCAAGACGCTGGCGGGTGTGTGTGTGTGTGTGTGTGTGTGTGTGTGTGTGTGTGTGTGTGTGTGTGTGTGTGTGTGTGTGTGTGTGTGTCTCCTGATGCTCTTGGTTGAGCCACGTTAACTCGTTCGTCAGCAGATGCAAGCAGCCAACATGAAGACGAAAATGCAAATTGGTTCCCTCATTTGCTACACGGGCAACGTTTATGAATGGGATCTGCATCTATGAAATTTCTATTAGTATTCTCTGTCTCTTCCCCTCCTTTCTTCTTCTCACCCATTTCCCTACTACTGCTCCTCTTCTTCTCCGCCCCTTTAACCACACTTCCTTCCAGGCATCCCTCTACGCCTACTTTGTCGCAATAATTCTCCAGATGTGTACAGTTTAGATGCGAGCCCGTCTTCAAGAATGCCTACGTCTATATATCCCAAACCGCTTGTTCTCTAACTATTTTAAAACTTTGTTTCAACACCTACCAAGTAATCATCCAAAAACATGACAAAAAGTAAAAGCAGTTCCGTGGAAAGTGTATTTATTAAACCTCGTTTCCGTACAAATTATAATTAGACGCTGCATCCGCTGTCATCTTCGAACGAAAAATCTCTGAATAGCTGCTTTAAATGTAAATGAATTGTACCTAATCGCTAGACATTTACTATGGAATCGGTATATGTAATTACAGATCCTACATACAAATCGTAGTCCTATTATTATTGCAGCGTCATAAAATTGTGTTTACTTAATTTTTGAGTACTGCATCTGTCTACAGCAGTATGAGAATCACCCAACAGAAGCAAATTCTCCCAGTCCACAAATATTCACTACCTTACTATCCTCCAAACATCACACAGAGAAAATAACTCAGTCTACAGCATCAATGTAGCAGGTAGCCTCCCTTTACACCTGAAGATGAAGGAGGTCCCGTCCTTCGAAACCTTGTGGTGTTTAAAGTAATTAAACTTCAAAAGACAACAGACAATGATCAAGCTAAAGTAACTGGTACTACAACAACGTAACCAAAGATGTTAAGAAAATGACACACTCTTTTAACTTTTTACATCCCAGTTAAAAATTTATGCTTCAATGAAATCCAGCTATTTAAGTCACAATAATTACTGCTGCATATTTTAAAGACAAAATACGAGGTCGGAAGTGGCCTATAAACACAATCTAAATAAATCAGCTAGTTATTTTATTTAAACAACAAAAATTTCAAATGTAAAATGTGAGAAACGAAAGACAGGGTGGAGTCGAAGTGGTCTTGGTGACACTAGTTTGAAAGAATTCTGAAAGAAAATTGCAGTCAGTTGGGACTGAGAATGCCATTCACAAATCAATCGAAATGCCTTCCGCATGTATATACAGGATTGTATCAATATAAACTACGTGGGTCACTAGCTGTTAGACTCTGAGTACCAAACAGAAACGTAAGATTTTTCTATAAATGTGGTTAATGACTGAATTACGCCATAAAACGAAACTTGGCTAAATTTTGGCGAACAGGAATATATTATTTATTATATGAATTTTGATTCAACCGTGATGGTGTCACAATCACCAGGTGACACAAGTTTCTCAAAAGTAAAAAAGAAGACATGTCTTTTCTGAATTACTTCTTTTGTGCAATATCACCTGTACTATTTTTATTTGCAACAATAACAACTTTCATGTTTATAACATATAAACTGTGACAACAGAATGCCGTCTCTCAGTAACTAATGAGCCCCGCATATAACAGAAATGAAGTGTTTCTGTTTTCATATTTGCCTATGATGCATACGTAAAAAGCACATCCGAATTATTTCTTGCTCTGTTATTCGAATGTATAGACTAAATTATGATCTACAGCCTTCCTGCCGCAAAGTTTCAACAATATTTTTAAACGACCTGTTTGCTTTTCTTTAGAATAAAAGATGTGAACCTTTAAGATTAAGTGATTTTCAGAATGAATACAGAAAAGAAAATATATTTTAAGCATGTATCTTAACGACATGAGATACACTAATCATTTACGCTCTTTGATAAAAAAAAGAGCAAATATTGTTCTGAAGACTTAGACCAAAATAATCTAGAACCTATGTGTTACTCGCTTGATATTCTTCATTGTCATTAAATGAGTCTGTTTAGTTGTTTTGGTATGATAAGTGATCATAATTACTAGCACAAGTGATGAACGAATAAACGCTTGTAAACATACCTAAGCCCAAGAAAATATTTCTTCGAAAAAATCTAAGCAGCGATTTTCTACTACATCTGTATTCTACCTCACAAAAATCTGTAATGAAATATTCCTTGTGGGATTTTCTCAAATTCACAATGAATCAAGTTAATTAATAAAACTGGATACTGGCATTAAACTGAATGAACTGAAACTACGTGTTTCCTCATATCTTGCTTGCAACAGATCATTTCGTCTTTGTTCAGTCTGAAGGAATCATTTTAATGCGTCACTTCTCAGGTTTATTTCTATTTTTCCTTTAGTTTCACAGCCATAGGGAGAAAATATCGAAATAGAAAGAGGAAGTTGAAGGGGAAAAATTTATAAGACAGAAGCAGTAGTTGGATGGATCTGATCGAAACTGTAAAGAGGCACTCAAAAACTTCTCTTCTGCGCAATATTCGTGAGCTGTATCAGACAAGCAGCAGTACGTTTCCTTCTGACATCGGGGCGCCTCACTTCAAAGGCACATTCGAATACAACAGGGGTGAACATTCTTATAGCCACATATCTTGTGATACTGACACTAAAGTCGCATATATAAAAGATATATCACATGTAGGATTTGAGGTTTTCACGGCGGTGACTCATCGCCCTGATGATGGAGGCAGCAAGGACCTCTGAAACGTCGGTATACTTCTACCAGACTACACGGTGCAACCACCCAAAACACAGAAATATTTAAGATATATAATACGTATTGTAATATATTTCGTTACACATCTGCTTTACTTTTTCTACATTGAGAAACTCGGAAAACTGTTAGTTACGTATTATAAATATGTTCTCTGATATGTCCGAACATTTATTTCTGTGACGCCACTTGAAACTTTAATTCAGTAAACGTAATTACCGTTTCCTCGATTTTGTAACCACAGAGTAGAAACTGCCTGGCATATTCTATGTTTTCTGTGTTGTTACTTTAAATATCGTTGCTCTGAAGTATATTTCCAGCCTTGTAAAATTATGTTTGTCATCTCTACAGCAGTCATTGATGTAAGTTAGCTCACTGATTATGTAAGTCACCTTTAACATAGATAAAGCTCTGGAGTTTGGAATTTAATTTAAACAACCACATTCATGTAATAGGTATTAGAAATTACGCAAATACATTTGAAACACAGAACAGTCTTTACTGAAAAGAAGAAAACTTAAGAAACACTTTGCATAACATAAACTGAGGTAAACTGTAAAATGTTTTTGTTAAGATTCCCATAATATAGCTACCACTTATTTTGTGTCTAATGAGGTAAAACTATTTTCTACAAATATATTAAATAAATATAACAAAAATGTTTCAAATACAAGGTTCAGTTCTTAATGTGATTTATATTTTACGTCGGTTCAAGTATTTCGTGTGATGATCCGTTTCTTAGAACATGGACAGGTTTGTTAAGATATTCATGTGTACCGTCCGTTAAATACGACACTTTTAATAAACTGTACGTAGCTGCATTCGCGTTTTGGCGCAGTATTCAAAAAGACAGAACTCACGCAAGTGGGCAGATTTAATTTGTGTAGTTCTTGCTTTCTTTACCTCCCATGTTCAAGTGCTCATATTTTGTTAATCTACTAAAGTATCACATAGAATAAAAAACATTTTTAAGATTTATAAGCAGAGTAAATCTTTGGGTATGTAATTTATTAGGTATAGATATTTTATATTCTTAAAATTTGAAGAAAATATAAGCAAAGACAATGCAAAGAAATTATTAAAAGCGAGTTATTTTACTAAGAGAAATTTTGTTCTAGACACATTAGCAACGCCGCGGTATTTCTGTGACGGGTACAAATCGAGGGAAAATCTTCTTTGTTACTCTAGTATAAACCCCAATAACATATTTCATAAAGTCGGTCAAGTTACTTTCGTAGATGGGATATGCGGACAGACAGACAAACAGACAGAGAGACAGCACTCCTCCCCTCTATACCTCTATTTTTAGAGTTTCTTCCAGTTTTCCTGTTTCGAGAGTCCCATTCAGTAAAGGGCTTCGTCTCTTAAAATTTCATTGGAATCCAAAATGCTAGCTGGAACTGCAACTTCCTTCCGATGACAATTTATTTTAAAATTTTTGTCACAAATCATTTCCGTTTTAGCAAAATCTTAGAGGGTGTAATGAGTATTTTAATTACCGCCACATGTAATTCATAAGACGCTTGGTAATTTCTCTCTGCAAAAAAACCTTCTTCACCCCCCCCCCCCTTTCCCTCTAAAAGTGATTGATGTTATAGTTTCTACCGTAAGTGTAACTGTAATACTGTATACACGTAACGTATGAAATAAGCGAAGAAAAATCGAAAGCAATCACATTGCTTCCCTCCAAGGTTCACATCACTGTTAGCTAACAGTGGTCAGACAAAATTCTATGTGAAGATATCCATTATATCTCTTGCCGTCACGATATAAAAGTTTTCACAAAACATACCACTTAAAGCTATTGCACAGAAGTACTTACTTTACTGCTATGTCGACATTCTGCCTTGTCTTACCTGAAACAAAGAAAAATATATATAAATTTGTCATTCCTTCAAAAATTCTTATAACAAAATTTTCCGAAAATCACTACGTAGTAGTTAGCACTTCTGCGTTGTACGAGACGTCCCAGATTCAATGCTCAATCCGGAAGAAGGCTGTGTAATGTAATTATTCGTGGTTTTCCGGCAACCCGTATAGGCAAACTATGGACTAGTAATCAAAATTACAAATAACACCGTATTTTTCATCCTTCCTACTAATCATTCCGAATTAGTCGTTCGGTACTCTAAAATTTTGGTGTAAGCAAAGAAACCAATAAGAAAGATTGCACCTGAAATATGTAAAATCTTCACTTCCTATCAGACTTTAAGAATTAATTATGTTTTGCTATAAAAGCTTATTAATCATGCTAGTTAAAGTAAAGTTTGTCCCACTATACGCCATATAGGCGTTTGGGGTGAGTGGAGGTATAGCTCCTCTCTTCCTTGACCTCGGCACTAGATGGGGGTGAGTGGTCAGCATCACGCCCCGGCCGGCTTTACCCCCGGGAAAGGACCCCGGTTCCCATTGTAGAGGAGGCTGGGTGGGCCCCAGAGCCGGTCTGGACGCAGAGGCTAGAGGAAAAATCCTCTGCCCCCGTCGGGGATCGAACTCCGGTCGTCCAGCCCGTAGCTAGTCACTATACTGACTGAGCTATCCCGGCTCATAATCATGCTAGTTATGCAGGCATAATATGAGAATAAGACGCCCTGAACTGGACTCACATAAACGAATTTCAGGAACAATCAAATATGTTATTTTTGAGCATCTAATCCAGTGGCAAACAATGTTATATTGTTAAACTGCACTGAGGGATTGTGTATTAACTACAATTCAAAAGCATAGCAGATAAAATGTCCAAGAGCACAATCTATTTCAGTCGGATTTCCCGGCAAAAACTTTATACGCATTTTTCATTTCTTCCACGTGTTATATTTCCTGCCCATCCATTTTTCCTTTATCTGATCACCCTAAAAATACTTGGGAAGTAATGCACATAATAAAGATTCTTATTAGGACCACGTATTATCTGCAGCCTCCAGTTACCACCTTACATTCAGATCCCCTTAGAACTCTGTTCTCAAACACCTTCGATCTATGCTCTTTGCAGATCGCGAGAGTGAGAGACTAATTTATTTCAATGTTTTAGTTCTTATGTTGTTTAAAAATTCAAAAAAGTATTCAGGAAAAATGTATATGACTTATAGAGGACACAGTTTTTACGTTGCTAATTTAGAATAAATTTAAAAAAATTAGCACGTATAACACTTAGAGACGAGATCACGGCCTGAGACTCTGACGGAACATAATGGTGAAAGGCAAATGCAACCACTTAGTTATACTAAATTTCCTCTAAGTGATCGTAGCAAACAAAAGTTGGAAACTCAACCGTAAGCAATGGACTTTGCAAACGATACTGCAATAAACACCAACATATTGCTCCATACAGAATATTAAATAACACAATGAACTGAATGTAATTATTTGCCTCGAAGATACAAAACGGGAACACAGTCCACCCGTCGTTCAGCTAAAAAACAGAAAGCGATTGCGTCAATAATGAACATTTTATTTTCAAATACATCATACTTAATATTATATCCTGTCCAATTTAGCTCCTGGCAGAGTTTTGTGCATTTTTTTTTTACGTTCGGACGATAACTCGTCTGCTAGAGTTGCCCGACCGGCCTGCCTGACTATACCAACCAGCCACCCGCTGTACTGCTACGTTTTGCCATTCACGGGGACGTTCAATCAAAGTTAATTAGAATAGAATTCCGGAAATAATTAAATTTTGGTTGGCTTTTGCCTTTAGGGAACCGTTAGGGCAGCAGGAGCTATGCATTAATAAAAATGCTGGGCGGACGAAGCTAGTGGGTGGGAAGGGTGGTTCACTCTCCATGGTTGTTGCCCTGAGGCGGTCGTCGTCGCCGTCGTGGTGCTCGGCGTCCAACTAGAACCCACCCTCTTCTGCACCAACCCCTCACTCGACCTCGTTCCTACAACCATCACCCTCTCTCACCCCCGTAGTTCACATTACCCCCTCCCTTTCGTTGTATGTTATATGTATAACACACCGCTTTCTCGAACCTCTTCTGCCACTGTACGGCTTCTGCAGTAGGGCCAATTAAAAGCCAACTAACCAAACAACCCAGAGCCTGCCAGCTTCACTGCTTGCTGCCTCCATGAATCTGCACCACAGCACCAATAAGCCACCGTCATCGGTTCATAAATTTCAGCCATCCTAAGACACAATGTCGTTCGCCGTAACTATCAGGTCACATGGAGGGTAACTGTACAAATGATCACATTTCACGTGTTTTGGCAACAAAGAACTAGCATTGCTCAAAATAAAACTTATCAAGCTGCCATCATCACCCGTTCATAACGCCTCAAATTATACCGTCTTTTCAATGAGTACAGATAGCATGATTAATGAAAAATAAATTGTTGGAAAATATATAGAAGGATGTGGTAGTAGCCTAATTTAAGGTTCAATACCGGCATTTAACCAGAGAGACTGAGGAAAGCCACAAATAATCTCAGCCGGTCACCGGTCCGAGTTTGCAACCGAAACCTCCGGAATATGAAGCAGTTCCGTCTCGACTATATACTATTTAATTCTCTCAGATCGTGTGAAATAGGATAGAAGATTTAAGTGGTCAGTAAAGTTAAAATAAGTACGATTTATACTGACATTTTTAGTTGCTAAGAGATCAAATTATTAATCATGATGGAAAAATACGATTATATTCAGCAATAAGTCAGTTGCTTGAAGAAGGTACTTTGAACTTAGAAAATATTTTTCTAATTTGAAAATTTGTATGATAAAATAAGGACCAATAATCAACCCTATGGCAATGGCTGACACTGCATTTGTAACAGTTATTTGTGACATACGATTACATAATTCGTACACATATGCTGGTTCAATAGCTGACAAATTCACACAATTTAATGATTAATCGACCCAAAAATGTTACTAGAAGCCATAAAGATGAGTAAAATTTGTAGGAAAGCATTTTTGAATATATACATTCTGAATCATTACACCACAAATATAAAATTATAAAATGGCTGCTTATTGTTGTGCCTAAAGCTACAAACAGTTTGCGACAGTTACTACACAGACCATAATCCAGGAAATTTGCTGTAACGTAATTATCTACAACTGGATTCGGAAGGAACCGGGTCCCAATTATGTCCGTGGTTTGACTGATTATTTCACAAAATTTCCCCTGTAGCTCCAGGCGAATAACATAATAGTATACTTCAATAGGTCACAAAATTGCCTTCTTCCAATCTTTACTTACTATTAATGGTCACTGTCCCATGTAATTCTACACTATACAATCTGTGAATTGCAAAGAGCGTCGTTAAGTATCCTAAGAAATTGAGTCCTCCTTGACTGTGACACCGTATAGACCTGTAGGCTGTTACCTACGTTTCGGGGGGACGTAACCTCATCATCTTCAGAGCTGAAGTCTGCAACTAAGTAATCAGAAATAATGTGACTGGCGCTGCAGTACATCAATGCATTACCATGTTACGGAGTGTAACGTAAGCAAATGTTAATGAGTTCATACATATTACAACAGACACTTCATATACCACATACTTCAAGTTATAAGTATAAGAGAAATCATTAGTATGGTATTCCTATGTAATAACAAGAATAATTTTAAGTCATAACATCCACACCTAAACTATATTCTGTGTATCTGTGCATCTTAGCTGGACAAAGCGTGCAATACGTATAGAAACACCAACGAAAGTTCGTGGAAGCTTCTAAATCCTCATCCTGATACTTAGGTAACGATATTCTTGGTGCGTAAACCAAGGGAAATATAATCTCCGGCGAAGTCTGCGTTGAACTAACACGAAAAAGACAAGAACGTCTAACTCTAAGTATTATTACGGACTCAGGAAAGCAGGTAGGTAGCTAAGGTACGATAGTATATAGATATAGGCTTGCCAAGCAAGTAAGTAGGTGGACTATTTTATATATAAAACTTCTCATAGTAGTAGTAGAAGGGTAAAATCCTTTCCTCACCCCCTTTTCTGTTCCTAACCAAGGAGTATCTCTATATTGCTCAGCCGCTTTATTTAACTAGATGATAATGCTATGCCACTCGCGACCCCCCACACGGTACCCTACATACAACCCCTTAGTTTCTCCCTCACTCACCCTATCTGCTTGCTGGTTTTGAGTGAAGCTCTGCCGGTCACAGGCAAAAGTTTTAATCCATAGAGAAAAGCAGACACGAGCAAGGAGGTGAAGGAAAGGGGAGAAGGTGAAGAAACAAAAACAAAAGTGAAGAGTAAAAAGAATTTCAGAATTCATCGTTCGTCAGTATACTCCATTTCTCTACTAGTGGATGCTGACAGTGATACAGTATTGATGAAGCCCATCAACAAGTCAGAGCAGCTATTTAAAAAATTCAAAAATTTCCAACTGTCAGCAGGCAGATAACTAATATACTCTGTTACTGCAAGCAATCATTGTTCTACAGCAATTAGTTTAACATATTCTGAGAGTAATTAACTAGATTAATGACGGCGTGCTCAAGAACGTCGTAAAGGAGCCCAGAGGGAATAATGTACGGTCTCACACATTCTCGACCTTGACACTGAATCTAAGTTGAGTGGTAAAGACAAACTTCAGGCTCCGGCCGCTATATCTCAGGGAAATGTCATCCGGTAATTCATTTGAAGGGAGACTGTCATGAACAACAGAGTCAAATGTCACTCCCGCCTGGAGAACCAAAACATCATTCACCACATTTCATCACAACTTATAGAACTGCGAAAAATAAATTTTATTTAAAAATAGTACCATGCATAATTTGGTAGACTATAAACATGTAAAGATAAATTTTCCTTCGAAAACTTTATTTCTAATCTCGAGAGAATTAAAACAGAAAATAGTGCTGACATACCAATAATCCATAGCACGTTAAAAATAAAGATATGATGACAATCCCCAATTCACAGCAGCAATACATTCGGTTACCTACTACATTATCAGCTGTACCAGAATATTTACTTCATGTACAGTCTTTCACTGCAACATGTAAGTGAACTACAAGCAACTCGCTGTCTGCATAAATAATGTAAGTACGAAAATGTTGTGGAAATGTATTTACGTCAATATTTTTTTATTTACTTGAAATAAAATTGTTAAAAACGTCATTTTATCCTACACTAAACATTTCCTTTTAAATACTTACAATTTAAGTCAAAATGGGAATTTAATTACTCAAAATATTTAGACCTACAAGGGTCATTCCTTCATGTTTATCCTGTGTTTGCTAACCGTGATACAAATTATGCTACTTGATGAGCGAAGAAACATCGACATATTTGTAATCACCGAAGTAATCATATTGAGCTTGGAAGTGTTGAAATTAACGTGTCCTATTTTATGACGCAAAAAGAAGTAATTTGTAATGACTTATGCCCTTCTTACCAAAGGTGTACGAACTTGTTACACATTGATAATTATAACGAAGAGGCACATATTTATTTCAGTTGAAGATGGCTGTCTTGTAGGTTGTCCCGCTGCGTAGTCTAGCAGACGTTTACCAACGCGTCAGAGGTGCAGGATGTCTCCATCATCAGGGCGATGATCACAAGTAACTCTAACACATTGGTGAACCATATTACACAGCACAACACTCGCCCCCTTGAGAACATTAAATCTCGTGTATTTATGTCATTAGACAGAAATAGTATTCAGGAAGGCCTGAATGCCGAGAAGTTAGCGTGGAGCCGCGTGAGCTGTTTGTTGCATGTGGCACTGCTGTTGTGGACAGATTAAGTAGATTGCTTTCAATCTTCAGAGAGAAAACTCTGCTAACATCTGTGCAAGAATGGCATGATCGACACATTTATAAAATGCCTATAGAAAATTTATACACCGCTAACATAACAGAAAAAATAAATATACAAATACGACGTAGGATTTAGTTTTCAGGCAGCAGCGAGATAAGGCCAGTCAGCTAATCATAAGGAATTAGCCACGAAACATAATCAGCCACCCATACATCTGGTATTTCAGGCTAGATTTTTTCAGAGTGGGAGACAGCTGTAAAGCAAAGAAATCGTGGAACTTGCAGCCATTCACCTTCAAATACTACCGAGGTCTAGAATTCTTAGTTCTTTGTTAACTTTGAGCCTAATCACCGACGAGAAAGTTCAAACGCATCACACGTGTAAGGAAAACGCTGATCTTCAACAGTTGGAAGCAGACTGTACAGCACGCTAAAACAGGATTAGACGTGGAAACCTGATGCGTTCTTGTTTTCCACGTGTATGATGAAGTTCTCTGAAAAGTGTTTAAAAGTCCAAACACACAACACAGAGGATGATAATACGTGCGGCCAGGTATTATAGGTGTGTCCTCCAACTTGCTTCATATTCTAGAACCTTCTTCGGTTGTACGGAATGAAAATTAAAGTTCAGACGTGCGACTCAGAACAGTCATGATCCTTTTCTATAATAAAAAATGTCCACTAGCTTTAATCAAATCATAACGCAATTCATTCGATTGGCAAGCACCCGTACCTAACAAAATTTATTACGGTTTTCATAACAAAGAAACTATACAAATATATATTTATTATTCAAGTCTATACACAAACTTTTAAATTGTTGATGTTAAAATTTAAAATCAATATTAATATTCTGCGCCATTCATCGTTATCTCGATGTTACAACATTGCGCTTTATACTACTACATGTTTCAATGTCATAGCATCATGTAGTAGTATAAAGCGCAATATTGTAACATCGAGATAACGATGAATGACGCAGAATATTAATATTAATTTTAAATTTTAACATCAACAATTTAAAAGTTTGTGTATAGACTTGAATAATAAATATATATTTGAATTTTAAACACAAACATGACGCATCTAAACTATAAAAAGAAACTATAGTCTACTACTGAATAGGCTATGAACAGAGATACGTCAATAATTTTCCTGCCTTTTAACCCATTCGAATTTTAAGTAGCTATTCACAAGAGTCCTACACTAGCGAATATCCCAAGTCATATGAATCCATTTCTCAAGATTACACACACCTTAACAGGCGTTTGGGTATTACCTTCTCATCTACGTCTAGCTCTTCGGAGTAGTCCCTTCCCTTCAGGTTTTCCCATGCGTGCTACACGCCCCGTCTAAGTGCGATTATTTTGATTTGATCGTCCTAATATGGCGAAGAACCTATAAAATATAAAGCTCCTCTTTATGCAATTTCCTTCGATCTTCTCACTTCGTCCTCTTAGGCCCAAACATTCTTCTCGACACACTTTACCAAAACCTCAATACGTGTCCTTCCCTTAAGATAAGAGTCCAAGTTTCACACCCATACAAAACAACAGATTAATTGCCGTTATCAGTTAAGAAGACAAACGACTTTAAACTGAACAGCAGCAACCATTCACTAGATTTAACCTGCTCTTAATTTATTCATAAACGTAATTTTAATTTGTTACCGTCGTTCCCAAGCATTAAAACTTTCTCACATTCTCGAAGGTTTTAATAACTATTACACAATAGCTTTTTTCTTGTAGTCTAGTGACAAGGCAATCTTTACAAAATTGCTGTGAAATCGCAAAGTGATAGGCGACAATGACAGCAACACACTTCCCAATCGATTGTTGGCACACGTTCACCTGCCATGGCGTGTAACTTGTAATACGGTCCTAGAACATCCATTATCTTCGCAACAATATTATCATAATATTTCTTAATTTTGTATTGTTTCTTCCTGCCTAAATTCTTCGCCATCTCTGTCTCCTTGTCTGCCTGTTCCTGCTACATGTTTCCCTCATAATAAATCCTGGCACTAACCCCAACATTCTCAAGTCGCCTTCGTCTTCTCTTTTTGTAGAGAGGTAAAGTGAAACTTTTGGCAATTTGTAGAGATGTTTTCATGGGTTCTGTCTCAGGAGGGGGACCGTGTACGTGTGTTGGCAAAGGCGGTGTGTAGGATGACGAAGATGTAGAAGAGGAAACGAAATGGTCTTCGGAGTAGAGGGAGAAGAAGAAGAAGCCGAAAGAGATTTGCTACTAAAGAGAAATAGCAATGCTGTGATATAATAGGCATTGCAGGGCTTTCTGTAAACTATATACAGAGAATCACTAGTGAGAGAAACTGGTATGGGGGATCCCTTGCTACACAATTCTGTATCGTAACATAAGTTACAACTCCTTGAAATATGATGAGTTTTGCGCGCGCGCCCGAAGTCAATTATTTTGTTCTCAGTCCAGTTTGCATGCGAATGGCCCACAATGAGAATACACTATATACGTAGTCATAGCTACGTATGCTGGTACCATCCAAGACAAGTGAAACTCAGATTACGTATTTAGCACGGAAGAGTCTTTTTTAGCAACGCCAGAAACTAACATTAAGCAACATTATACCCACATTTCGTAACGGAGTAATTCATATTACATTACTCGTCACAGGGAACTTTTTCCACAGAAACTACTTCAGCCCCATGTCGTACCGAAAACCTGGAAAAATGTTCTTATATCTGTGGGTGTGAAACTGAGATAAAAACATGAGATTTGAAGTTCTCACGATAATGATGATATCGATGTTAGGCTTCTGATTTGTAACACACTGCGAACTTGTAGGTAGACACCAACGTTCGGAAAAACATTCTGGTTCCACCTTCAGAGGCGAAATGGAGATGGCATGTTTCTCCGAAACGTTGGTATTTACCTACAGGTGAACATGGCGTAAAAACTCAGCAGATAAATATTGATTAGTCACAATAACGCTGATACAATTAACAATAAGCAATTCACCAATTATTTACATTATCAAGAAATATATATCTGGTATAGAAGAGTAAGATTTCGCCCCGTGCTTAATGAAGTTCGACCACGGAATCCACGATGAGACTTTAGTCCTTAAACAAATTCATAAACTTCCCTCAATGCAATCTGCAATTGATTTTAACACGTCGCATGTTGGATTCTGTAGCGTTCTGATGACGCTGTGATAAAATCGGGTTTGTGGGATTTTCTCTTGGACTTTGTCCATCGTCCAAGGACAAAATGTAAAACCCAACAAACCCGACTATGTCGCATTTGGCTTAACTTACGGGCAGGTATTGTAGTTAAAGAAAAAGTAATTTTGAAAACTAAATTAAACGGTTCATAAGCAATTCGAACGTTACTGGCATTTAGTCACTACGCCTGTGTTCTTGGGTTTAAACACGCAGCTTGTGGTGTGATGATGGGCTGAAGAGTGGTGTGAGGACTGGTGGGGGAGAGGGGGGAGGAGTTCGTGATGGCATTATTAACAAGAGAAATAAGGGCCAGAAGAGCAACGTTGGTTGGAATATAGTCGTTAACATGCCGAACACATATACCTATTGTAGAGACGCTCCCAGAGCATGACAACGCAACCTCAGAATCAGATCTCAAGAAAACGGTTTACAGGCACTCTGCCATATACAATCGATAAGTATGCGATTCAACCTAAAGCCTACATGCACGACATTAACAGAATACACGTATGACCAATCTTACTCTATTACAATAATATTCAATACAGTGTTTTTGCCTATAGCTTTAGACGCACTAGGAAGTAAGACAAGAAACCACGTTTTCTTTCAAAGCCGGATGAATGCCGTCGCAATACACTTAATTCATGCAGGAAAAATATTAATTTACAACGGCAATTCGTGTTGCGTTATCCGTAGTGCTGGCATTTTTGAACCAAAGCTAAAAGGCAACTTTTTGGGATATCATTTCATTCATTTGCGACAAAAGGCCATCAGTTCTTCCAGTAATATTCTTGTCACTTGAACTGTACTTAACCACCCTAACTTAATCTACAATATTTACTATTTACACTTATAAATATTATTATGCCCTTAAAATATTAATAGTAGGCCTAGGTCCAGTAGAAAGATTCTAAGGAATAAATTTCTCATACTTTTAACCACTTAAAACACAAAGTTATCCGAACTACTCGGAGGCCCTCTGACGTAATATGACCTTATTATCTTGTACTAATCGTCTATAATCCAAGGTTCTCCGTGGTAGAAGTATCATCGTAGATTTGAAAATCATTTTTACAGAGGCCAAAATGTAAGGTGCCCTATACGTGTGCATTTTTACCAGAGGTATTTGAAATTAGTCATTCATTTTAATGTGTATTTGTCATTAGTACAAATATTGTATCTACATAATTTTAAAAACTATTTTTATCTTCACAGTATTTAATGTGCAATCTCTCTTCTCTGCCTTTATATTGTAAGATCAGTCTGATAAAGTTTGAAATTAGTAACTTCAACCTTCTTCTTCGACTACATTTCATTACTATAATCTGTCGCAAACTATACTGCATAAGCCTACTATTAAAATATTAAACAAACTGGCCTGATATATGTATATACGACTTATGTATATATATGCTATATGTTTATTCATATTGAATATCACGTATAAATATTAAGTATTAATGGTTTCTCAACAAATCTTTCCACAAACATCAATTAAGCTCTTCATTTGTAAATGCATCGATCAAAATCATGCTTAAAAATTAATATATTTTTATATTAAAACAGAAATGATGACCAACAAATCGTTGAGTAAGGTGGGTTGTAGAAACAAGTATAACAAAGATGGTTGCCTTCTGGGGTTTTGCGCCATGCAGTCTGGTAGAAATGTACCGACGTTTCGGATGTCCTTGCTGCCTTCATCATCAGGACAATGACCATCGTCCTGATGATGAATGCGGCAAGGACCTCTGTAACGTCGGCAAACTTCTACCAGACTACACGAAGCAACAACCAAGAAGACAGCCATCTTCATAACTGCGACCGTGAAAACCTTAAATCCTACAATACATATATTTCTACAATGTATTTGTTATAAAAAAGTTGTGTGTCTTAATGAGGTTGATATTTGGTGTCAAGCATAAATTTTCGTACAATGAGGAGTATAAGAATTGATACACAAGTTCCACTTAAGCTTCACGTAGGCCTATGTAAAATAGGTTTCATATTTACCGACACGAACCGAAATTAATCCTCCTCTGACTTTAATTTCTATGGACCCAAACACCAAATTTCATTCCGATAGGCCTACATCTAGTAATCTCGGAGATGAAACACGCACACTGACAGAGACGGTCTCTGTGTTGATCTTCAATTTTATGAACTTCATATCAGTAAAAATTAAACATGAATAAGGTCGTGAACGAAATCTACAGTATTTTAGATTCTCTGGTTGTTTAATATAAACCTATATAGTTTATAAGTGTGTATGAATGTGTCTGTAGGTAAATGAATGTTAGAAACTGAAGTTACTAAAAACGGAAAATCAATTCACAGTACCGCTCCTGATATTTCGAGATACGAAGTAAGCACCTAAAGCGTAGAAAAGACGTTTGCTTTACCGACATCGGTCTGTTCTTAAATTACACGATTTTGTCGAACGGGGGGAGGGATGTAGGTTATCTTCAGATCTACTGCATTGCGTCGAGACTACGAGCACCGAAAATTACTACGCTCATCATGGTACCAGCATACGTCATCAGAACTGGGCTGAAGACGACGAAGCAACTTCAAGCATGTATTATTTGCTGTCTACTGCTCTAGGCTCACGAAAAGGTGCCACTGCATCTTCCTCTGCTTTTCATATCGTCCTCATCAGAACCAACTAAAATTTCTACGAAAAAAGAGGTGGTACAGCAAATCGAGTGATTGCATTTGAAGAGTAGCATTTCCCCTACGGCCCTATTTTCCTTGTCTACGTCTGCATTCTAACGAGGAATTAATAAAATACTTCCGAAAAATAAACTCCGTCTCTAGGTTAAATAATCATGGGAAAATGCTGTTTGTCGAGCGCCAATTCGCTACGTATTTATGCAAATAAGTAAAGTTTTGAAGACTCAGCTCTAGTAAGGGCATTTGCGTAGCACTGCTTCATCCCCGATGACGACACCACTTATCGTCATTATTTCCGAGTTCTGGAAATCAGGTACATCCCATCCCGAGTGTAGAATAATTCAGGCCAATCAGAATACTGACGACATTTCTTAAGAAAGAAGACGCCAAAAAGAATTTGATGTTGCTGATGATAATAATGATAATGGACACACGCTGACGGACAAAAGTCACGGTCCAACAGCCCTCTGCTTCGTATTTGGGAAGTTCCGATTCCAACTTCGGCCGTAAGATGAATAACTCATCTCGAGATTTTATGTAGATAGGGACAGTGCTCTAAGTTGATTACAATAGACAAACTTCAAGACCATGCCAGATAATTCGTAATTGTGCTACCATTCGAATAATAGGCTTCAAAATTCTACCGAATGAAAAAACAAAGACTCACAAAAAATGTTAATGTCATTCAACGACAAGACAAGTAATATGTCCTATTAAAGCCGTGTATTCTGAGAAAGATACGGGTCATTTTGAAGACCTAATTTCGTGACTGGATGATGAAGCTACAGATCTTATGCAATTGATAAACATTGTTTATCAACATGTTAAGAGCTGAAGTTGACTGTCTTCTGGGATATTAAACCGAGTAGTCTGGTAGAAGTTTACTGACGTTCCAGATGTTATTGCTGCCTTCAACATCAGGGCGATGACCCTGATAATGGAGGCAGCAAAATCTCCACAACTCAGAAGACGGTCATCTTCATCACACGACATCTTTTGTTTCTAAGAGACCATTTACTATGGTACGGTTTCCGAATTTCGGTGTTAGTAAGTTTTACGTAACTAATAGCTGTATTATTATCTGTGGTGGTAGTAGTAGTAGTAGTAGCCATCGTCGTAGTATCAGTATCAGTAGTAGAAATAAAGTATGATTGAGAATGTTATTAATTGACAATGAAATGTGGCACACCATATTTACGTTAGATTTGAGGTATACGCGGTGGTGAGTCCGAAGACACAACGCCCTGATGATGGAGGCAACAAGAACCTCTGGACTTACTAAACCTGTCGACCGTCCGCGAATGCTTATTCGATATATTCGTAGCTGTCCACCACACCTGGATGCCTTCTTCTACGTGTCAATTAACGTTTCACTGCTGAGAAAGTGGTTGATGTCATACGAACGTCCCGCATCCATCAAAATATGCTAATTTGTTAATAAAACAAGTTCCAATATATTCATTGCTTCGTCTTCTGGGTATAACACCCTGTCAAGGAGTAAACATACACATCAAAGTTTCGAAGGAAACTTCTCTGTGTCCTGCTTATGGATAACACATTTCTCCAAACTGCTGGCTATACATTCAATCCACATCACTGTTTTGTACCCAGAAAACGCAACAAACAGTGAGTGGTCAGCCGTGAAAAAAGACGTTTTCTTTAACAATTCTCTGCGCAAAAATAAGACATAACAGACATTACGACCACATGAAGAAGATGGTTTCAGGAATGGTTCTGAGTAAACAAAAACGTAAATTTTGTAAACGAAACCGATGTTTTTTTACAATGTAGATATAATAAGCGACAGTCAAAAGTTGGTAACATAAAGTCCACTTTTTCCATGCTTGCAGGCGATACTACAGAAAATTATAACCAAATTATTTACATCACGGGGCCTACTCACTTAAACACCAGTTTATAATAAATGATTAACTAAGAATGTCACTTTCGCCTGAAAAAAATTGAAATTTTGTATATTAATTTATTTAATATCATTATCGATTAAATTAGAATGGCAGTATTAAGATTTTAAAATTTGAAATAGTAAAATGTATAAATACCATCTATTCAAGAAGTTATGCAGACCTTATGTTACAGCATCAAAGACGTTTGCGGAAACTGTTCTGACATTCCAATTTACATTCTCTACCTATTCGTAAGGGCCACGGTGGTCCAGCGGTTAGAACGCTGGCCTTGTAATCCTGGGGTCTCGGGTTAGATTCCCGGCAGTGCCCGAATTTATAACTTGTGTTGGGCAAGGCCGTGGTCTATGCAACACGGAGTTTTCCTCCAGAGACTTTCCCGGTTTCTCCGTGGCATCCCAACAATTACTCCATTCACACACACAAGAAGGCAATGGCAAACCACTTCTGGATCATCTGCCAAGAACGTATATGAACAGGTCCCAATCCGAGAAAAGGATGGAAGGATCCTGTTCATATGGACCTGTCGTCAGACAGAACACTAAAAAAAACCTATTCGTACGATCAACTTTGAATTCTCTTTTTATAATCAAATTTATCCCTCATAAACAATCTCATATCTGTATCTGTTTCATAAGAAATTAACATAATTCTTGTTTACTTATTATTTTCTACAGTTTGAGTGAAACCAATCAAAAAGTTACTCTTGATAATTCTAAGTGTTAACTAACACTCTGCCAACAGATTCCGAAAAGTTCAAAACTACTAACTCTGTATGCCATGATTCAACACGATCCTGAGTCAGTGCCATCGAACTTCTATCCTCACCAGCTATACCCATAAAATCCATCTTCATATTTTTCGCCTGTCTCCATTTTCATCTTCAAATTGACCCTTTTTCAAGGGGTATTCCTACAAAAAATCCGTATGCATTTTTTGTCTCCCAAGCATAGCCACATGTTTACAACGGAGTGCGAAAGTTAAACTCTTGGCGATCGATGTTTTAATGTGGCGACCTTGTCTGATATCATGTCATTATAAACACTAATTAATTTAATGTGAATTCAAGTTACCTATGATTTCAATTCATTTTCACGCCAAATCTGCGCACATGGTACTGCGTCGCATTTGGCAGCTCTAGTTCATCGTTTCCTTAGTCCTGCAGCACTCGCAACACAAAATTTGCTACAGTTTCCTTCAGACTTCTCTTGAACAGGGCAGAATGTAAATCCGACGGCAAACGACGACTGAACAATTCCGAGACGAATTGGAGAGCCTTGTCTTCACATTATGACCAGCTTCTGCATGCAATATGCTGCTTGCTTTCTGCTCGCTCTCTCACCTAACCTAACCTTGCCTGGGGAATTTAATTACTGCCGAGCAGAGAGTGTAGCCCCTGTGAGAAGTGTAGAGGGTCAGAAAGAGGTGGGTGGAAGGCGAATAGGAGGGAGTAGAAATAAAGTCGCCATTGTCACTGGACAGCCAAAGCCTCTGGTTTGTCGCCAAGACCTATGAGACAGAAAGAGACGGAGGAAATCTAGGGAAAGATCAAAGATGAAGTGTAACAGAACATGGCGAATTAAGTGAGGTTGAGCATATTTCATTTTTTGTCTCACCGAAAATGTAATTCAGCCATCGCACTAAAATTATAAAAGGTTTTTTTCGCCACCTTGATCTCAGAACAGAGGTTGCCGAATCTGGTGTTTGAACTCTTTAGAGTGGTTCAGAAATTTACATACAATTTTGGAATCTGCACTCCCAGCTTTACAGTGATCGAAAAGTCACGCACTCCTAACATATTTTATATTTGATAAAAAATAAATTACATTGATATCA
The DNA here is from genome assembly GCF_977971745.1 of Zootermopsis nevadensis. Classification (NCBI taxonomy): domain Eukaryota; kingdom Metazoa; phylum Arthropoda; class Insecta; order Blattodea; family Termopsidae; genus Zootermopsis; species Zootermopsis nevadensis. The sequence continues at coordinate 1,711,847 of NW_028259150.1, forward strand.
GAAAACAAAGAATAATGCCACGTGTTGGAAACCTCCACTGCGTTCAGAGATGCATCCATTAACTCTTTTCAAGTTAAGTAAGAACGAGTTGCCAGGTAATGTTCTACAATGAACACTCGTTGCACTTGTGGAAAATGCATGCATTTCGATTGTTGAAAGAACTGATAGACTGGCGTTGGCAGGTTACAACACGACGTGACCTGCATGAGCTCTTGTACAGCCAGTGTTACTGTTTGTTTATTAATTTAATTAATTAATCCCTTTATGCACGAGCTGAGCTCATAATCCATAAGCTGCGTTTTATTGTTATATTATTAACAGTTATTACTGAATTATAAGCTTACATCCTCAAAATATTAAGACCCTAATTCTTCTGTGCAGTAGGAAACAGGCTTTATGAGTTCTGGTCGGAACACGTTGCTGACAAATAGCCTGCAATTTAATTTGCGTGTGGAGTGAAAGTAGTAAGGTCATGGATAAAAATATTGTGGCAATGCCTTTTAGCGTGCTTCAGTGACCGTACTAGGATAAAACAGTAAAATGTTAATACAGGCGGAAATTAGATAGCGTAGATATTAGTGCGTAATAGAATCTGATTTTAAATGGCAGTATAATCAGTGTAATCAATATAATACCAGAAGTAAATTTTTAATCGGAAGTTTTTAAACGATTTAATCATCACAGTAAAACACCGAAATACACATCATCGACAATGCAGTATTGATATAGGATTTGGGACTTTCGCGGCGAGTACTATCGATAAAATCTTCTCGGGCAATCAGCCACGTTAACTGGTTACCGTAGTAAACCGACGTTTCGGGAACCAACTCTGTTCCCATCATCAGGGTTCTGATGTGACACATGTGCCGAGAAGATTTTATTGAATGTAGTATTGATTACCGATTATCATCACAATGCACATATGAAACATAGATCTTTCTACGAGAAACACACGCATTTTCTTCCTTGAAAACAATGTAAATCCATAATAATGCCCACGTTTGTTTACCTTTTTGCACTTGCCTCGAGTCTAAAATGACTAGTGAAATGTCTTTAGCGTTATTTAATTAATTTTTTATCCAATGTTTTTGATTGTCTACGTGTTTATCCATCTTTCTGCGTCATCCACTTTTTTGTTTACAAGTCTTCAGAAACATTATTGAACCAATTATTGCAACACATAATGCCACAAAATACGAAGTCTCTTTGCAGGAATCACGGAGGTGAAGGCAACTGGATCAAATTAAATACAAATTAATGTTTCAAAACCCATCACGTGCGTCTGTTCATATCATAGCCCTTTTGCACATCTCTAACCAAATTTACCCAAGACTTTAAACCCAATAATTAAATTAATTATTATTAAAAAATTCGCAGTAGGCATGAGTATTTTTTCTCAGGGAATAAAACGGCCAGAGCATTCTGCTAAACACTCATCTCAATACACTACTGAGCCTTAATTCCACGTCCCTGCAAACCTTGATGACGTGGTGCTTAGTCACAGGATCAACTTCACCTTCGTCTTTACTGTTATGTCTGCATAATTTATTTCGGTGTCTTAGAGAAAGGGCTCAACACTTGTTCCGCTTAGCACACCTGCCAAATAAAATTTATCCGCTGGACTCAAGTATGATCACTATGCATGAGTAACAACAACTGATGAAACATCGTCGTCCAGAATATTATTTGACTGCCGCGCCGTACCGTTGCTTAAGCCGTGCCGTAACAAGCCGAGCAAAAACAGACGCTAAGTAAATAGTGCGGACAGGAGTCCTATCATGAACGCATGACCTAGTAACCCAATGAAATGAACGCTTGCCGAAATGCAACTTCCCACCCACATCCACGATGGCAAAGGAAACTACAAACTGGCCTGTCAGTTCACTACTGTTCTAACTTTGGGTAGTTTACGTCAGTTTTATAACAATGAAAATTAATTCAAGGAAGATGAGATGGGCAGGCATGTAGCATTCATAGCAGTTATGTATACAAAAATACAGTCGGCGTTCATAAAGATACCACTTGAAAGGGCCTTGCATAGATGGAAGGATAATTTTAAAAGATAGGCCTATATCAAAACAAAGGGCCTGACGGTGCTGGCATAATTCGTCTTACTGAAGATTGGGATGGGTGATGGGTTCCTGTGAACGTGGTGACAGATCTTCGGGTTCCATGAAAGTCAAAGAATTTCTTAAGAAATATTTTTCTCCACAGTTAGTTAACCACTAAAAACAACTTCTTGCTGAAGGAATTGCGCGTTTCAGGCCAACATTATTTTTTAAAAAAAAATTATGAGAAAATGTTTTACATCTTTTATTTGTCATGTACGCTTCAGATGTCTTAATACGAATGCACTTTATTTCATTACGCTGAAATTGAAGGTGGCGTGTAGTGTAAAAATGTGCAAGGAGAAGACTAAGTTAAGGCATAATGGTTAATGCAATGAAGTATGTAGACCAGCAAGTTACAATAACAGTTGTCCCCACAGCCGTCAGAGAAGGTATGTGCTGAACTATTATCTCTTAATAATGTAAAAGCAAACGCAGAAGAACATGCAAAGCTGAAGGCCAAAACCACCAGAGGTTTGTTATCCCGAGGCCTACAGTTATCCCTATCCCAATTACAATCTTAATAAAGGAATTCCAACTGGCAGTACCTCAATTAAAATTCCTAATAAAGACATTCCTATTGGTTACTTTAACCATAGAAATACAGACCGGGCTGCCTCCTATGTGTGTTACATGTCTGTGTTCGTATTTGCGGGTTCCTGCTAAAACGAATCCGCGTAGGTAGCATAAAATCAGGCAGTAAATTGCATTGCTCAGCCTACAGTAAAGGGTGAGATACAATACTAAAACGGAGAACCAGAGGGACGGAAAGGGGTAGAAAAAATCAAAGAACATGCACCACATACAATCCTACTGCCACAGTCTGTGTCCCAGTCTGTTATTTGAGAAAGCTAAACCAGGAATGCTTTTGTTGATTCTCTCTGACAGTAAAGGGTAAAAGCCATTGTGGTCAACCTCCACCTCCCACCTACCCCATACCCGCTCTTCACAGCGTTGTAGCCACGGGAATACAACATGTATGCCTGAAATCCCTCAACCCACAGACTCCATCGAGGCCCCCTTATGTGTTTCCCAGTAAACCAGTCTGCGACTGTGGAATACGAGTAAAAACATGATGCCCCTTTGTAGAGACTGTGATGTCTCTTCAATGTGTTTGTCTAAGTGATCAATTGAATTAGGAAATTGAGAAAGGTACTAAGTCCGCTTCGCTTAACGCATGCTACATCGTTCATCGACACAACCAAACGGACCTTAATCAAAACTGGAGTTAGGGCATTCTTAAATTTCATACTTCAATTGAATTTGCAGCTAACTAACTATTCACAATGTGTGCGAATTCTTTCCTTTTATTGCTTGCTATCAACCAACAGCAAGTGCTTTGAATTCTACATTTTATAAGCATTCTATGCTCATCGACTGGGATCTGGGATCAGGTCAGCAAAAACAGACAAACAATTACTCGTCTTTAACATTTCCATTTGATACCGTGTAGTTTCCTGGCAGTCAATTTTAAATTAATTGGAATTGTCAATAAATCACACAAGGAACAAAACCATGCAAAACATAAAGAATCACTTAAATTACGTGCTTATTACTAAAAACTAAACAAATGTAAAATTAAACTTTATTATTCTGCCCATAAGTAAACAAAATTCAAATATTCCAACTCTTACCAGACAATCAAATTCATGGAACTAATTAGTTTACACATTTTCGTGAAATCGTTGATGCATTACATCACATTTATGTTGTACATTGTATACCTTCTATTTATATTAAAGGTAGTATCGAACGTATCAAATTCAGGCCGACCATAGACAATGGACAGCGTCCAAATATTCGTAATTAAAACGCAATAAACCTCATTACTAACACAATTTACTGCGAACAAACAAATTGTTGACGATGGTGTATCTATTTGACGAGGGTTTATGTACAGTTCATTTTATAACATAAAATTACAATGTACCTTATTCATACGAGTATGAATAAGGTTCACTGCGACCATAAGTCAGTCCACAGGAGATACCCGATATTTGACTTTCCACAAGGGTACATTTTCCCTTGCAACACTGAAGAATTCTTATTTTATTCTGTATAATTAACCACTTTTACAGTATACTTACAAATATCTTCCATTTCGTATAACTGCAAATTATCGTTTTATCAAAATTCAACACAGTTGCTAAAAAAGAAACAAATATGGCTACTCAGATTTCATAGACACTTGCTACTGTCGTCAACCTCGTAACATATAATTGTGTACCACTTGGTTGTACATGTGTATGGCAAGAATGGCTGATGAATCTCCTCCTTGGGTAACATGTTGGATATTACGCATTCTAGGTAAGGCTGAAATATTCCAATTTGTTTAGATGGTCCGATCAAGAAAATGTAAAAAAAGGTTATTAAAAATCCACTGTATGAAGTCCAAGAACATCCATTTGTGGTGTAAGGGCATACGAGGTGCGATCGGAAAGTTTCAAGACTGCGCGTATAAAAACCCGTACACTTATCTCAGGTATTAAATTCATCCATCACCCTCGAAGTAGTTCCCCTGGGAGTGAACACAACGATCCCAGCGCCGCTGCCAAGCCTGGAAGCATCCCTGGATGCAAAACTTGCATTGTAATATAAAGTAGTTTTAAAGGAAAAACCTGAAGATGATGCTACGCATCGAAACATGTAGTAAATGAAGGCGCAGTATTGTAACATCGTAGTAACGATGAATAGCGCAAATTTTAAATTTTAACATCTGTAAATAAAGTTTGTGTATAGACCTGAAGTATATTATATATTTTAAGAAACAAATGCTAATTCGATGATGCCGGCTGGCACACTGATTCACTATGAATGTAGGTCGCACCCCCTAGCGGCAGAATCTCGTACTACATCCGGTTCGCCCTCTATTGACACAGTCTTGAAACTTTCCGATCGCACCTCGTATTACATATTATTTTGTCATCCAGCAACTTCATTTTATCGATAACACATTTCCAACATTTGTCCGCCTGACTTTTATCGTCCCTACCAAATATCTGAACTTTGCCACACTTTCATTTGATTCGTCAGCCGCCCTTGTATTTTGATTATGTCTTACCGTCTAGTGACCAGACATGTAACTATACTAAGTCTGTCTACACTTCCTTCCAAACCAACTTCCATATTTGCATCTTATACAGCACCTGCCCTCTTAATTGTATGAAACGTGTAACTTAACCCATTATACATATATCATCACTGAAGCCCAGAAATTGTTGTGTTAAATCAATTCAAATAACTCTGTTTTTCTTCGACCTCAAAGATTGAGTATTTTAAAGCACAACTGGAAAGCAATGATGACAAAATGTCTCTTTGATGACGGGTGCATTCTATGTTGTAGCGACATGCAGATTCGTAAAAGTTTACCTACGTTTCAGGGATGCTTGGTATCTCAATCATCAGTCGAGTCGCCCTGATGATAGAAACAGCAAAAATCACTGAAACGTCGACTTCACGACGCAACAACCCAGAAGACAGCCACCTTCATATTCTTAATAAATATCGCCCTATTCAAACATTTTCATTAGGATATTCATCAGACAAATATTTACTTCTTTGAACATTGAAAAATATTTAGTTTAAATAGGTTTCCATTTGTCAAGCTAATTTCGTACGTATACTGAATTTAATGACTTTGAATAATATATATGCGTACTTCTCTCCTAACTAAAGCATACGCGTTTTAAAGCCTGCAGGTAAGGTAATGAGACCGCAGATATCATTCTGTGCAAAGTCTGGAGACATTTATCCTTGCAGTTTGTTAAATATTCTCCTCAATCAAATATATTTCCAGTAACAGCTGGTCTTAGGTGTGTGGAGTGTACGTAAGTGCATACATATATGTATGTATGTATGTATATATATATATATATATATAAAAATAATTGTACGATTCTTTAGAAATATTATTTATTTTCAGAAAATGTATGTCTGATGCGAGGTTCGTGCAAAGTGCATCTTATATGTTCCCGATAAAACATAAAAATTATCTTCATGTAACAACGATTAGTGCAGACCTCATTAACAGATTTCAACAAATTTATTTAAATAGTTTTACACACACACAATTCGAATACCGAACAGAAAGTCCCCTTAACGATCTTATTCCATGAAAATAACGCCTAACAACATAAGTTTAAGCGACTAATATGTCTACTGTCCCATAAAACTTTGTATGTTATTGAGCATGGACATGAGTTTGTAATACATACACAAAAGTAATTGATAGGTTACAGGAGGCACAATGTTCAACATTGGCATGTGAGCATATTTTCAGTCTTCGTCATGAATTTAAACCTTTATTAAACAAATTTAAACGTAATGATTTTAACCAATAACTCAAAATTAATACATAATAATACCACTTTTGCCCACCCGTCGACACATTTCATCTCTGAAAGTATTCTACTGCAAATTTAATTACAACGCTACTACTAATTACATGAAACCGAAACTAGGTGGGAGAAGGAAAAGCTATTACTGCACGCACTATACAAATTGACTTGTGACACATTTCTGAATTTTAATGCAGAAAAATCATTTGGTCAATATTATGTTTCGTTACCCTTTGAATAAAATAATTAATACGCTATCCTCGCTTACGATAAACTTCATATTCTCTACACCGCTATAAACACGGTCCACAGAGATATGTAATCAGCAAGGTCTTGTCTCAAACACTGCGTAACTTCCAAGAAGGTAGAACTGAATTTTTAAAACCAACTATCTAAGGCCTGGCTGGGATTTCTGTCCCTGCCAAAGGAGCTACTGGGATGTCGGCACTGGCTGACCTACTGTATTTACGACCTTACAATGCCCTGTGGTGTAATTGAGCTCTAAGAAAAGCTGCGTTCTCTCTCTCTCTTTCTGTCTCTCGCTCTATTTTCCAACCTCTTCTGGTGTCGCTATTGGAATCGGGTCAATTACTAGCTATTTCACACATCACAGTCAGTGTACTATGTAATAAAAAAACTGTGTTCACAGGGTGGGAGTTCCGGGTTTGAATTTTAGTTCGCAAATAAGTACGCCTAACTCAAACAACTAATTAAGTGACAGTGCACTAAAAAAATTGCACTTCTTTTTTGATCACAATTTGTAAAATAGGGTCGAAGTATGTCGCAAATGACGATACAAAATAAGGGTAAATCTTTGTTGGACAACCGCATAAGAATTTAAATACAGTTTAGGTTTAATGGTTTTTTATCCATTTTTCTTACCGTCAATTCTACTTCTCATCATGATCACACAAATTCGGGACTTGTCATGGCCTCGCGTTCTGTACATACAAAACACTCGCGATCTACGTATCTTGGATACGATTCGTAGAAACGAGCGAATTATAAAAGAAATTATCAAAAAAAATACATATATAAATATATATATATATATATATATATATATATATATATATATATACATACACACACACATCTACATGTGTTTCTATGCTACTCAGCGGAGTTATTATAACCTCGATATTAGACAATATTTGAGATTGCACTACAGTGAATTTAAAATGTTCTTTTTACCGAGCAAGAAAAAATAATTATTTTATATTATATAACAGTTATTTTCAATTTGTACACCCTGCTTTGTGGAAACAATGCACTGAATCAAAAGACTTTCCAATCATACAAGGTTTAATATGTAGTTAAGCAAAGATAAGAAATGATTTTAACTTTTATAAGCCGCTTAGTTACACTTCTCAATAAAAAAAAGTGTTTTAAGTAGTAGTTTATACTTGCCCGTCATTCTTTTCGAGAAATCTTCTAATTATTTCCCAATGCATTAAGACATAAATTCGTGAATACTTTTAATGTATCTTCTCCTTTAAAAACAATTAACTTTCACAACAGGCCAATATTTAGGTTGTATGAAGCCCAGCCTTTAACAGTTCTCATTTACACGCTTCCGGCAACGGCGTGGACCGCTAATTCGTTACTTCAAACATCTTTTAAACAGGTTTCCACTTTGTATATCCTTTCACATGTTTTTTTTAGTAATTTTCTCTCCCTTTCAACAAATGGTTTAGGTAATAGAGGTTTAATTGATAGCGGTGTTGGTAAAAGAACTAAAAGAGTGGGAGAGATTTCAACATTCATCCTGTGGGAAGCAGACAGACGGACAGACACAGCTCTTTGCCACTCTTTATTAGGGGCCGGCGAATGACGGCAAAGTGGGGGCCAATTCACACCATATGTGAAAATGCGGGTTTACTTAGGCAAGAGATACAACTGTACAAGAGGCCAGAGCAGACGATAATAAACCTTACTACTCGTTTTCTTTCAGCTGAACTGGGAAACGGAAGACATGTGAAGTTTAAACTATTCAATTAATGATCTAATTGCTCTTACGATAAATACGAACGTCTCGAGGACCAAGAAATACTGCTCTGAAGCAACGAAATACCTTGAAATACCTTGAAGTTCTCACAGAGTACTGTGAGTGTAAATTACGAATGAAACGATACATAAGAAAATAAAGTGTATATTATTATATTCAAAAAGGAAACAGTGAGCGTTCTCTTCTTTTAATATATTACTGCAGAGGATATGCAATGCACTGTCATGAAGAAAGAACTGGGTTATTTAAATATATTTTGTAAGTTATAAAGCTTATGTAAATAATAATGATGGAATTATTACGAAAATTTTAAAAGAATTTGGGAAGAAGTAGTCGACACCGTGGTTAAGGTACTGTTCCAGCATCAACAAGGTGGGACTGGTAACATTCAGCCTGTGATTTGAGGTTCGAACCAGGGACCTTCGAATACAACGCGAGAATGCTTAAAATTACTACTTTAAGTTCCTATTGGTGGTAGTAAAGCGTGTATAAACTTGTTGGTTAATTTATTGAAAACTCATCAAATTATAAAGAATGACAAGAAACACAGTTAATTATAGTGTTACAAATTTATGGTGTTACTGAAAATTAGCTGCAAAACAAAACGTTGACAACTTACTTACGAATTAAGGCAAATTAAATTAAATGCTATCATAATGCGCAGCGTACAGGATCGTAAGAACTACGTATCCAGCAAAAAAATAAATAACATAATTAATTAGGTATATTTAGTTTGAATAGCATTGGTATTGAAAGGGCGATGAAATCTTCAAATTAGCAAATAATAAGTAAGTCCCAACCATTCTGAATATGAGACATCTGTCCCCAGTATGAGAAATCTTAAACTTCTAAGTCAAATTTGTGGATACTTTAGAAAGATATCAGTATTAAACGATAACTGATGAACAGTGAACAATGTAGGTCGTGGAAGGAAGCGGAAATGACGAAATTTAAGACGCTACCCCCGAACTTAGAGGGCCTACAAAACCACAAAATACGTCAGTCAGGATAGCCCGTCTCCAGGCCTAGATTTAAACCCAGGACCTCCGGAATACGACTCAGAATTACTAGGCACCCTAGCGCGACGTTCGATGATGTCAATAGTAGAATTAATGACAAATGATTGAAAAATGACGAATATGGACGTTAAAGTAAGCTGTCGTGTTCTGCCTCTTGAGGTATTACACAAATATTTGTCTGGGTTGACTCAGAAAATCACGCAAACCCTCAAGCCGGTTTTCAGCCTGTATTTCAAAGAAGGGACTTCCCGTATATAAATATGACGAACGAAGAGACGACTGTTACTGAAAAAAAGTTTAAATATGTTTAAAATATGACGAATTGGATACTGTCAGATGATTACAGTAATCTATAAGTTAAAATAATAAGTAATATGTTCATCAACCGATGTTATGATTACACACATTTAAAAGACAAAGTATTTAACTTCCTGCGCTTGTAATTCACAGCAGTGTTCGTGCTACTTAAACTTTTGATACCTCTGACAGCAGGCATTCATCACAGAGTAATGATACAAATAGGGGTGGTACACAAGTCATCCATTACACACCAGCTGCTTTGCACATTCTGCTGTACACATGTGCCAGCCCAGTAGTTAATTGTGCGTAAAAAGCTCATCGTTTGACCTGGTCTTCCAGAGAATGTACACATATCACATGTAGAGTGAGTTAAGCATGCAACAGTAACGGCTTCACTCGCTCGTTTACCGGCTCTCGCGAGCACGTCAAAGAGAATGTACACACGCGCGGGGAGCGGGGCGGAGGGGTTGGATGATATTACCGCAAGCAGGTTGCAAGCGTGTGTAAATGTGAGACAGAGAAGCAGGTTAGGTTTTACTGAATGAATAAATGAATGTATGAATGAATGTGGGGAATTAAATGATGAAAGGACATAATATGTGATATGTGTAATGTGAATATTTCGTTAAAAGAATTTAATTATTTTGTGATATCTCGAGTATGCAAAACAGATTGCAAACAAATGAAGCGAGAGAGGCCCAAGAAAGTGGACCTACGGAAACACATGTCAACAGAATAGAAGTAGAAGAATAAAGGTAATGAAAGTAAGAAGATAATGAAAAATACAAAGGAATACAGAGAGAGACAAAAAAGAAAGAAAAACGAAACGAGACGAAAGTGAAAGTCAGAAAATACAAGAAATAGGAAACGAACAACAAACACTTTATGACAAGAGAATCTGAGCTGGAAGTGCGTATTTATGTACATTAACAGTACTGACTACAGAACTTTACCAATAACATCCTAATAATTTGAAAGTTTAAAAGTTTATTCCACGATGCAAAACAAACCGCAGTGGTTGTCGTCAAATGCAGAAAACTACAAAGAAACCTAAAAAACAGTCCACTTTAAGCATTATTCCTGAAACTAATTGTTATTACAGACTCAGTCTACTTTCAGCTATTCCCATTCTGTGATGCTTCGAGAATGATAGATTCCTCTATTTACATTAATTTCAACTTGGTCCCTTATTGTATTCCTACAGGACTTCGCTAACCACGGATAAAATAAAAATGCGTATGTGCTGGGAAACATATCCCTAAATTTCTCTGTCCGTGAATGTCTTCACACAATTATTTCAAATTTCATCTTGTATTAATTGTTTTAATAAGAGAACACCGATCAAAGAAAACATTTTAATGTCTTTAGGCAAGTGTTAAAATTCAGCCAGACGAACCGCAACACAGACGCGGAGCTGCGAATACACAAGTACACACACACGTTCACTGTGTGTGGTAAAATGCGAATTCATCTCTGGCCCGCAAAGTATTAAATAAATCTCTTTAAAGCTGATTACGCGGCTTTCCGCTATTTTAACATCGCCACAGGGGCTCTTGATGCAGGACTCCCCAACTCGCCTGCACCACCCTCGCCCCTTCCCACTGAGTGGGGCGAGAAATCGCACGCCACCAGATACAAGCGTAACTAGAAGCGGAAAAATAAAACGGTTTGGAGACACCAGCAGACCGCTGGCTTCTGCAATAATCGTATGGGGCTCGAGGAAAGTGAAACTTGCCTAATAAATATCACGTTTAGTTCTCGGGAACGATTAGCATATGTTGAAATAATTAATCGAAACCATTTGCTTCTGGATTAGGTCCCTGATACTAATAATTTTAAATGAGGTACTGAAACTGAAAGGTTACGGGAGGTCAAAATATATACATGGTCGTATTACGAGATAAGGAAGCCCCTAAAATGGATCCTGACCATACTCTCTGATAACATAGTTCCATAGCGTATCATTACTTAAGTAACAGAACATTAAGCAATCGGGCAGACAGAAATGTATGTAAACAATGGAAAGTCAAATCTATTTAATCCTTTCTTAAGCAATGCATGAGAGGACCTGCCACGTCCAGAAATTCGGTAAACCGAAGTTTACGCTAGTACCAAATGTACTTGAAGTAAGGGTGTTGTTTTGTTTATTGGGTTCCACATCTCAAGCTTTCTCTGTGGGACTCGTAGCAAAGATGAATATCACGAGATTTAAAATATAAAGGTTCTAAGTACTATGACATTCATCACAAACTGCGAAATATGGGCTGTAATTAGAACGGGTAGTGGAGAAATTTCACGTGCAGATGTGTAAAACAAAGAAAATGCCCATAGAGAGTGGTACAAAGTCAGGACACACTTAGAATGTAAGAGCATATGAGTATGTTTTTTTCCATACGATTTTGAATTAAATTTAATTACTTTTCAAGTCTGCCCTTGCTTACAGTTTATCACCACAAGCACACGCATTATACTCTTCTGATTTAAAAATTATTCCTTCTATATTGATACAGCTTTACAACCTGGGAGGTGTACTAAACTTTGCACAATTATGTATCTAATAATTCAAACTTTCTGTAACAGAGTTTAAAATGAAAGCAACACGACCTAATGTAAGTTAAAAATCACTTCTTTGGAGACAACAAAATTACAAATAATACAAACACAAATCACTCTAAAACTGTAACTTTAGTTTAATTTTCGGTGAAATCAATAAAATATTCGTAGTGCAAAAACAATATCAGATACGCGGTGATATAAGATTGGTTGGGTTAGGTTAACGGCCCTCGTCCTCGGTTTTCTAAAGTCATGTGGTATACCATTCCGACGTCACATATCGTTGGATACCAAAAAATATTTATTATCCCTAAACCCCAAATTTTCACTCAGATTCGAAATTAAGAAATTCGTGTATATGATCTTAGTTTCTTTAATATTCTCGCCGAAACAAACAATTTTGTTGTTTTCGCTGTTCTGTCATGCTCAGTTCCCGGTCTTCTTTATCTGGACTTGAATTCAATACATTTCACGGGTTTGTATCACTGACTACTGTAATTTCCTCTCCGAAGCGAACAACTTTTGCCTGAGTTTACAGATACATTTTCTAATTCTCCTGTCCTATATGAATTGTCAATATATCGTCTGGTCAGCCATTTCCCTGACACGGGAACTCTTCACTGGGTTGCATAAAGTATGAAGTAAGAAATGAATACATGCATCGCCAAACGTGGTGGACATTTCCGGTACTTCATATAACATTGCTTTTTGTTTCATGATTTCAGCTTAATTTATTTTTTGACAAATAGAACATGTGCAAAGAATGGGTTGCCTGATTTTTGGATCACCTGTAATTCCATGTCAGGCAGTCTTAGCGATAATAATTATATATTGTATTTGACGCTTTAAATTATTTGCTTTCGAATACATATTTGTTTACTAATAGATTTATCGTGTGTAGGTTATGGTCACTGCACCCGGATAATCTCAGAATAATGCATAAAAAGTATCCTAAGTATTGAATCTTAAGCCAGCGTGCAATAAGTACAGGAAAGCAAATATGAGGAAATTGCTGATTTTTTATTTAACAAAGTTTTTAAGCGCTTATATAGCACAGTATGCAAACCAGATTGGTGTTAATTATGCCGTGTGTACCATATACGCTTACGTTCTGCATGTCACTGACTGAGTATATTTGTCATATTTTCTTGGTTCACAAAATATTAATCATTTTCACAACGGATTATTAAAATACATAGACCCATATTTTTAACAGCAATAACTTTCCTTTACAACACTTTTAAACTAGTGTCCTTTAAAGAGATAATGGAGGAATTTTTGTGTATAACAAACTAGATGAGATATAGTAAAGAAAGTAGCAGTGGCCTATTTTAAGACCTGTCTTCGCATTTTCCTAAAGTACTGAGAAACCACGGGAAATCTCAGTAAGGACAGCAGCCGGTGTTAGAACTGAGATCCAAATCACGGACCACCAGAACGCAAACAACTCAAACCATATGTTGGTTTGTAAAATTTAATGCAATGCGCATAAAATAGAAGAATACAGTCAGCACTCCTGCTTTGCATTCGAAAATTAACATCTCCGAGTCTCATACGGTAGCTGGCTATCATGATTGTGCTATTTCATGATTTTGCTTTGTTCCACCAGGTAAATACAAGGACAAAACCTTAAATAAGGCACAACCTTTTCAACCTATCATTCTCAATCATCTTACAACCTGATGCAATATAAACTTCACTCTTGAAAAGCGTTGTTAAATAAATCAATAAAAAACCAAAACCAGTTTCATGCAAGTACTAGAACTATTTTAATTTAAAGGTTTACAGAATCATAATTCAAGACGAAGTCATGCTTAATAACAAATGAAAGAAAGGACTGAGAGCATTCTGTTGCCATGAAGTACGGCGTCCTCACCCCCCCCCCTTCCGGGCAGAGAACTGTAAGACTCGCTAACCTTGCAGTTTTCCCGAGATGAGTCCTAATTAACGGTGATTATAACAGCGTCAATGCCTCCACTGCGGCCAAGGAAAACAGTCTGTAAGCTTCATATTAGTATAAAAGGTGGTTTGAAACTCAATTCTACCCTCACTTTTAAAATAAGAAGCATTCCTTGAAGTTTCTGGGCTTTCAATTAGCCATCGCTACGAAGCACGAGGCAGGAGCGAGCAGTTCCTGCTGAACACGCGTTCCTCATGTGTTTACCTGATGTTGCGGTAACTCAGTGCTAACAGGTAACCTCTTCCTTTGCACTGTAAAACCTACAGCCACATCAACAACAACCAATACCAGCGCAACTACAGAATATCTGTTCAGTAAAGTTTATGACGTCAACATTAAAACCAGGATATTTTCTCTGTAACTCCGACGTACAAAACTAAAGGCGGACGCAAGAAAATGTTGAACTTTATGTGTTGGCGTGCAGGAAAGTTATTTCAGCGTTGTCATTCCTCAATTTTTATTTACCTTCTTCAATTTTATATTATTTCTCCTATAGTCTTAATCTCAACAGAAAATACGTGGAGAGGAAGGAATTAGATAATAGTAATCACAATTACAGAGGCAATTAAAATTACGAGTACATATTTTATACAAAAAATAAATTAAATTTTACAGACAGAAATGGCCAGAACATCTAGACAGAATATCAGATATCATTTTTGAACTATTTTTTATGAGTAAAAAGAGATATTGGTAGACCATATAAACGACGGGTCGAAGCCAGAACACTTGGAAGGCAGAAGGAGAAATATTTTCACAACACGAAAAAAAATAATATGTCAGCAAGTGCCTCATACCAGAATGGCTCTCTACAGATTCATGACAGAACACAAGACGTACTTGAAACCAACCAATCAATAACAACATAACTGCATGGCAACCGTTCTCACCTCTCAGGAAGTGTCTGTAATGTTTGACACACTAGAAATCTGCAGTATCGGAAAGAATGAAAAGAAAAACACATCACCAATATCTGGCTGTTAATGAGTAATATCTGCATCGGTTCACTGGTTCTACCCTTAACTTATTACGCTTCAAAATTACATGGGATACGTAGTCACAAGACCAGTTGGGCGACAACTCATCGCCCTGACATGGAGGTAGCAAAGACCTCTGAAACGTCGGTAAACTTATACCAGACTACACGGTGCAACAACCCAGAAGACAGCCATCTTCAAACTCACCGCCGAAACCTCATATCGAACACAGACGGACAATATTTATAATTTCTATAAGATATAATACCATTAATTCCTTCTTCTGGGTAATCAATATAATGTGACGTTATTAAATTAGTTTAATTTGATCTTAGTAATACTCCTCTGTAACTACTCGAACATGCCTGCAGTTAGTTCTGTCGTGCTGATGTGTTTATTACTTAAACAGTGCAAGCGTCTATCATTCGTCTGATAATTTTCAGGGTGAATAAGGTTATCTTTTATTCGTTCCTTGGTTTCACAATAATCTCAACTAAGGTCTTCCTTGTAAATTTGCCCCTTTTCGATTAATTTTTATGTGAGAGATTCAGAGGCGACATTACAACGTAACTGTTTGTCTTCACGTCATCCATCCTTATTCCTTCCCAGTGCTCCCCTCTCCTACCCCTCTTGCTGACACAGTTTCTATTTTTTCCATCACAGTAACCAACCAAACTTCCGTTAGCCGAGAACTCAAAAGTGAGATCAGTTCGTTAAGACGCCACTGCCATCTGGGAGCTGGTATATGAAATTCCGCGCCACTCCGCGCACTCTTTCACAGTCGCGGTATTTTTCTAAACTAAAACGCACAGAGTAAATACTCAGATTCCCTGACCACAAAAAATTAAAAATAAATTATTATACTAAAGAATGTAAGAAATATCCTGAAATGGATGTTCACAAGTCTTGCTGCAATTGTTAATTAAAAATCATATTTGCGTAACGAAACAATAAGTCTATGTAACACTCGTTACACAATTATTCCAGAATCATCTATCACCTCTTGGATGAGTCTATAAGATGTATGTGCTTTTGTACCATCCTACATGAAAATTCACCTTGAATAAATTTGTAATATTTTGTATTAATTTCTATTTATTTTCTCTTATTTATTATCCAAAATAGGCACGGAAGTGGCCTCTTGATTACCTTCTAAGCCCCAGGAAAATCTGCCTCAAGATTCTAACAAGTTCATTTGATACTCCTGCTGTACATTATATTTTATTCGTCTAGGTGTGGGGTTTATGCTTCATCCTACCAGGAGGGTAAAATCAAAGAAATCAGGTTGCAGAGAAATGGATTTTAAAATGCAAATTTGGCTGCAGTGACCAAGGATCGGGTCCAGTGGCTCTCTGTTACAAGCGGAGTTGAAACCTCGGGTTATTATCACTGGATTAACGTCATCATCATAAAAACATCCTCCATCACAAATAGATTTGATTGATGGACAAGAGCTGTCGCCTACCAAGTAACTGACAATAAATATCTGCTGGGTCTGTAAAATACAGACTCCAGGGCACTACCATTTGAGAATTTACATCCTATGAGTAGGCGTCTTTTATCACCTATTTCTATAACTGGATACAGACGTTCTTTGGCATCTCTGGGGTGTTTCCTTCCGCTATGGAGGCTCTTTGGGATACTTCGAGTTTAAGACAGAAATAATTAAACTTTTTACTCGATTGTGAAACCACATTAATTGACTTTTTCGGTTATCTGTTACTTTCTTTTCCTATGCTGGTTATTATTTGATAACGAAATTTGTGTTACGTCTTTCTTGTTGGTTTCAATACTTGTTATTTATTTTATCACCGTTCATTTTGCTGTTTCAACGAACTACCTGTTTCAAAAGTCAATAACTCTTAATTTTGTTATGTTTGAGTTTAGTATGATTCTTGCTGTAAACAGAAATTATTTCCTTAAAAAACATAGACTAGTTGATCTGTGTTATGGTGAGGTGTTGTGTTTTCTTTGCTGTACAGAATTTATTGTTAAGAATTATTTACACGAGCTTCGGCTTCACAGGGTTAAAATGATTTTGCACATGTCTTCTTCGGAGTTCATTTTACACTGACTGTCCTACACATATCTTACGTATTCTACAGTAGTTAACGATTAACATCTTCCTGGATTTGGTTTACCCTTTTTTCCGTTCATCGGCTGTGTTTGGTCTTTTTTAATAATACAGCATCTTTTCTGCAAATCCTTAAATTTCTTCTGCATATATCCTGTTTTCGTATAAATATTTCCTCCAGAATGGCACTACAACATATACTGATGGATGATAAATAATTTCCTACGTGTAGACAGGGTGTCCTTGCCCAATGGACAAAATCGGTTTCTGCCCAGGGCCCCATGATCTTAGAGGCCCTACTGCGCGAGAGGGCCTACCACGTGATTAAACTTACCCCCATTTACAAATAGTTCAAGGGTATATTACGACCTTTTCGTCTTTGTTATAGGAAATTTCCAATACGTAATTACGTCAGACGTCACAAGCATGCAGACAGCTACATAGTTCAGCGCCCTAAACTCTTATATGTCAGGAGCACAATCGTATTTTATAAGTATTCAGTGAATAGCTCAATCTGGAAGACCAATTCACAGATCTGGGCAGCAGACGCTCAAAGAATGAAGGCTACAAGTATTTTTTGCGTTGGTTCTTCATATTTCTGGTCTAAATGTTTGAAATGTTACGTTCTTCAGTTTAATAACAAATAAATTTCCCAAATTGAATATCTTTATAACGAGCTCCAAACAACTGCATATAGATATGTCAGCAGTCTTTTCTCATTTAAGTTTTACATAACAATTTTTATGACTGTGTACAGAATCTGAAACTTGAGACAAATTCATTAAAACTTCAGAAAATCAACACATTTACAGGGGAAAGCATATATCAAAATGTATGATCTTAATCAGTCAAGGGCATTCCATTTATGCCTTTAACACAATTAACATGTTTAAGGTCATTGATATTAATGCCTTTTCGAGAAAAACCAAGAAACATGTAGAGTCTCTCTTTGCAGCTTGTAACTTGCACGCCTAAAGCCTAACACACGTCTCAATATTAAACAATTTAGCTTACACTAACAATTCCCTGTAGACTAAACGTGTCTGGCAAAGATTTTTCTTTTATATTATTTATGGTCGTTTTACAAAGACACTGACACATTATCATAAACAAATTATATAAATATTGATCCAGCCACAGCTCATAAACCCGTATGGATGTTATTTTCCAGAAATACAGATGATAGTAACAATAAATAGCTTTATATACGTAA
This sequence comes from Zootermopsis nevadensis, assembly GCF_977971745.1. Classification (NCBI taxonomy): domain Eukaryota; kingdom Metazoa; phylum Arthropoda; class Insecta; order Blattodea; family Termopsidae; genus Zootermopsis; species Zootermopsis nevadensis. The sequence goes on from NW_028259150.1 coordinate 1,730,396, forward strand.
AAATTAAAGAAATGGAATTCAGAGAGTGCATTGTATATCGGCGCTGTCTTTTGGTTTCCACACAACGCGTCACGCAAGACGATTATTTTTCTCTCACCAAGGGCCACAGTTTCATAATATTGTTAAGTTACTTGTTATTTTTCAAAAGCGCAAACAATTGTGTTAAACAGTATATTGGAACTGTCGGCAATCAGCGAGTTAATTATTTCTACTACAACGATTGGGCCTATTAACCAGTTCCGGGAGGAAATTATATGTTCTAAAATTGTAATAAAGGCTCTAGCTGTACAAACCTGCAGATATTCCAACGATATTAACAGGTTGCACAGCAACAGAATATTCAGGATAAAAAGTTGCGTTGGATGAATTCGTTTTCTGACTGAAAGTGTTCATGATTTATAATCAGATTTTTAAAATTACTCGTGCTGTATGGTAAAGTGACTCACCACTCTAAATCAATTTAACACATTACGAAATTCCCGCGTAAGAAGTTATCAGAGTTCCAGCACCTGCAATTTACAGGGATGCAGGCAATATGATATAATTCTAGAACCCTAAATGTTAACCTGTGTGGAAGACAAGGCGGCCGTCGGCAGACACAGCGTAGGGCGCTCATCTAAAAGCTAAGATGATATTTATGACGGTCTATTTCACCTTGGACTCCACACCTCCATTGTTTACAAAGGCGTTGTTGGTGTCACGGACAACTTCAAGATTTATATATCGAGACGAGCACGGGGAGGGACCTCCAGAGCTACCAACCTTTACATTAGGAACAAGTTTGGAAACTCAGCTCCTCTGCCGCCCGTCTCCCCACTCTCATCACGAACCAAGCAACGGTGCAAAAGCCTGTAGATAAATCTAGTGCCGCTTAAGGCCTGAGTTTGTTGGCTTTGCTTTGCTTTGCTTTGCTTCTATGAGTATCATAAAGCTCTGTTAGCTCATTTGTTGTTGTCCTTCTCTCTTTCGAATCCCTTCCCCCCATTACTATGCCTCGCCCTTACACTCCCAGTCCTAAAGCTTCTAGGCTCCTGTATCAATTATGGTCGGACATTTGGCGCAATTAGCTATCTTGGATGTGAGGATAATTTGACAAGAAGAATGTCTCTTCCATTCTACAGGATATCTGCTGCAGACAAACACAGACGCTAGTAGCCCAATGTGATTAATTCTCTCAACAACGAATTATAATTGCTACTTTATGTAACAAGAATTGCTGAACTTTACAGGATACGAGAAACAGATTTTTGATGATTTGACGGAGTGGGCTGTATACCAACCGCAGAAAACTACGACTAAATCTAGACAAACTCACACTTCGTTTCTAATATAGAGCTCTACATTTTTTCTTTTTAATGCAATATATGTAAAGTCATGACAACTGAAAATTCGTTTTAAAATTAGGCAAACCTATTCAAATTTAGATACGAAGACAACAAATAGGCGCATACGATACCAAAGGAAAATAACACGATCCTCACTATTGCGTCTACTGAACCACTATTACATCAGTGCACTATTAATAAATTGTTGGATCCAACACCACCAGCGAAATGGCAATGTTCACTTATAAGGCTGACTCTAAATGAAATGAACGTGAACATCAAGGGATTCAACAAACAAGCACAAAATGAGTCATAACAGTGGAAATACACTGATTTCCGAAAAAACGCTAATAAATTAAATATTCAGATTTCAGGGCCAGCTACTGTTTACACCAGTAATCAACACCAAAACAAGGCTAAAGTACGAAACCAAGAAATGTGTCCGTCCCAGTCAATTAACAGAACGAGTACACGGTTTGGATTCGCTTCTATTATTACATAAACACTCAGAAACATTATATTACAACACGCTTGGGCCATTACATCCTCATACCTTGATAGTTATGTTATTATTTACTATTTATCGCTAGTTTTAAAGTACACCACATTCCGTTTCGTGACAACTATATAGGAGATTATCGCAACGGAACAACACCAACATAACATTTAAATTGTAATTTTACTCTCAAGTTCATTCACATTATCTCAAATTATACTATCTAAGCACTAATAAATTAAGATTTATTAATTTGTGTTCAATTTGATACATTCAGAATGTCAAAGCTACAACAGAAACATAAAATTCTGAAGACTGGCCGAAAGACGCTTGACTCTTGAGGGTACGTACCCTCGTTCTGCAACGGGGCACCGCGTTTAGCGTTCTAAAACACACACGCATTAATTGAATGAGTTGTTAGTACGAGATTTCTTACGGGCATGACATCAATTTAGTCGGGCGTGAGAGCACAACTTGACGGAGTTTTAGGCATAACCACTAAAACTCGTAGCGTCTTATTTATTGCAACGGCCCATGAAATCATGGACGACAAAGACGGAGAAGAAAGCGGGTAAACAGACGAGACTTCGCTTTAACGCCGCTGTGCTCCCCTCTCTTTCTTACGTGCGTCCCACTGCGTCACACTTCCAAAGCATCGAACAAATAAGAGAGAGGACACAAGATGAATTGGAAAGCCAAAATAAGGGCAAGTTATAACTTCGACCAATTGGAAGAGGATTTCCGAGATTCAATTGTGAATGCTACAGAACTGTGGTATGTAGCGGTCGCTGTGACGAATGGCACGCTGAAGTATACTCCAAGCTGTATTACAGTTCCATCCAACGATGTCGTGGACTTAACGTGATTAAGAGAACTGCTACGTGTCTGTGCTCAAAGTACACCTGTACTATAAAATACAGTCCAGAGGCCAAGAATGCACTGTTGATGACATCAAACAGAGAGACGCTCAAACGAGCCAGCACTGATGAATGTTTTGCGCACTTGCATTAAACTTGCAAGTTGAACGTTTCGTTTGTCGACTTCCAGTGGACAACAAGATGTCCCCACACCACGTATAAGTTAGTTTGGTAAGACCTAGATGAATCGTTCCAGATTCAATAAGGATCAGACGAGTTAGACTGTTTTATTTTCCGTCACAACGAAACTACTAAAGACTTGGATCCAGCACTACATAAATGTGTACATACACCGTACAATTTCAAGCTGAACGGACGTAAGTCGCAGCAGCATAATTACATATTAAATTTATGTGTAACTTCCATATTTTCAATGTTCTGGATGCTACGAGCCTAAGAAGCAATCTTACTTAAGATTCATTTGGGCTTCTTTTGGGGAACAAGAAAAATCTATAAACTATGTGAAGGAGCCGTATCTGACTAAGACTTTGTATCATCTGCAGAGGTTACAAAGCTTGGAATTAAGGGCCTATATGAAAGATAAGTGAGAAATAAGACGTGGTTGTGGCGTATTTTAGGCACCAATCAATCATCTGTTAGAAACAATAGCCTCTACAGCAAATCCCGAAAACCGGTCCAGATTCGAAATCTGTATGCAACGAATAGGCTCCAAGTCTGATGGATCACACTTTAAGTTTCACAAAGTTGATACATTTGTATACGCTACATTAATAAATCACAATTCAATGACGTTTTAATTTTCTACAAAGAGGTAATTGTTTTAAAACACGGCCAAATTGTTAACTTCATTTATTGTCGCTTATGACTAAAGCGTAACCTTCTGAAATCCATACCGTTAACATATTTTAACAAAATCGCTTTTATGCAAAGTGACGTCGCGACTCCTAACGTCGATCTGTACCGACCAAGTTTTCTCCATCTTGCCGACAGATGTCACAGTCTTACAAAGGTAGCTATAGCAGCGCCGTGCAATCTGAAGTGTAGAACGGCAAAACTAACAAGTCGATCTTCAGTACTTGGATCGCCTCCAGCGGAACAAAAATTAATACAATACGCAAAAAAATGTATAAACTGACATTTTTTAAACTTTCCAGTATTCGTGAAAAACTGCAATTATTTCGTCCATGTATAGACTTTCTGAAAGACGTCTTATAAATAATGTTGCACATATTGAAGTATTCTTAATATACAGTCTGCTATTTTATGAAGCGTTTTTTTTCCCACAAGAGAAGTCCCTGATGGCACATATAAGAATATTATTATGGCTGATGGGCTATGCCAAGGTACGTTTCACATTGTTTATTTTCTGCGTTATGTTTCGTAGACACGATATTCTGAGAGTTTCATCTACCCCGAAACATTGTATGTAGTCTAAAAACATGCAACTTAAGACTGGCAACGTATAACAATTGTACGATTACGTAATCTGCCTGATACTGAAAGAGAAAAACAAGCAGAATATTCAACGCTTTTAAGACTCCTTTATTATCGACCACTTATCCCACTAATAAAAGATCAAGATGAAGGCCAAAATATAAACCAGCGTGTGAATCATCCGTCCATCGATTCAAATGTATCTATAACACGTGTGAACTCCTACCATACACTTAGACCTACCTTCGTTTACTATTTATTTTCTACATAATGCCTATATTTAAATTAATATAGAATTCTGTGTTTGAGGATCTTAAGGTGATGAATATATCGACTGTGATTTTCTGGATTCTGATTCCGTGATTTTCCTCGCACGCCTCCGCCCACAAGACCACACGATATAACAACCTACAGACGTATTAACGACTTCATGGGAAATTAATCTTCGCTTGATAAATTTTCTCTAAGCGGAGGAATCTCAAGAACATTACTTTCGAAAAAGGAAGCGTCACTGTAGCTGTGCTTATATGGTGCTTACATGAAGACATAGTCCTCCAAGTCTGTCTACAAATTTTATTTGAATATCATAACATTTTGCGAAGAAGTAACAGCATTTCCTCATACTGAAAGCACAAAGCACCTTCAGTGTGATTAGAAAATTGACTTCCGAGCAAAGCATGCAATGTTTCTACAATATTAACACGCTACGGAAATACGTTAATTGTGTCAGGAGCCAACTTCTTCTACGTTTGCATGCAATAATAGTAAGAAATTACTTTTCTGTAAAGAAAATTAATTTCCTCCATACAAAATAACGTGGAATAAGATAGCTATAAACACCCGTTAGTTTTATTTTCCTTTTAATAAACAGTGCTAAAATACTTTTCGCTATATCCTTTGTCAATAAAAGTTGTTTCCTTGTTATGATTTCAACATCTACATGTGCCATGATACGCCTTTCATTTCAGACTTTATTGGAAAGAATGAAAGAAACTTCATAAAACAAATTAATCCGTTCCTTCTTTCTGAAAGAAAAGTGGTTTATGTACCTACATGTATGCATAACATTCTTGTGATAGTAAAGGTGGCAGTGCTTGTATCATCACTGGTTTAATCATAGGCTTACTTTAAAATAATAGCCACATATTTAGTTTCCAATAAATAAACTTCAAAAATTAACAGATATCCTTAAAAATTATTTCCACTATTATCGAAATCCGGTGATGCATCCTATTGTTAAAGCTAAAAAAATACTGAGGTCTTTAAAGACATAATTTAATCTGGCAGGATGTGTACGTACGAGATATTTTGCTTTCTAGGAAAAATGCCTTATCATCAGCATTTAATAATGCCATACATATTCTTTGGTGGTGAATAATATAGAACACTCTAAAATTAGAATTTAGTCTTTAGGAATCATTTACACTATACAGTGGATTCTGGTTAATTGGGGAACATCGGGACTAGAACACCTTCGACCAATTAAGCGGCTGCCCCAATTATGAGAAGTTCAACGTAAAGAGTTACAAAGATTTGTTCTTTAAGATTTATCCCAAATAAACGGCTGCCCCGATTAACCGATGACCCAATTAACCGGAATGAACTGTACTTTAATTCAAGCAATAATAATACACCAAGGATAGGCCTACTGAGAAAGCAATTCTAACATACGTTCTTTCTAAAAAATCATAACATAATTATATTTTAACGAAGAGACGGAATAAATTGTAACATTGTTTACAATTCCATTTTCACACCATCTTGTGGCTCTGAAGATGATTCTCTGATACATTTCCTAAAAAAGCGATTAAAGAGATATCTGTTGTTCCCTTTTTGGCACCACTTACGGTTTACAAAAACGCCACTGTTGAATGTATTTTTTTAAAAGTCGTATGACTGACATAAAATAGAAGTTTTTAGTATTCGCTCTAAAACACGCAAACAAAAGCAGTTTTCTTAAAACTTCCGTTTCAACTTGAAATTTAGAAAAATTCATCAGTAGACTTTCTAACCACCCTGTGGCTAATAATGAAAATCTGAATATTTACTTATAGTTTGTGGAACAGGTTAGCGAAAACAAATTCTTATTTCGGCCCCTTAATCACTGTTCTCTGCAGTTTTTTGTTTTGTTTTTTGTTTTTGTTTTTGTTTCTACACGTTCACTCGATGTACAAGCGCCTTAAAATGCGCAGCGGAAGTGTCCTTGTTATTTATTACATATCGAAAACATATCTAACTACCAAACTACCTCCATCGAGCAGAGGAATTCTTGAGAAGTCACCCGACTAGTCAAGAAATTCACGGCAGTTTACATAACTCGAAGGCTCATTACAACGTTGACAAAATCCAGACACTTCACCCTGTCCTCGCTAAGATGAACCCAGTTTACACCCTCTCGCCATACTTCCTTAAGATCCATTTCAGAGTTATTCTTCCATCTACATAATACATTTTTACCACATTTCTCGACGACCATCCTTACTCGACGCCATATAACCCGTGCGCTTGATGTGGTGCAGCTGAGTAATCGATGATGTATAACAATCGACTCAGAGCGTGAACATTTTTCATATGTTGCGCAAGATCACTCCACGGAATACCAGTCTACATTTTCTTAATCTTCTAAGTACTGTGAGGAACATAATGTTTTCAGCAGACTACGTCTTCTACAGGACTAATCCAGTGTCTCAATTTATTTGTAAAAATTACCTAACTGATGTTCTAAATGCCTAATTATTCACCTATTCATTTAAACCATTAGGCCCTATAAAACAAGGCTAACAAATGATTATAGTGTTACCAATATTAAATGTATGCAGTTATGAATCAGAAATGTTGACTGTACTTGACTAAAGTAGTAAATCACCATATATCAAGAGGAAAAATGACAGGTTCGGATAAGCTGTTGATCTAATACATAGCTGTCAGTCGCTATCAAAACAGCACGTTCGTACATAGAAACAGAATGCGTGTTGCAGATTACACTTGTTATAAATGTTCTGGAAAGTCATGGAGTCTCCCCAAAGCAGATAGGACCACGTTTTGCAAAAATAAAAATACTGAAGTGATGTTTCCTTTCTGTGGTAGTTTTATTTATGCCAGAAAGAGACAATGGTTATGCAGGCGTTCTATGCTTGGCTGTTGTAAAAGTCTAGTGTGCTCAATACTTAAGACAATCGATACTAAAGTAGTAAGAAAGATGTTATGTCACCTCGGTGGAATACATAAATTTCGTTTTATAAGTACTTTTTTGTCTTGTTGTATTTATATCTTTGGTGGTCAGTAAGAATGTCTTACGTCAACAGGAATTATGATTCACTTAGTCTCTTTTAAAAAATGTCAAAGCTAAATAAGACACATGTTCTTGTTATGACGTGTCAACAGTAAATGTAACTGCATATAAAAGTGTTCATTTACTAACACAGGACCGAAGAACTGGTGACATTTTCGGTCTTTCTTCGTCTTTCCAGAGAAATGGTGGGGTAGCAACTTGAATTAGACCACGAACGCTTTTTTCCCCTTTCCTTTCCAATTATTTACTTATCATCCGTTCATCCGATCCTATATCTTAAGCTACTGACAACGTTAAATAAACCACAAACAACAAGCTGGATTTTCATGGTATTACTTCAATACGTATTAATTTAACAAAAGTGTTTAAAAACATTTATTAGCATGCCTGTATATTTTTCAGGTTCTTATAAATAATTGTGTTATTTCCATTTGGAAATCTCAACTACCGTTAAGTTCAGCCGTTTAAAGCTGAATGACACGTAATGGCATTCCAACACCTCTTTAAAAAGAAATATATAACGGTTTCTGGGGATTTAATAAAGTCTAATTTAAACTTCATGATCTTGTGAAGGGTTTATGAAGTCCAGGAATACGATTCAGAAGTCCTTATATGCCCTTATACGCTTCACAGATTAATACTACAAGAACGAAGACAAGGTTCAGACACAGTTGAGATCTCTTCGATGAAAACAAATATATAGAGTTTACTAACAATTCAAATAAAAAGCTAGTATACTCATTTTATTCCATTAGAAGTGTCTGTAAAGAAACTTCCATAGGTATAAAATCATAAAAGTGTAACAGTATACCCGCTAACCACGTTTAAGATTGGGCGGAAGTAGGTATTGTGATTACTTATGGGAATGTTGTAGTGGAATTAGAGTAGAAGAAAGATATGGTACGTTTTCAACCGTCATGAAGAGGAAATGACTTGTAATAAACATATATGAAAGGAAGCTGTATATATACTAAATTAAGCAGCAGCGGACAGCCGACAACTCTCGTCCTCCAACTTCGGTGCTGAGCGTTCTTCATAGAGGTAAAACTGTCTTGATAAGACAGAGCACACATGGGAAACATATACAATATATTATTTGAAAAAACTGAAAGGAAGACAACTCGGGAGACCAAAACATAAATGTAAGCACGTTTTTAAAATGGGACATGAGTGTGTGGATCAGGAACAGGAGCAGTGGCGTGCTTTTGTGATCACGGTGATGAACATTCGGGGTAAGTAAAATGAGTGGAAATTATTAGCTTCTCAAGAAGGAATCTGTCTATTGACATAATGATCAAAAGTGCCAACATAGCCGTCATGCGAACTTGTGAGGTCGGAACCTCACTTCTATCGTAGGAAATGTGACAGATCGACGAGACACGTGCAAGATGTGTTAACGTACATTGTAGGGAAATGTAAAATAATACGGCGGCTGAGCGAGATATTATGATGCGTAAATCGTAACTGATGAATTATATATCTGTGGAATTTATACAGTCATAAAGCATACAGAAAAACTCGTTTTATTTAACTTGTTTATAATTTTCTTCAAAAGTAAAGTTATTCATATATATTTGAAGGCCGGTATAAAACATCTGTTGTTCTGAGATAATGTTGTTAATTCATATACATTTTATTGTTATTAACTTTATTACCTTCGTAGAATGTCGTGAGGCATTCCCCTTCTCAAAGCTTGCTGGAATATTTACACATCAGTTCAACTGTCGATGATTCAATACGTAACCTTAAATTAAAGCGAGATGATTATCCGTTCTGTGTCTATAATCGTTTGGTTTTGAAGAACCCAACACGTCTCAAACCTAAGAAGCCATTTGTTTAAGTAGACTTAGGACTCACTCTGCTTCTCGACCGTTGGTGTTTGGCAGAACGCGGTACTCAGTTATCGCTATCAGATGAAATTTACACAGAAAATCTATTGAACATTATCCATAGTGAGAGATGCAAACGCCATATTTCGCTTTCGATTTCAAGAGATAGGTCGTGACAGGACAGGAATTTTACACCGTCAATTATGACATGGAATGAGATTGGGTCTACTTTTTATATCCAAGATATTACGAGAGATAGAATTCATGCCATCGCTTTCTCTGACGCTGAAAATATTTTTGTTGCTTTGTTTAAACATTTATGACAGTGAATAAGAACGTCTTACAGTTATTATAAAAGGATAACAATGAATGTCACGGAACTACATTTCGGTTAACTTTCTAACCAGAGCTTTGCATTGGATCCTGGCCTAGTTCAAATTACTTTTTAATTGTTTAATGGAAGGACATGTGACCAGTAATAATTTATGTAACACTCTCATGTGGGCAGCAAGTGGTACTAGTTTTGTGGCTCGAAACTTTCCGACTCTTTGGTCACACCGCAAGTTACAGGAGTTGACGGCACGCACGTCATTGCGCGTCCTTTATTTGTAGAAACTGGCGGAAATTTCTTCCGTACAGTCCCTGTTTCATAAAGGCTTCACATACGTATTGACCGTACATTCTATACAATTCAGGTTAGAACACATAAATAAATGATGTAATCAATACGATAAAAATTTTAAGAATTGTAACAGAACGTTTGTGAAATTTAAGTTGTACAAAAACCGACTGCTGAAACAGCCTCGCTACAAAATCATCGCTTTATATCATGCAATAAAGAGACTGGGCCTAGACGAAATATTTTACTCTCGAAAGAATTTGGCTAAAATGATTTCACTTAAAGTACGCAGGTTATAAATTAATATCAAGCTCCCGGACAATGATTAGTGAACTGGAAGAGTGAAATACGGCTGACTTTAAACCCGAGATTAAATACGTGAGATTATTTCGGTAATTCAGATTAAATTCCCGGAGTCACAGAGGAAAAATATCAAACTGTAATGTTATTCTACTAAATCTATTGGATAATTTCGTCGGCTAAACAGCTCCTACTTTACACAGAAATGTACTGCGGGTGTCAACCAAATACCGGGTAATTTTACGAATACCCATACATTATTTTAAGTAATTACTTTTAAAAAGTAAATAAAACAAACCCCAAGCTGAAAAGTGGGTTATAATAATATAAATAACATTCTTAAGCGAATACAGTAAAGCAAAAAATACTTAACTCAGTTTAAACGGTAATAAATTTGTTTTCATTGACATGAACTTGTAAACCAAACGTCGCGAGCAAGTTCAGTCCACGACTGTAATCTTGAGACTTGCAAGGAATGCAGGAAGTCCGTAGCGTTAAAGGCAGACGCCATGTTTCCCCCTTCCTCCTTCACCCCACTTCCTCACCCCGCAATTCTCAAGATTACAGTCGCGAGCAAGTAGTGATAGGTTTGTAACCAAGTCAGTCCACGTAGGATTTGTGGTAGCCAGACAAAGCGACAATGTAACAGGTTTTCCCCAGTCATTCCACCGCTGCGAGACATTCATCTTGGGGATGGATACAGGACCCGTTAGAGGGCCAGTTCCGTAGAGCCACAGTTTTGCCCTATCGCAACAAGAACAGTCCTATTTATTGGCGGTGACATTAAGTACAACCCCGAAGTTACCAGGGTAAAATTTATATTTGACATAATGGACGGAACACGGCACCTACCTTTTTAGAAGGAGGTGGCGGCGCCTCTGAAAGTCTTGACGATGGATGCGGCGGGGACGTCGCTGACTTCCTGGTGACGACGCGGGTGGGGGGCAGTTCCAGCAGATGCTGGATGGAGTGACTCTGCCGCGTCTTCCGGCCGGCCATTCTGCACAGTACAGTTTTTTCAATTAAAATTACTCATAAAAGATATATGGCATTCATAACGTGACAATGGGACCCTGAAGTCATGGATTCTGATTGCTTTGTGTTTTCCCAAGTCGCGACCAGATGTCTACGACCCAGTTCTCGCTAATATTTCAATTGTTTTTCACTCAGAAAAAAGAAACAGAAATGAATCAAATAAGAAAACAACGAAACAAGGAAATAAAGTAAAGAAGAAATCAAGGAAATGTGAAAGACAAGAAAAAAATATATGTTTGATCTGAGGTTCTTACGATTGTGAAGATTATGTACTTCCGGATTGTGACGTCGTGTGGACTCGTAGGTCGATATCGTGGTTTCGAAGAAACACGCTGTCTCTGTCTTCATCCCTGAATATAGGGACAGTATGTTTCTTCAAAACCTTGGTATCCACCTACGAGTCCACACGACGTTACAATCCAGAAGAATAACATAATAATTTTGTTCGTCTAACACTCTGCTATATAATGTACCTGCAGGCTTAAATTGTTATTTGCAGGTGTATGGAAAATGTGTATTAGACAGTACGTTAATCTATAGGTAAGTTTTTCTGTATTGTGGCGAAACACAAATTTGCAAGATGCGTAGACCTACTAAAAGCAGCCAATAAATGTAGCTGTGGTCCAAACTGATGGAAGACTCTGTATGAGAAGAGGCGGGCTCAGGGTCGAGGTTAAAACCGCGGATACTGAATTCAAATCAGGCGATCACCCTGATGATTGAGGCAGCAAGGACCTCTGAAACGTCAGTAAATTTCTACCAGACTACAAGGCGCAACAACCCAGAAAATAACCATCTTCATTATTACGTTTTGCAGTTCAAAATCATGTTTTATGATCGAATATTTTATTAAGTTTTTGGCTTTTGTTAGTACTCAGAGGTCTGAGATTAAATTTTCTAGATCCAACCGAAATGTTTGCTTTACTCATTTGTTTTACAAGAGATTACTTAAAATTTTATTCTATTTGTGATTCTACTAAGTAACATTACATTATAAAATAGACTGGTTTGTATTAAAACAAAGAGCAAGCAAAGTGTCAGTTTTGTAAGTTATTTTTAGCGCAGATGATTTACTCTGTTTAAACAAAGATCCAGAACCCTATCAGAGAGAGCTGTAACGATGCCTTCCTTCACTGTTTCTTGCCCATTGGGTTTTATAATGGGTCTATTCTCATTCTCAGTATAAAAACGATTATTTCCGTGAATACCATTAACCGACTAATGTTTGGTATGTATTCATGGAAGCACTGACCAAATGTTTAAGTATTATTGATATTAACTTCGCATTTTAGAGCCTGGCAATATATCGATAAACATGTCACGAACTCCAGTCTACTTCTTCGAAGTGAAAATGAATAGGCTGAATTATATGCCAACTGTCGCATATGGATTTAATCGCAGCCTACCTTCAATATCAATAGATCTACTTTACACCTCACATAAAGAGTAAACCGTAACTTAACTGGGGCGAAACAGTTGTCGGAAAAGTGAAATGTCGATTCAGACAGAAGACATATAACAATACATTAATATTTTGTAAGTTCCGATGTTCGATGTGTGCACTTCTATTATTCATACATTTACTGAAATGATGTTAAAAGACTCAGTTTAGATAGTTCGTACAGAAGCGCGAAGTTATTGCTAATGTATTAGCCGTCTGCAATTTTAATTACATTCTAATAAATTTTAACCTCCATAGAAATGTGGCATTTTACATGATAAATAACTTATTCCCAAGAGAATCTTGAATCTATTCTACTCTCCATCTATTTATTGATAACAGCAACTTACTGTCCAAAATTCCTCAACGTCTTCTAGAGCTAAGAAATATGTACAAAACCAATTTTAACTCACAACAGAAAGAGCATGGTGACAGCAAATACATATTTATAACAACAAATTCTTCGAAGAATCTAACATGACTGTTTCCTTTAAAAGCTTTACTATACAGTTTTGTTCAGCAAAAATTACATATAAATTGATAATGAAACAATGTAGTGAACCATTTCTGTACAATTTTTTTTGGATTTCACAAAGTCACAGAATTCCCTTGTAATGTCTATCCATATATTTTTTCAAATATCTCCATTAAAAATTTCGTACGCCTATCTCTAATAGCTACTAAAGCTAAAGAGGGCCACCACATTGGGTTTTTTTAATTCCACAAAGTAATCCTTCAGAAAAGTTACATTTTCCAAGATCCATTCATACATGACAATTTACAAATCTACGTTAGTACGGCAGAAGTGAATATAGTGACTCCTAATGTAAACAATTCGTACAGCCGCCATGTCGGTAGTACTGACGACAGAACTTAAATATTAGTAAAGCTGAACGGCCTCTAGTAACAATCTCCTTACGATGTACGATGAATTTACATAAATTGATCCGGACACGTGGTGACACAGGCTAGAAACCGTAAGCGAGTGCCTTTGAAATAAAAATAAGGAGAAACTTCTTAATTTTTTGACAGTTGATTCGGAGTTCCAAATTGCCTATACAAAGCCGTAAAAAATTATTTTATATTCTTAACTGTACATTATCAAAAAGAGATTTTATATATCGTTGAATACGTGCATGAATGAGCACGATTAATTTTAAAAGACGTGTAATGAAGCTTTTGGCAAGAGAGAGACTGCAGGTCAAAGCAATAAGTTTAAAGTAAAAATTAATTATTTATAAATAATTATCATGTACATACTTAATATTTTAGTAATGAAAGGAGAAAATCAGTACGCTGTACATTATGAACTGAAACACAATGATCCACCTGAAAATTAAATCTAAAATCTTATTTTCCGATTAATATATTTATTTTAATTTCCTACACTACTCGACAAAGTTTCTAACAAATAGTTTTCCTACAATATTTTCTCCCAGGCTTGCGAGGTATTGTAAAATAATTATTATTGGCTTGCGCAATTTATACATGGAGTGCTTATGGTGATTACAAGTACCACTCATGTGAACACAGCTCTTGTAATACAAATGAGTAATGTAAATATTTCGGATGATCTAAAAATTTAATCTCAGACCTCTGAATACTAACAAAAGCCAAAAACTTAATAAAATATTTGATTATAAAATATGATTTTGAACTTCAAAACGTAATACTGAAGATGGTTATCTTCCGGGTTGTTGCGCAGTGTAGTCTGGCAGGAGTTTGCCGACGTTTCAGAGGTCCTTGGTGCTTCAATCATCAGGGCTATCTTCAGACTCACCACCGTGAAAACCTCAAATCCTACAATACATAATATTGCTCTTTTTTAATTTGTTCATCGTCTAAATTATAAACTTTAGGAACTACTGCTTTTCGGAAACTGGATTCTTTCTTCGTCTTCAGGCAAAAAGGGGGGGAAGGGAACAAGAACCCATTTAATGGGCCCCTGGTTGAGCCCGGTTCAAGTTCAGGCCAGAGACTAGCTGAACCAACAGGCAGACTATTTGTCCTATTTACCTGAAGACGGAAGCAGCATGCAGCTCCTGAAACGTTGTAATGTTATAACTACAAAACTTACACGATGAACATTTCCAAGAAACAACTTTACGTATTATAACGAAATCTCATCAGAGACCTTCACACTTAAACTACGATTTCTACTATTTGTTTTAGGTGTTTCTTATATGTACCCTATGGAGTTCAAGGCACTTAAAACAGAGTCATTAATTCTCCGAATCGTTCATTAAAGAGAAAACTTGTAAAGTACATAGTATTATGTTCTCAGAAGAGTAGTTATTATATCATCCACCACATGTGGTTCAAAGGGGGAAAATATAGGCTCTAAGAAGGACTGCAAAATTCGCTTGTCTACTGCATCAAGTGAGAGTACAGTTCAAGTGACCTTACTTTGCAAGCAGCAAGCAAGCAATCCATTATTCGCTTATTGACAGGTGTCCGACTCTCAAGTGCTGGTCTCTAGTACTCAAATGACAAATGACTATCGAACTATGGAATGGTGGTAGACCATGTAACTTATTCCTTTAAAAAATCCTAGTACCTACACATCTCCTCATAAGTTTCAATGTGACAGCAATCGAGACGAAGTTAAGAACAAGATAATATAAAACACCGTACACATGATAACGTGTTAAAATGACAGCACTCTCCTAGTTGTGGACAGGTTTAAAATAAACAATGTCCGTTGCATAAGACATATTCTTACATTTTACTTGTTTATGTACAAATCCATTCACTAAATGTATGTTGAAATGTTCAAATTTGAAATACGTCAGGTTCTAAAAATTAAGTGCATTTCTAGGAAGCCCTTCGCTACGCGTTGTTATTTATTGCTGTCCTGGAAGAATGCACTTTTAATTCAAATCTATAAATTAGTTGTGAAGGGTCAAAACCACCTTTTGCAAACACGTACTTACATAGAATTCAGAAACGTAGCCACAAATATCAAATTTACACTAAGAACACGAACGTATCAACAGCATTGGCGCCACGTAAAATGTATGTAAACTACATTTTAAAAATGTTTACATTATAGAAACCAAAAAATACGTATTTTATACCTGACACAGCAACGAAAGTTTTCTACCTAAAGGAGACGATTATTATTTGATTTTGTCTAGAGTGGACTTCGCAGAAAGAGACAATGCACGGATATTCGACTAAGTCGACAGCAGTAGGATTAAATTAGAACAAGAATAAATGGACACTTCAGGAATTTTAATCACTTCATGGAGGATGTAAGAAGTTTAAGCGTTTAAACTTCAAATAAAAAGTTGTTTGGATGTTATCCATCGTCTAATAAAATAATAAAATTTAACGACGTTTCGGAGATGGGACTCTATCTCCGTCTTCAGGTATACCTACTCTGTTGGGCCCAATCGATAGAGATAATCCCTATCCCCCTATCTCAATTTTATAATTTATTAGACGATGGATAACATCCAAAAAACTTTTTATTGAAATAACTCACCATCGTCACAAACTTTTAGATTTGAGATACGTTTAAACTTTGTTGATTTTATCTAAATATTTTAAGTGTATGAATAACAATCTCAAAGGCCTCTGAAATTAGTTCTCATGCGATACCAAAATTACATAATCAGTAAAAGACGAGGATTTTATTCTGCCTCTTTTCTCTATTCATCTTATAAAATCATAACTATATCAACTACACGTTTCATAATCGAAGCCTACACCTTGGAATTTACCTGAAGCTTTGACACAATCTACAACCAATAAATTAACTTGAATGTAATTTTCGTTCTAGGATTTGTGGTTTTCACTGCGGTGAGAACGAAGATGGCTGTCTTATGGATTGTAGCGTCGTATAGTCTAGCAAAAGTATAGCCCTGATGATGGAGGCATCAAGGACCTCTGAAACGCTGGTAAACATCTGCCAGACTATACGGCCCTACAATCCAGAAGACAGCCATCTTTGTAATTTTCATTGTAGCTTTTGAACTTCGTACTTACCCTACTTGTAATTATCTGTGAATATTTGTGTGTATATCAACGGGAAGTATGTAGAATACATATTTCCAAATAAAGAAATTTAACAAATTTTAAAAGGTATCGCTTTTTGGGTATTTCGTAAACGACTTAGCCTCGAATTGCCACAGTCTCGGGTAATGCATAAAATAAATTAAATCATGTTTCAAACAACATTGCATATACCGTATTCACCAGTAATTAATTCCGATATTGAAATACGATTTGTGAGAGTGGGATTACATTCTTTGAACATTGCCCATTGCCTGTATAAAACAGAGGCAATCCAACAGGTGAAACTTACATTAACTTTGGCAAGAATTTCTGATATGCAGACATTTTTTAAACGTTTTACTTCAAAATGTTAAATTTCAGAACTAAATATTTACTCCAGTAAGGCGTACTATTACGCAACGTTTTTTAAGGTAATTTTTCTGTACAAGAATGTAAAACAAATGTCAGCCGTGAGAACTTGTTTATCTTTCAGTTTGACAGCGGTAACTAATTAACCACATCAGCTAAGCACGTGAAATTTGGTATAGAAATATGAACATACGCTTGTAATATCTTCTGTAGGTCAAGATTTACAAGCAGGGCGATGGTGGAAAATTTTGAGATTTTAGTTTCCGACAAATTTAACGCAGACAGAATCAGTATGTAAATAAAAAGTCATTCCATACACTAAACCAATATTTGCTTGTAATTTAAGTAATGAAAGTTTACAGTATCTGAGGTTATAGCTTCGAATTACATGATGAGTATTTAATGACGACTTGAAAGGCCTCGTTTAAACTACCTATCCTGTAGGGAATGATAAAAATACAAAAAAAACTCGGTCAGCTTAGTCGGTAGCCAGCCTAAATTTAGCGTGAAATCTCCAGAATACGAAGGAGTGCTTAACCATTAGACAGAGATGTTAGGTAGTAATAATCCGATTCTATTTAATTTCTTTGTTGGAGTGTTTGTCAACAGAAAAGAAGAAGAAGAAGATGATGATAGCATATATAACAGTAATAACGTTCTGCAATCAATAATGCCAGATTCGACAGAATCATCATCTGCGTACGAGTCCATAACGCTAAGCCATGAACTACATTCAATTTTTTTGCTACATTGTAACGTTAAATACCTAAAGATAATTTTAACACCGCAAGAACTACATGATTAGGAATTTTTGAAATAGAAATGTGGGCTTTATGAGATCATCTCGGAACTTCTTGTATATTCAGCCTATTGTAAAAACTTTTATCACTGAGGCACAGAAGTTAAAAGCAAGAGTTGGATCGAAGTTGGGACTTCACCCAGTCAGTTGCTAAGAAGGAGTAAAAGTTATTCCTCTGAGAAAAGATGAACATTTCACATGCTGAGCAACAGCAGGAGCTGGAAGAGAAGTTTTATAGTTCCGGTGAAAGAGTGAGACACACGACACGGCATGCATATTTAATCAATCATCAGTTGCCAGTTATGGCTTGCTGCAAATGAACGGTAGCAATAAACAAGGAACAGACTTCAGTACTCGCTATGCTGTTAACATCAGCAACAAATCTAAATAAGAGGCAGACTGGAAGATCTAATTGACAACACAATACTGATCAGTAGAGGCACGAAATAAAAATTCATTTGTGTTTAGCCTAATGATAATAGCTTAATGACCGAGACAAAATAAATACATTACGATGAATAATAACACTGACAAACGAAAAATAAAACACTGGATAAGTTGGAAGACTCGGATGGCAAGAATGGGAGAAGACTCAGTTCTAAACTATTCTAATGCTCTACAGCTATATTTGAGGGGGGGGGGGGGGGACTAAAAATAAAAAAGAAGTCAAAATATGAGACGGGAAGACAGAATATTTTGAACCGAATGATAGCAAGCATTCCCTGATTTAATCTGCTCTTGATTTCGTCATTAGTGTTATTCTGACTTATTAGTATTGTACCCAAGTACTTGAATTTTGTCACATTTTCAAACTATTCACTATCTATCCTTATATTCTAGTTCTGTCCTGAATTCTGATGCCGAGGCACAATCTTATATTTTCCCCTTAAGATTATTTCTGTGTTCGCTTTTATATCATTTATATTATCACCCAACAGGTTAATATCATCAGCATAGACCAAAAGCTAATGTGTCCCAATCAATTACAAACCGCCCTGATTTACTTGAACTTTCCTGATGGCATATTCTGAGGCAAAATTGAAAATCAGCGGCGACAGAGCATCTGTTTTAGACCATTCTGAATAGGGAATGCATCTGGCAAATATTTACCTACACGGTAAATACTAGATAACTAAAACACTGAACTACGTTCGCATATTTTGATTAATTTGATCTTTTCAACTTTCGGGTATAGTAACTGCGCACTTACCACATTATATTTGCCGTATTTCTATTACTCTAGAAAACACAGCTCGAAATACACTCTCATAGATAAAAGATAAACTTAATGGCATATTATAAAAAAATAAGTCTGCAAAAACCGAAGTTACGACATACGAGACGAACTCTGTCCAACTAGCAATATTACAGAATCACCTCAATATAAATTGAAAGCAGTTATATTGACACACACTCAACCTCAACCCCGCCCCACTGTAACCTTAACTACTCGTTATTCTAGTAACGGCTTAACAAAAGATTTAGGTCAAAGTCTCCATGCCAGTAGCCATCTCTTTTTCATTCTCTTCTTCGTCTGACTTCACTTAATACAGAGACTTACAGAAAGGAAGTGATCGTGACCCATTTATATAAACGTTGAAGAACTCAACAAACAGTGCAGCAGAAAATTTATTCCGCTCATTCAGCCTATCACCACCTGTTCCAAAACCTGAATAATTCTATAAATCTTTATTTAGAATAACTTTTCCTAACTTGGAAAGCCTGTCTAACTTGTCATTTCACTTTCAAACTTGCCTGATACTACCAACATCTTATGTTCGACGTCTAAGGTCGATGTATAAGTACTATGTCAATGCGAGACTGTTTGGTTTCTTTCACGAGGGTGAGACAGAAGACAGAGTAGCTGCTTACAAACTTCCTAAGTACTTTCCACGTCAGTTAGCTTCATAAGAATCACCCAGTTTGCAGAAAAGTAAATGGTTAAGCCACCGGCGATGGAATGGCCGTTGATGCGTCCTAGAATTGGCCTTCTAATAATCCGAAGTTACGTGTGTCTACAAAATAGGATATATGCGCACATACGCATGCTAGGAATACCGTTTTAAAAACGGCTACGAAATACGAACAAACGTCAGCTAAATTCATGAAGGGAAGAACGATAAAAGAAAGAAGACGATCAGAAGTTGTCGAATACATTAACAAAACGTGCAGTCAACAGATATATGTGTTGTGTTTTTGACACTGACTGAGCAAAAGTTAATAACTTCAAGCAGTATGGTCTCTCTTGACGTTTATTATAGCAGCCTGCAGAAATACACGAGACGGCTAAACAAAACCCGAAAACAAAAATGTTACAGATGTATTTCCCAAGACATATCTGCCTGTACGTTCCATTCGATGTATCAACACTTATGCCTACAATATTTGCTTTGTAACATTTGCTGACCCTTACAAGAGAAATGGAAATATGTTCGCTTACAGTCGTGAAAGTTTACTACTGTCATTTGACTATAAAATCTATCAGATAAAACCTCAATGCACAACAAAATACACATGGAATAAAATATTTGTCTTATTAATAACTGGAACTTCTGAATAAAATATTGTTGTGTCATATATACATGCAACAAAGCCATTCATTCATAGCATTATGATAACTCGAGTTTAATTAGCCACATACAGCGAAATAAACCCACACTGCTAAACTTAAATATAGTTATTTCAAGCCACATTTTATCTAAATCAAAGTGATTCGTGAGAAGAAACACTGAAATACACAAAAAATTACTTCTCCATAAGGCATTCTTATTTTATGTACGTGCACATTATGCCTGAAAGCCAAGTATTTCACTCCTCATAGGGATAATATTGATGTTAAAGAAATGTTGAAATAAATTTATATAAATTTAATTTGTGACAGCATAAAATTGTTAGTGTTGTCTTCTGGCTTGTAACACAGTTTGTACTTTTCAGTCGATGCCAACCTTTTGGAGAAACATACTTTCTCGATCTCCAGGGTTAAAACTCTTTGTAGGAACATACTATTTCCATATTTTGCTCTAAAACCTTTCGGAGTTACATACTGTGATAAATGGTAGAGATAATTACGATTATACTTCTACTAAAATGTGTTTCTTTGTTTATTACTCTCAAATTTGATTCCTGTTTGGTCTACTTTATTATTAATAAATTGAAGACTGACATAAAATTCAGCTCGTATTTCGAAGGAACACTATTGCAGATAAATCTGTGTAACCTTTGGTGAATAAATTAATATCAACCCTGCTATATGAATTCAAGTGGTAACTTTTTTTAAAAAAAAGGCTTCTCCTCATAGTATTAGCTGGGGACGTCATTACGATTGGATAGACACAGTGCTGAAATAATTTCCTTCACTGACACACCATGGTTTTAAAAATGCGAATGTTTTGATACGCAGAGCTGGGCCATCTGAAGCATGAAGGATATTTTCTCACTTTTTCGTTCGGCTTTCCTTCTTTGTCTCTTCGACGAGTTTCCTTTTATTCTAGAATCACGTAGTCTACGCTAATTAAAAGAAAACAAGAAAATGCATTGTTTATACTGAAAAAGTTCTGTGCTCTGCATTCGTCTTTTCTCGCTTTTTGGCTTCAAGGACGAATAAATATTAGCTTCTTACTTCGTCTGAAAATATATATTATTTCATTACACTCTATTCTAATTGTCATTAATGAGACATTTTTAAATGTAATGTTGTTATAAAAATGTGATTTTAAATAATACATGTAAGTTTTTCTGAAATAAATTTTGCGAAATTAGACTACCGAACATCGCGAAGTGACCACGAATGGAAACAGTACGGATTTGGATGGAAGAGGTTATGACCTATTTAAAGACATTTAACCGGACCGAGCAGAAGTGTAAAAATCCTCAGTCAGAATAACCAGCAATTAGGCCGAGAGTGAAATCATGTGCAACCCGAACAAAAGTCTAAAACGAATATAACTGTGGTTTGTAAGACTTGAGGTTCTCACAGCGGTGAATATGAAGATTTCTGTCTTCTGGGTTATTGCGCTGTGTAGTCTGGTCGATGTTAACCAACGTTTCAGAGGTCATACTGCCTCCGTCATCAGGGCGATGAATATGCCAATAGGGTGTGGGGAGTTGGATTTTATAGGCAGGGAAGTGAAAGGTGTAGCCTGCCCCGAGCCAATGGGAGCTCCCATTGGCTCGGGGCAGGCTACACCTTTCACTTCCCTGCCTATAAAATCCAACTCCCCACACCCTATTGGCATATTCATCGCCCTGATGACGGAGGCAGTATGACCTCTGAAACGTTGGTTAACATCGACCAGACTACACAGCGCAATAACCCAGAAGACAGAAATCTTCTAACTGTGGTTTATTCCCTTGCTTTGTGTTCGTCAGGGCCCAGGCTTTAATCTTGAGTCGAAAGGCAGATATGCTAATTGAGAATTTCTGTTGCTATTGCCAGTCGCCGCAGGAAAATGTGTTGATAGTGTTTTAAATCAGACAAAATTCATCAGTCTATTAGCCTTTGATTAACTTTTCTAGAATTTGTCGCTATATAATCTGAGCTATTGAAAATATCGTTAAATAAGCAAGCGAAAGACGTTGGTAAGTAGCAGTAAAGCGGCATACAGTTAATCGACTGGTTCGTTGCTTGGTTTATTTAACAGAGTTTTGTTAACAGTTTGGGTTTCATATTGTCGAAATGTTGGATGAATCCGAAGAAGTGGAAGGATCATGCAGAAACCGGTCTGAAAGTTTGTGCCTTCACAAAAATTCTTATGAAGTGTCAAGGCGGCAAGTATGAAGATGACTGTCTTATGGTATTCCAATTACTATATGGCGCAGTATATCAGAATATAGTCAGTCATCTTGGTGAGAATATCAGTCAGGTTATCCTGTGGGCTGGGTAATAATCCTAACTCGGTCAGCGATATTTGACCATTTACTGTTAAATTTTAGAAGCACAATGCATAGCCTTGGACTATATGTAATTTATTACACGAAACAAACATTAGTTTAGAAAATTTATAGCTGTAATCTGATGACAATGATCATTATTTAGGCTGGAAGCCGTTTGTTGTTAAACCTGCTTTCATAAAGAGCACAAAATACAATGCCGTGTCCCATTCTCCGTTACTATTTTTTCGGGATTTGAAATGAAACAAATAGTCAGGCACAGGATATTAAAATAAGACTTCTTGGCTGTTTTGGATGCTATAGAATCCGTATTATCTTAATCGTTAATAATACATGTAATAGCTAGTATTTTAAAAAAACAGACGGAAAGGTAAGGAAGCAACTAGTACAGCCATATAAAATGAGGTTAAGTGATACAAGTTTCAGACACTGTGAGAACAGAAACGTTCACACATACCTGGTTATTGATTAGTCTTCTGCGGTTACGTAAGTAGTCGTTTCAAGATAAAAGAAAAGTAATTTTGAAAGCCAGATTTGACAGGAGAAAGCAAACACGATTTTACTAACATTTACCTGCGTTGAAAGTATTACGTAGTTTTATTGCAAATCAAATTACTAAAATCAGCAAAATAATTTCCTCTGTCATTAGATACATTTGTTTACTTCTTACGCTCTCCAACATAAATGTGTCCATGGAACCGATCTGTTTAGCAGTCCGTCCGCTTGTTTATCGTCACAATTCAACCATTCGTTTAAATTTACTCATACATCAGATTATTGGCCTATCACCTTAATTTTATGAGAGATGTTTTTATGATGTGATGTGTGGGGGCACGTTTCTGAATCTGTCCTCTTTTGAGCCACATTACGAATTTTAATAAAGAAAATTAGAAATTCTTTGATACACACTGATATTTGTAGTTTAAAATTCACAGCCATCAATACTATGTCAGCCGTGCAAACGTCTGAGGTGGTTGGAGTAATGTTGTTTAACGAATGGTCCTAGTGAGAGAGCGTTTAACACATTTTAAAGCTGCATTAAGGAAGCTTTGGTAAAAAATTAAATAATATTACAGTCACATAAATCGCATTCTGACTAAAAACAGAACTTCAGAGTTAAATCAGAAAATTCTATATAAATATAAATGACAAACCCAAAATGAACCATGTGCAGGAAAACTACTATGTTAAGAGTTAATGACATCACGGTTCTTACTTTTATAAAATTTATTAAGGGGTCGACTTTGCTGGAAATAATTATTCATAGAAAAAAACACTACTTTGACAATCGCCTAAAACTCCTCTGAACTCTCCACTTGGGTAAGAAGCATTTGAATATAATTACCGTCGTTCAGTTCAACACAGAATTAGTCTTTTTCCTGCAGACAATTTCAGAACTCCCACTACAATTTATTTTCGAAATGAAACAGATGTAGAACAAACTACGTAACTGGGCCTATATTCGTAAAATCTACATATTACCTGACGCATGAGTTGTTTGAGAATTTTCATTTCTCTGTGATTTTGATATTTATTTATTTGTTTATTTCATATCAAAGAATTTTCGATTTTGTGATGAACTCTGAGGGAGAAATTAACACTGGAAATTCGTAGAGTACAGTAAGTAATATGAGTTCTCATTTGACTTATTTACTTACCCTACATTTCTTTAAATCAGAAATATTTTAAGCAGACGACGTAGATTTAATGGCATGAATAATTATGACCTATTCCGAGAATAGATCGTTTAAAAATAGCTTACAAATGTTGGATTTAAATTCCATCTGTAAAGTAAGCATTGTTCTGAACTCATACGAATATAAATCAAATTTGTCAACTTCTTGTGAAAATCCGAATGTCAAATGTAATCAAAACCCACTGGGTACTTCCAAAAATAAAACATGTGGAATGGTGGGCAGATAGACGCAATTCATTTAAGATACTGCATATTTATTTTAGTTTTTTGAAACAAAAATAACATTACATTTGTGAAACTGACTACAGGACTACAAATATTTCTTGTCTATCTGTCGATTACTCGGATTATGTTACCCACATCAGAATATATTTACAATGGAGAAACATAAAGAGAAAACTATTACTGGTTGCTACACTGCAAATTGTCGGTGTGAATTGAACAACGTGATATAATAAACGTCCTCAAGATGAAGATGGTATTGTTAAGCAAGTAATAAATTTGGTTGTGCAAAACACTTTGAAACAGAAAGCGTTACCAACAAAAAAAACTTGTAAAAACATTCAACTTCCCGTCATATAAATGTTAGAAACAGATCTATTCGAAATACATTTAATTTTTTAAGATAAGTGAGATTCTGTAATCACATTTATTTCGCAACACATCGTTGAAATTCTGTGTACTTGTTTATGTGTGAGGTGAAAACATACTTGTAAGTGTAAGGAACTACTTCTGGCAATGAATTATAACGTCCTGGCAAAACGACACCAAAATACCCCACTACTTTCCCCTGCTGCGTGTTAATCAACTTCTTTCATATTCTGAAAGTATGCTTTCTTAACGTGCAAATTAACATTATCAAACTTTCTGCCTTTCTATGTCGCAACATATTTTCTTTCATGAGGTTCTGCAACCAACCAAATGTACACATTTCTCGTCTTCCTCTGTGAAGTTGTTTAGATCGGTAACGAACGTTTGAGGCAAGTAGGTCTAGTTTATAGAACTGTATAGAATATACAAGGGGACAGTCCTTCTAATTTTTTATCCAAACGTATTGCTATTTTTTATAATAGTATTAATTAAGGCACAAAACTTGTGAACTTTATTTACCATATATTTCTGCGCACCATAAAAACCAGGTGTTAAATAGCGACATGTCTCTCACAATAATGTATGAACTCAAGTCAAATTTCAGTTTATTGAATTGTCACATATTATTGATCGGATGTTCCTTCGAGAAGTTCTTTCAATTAACTATGACCTAATTATTCAGCAGAAAGTTTAAAATTCCTATCAGAAATTCCCTGTCACTATATCAGGCAATATGTTACTTTAACAGCAATTCACATCACAAACACCTAGACAATATGAAAAAAGTTCGGAAGAGGATAAAATTATTTCATTAGCAAATTCCTTGCTAGAGCGATAAATGCCACTGGAAATTCTTCAATTACCGTACGTGTGTTGACACGTTCCTTTACAAAAGATGAGATTCACTTACGAATCATCTATAGTTTAATACGACTTACTTTTTTAAAAACTTAAATGAAAACTCTTTCGCGTACATTTTATGTACTTCTAGTGACAGTGTGCAATTTATGAAATGAGAAACAGCAATTTAAGAAGCAATTTAAATCTGGGAGTGAGACACAACATAGTATTAAGGTCATGACTGATGTAAATTTTTAGACATTTAAGTCGAGACGGGGAGCGTATGGTCCTGCACTTATCGAACCTTGGAAATGGGAGTTCAAAACTTGGTAGAAGTATGGATTTATGTCCATTATTTTCGTGTTGTGCTGACTTGCGATTGCCCGCTTCCTCTTCGAAGAGTCTTACGGAATAACTATAGATTAAAGGTTTAAAAGTTAATTATAAATCGTAAAAGGCAAGAGACATAATCCGTAAACGCTAAAGGAGTTTAAGAAAGCGACTGTGGATATACAATATATCATGTAATAACACACTTAATTGCTTATAACTTTATGTACTGCCATGATTTGTATTCAAATATAGCGTTACCTCATTAACATGTCAGTTATACAGAATGGTGTAAAAGTCAGGGCACACTAGCCATCAGAGGCTAAAACGTTGTATCAACGTGGAAGGCGGGCATGAATATTTAAAGTAATAGAATGTTTAAGTATACGCTTGTAAAGATATCTGTAAGCTCAGACATGAAAAGTAATTAAATTAAACACAAATCTTAAGGAAATTGTTTTACCACTTTCCACTTCTGTTCACATTTTATTTGAAAACCTGCCGTGAAACACCTGTTATGGAAAATAAATGTACTTAAATACAAACCACCAAGAAACAAGCGAATGCAGCCCGTAACATCTAAATAAATAATCAGCCAAGCCGAAAACCGATAACTTCACCTGAAACTGTCCAGATCTGCCTCCAGTCAGCTTTGAAGTTATTTCAAACTACTGCAGTGCCTCTGCGAATAAAAGATATTGATTGGTTTTGTATTGGACAAAGGACAAGTTCATATTTATTGTTATACGCTAAAATTTCTTTTCTAAATTGCCTATAGTAATTAAGTAATCGAATCAAATTAAGATTTCTAGTCAGATATCGTATGCAGGCCACGGTTACACGCACGTTTACAATTTTGAATGTTGATAAAAACATTAATTGGTCAACTTGGACACGTTGTGGCTTCGAGGTCAGTATTGATTGTGGTCACGATTTTACTCATAGAATTTATTTATCAAAAATGTTTCTATAACTGCGTTGTAGCAAACAGTTGACAAAGTTCAAAGACAGCGACAGACGAACTCATTCGCGGGTCGAATAAAAAAGTTTCCCCAACAAACTTTTAGGGGATTCGAGAGGATGGAGGGGCGGTAGAGGAGAATAGAAGGGGGCAAGTCCGGAGCCTGCATGCATAATGTGCGAATGTGGTATGAGGGGAACAAGTACAAAGTCGAATAGAACAAGCAAAAGTACAGCACTTCCCAAATGTCCGTAAGACTAATGATGTAAGAAATAACACGCGTAGTTTAACGGGACAGACAGCAATGAATCAGATGTCCAACATTGCGATGGAAATTTAGATTAATTAAGAAAGATGAGGTCCCAATCGAGGTTAACCTAGATGTCAGTGGCGTCGCCCCGTCTGGAGTGAACACAGCGTGACAGTGACAGCTACCTCTTGAAGGCCGTATCACAGTGAACGTCTTCCAAAACTATCGTACACTTATGTAACACAGGCACATATTCACTCTGAATAATCCGTGGTACTCACCCCAAGGAAAACAACCTTTAGAACCAAGACACAATGCCCGCAGACATGTAAACGTTAGTTTTAAATTGCCCCTAATGCAAATAGTAACAGGTCAAGAGATAGTTCTTCCACTTTGTTCCAAGTTTGGGAGAACAAACGTGTGTCATAGTCAAGTTGATGGGTAGAAAGGGGGGTATGAAGACGGAGTTGAAAGGTTAAAAGGAGAGAAAGGATAGAAAAATGAGGAATAAAGAGAAGGGATAAATGGTTAATAAAAAGTTTTCAAGACTCTGCACCGTTTGTGAGCATGATCCAATATGGCTGCGCTTTGTAGTCGTACAAACGGGAGTCCGCAACGCGCAAGTACGTCCGGCGAGAGAGAAAGATGATACGGGGGTGAAAGAGGTGAAGGGATGAAAAGTAAAATCAATAACTCATGGCTACCACTACCAACAACCACCAGCAGGAACACGGGGTGCTAGCGAGCGGGGTAAACGAGCGAGGATCTCATATAGGGAAGGAAAACAAAGGTTTCCATTTCCTAAACTTATACAAAAACTAAAACTCACTTATCTGATTCCCGTAATTGTGTTATCTGTCTTCCAGCATCTTCACTGAGTCTTCCTCTTTCGAGCGTGGGGGCAAACAAACAAAAAGAAAGCAATCTTATCACACGTAATCACTCGACACTTATGACATCTTGGAGTAAATTCTCACAATTTGAATGTTCCTAAAACTCACACACACTGTCACAAACTAATACGCGTGCGCCTTCCAGTATTCCCCCCGCAGTATGACGCCGCCACCGGTCGCCGGGACGCTTGTTTCATACAAACACTCGGCCTCACATATGGCGCACGTCGCCCGCCCAACACCACAAAACTTGGACTAAACTTTTTCCCCGACGTAGACCGACGACTCAATGCCCCCTCCGACGAAAGAAGAGTAACAAGCGAATCTAGAGGAGAGGGGGGAGGGTTTACAAAAGAGGGAGGGATAACAGAGAGACAAGAGAGGATAAAACTTCAAATGAGAGAATATGGAGACAGAGAGAGAGAGACACACACACACGAAGCGATGTTAATGTTGGATAAGAGAGGTTAGAAAGAGCTAACGAAGAGAAAGTAAGTGAGAGTGTGTATTCAAAAAGTCGTGTTGGGGGTGGCGGAATGCTGCTGCTGTGAGGGAGATTCTGGTAGGGAGGTTTTAAAAGAGGGAAAAGTTTTCGCAAGTAGGAATCACTTTGCCATTCTAGCAAGTCCTTCGTTCTGTAACCAAAGGAAATGAAGTTATCACCTGTTTCTCTGCCCCGAAAACTTTACCACGTGCTCCAATCTTTTGAAGCCCAGTGGTAAATGTATCATCTACTATAACACTCACTAACTCTGCAATATGCAAATATTGTGTACGAAACCCATGGGTGTTTATGGTCTGGTAACAATGAGGAACATTTTGAGTTCGGTTTCCTGCAACTTTTGTACGAGAACGTCACACTGTTTTCCAGAATTTGTCTGTCAATTTTTCGTTATGGTGCAGATATATAAATTAGTATTTCCTTTGCGAAATCAGTTTAAAATAACAAACTCTATGCTTGGTTGTGAAGTAATGGTAAGTACAGCGCATGTTTATACGGGTATGCTTCGCTTCACAACTGAGTTCATTCATCAAACACCATCCAAAGTTCATTCAATGCTGATCTTCGTGTTTAACATTATTAAAATTTACCTATTATTTATGACATATTACACGCATATATTGGAGTCGTCGGTGTTAATAATATCTGAATTTTTATTGTGTAACAATCTTTTGTACGACAAGCCCTTTCAACAAAATTTATCAAAGATATGTTTAACGTAAATTACGGGTTCTAATGAACAAATAAAGATCAAAGAAAAATTCGGTAATTCAGTTATCGTACATTTATTTCCGTCTACAGAATTCAATCTATGAAACATATGATTGTGTATATTTGGTTACATGTTCTGTCATACACATGATACTCAACATACATGAAATCCCATATTTAAATTTCATAAAAAAATCCTCTTCCTAAACTGAGCTACTGAGACTCGACCTAGTTACCAGCCTACTAATTTCTGCGTGTTTTATAAAACAGAGCCTCAAGAATACTCTCCATCATATTTATTCTCTATAAAAACATGTGCCTGGTACAAATTTGTAGACACGACTAAAATTCAGCGTATATCTGAGTTCTGTGCTGTAGCTGTAATAAAAAGCCACTACTATAAGTGCTGTGTTATCCTGTGAACGTTATCCTCTCCGAATGAGTTCTAGCAAATCTGGTGGGGATCCATAGTTTTAGTAGTAACTCTGAATTTAAACAGTTAAAACGGTTTAACCTGTAAAGCTAAAGAAACAGGAACTATAGGATATTACGTATCGTTGTCACATAAAACATATTTCACATGGACGCAAATTGTCTTACAGCCAAGTTAAAAATGTACTCACAGCGTAATAATTCCTGCGCATTCCTTATGTTAACAGCTGTTTATAACAGAGATGCACACAGACACGTAATTTGGTCTTTATGCGAAGCACCCATCATTTTTGACTGATTCTAACTAAAATTCGAATGCGTAAAAAATATTTGGTTAAAATTCTCCAATAATTAATTCAGTGAAAATCCACTCAGCAGTTCTCGAGTATGTTGCATGCAGGCAGACTGTCGGCAGACAGGAGTGGTGAAGCTAATGGGTGAAGGTTTCTAATATTTCCAAACTGACCGCAAAAATTGGAAGGTTATATTTATGCAAATATTAGGGTTTTGATCTTCAGTGGCTTTGTGGACCACACACATCTATTCCTTAAAACACTTCCTTTCGGAGCCCAAATTAAAAACCTAAAGCATTCTTAATCGACTACTTCAGGTGTTTTGAATCCTTCAGGTATGGGGATTATGGGTAGACTCACGATGACAGGGTGAATATTAACCTTACAGTATTGGCTTGATCTGTTCCTAGCCTATGGCAACGTAACTCGCAGCATTGTCTTGAAGGAGTTAAATATGATTTACCTGCGAAGGATTTATGTCTGTAGCATAGCGACCTCCAGTGGCTATTAATGTGACATGGAATCCAGTTCTGAACCTATGTAACTAATACAACGTAAAAGTAGTTTCGGATTATTGCTATATAGAAAAATAATAGCTCATAAGAGTTCAGTAAAATGTTTCTGTATAGAAGTAGAGCAACCGGAAATCTCCCTTTTTTAATAAAATAGTCATCACTTTCATTGCTGAGTACTGTAGTAAGGCGTGAATTAGGCACTTAAATGTCATTTTATTTTGTGCGTTTCCTTTAGACTCTTCAAGACTCTAGAACAAAATTTGGCTCTATTCATCATGCACGGTGGATGAAAATTAGGAGGTCTAATCCGTCAATTATAATTGGAAGGCATGTCCGTTAAGACGCGATGTTCGGTGTGCATTGACGCATGCAGCATATCAAATACAAAATTGAATACAGAAGCTCCAGTAATTATCACTAGCACTAATAAATATAGGCCTATACCAAAATACGGCATTTTCAGTGAAATAACAATAATAACTAGAATTGATTCTCTAATAACGGGCTAATGATAAACACATATGCCTAATTTAAATGGATTTAACTGCACTCAGAACTAAACCATAATAGCTGAAGTCATTCATGACTAAGCAGAAGAACAAAAATGAGTGAGACTTTCGGAAACAGAACAAAATAAATCATTAAGAGGTGTCCATGCGCCAACGGATTATGTGTATGGGAAGTGAACATAAAGATCCACGCATTCTGTACCTCAGCACCCGGCATTTGACTGGAGGGACTGAGGCATATGCAGTCTCCAGACAGAAGAATGTGCCAGAGACTGCGCTCCCTAATGCCATGAACAACCTCACGATTTCGAACGTCACTGCTGATTTTAGGCAATTAAAAAGTACGAGGTTGGGATGACCCCCAGTGGCACATTCTAATGTAAAATGACGTCATAATGTGTCAGATTATTAAAATAATTAGCAGCGTGGACACCTACAGATAGCCCAGAGATCTCATAAGTTTATCGTTTTTCTTAGGAAAGTAAACCAGGCGATCAAAAATCACACTCTTCTGCTCTATGTTACTGTTTTACGTTGTATCGCTCTCATCTGCACTGTATTAAAACTTGTTTGACTTCACAATCAGAATTGATTGAAATAGCATCTGTCCACAGTTTACCAACTGAAAATATCAAATGGGGGTCAATATGTTAGTCAGAAGAAGGCGTTTCCTACTCGATTAATTATTTAAACATTTCGATAGAAATTAAAGTGCGTACATAATAAAGAATGATGAAAGAGTTATGACATTGTAAGACTTGAGGTTCTCACAGCGGTGAATATGAAGATTTCTGTCTTCTGGGTTATTGCGCTGTGTAGTCTGGTCGATGTTAACCAACGTTTCAGAGGTCATACTGCCTCCGTCATCAGGGCGATGAATATTCATCGCCCTGATGACGGAGGCAGTATGACCTCTGAAACGTTGGTTAACATCGACCAGACTACACAGCGCAATAACCCAGAAGACAGAAATCTTCAGTTATGACATTTATCGAAAAATATGGACAAAGATAGGAAGAGAAAGCACGAAGGATGTAATATTGAATAAAGAAGCTCAGTTCTGTCATCCTGGAAAGGGAATCGACGTAGGAAGAAACTGATAGCTTATAGATGCAGAAGATGAAAAGACTGTACGATTCATATGACGAATTTCAGCCAGTTATACGTAGAAATAAGTATACCTACACTTTGCTAGTAACGTATAATCAGTACAGTGCGTGGCAGTCCGCCGAATTTCAGGTGCTTTAGTTACTATATAAAGGTTATGACTGGGCGTATACAAATGCATTCTCTTAAGAGACCAATACCAAACACGATCAATTAAAATGGGAAAATTAAGTGTATGACGTCATAACTGTAGTGACAAAAATTATCATACTGCTAATACTTAAGAGTTAAAAAATCGAGTACTTGAAATAAATAAAATTGGCGTCACTTCTGCAGTAAATTGTGTAGTAGGATTGATCGTGTGCAGTGGGGAAGGAAAGTTAACAGCGCATTTATTCACTTAGCCTCTAGGTTTCGGTGTGGAAATACGGACACTAGCGGTAATAAAATGCTGGAGTTCCTTGAATGTTATGGAAGCTTGCGTATATTAAGGAGTACCACTATGTGGCAAGAAAAGAGTGAGGCACGTAATGAAGTGCTTAACGAGTTTACACAAGTGAAACTAATCGCTACGAGGGACACCGTGGTTCGAATAATCAACTCTATGCATTCAGAATTTCGCAGAGAGTTGAACAACGTAAGAGCCTCATAACGATCGGGAGCCTAATTATATGATTCTTACGAAACATCGTTGCGGTATTTCAATACACGTTTCCTCTTTCTATTCTTTGATTTAAGCACAGCTAAACCAAACGTCTGCTTTTCCCATCTTCAGTTAGCAGCAAATTACAGCACATCACTCAGGTCTCTCAGAAACTATGGCTGACGTATGCGCAATTTATTTATTACGTGTGTGGGCAACAGAGACTCATTTCTCAGCTCAGTTAATAAGTTTTATAGAAATATATGCCACACGGAAAACTGCAGGGTCTAATCAACGATAAAATAATCAAATAAAGGTCAGATATATGTAGTACAAGAAGTCACTGGAAATAAGAGACGGATTACGTCACACGTGCGACATAAACCTCCGTTAATTTATTCTAATAACAAACTTCTCAAATGAATAACACAAACGGAGGAGAGACAGACAATAGTTATAAATAAATAACTGAGAGTAAGACCAAATATCAAGGAGAATAAGAACGGGGACTTAAAGCATTCATGCGACAGAATAGAAAATCATACAAAATTCTTGTTGAATAACCTAAGGAAAGATATCATTTAGAAAATCAAGACGAATATGGGAGATTACTACTGAATGTATCTTAAAAAGTGGTTTGATCTGGTTCATAACAGAAACCAGAAGGGGTTTTTGTCAGAACAAGGTAACAAATCTTATCTTAGCCCAGAAATTTCTTCTCCACATCACAGCACAGAACGAGGAGCTGATTAGTTCTGTTCAGGTGTAAACCTCTCCTGAGCTTCTAGAATATTCGTAACTTATGCTGAGCTAATCAACAACATTAATGCTTTCTCTTATATGAGTTTCCCATTACGTATCGGCGTTTTCATGGGCAGCCCGTGGTTAAAATCATCCAAACCTCCTACGCCTTCTTGTCTCTGTGTTCATCTCAGCGTAAATGTAGGGCAAGTCTGTCATGTGAACTGCGTGGGTTGAGGAGACCCGGGATTTGCAGATCCAAACTGCTGGTCCAGCAGATATTGGTCAGAATGGCTCCCCTCTTCCTACTCATCTGTTTCACTTAGTGAATTTTGTGGGTCCGGGCGACACCGGATGAGCTATACCGGAAGGCACGCTCCACTGGTATGGCCGTCCGCTGTCTTGTTATCATCGACCCGGACAGATTCTTCCTTTCAGCCCGTTCAGACTGCTTTCTGCTGCTGTTACTTCTCTACCTTTCCGGCTGCCCGAAATGACTCATGAACAAGCGCTTCCACGTATGTCAACACTTAACGATCAGGTGTCCCATTTATCTCGCGAAATATCTGACCTAAATCTAATAAATTCCAGTTTTAGTACACAACATAAATCTGAATTTTATAGGACTGCATCATTTCTAAGTCATTGTTCAAGGAACGTAGTTACGGCTAACAAATCAAGGAGGATAAAATGGGGGATCATGTAGCACGCATGGAAGATGTGATATACAGAATTTTAATTGTAAAACGTAAATGGAAGAGATTACTCGAGAGATCTAGACGTGAATAAAAGAATAATATTGAAATTTATCTTAAATTAATTAGGTAACAGGGTGTACATTCGATTACTTTGGATCCCTGTATAGGTTTCAGTGATGAACTCTTGAACACGTGGCGGATCTTCGGGTTTTATAAATAAATAAAAGGCGACTATTATTTTATCAAGAACTCAGTCCCATAGAACAGCTTATTCAGCTTTCACCAAATGGCCTTTATAAATGAACCACTGCAACAGCAAACCTGCTAGTGCGCGCTTTCAAAACAGTTACTTAGTTCGCAGCACGAAACATTTTTAAACTTTGTTTAGACTGATTATTTGGATAAATTAGATAACATTTCTCAAGTTTTGTAAGTTTAGTCAGGAAGCACTGTTAAGGAAAGGATCCATAAGTTGACTTTGAGTTCGGTTTTACGTAAAAGAAACTCATCCGAAAAGAATTTTGAACATTTGAGTTTATTCATATTATAACAGCATGTAAGGTTATCACTGAACTTCGAATTTATTAGGTTCGAAACCACAGTTCACTTGTGTAGGACGGAGACTAAAAAACGTATAAAATCTTAAATATTTCATATGCAAACAGGCAGACAGTTTTACAAATCGCAGTTTACGTTTAACAGAACCACGTATTGTAGGCCCACACCATTTTTAACATTTCAAAATAGATTGTCTTCAAAAGTAGATATAATGCATCTTCACTACATATAACTTGTATTGTAAATTATTTTACTATCAATTTCTTGACATGTCAGATGTTCGTACTATAGCCACGGTCTGGGTTACTCTGTTGTCATTAAGGATACTGCTGTAGATTTTAGAACTCATATTCGGAGCACAAATAATTTCTTGGCTGCGAATCCAAGGTTTTATTTAATGTTTAATATCTACTGGCTTTAAAAATTGTTGTGAATTGGTAGGTAAAACGCAGATTTACTCAAGCGTCCAAGAAACACATCACAAAAATTTAAGCTCATCAGGGTCGTGAAACTAAAGTTATAAACATTTATACGTCGGCACCAGATGTAGGGCAGTGGCGGGTGGCGGGCTTCGGCCGCATTAAACTCAGGGAGATTGTTGCCGGTACCCTTTAGACACAAAGCTGGTTATGATTCATAGCTGGTCCGAAAGTGTCAGTGGAAAGAAAAAAATGTATGTTCCTGCCACGTAACAAAAGAGAATAAACTCCGTGATCTCAGTTTAATATCGTGAACTGCTTGAGATAAAGTAATGGGCCATCAAATGAGCCGTGGATAAGGACCGTATCTGTCACATCTTGCTTGTGAAGCTCACGGCATTGGTCCCGACGACAGTCGAGCGTGTCCACGTCACCACTGTCTCTGCTTCAAACCCTGTCCCAACTGTAAACTGCATACAGTGGGTCTCACAGAGTTTCTTTGCAAAGTCGATAGATCAATAAGGAACCAGCATCTCCCTCCTCCCACCGCTGTCTTCCCAGTAACGCTAAAACAACTTTACCCATCCAAATAAAACTTGTTTCTTTCCGTATAATATGGCACATACATTTGTTTTTGGCAAATAAAACAAACGTATAATATAGTACACAGCTTCCTGTACCATGAAGACAAAGTTATGTTCCTTTTTCTAAGAGAAACAATCGATATAGGTCTGCGTTCAAGAATATCTCTCGAAGTATACGTACTTTAAGAATAGGAGCGAACAGCGTATAACAGTGCTATAATTGGAACAAATACAATCGCATTAGTTCTCCTGCAAATATAAGGTCAAATTATTGCCCACCGTCATCCCCACTCGAGATATTTTATACCGTTGCCAAAGACGGAATATAATTATAAAGCTGACGAAATAGATATGTGAAAGCAGTGTATCACAATACAACTACTGAACAACATTTAAAACATAAATGTTGTAGCGTCAACATATTATGTATTTTACTATACACGGCACTGTGTTCGGTATTTCTCCACAATATTTGTACAATCGGCGAACCTTTCACAGCATAAAAACACCTGGTTCTGAACACAAAGTAGTTGTGTGTGATATGAACTACATTATCAGAAGCTGTACTGATACAGGATGATCGAAAAGTCACGTAAACCATTCCTGACACGTTCTATTAGTACACTTCCGTAGGATAACGAGCTCTAAAGAGAAACTGTTTTCAGTGACTTTTGTAGAAATTGTAACACAGTTTGGCTGATATCGTCCAGACAGTCGTCATTTAACACCGAAGGTCGATCGAAACGGTTTCTGTCGTGCTTGCTTCCTGTGTCATGGAAATGGTTCACCAGATGAAATACTGTTAATTTCTTTGACAAAGGAGAATCGGGAAATGTATCCTCAAACTCATTTTGGCAAGTACGAACGTCACGTTCTTACTTGCCAGAATGAACATCCTTGCAATTTGACTGTTTGATGACAACTGACGGACTCGGCCAACGCGACCTGCGTGGGCGCTTGTGTAGTCACAGCGATAAGGTGTTTTTATTAACCCCACCGAATTGTATTGAATTTCAACCATAAATATATATTTCAACATGAAGTGCGTGGCTTTTCGATGGCATTGTCCAAACTACCACTGCTGCCTTCAATACGAAATTCACACTCTAAACTGAAAATTAACTCCACGGAACAAATGCCTCAGAGAGAAACTTACAGTTGCTCATCTGATTAAGAAATTCACCGCCGTATATGGTACCAAAATATTCACAAAGCCTACCAACCTACCCTAACCAAATATGCCAAGTACTTTACACTTTTGTTGAGTCTCCCTGCGTCTCAGCACGCAGAATACAAATTAAAACCTAACATGGCCAAACTCTTGTACATAACTCAGTACGTAGTTACATAAGCAGGCCTACAGTAATAATTAACTAAGGAAGAGACGACTCAAAATTCCTTACAATATACTGTAAAATAATATAAATATTATTTCATGATGATTCTTTCGTGTAATGTTCATAGAAGTAATATATATATATATATATATATATATATATATATATATATCGTTCCTAGCATAAGATAATTTGATAATGATTTGTCATTATACCATTGAAGTGAAAAAACTTTACAGTTAAAGAGTTTTAATAAAAATATTCAATCATACAAAGAACACTTCAAAACACCAGAAGATAGTTAATATACGTTGTGGATAAGACTGTAAATGTAATTTCATATGTAGATATTGAATGATTAGACACTACTTACAAACCACGTTAGCTTTTTCCACTGAAACATCTCTAAACAGCCTTAAGTAAGTTCCTCTGGAGATACGTAGTTCCAGGAAGACATCGAACTACTCCATACACAACGCGAGAGTTTTCAGTTCGAAAGGTCGAATACAGAAACAGTATTTTAAAACATGTCACATAACGTCAGAGACCATCAGTTAAGCTTACATAACATGCATATCCTCGAACCAACCACTACTTTGGGTACACGATACAATGACGATAATAAGCAACTTAACCATGATTCTAACATCCGTAATCATTCCATCACACCTCAGAATCAAAGATCGTTAGCCTGCATAGGCTGTATATATCATGTTCTATTTTATTGTTAAACTACAACTTGAAACATAAAAATATTTGCACAAATTATTATATTTGTATGAATGAATTGTTAAAACATATCAATATTTTGTCTTTATTACAAGAGGAATTTTCCAGGAAAACAAATATCCAAGTAAACGAACGTAAGTCCATTTTATTGATATTATGAGAAAGAGCTTACAGAGAACTGTACCCCTTCTCTCGCACACAAAACAAAATCCTCCCCACCTCCACACAATGACTACAGTCTTTATGACAACGGTAGGTTAAGCTTTGTAATCATTTCCCCGATTATACATTATGTAAGCTACTTAAAATCAATCACAGTAGTATATATTCTGAAAATCTCATTTCAAGTCCTCTGGGTAATGTATTAAATAGCAATTTGATACACTATCGACCAAATATGAATCGTGAAATACTGAATGTTGGGGGAGGTCCTAGTCTTCCGCGATCCCTAGATAAAGTTCATTTCCCCAGTTGAAAGACGGACCGAATCCTTTATACAGACGTACCTAAGTGTGAGAGGGCGTTCTGAAAAGCCACATAAGCTGCTATAATCAGATTACCCTTAATGCTACTATATACTATATATCAGTGGTGTCCAAATTGCTATCAACGGAACAAAAACCTTCACTTAACAAGTAAATTAAATGCCTATTGTTCTGTGTGTAGCCTTTTTATAGAAAATGCGATTAGCGTTGAACTCAGTATAAACACTAAAATATGAGGCAGGCATCATATAGAACCTAAAATTTTCTGAAGTGTTCTTCATGTCCACAGTGTATTTTGGTCATTTGTGCTGATACTTAATTAACACGCAATTATAGGAAACT
This sequence comes from Zootermopsis nevadensis, assembly GCF_977971745.1. NCBI lineage: Eukaryota > Metazoa > Arthropoda > Insecta > Blattodea > Termopsidae > Zootermopsis > Zootermopsis nevadensis. The sequence goes on from NW_028259150.1 coordinate 1,769,268, forward strand.
AAAATTCCGGTTTTCATTTGTATAACTGCCAGTTTTATTCCAGCCCGATAATACACAGAATAATTAACTAAAGTTTTTTTAAAGAAGTTTATATCATTAAATATTCACTGAATTCAGAAGCAGATTTTAAAGGGATCAGTATACTATAAAATATACATTTTGCTGTGCGATAAACCATTTTAATTGGTTTGATAAAGTGTTAAAGAAAGTAAAAGAATATGATAAATATGGAACAAATATTTTCAATTTTATTCTATATTTAATTTTACCTAACAGTAATTGCCAACTTCATAACACTAAGCATTGAAATCTCTGGGCTAGAATCACTTCTACCACCAATAATGCACTTCTACAACATACTTTTTCAGTTTTTTTAAATATAAGTCAGCAACCTTACCATAAATATTTACTTGAAACTTATCCTATTAATTTCTTATTTTACCAGAGTAAAATTACATAAAACCAAGAGCATCCTTTCGAATTATTTGTTTATAAATCATTGTATCCTTCAACAGCATATATAATGAAGTACAGACAGTGTAGTTAAATAAAAATAAATAAATGTTTTATGTTCGCATATAGCCAGGGACCAAATAAACCTGACGAGTTGAATCTGGTTCACTGCACTAACACAGGACACAATATATTTTGAACCCTCTTAAGAACGTGGAAAGGTGTTTAATTTATGCAGATAATTTGCACACAACCATGGTCATAATCCTTCCGGAAAATACTGTAATAAAATTCTAAGTGTATCGACATAAGCTAGTTTCTAGAGCAGATATATTACAAGCAACAAAACTGGGAAGTGTGTACAATATTCCGAGATTTACATCAAAGAATTATACCAATTTTCGCTTGAAGGAATGAAGAACTCTGTGAGAATCTTATTTCACAGCGCCGAGATTCGAATATAGTTCCTTACAAATATAAAACTTGTTATCAGCAACCTAGCGGTTTCGAATTTAAAATATGTTCAATAGGTAAAGATACTGAGTCACACACTTATATTCAAATTCTTCTCTTGTTTATGTAGAAACAGTAAAAATGTTTTATGTGTGTGTAAGTCCCAGAACTTCTGTTCGAAAAATTGTTGAATTTATATAATAAATATATATTTATAAAATAAATTCTATTCCTAATAGCGACGGCCACTGAACGTACATGCATCTATTTGGAAGACACCGCATATTACTCGTATTACAACGTTTTGGACAACCCTCTCTCAACTAGATGAATGTCCTGTTTCGTACAAGTTAAGTGACACGAATTTTTGTCCTCTTCCTTGGGAATAATTAGTATCAATCCTTGTGTTCGCCCGCATCTCTAGAGTGTTCGTAGGTACAAGAACTTGGCTTTAAAGCTTTCATATTATCCCAGCAGCTGATTATGCCCAAGCCACTGGCACTCAATTACGCCCTCACACAAACAAGAGGATTTTAAACACACTCTCAAGGTCCTGTACGGAATACGAGACTAGCATTATCGCCTCCAAGCACGCACGCATGCACAAGCACACAGACACAAACCAAGAAACTCATGGCAAACAACTTACAATTTGTGTCTTGTCTGTCTTGTTAGATAAAAACACTTTAAACACCCGATTATGTAATGAATATCATGAATATTTCACAACTATGTGCTATGGAATTCAATTCTTAAGATAAAATTATTATTACTATTACTTTAGTCCTTGCCAGTGATTGGCATTTTTAGCTGTTGTCAAGCACATAAATAAATTCTTAGAATTATTATAAACTATTTCTAAGTTATACATTGAAAATTATATGCAACTAAGGGTCTTGAGTCAAGCTAGTTGTACTTCGCACTTATTTAACTTATGAATCATTAAAATATCTACAAATTATTTCTGATGCGCGTATAACAACTTCTGTAACCGAGTGCATACATTTTCATTAAACTATAGATATTCCACGCTTTCAGAAATTTTCTTTCTGAGATCTCTGTTTCAAGAAATGACGACTGGAATCTCAAGTACTTTAACTTGTTGCTTCATGTTCTGATTTTCATCTTTCGGTGCATTTTCAATTAAGCGTGCACTTTTTTCTTTCGTACGTATATTAAATTTGTTTCATCGATGAAGATAGCTCTATACCGGTATAACTTGGCTGTTATTATCAACAGTCATTTGGCTGTTGATGCATCGCACTAAAATTAAGAATTGGATTGCAATAAATAATTGCTATTATTATTGTCTTAGTCTAGTGATTATTATAAGTTTAACTATGTATATTATTTATGTGTTTGCCTATAATTGGCTAATATACTCAATACGGGAAATGTTTGATTGATCTGTTATATATATTCATTTAGATATTTAGTTTAGTTTGTTTCTTTGTTTTTTGCATATGTATATATTATTAGTGTTTGCCTGTCATTGTCTCGTCGTGTTGGCAAACATTATAATAAATGAATTTAATTTAATTTAATTATGCCTTACATAAAACTGAAATTTCTCCTTATTCTCGATACAATTCAACTCGTTAAATACAGTTCGTCATACTAGCATGTTAAACGAGTTTTGAGTGTGAGAGTTATTTCGGCAAGTTCATTGTTTTATTGTGCACCTAGAGAACCATGTAATCAAACGGAAATTGATTAATTACACTTGTCCTAGTTTCGTCGACTTTATTATTCTGATAATTAGAGTCAACTGGTGTGTGTACATTTCTGAAAGGTAATTACACGTTTACGAAACTTCATATTCCTCTACTAATACGACGCCACTGTTGCTAATAAACAATTAATATCAGGAAATCTTTAAAACCAATTGTAATATCTGTAACCAAATCGTGTTTGGCATCATTCAGCTGGTAAATTTTCCGCGTAAGTTTCCTAGATGTTTTAGATAAGCAAAATGATTTAAGGAAGATCAGGAAATTAATTAAAATGCTGCTGAATCCGCAGTGTTTATAGAAATAATGGGCGGGAAAATGAACTGAGACTAAATGATTCTTTCTTTTAGTTTGTCCTCTTTAACTCTTTGTGGATATTCAAGTGAATCGGTAGAATCACAGACAGACGTAAAAAGGACGATCAGAATGGCAGTCCTGAAGTAAACGTACAGCCGTCAAAGGAATAAGGACAAATATAAGCCTACCTAGAAATTGTATGTACATTAAGAATAACATGAGTACCATATTTATATTTAATTTAAAAATTCTACGTAGGCCCACAATTCAAATTTGTCATTTTTATTTTCATTTCACAAAATTCTCAAATTTAAAAATCAGAATAAGCGAACTGTCTTATAAAATTACGTATTTCCCGGATCCTTTCTCACTTCTAGGGAACCTTCTTAAAATTGGTCATCTATAAGCTTGTAAAGCCTGACAAATTATTTCCCTTTTAAACAAAATCAAACAGAGCAATGGTTCCCTGAACTTGTTGTTAGATTATTAGAAAGAGGCCTATGTATCAAAACAGAAGTAAATATATACAGCGGTAGGGGGCGAAAGAGAGAAGCTTCCCGTAAAATCAAAAATATGTTACACAATATTCCGACGCTGACACCACGCCGCAACCCCACGGTCTCACTACACACTCGGACATTAAGCACTGCAATTATGTTGTCACATTTCATTCCCTCTTGTTCTGGCTTGTACGGATTGCGCCTAGTGGATATTCCAATTCAAAACTAATTCTGAAATTACGAATTCTCTTTCGGACGGGTATCAGACCATCGCAAGGCGGCTGCCTACACAGGCCGGCGCGATGCATCCATGCCACGACGTCGGTGTTCGAGCGGCTGGAACTCACTACTGCGATTATTCACGTCATTTACTTATATTATCAAATACGCCTAAATGTGTATCTTGTAGCATTACACTCATTTCCAGTGTGTACTGATATCAAATCACTTATCTTGTGCACTTACTGCCCCTAGTATTTTCATTTATAAGCAATCTCTGTATTTTATTATCATCCTGCTAATGCACAAAGCATAGGCTACGGCCCATTAAAGAATAACTTATTGATCTTACTGTAAAATGATTAATGCATTTTGACTCATTATCCATGTTCTTTAGTACTCTCATTAAAAATTCTACAGTTTTTATTTTGATATTTTCCAAATTATTTATTAACAACTTGAAATTTTCGATAAATTCAGAGCATGAAACTACCAAATAGTGGGTAGCTACACCTGTCTCTCTACTAATCCACGATCGCCCTGATGATGTAGGCAGCAAGGACCTCTGAAACGTCGGTAAACTTCTACCAGACTACACAGCGCAACAACTCAGAAGACAGAAATCTTCAAAGTCACCGCCGCGAAAACCTCAAATCCTGCTTACCACACTCACTTACATGTAGGGGGATTTAGACCTTCATTCTGATATGGACCTAGTACAGAACCCGTTCTCTATCCTTACTAATTAAAGGACCTCTGAAACAGTAGTGAGTTTTAAGAGGACACGTCCACTGTCTGTCTTCATATTGTACACCTAAGCAGATTTCTTAACAGTTACGAGCATACTTCTTATGTCCAGGTTACTACTAAAACGTATTGTTTTCTACAAGGCATAACTTCAGTTCCATAGAACTCGAATGTCGGCCAGTTCTATGGCATTTCAGTTTAGCTGTCTTGAACCAAAGAAATATTTATCAGTTATACATTTAGCAGCGAAGGTATTGACATTTAATATGTGATCTGAAGCTTTCAAGGCGACTAAGTATAATGTGGACGAGGGCGAAGATGTTTCTCGAAACGTTGGTGGTTGTGTAGCCTGGGAAGAATTCATTATATAATATTATATAATATAATGACCAATTTATTTGTGGGCGCGAATTTAGATGTAAATAAATTTGTATCCGAAGATAAAGAAATTGCCAACTTTAATTTCAAAGCCTTCTTACATGTAACGAAATCTTTGAAAATCTTACAACTAATTACTTGACACAATGTTAAAATGAGGGCTAATTTTGTCACTGTTTAGGTATGATAATAAAGTTACGACAGTTTGGGTAGTACTTGTGAATTCCAGTACACCTTAGTTACTCTATTTATAGTATACAAAAACAACTCTTTAATATACGCCAGACAAAAACGATTTTAAAACTCGAAAAATGGTGTATAAGTAAGCATTTTGCCTGTGTGGACTCATGAAGGCAATTCTTAAGTTTACTTTCGAAAAGAAGCTCAAATACTTCTCTGCATTTAATACAAGGCCGTTAAATCATGTCAGTGCAACTACAACGGTTGCAACAGTTGCGTTCTTGTGTCGTACAACTATGATCTTACAAGAAGCCATATCCACAATTGCAGATTAACTATGGTCAAATTACCATTTGAACGTGATCCTAGACCGTGTCTGTGTTGCACTGCAAGCGAATGAATATTATGAGGAGAGATTCCGCGGAGTACGTCTTCCTCTCCAACTGATATAACCTTTTGTTACAGGAGGACGGGAGTGGGTGTAGTCTTTCTGTCTGTTTCCGTCACCGTTTTAACTACTTTACCCCCTCCGTGTGTTTGCATGTGATTGAATTGGGGCCCGCATATTCGGAATTCCCTCTTATTCCTCCGCGCCACCATCTTCCCTTCCATCTTCTTTACTCTTACACACATCAACCGTCTGTGCTCCTACTCAAGTCTTTGGTATTTAACTACGATTCCTAGACTAAAGGATTTGTGGATACAGTCTTCCTTATGCCCTTCCTTTTCCACCCCCACAAGTTCCACTATTTCTTTCTTTTTGCTTCTACATCCATTGAGTGGTTTATAGGAATAGCTGCGATGGTAGTAGAAACGCATTGGACCATCGATGAAACGCAGTCAAGCAAAAGAAGAGACAGCACACAGAGACAATGGCCAGAAACGAACAAGCGAAGCTAGGGGGAAGAGGATGAAGGGAAAAGCAAAGGGCCGTAACAAAGGAAGGGCCCAAGATCAGAGTTTACCACCGACATGAAAGTGGGTGGATTTAATACGAATTTAACGGATTCTTTCCAACAAAACAACGTTGTTTCTTAAAATGACTAATTTACTTTTATTCTTTTAATAGTATACATTTCCAAAGACTTCTCTAAGAGAATGAAATTATTCGTAATTTGATGAAGTATAACTCAAATAAAATTTAAGAACATTGTCAACTGTGCCAGACCGGAAACATAACTTGTTACAAAAACCATTTGACCACATGTACATTACGACGTCTGGAGGGAAAGTGGTCAAAGTAATTACCAAGACATTCCTTTGTCAGTATGGCGAATGGTTACATACTGGGTTGCAGTTTCCGGCAGAGACAGAAACTTTCTTCCACATTGGTTCTTTCCCATCCAGTCACTTCCACACGCAAAATGCGAGTTGATCTTCATACAAAGTGCCTACTACAGCTGTCCTATCTTAAACCAAAAGTGGAATGTATAGATGATTTCAGTAAAACTCCCCAGTATCGGATTTAATGCCGGTCCGAAGTTCTGAATTGTTACATACGGACACGCAGCAATTTTAACATGGTTACGAAAACTCCTAGAATGAAATGAATAGAGAATGAAAGGAAAAGTTTAGTCGTTAAAATGTAATGACTGCAGCAGATATCCTGCACTATGTAGTCAATTATCGCTTGACTCCCCCAGACACCGTTAGACATTACATGCAGACAACTCGGAGACAACTGGCCCTGAATCTTATCGATACTTTCATTTATTTAATAACGAGCACTTCTTATACCTTTAATTCCTCTTTATCAACTAGCTATTAAATATATGAAGCGATGACCCACACTTCATAAAAGAAGGAAGTAAAGTTACGTTTTGCGTCTTGTACATTTTTCGGGGTCGATTCAGATTAATTCGTACACAATTAACAAGTGATTATTTCTAACACGATACAGATACACCATTATGGAAGAGCTATAGGTTGAATCTGTCGCCAGTTGCTAGTTAGTGCAAAGTTCTATGGATGGCCAGTCATTAGAACTGATTGTCAACAACTAATTCAGCTAATCGATTTATTCGGGCAATCATATAGCCTAAGGTTCACATCAAGAATGAACTCGATATAACAGTTCTGTATACCGCCATCAGCATTGCACGTGATTGATACGGAACAAGTTGAGAGTCCATTTTGAGTCTTAGAGTATATTTTATGCTATGAATGCATGAGAGTACGAGGTGCGATCTGAAAGTTTCCAGACTGTGTCAATAGAGGGCGAACCGGATGTAGTACCAGCTTCTGCCGCTAGGGGGTGCGGCCTACATTCATAGTGAATCAGTGTGCCAGCCGGCATCATCGAATTAGCATTTGTTTCTTAGTTACGGGCGTTTTGGTAGTGCATTACACCGACCCTCCTGCGATTTCTGAATGGCGTGTGCATCAAATTTTGCCAAAGACTCGCCAAAACGGCTACGGAAACCTATGAAATGCTAAAGCAAGCATTTGGGGAGTCCGCAATGGGTCGTGCACAAACTTTTGTGTGGCATTCACGTTTTAAAAATGGCCGAACCTCTGTCGATGATGACGAGCGTTCTGGACGACCATCTTCGAGCACAACGCCCGAAAATGTTACGAAGATTCGGCAGGCCATTCACGAAGATCGACGTCGTACCATCAACGACTTGTGCGACATTGTTGGGATAGGCTATGGGACCTGTCAGCTGATTCTAAAGGAAGAACTCCACATGCGACGCATCATGACAACGCGCCAGCGCACACCGCCCTCAAAGTTCGGCAGTTTTTGGCCTCAAACACCATGGCCGTCATCCCGCACCCTCCTTATTCACCGGATTTAGCTCCGTGTGACTTCTTCCTCTTCCCAAAGATGAAAATTCAGCTAAAGGGAAGGAGATTTGAGACGATAGAAGAGATTCAAGCAGAATCGCAGATGGTGCTTGACAGGCTGACAAAGAAAGATTTCCAGGGATGCTTCCAAGCTTGGCAGCGGCGCTGGGATCGTTGTGTTCACTCCCAGGGGAACTACTTCGAGGGTGATGGATGAATTTAATACCTGAGATAAGTGTACGGGTTTTTTTTTATATATATATATATATATAGGCGCAGTCTTGAAACTTTCCGATCGCACCTCGTATAATAGCGACTCTACCCGAGAAAGTGTCTTGTGTGCCCAAATTTAATTTCACAAAATCTGTGACCACTGTTACACGAAGGTTTTGGAGAAAATTTCATAAAAGTCATCAATGTGCAAATTCAATTCGCTTTCTCAGGATGAGTCCCCATTTTATTGTCATATCAACAGTTAAGCCAACACTGGAATAAGGTCACATGTCCCGTCCTTCGAATGATGTAAGTTTCCGTTCTGTACATATTTTATTTGTTGTCAAATCAGTATTTGATATCGCTCAGATAATTTGTGTTCACATTGTATTTATATTATATTACGGTCCTATGACAGATAAAATCGTGAGGACTGATAGCGCATGCGTGACAAATGGAAAAGTACGACAGTCTTGGATTAAACTAATAATTGGGGAAGAACGTGCCAAAAGAAACCTTTTGTAAGAAAGAACGCGAGTTCTTGTGTCTGCGAATGGATGGCAGTTTCAGTGTAAGCTCAGGAGAGATCTTGGGTGTGGAATGCTGGGTAATTACGCCACTTACATAAGCACCAGCGCAAGGGTGTATAGGGAGCCGGCCTGCCACCCCCCAGGAGGCACAGCGCACCACCGGACAGGCTGTATTAGCATCAAGGAATGCAATTAGGAACAGATGCTTCATTTCCCTCACCCTATTGCGTCCTTCTTCTCCTTCTTCTCCGAAAGGAAGACACTGGGTCTTGTCTCCACAGCCGATGCCGCTAGAGCTTCTGGGCATCGGACCTTCAAGACCGTCTCTAATACTTGGTGCCAACACACATTAAGGTAGAGGCGCAAGGGAGAAGGGGCTTCTATGTGTGCAGCAGAGGACCGAGGGTGGAAGACTTTAAAGCATATAACATATAATGGTATCTATATATTCATGTTTAGTTCATGCGAAAACCGAAAAGGCGCTGTACTACACACCGTTCCAATAAACCGTTACAAATTCAAATAAAGCGTCGGGAACGGTGTGCAGCGTTCGTATTCGATCACGCTACCAGCTCATATCACAAAACTGTCGACGTCTTGGGAATAACTGTTAGTTTGTATGTGAAACTTCGACCAAGATGCTGTATCCGTCTTGGGTATATGAAGATTAATTAAACATTCTACAATAACGCTACTGATTAAACGAAGAAGTGGCATGGATGTTATCAAGAATTTAAAGTAACAGTAGATCGTAATTTGAAGAGCGGGAACTGCAATCAACTTTAACACAAACTAACTTGACATTTGTAAAAATAAACGACGAAAAATCGACACACTGTTTAGACACGAATGCCTCTAGAAATTGGGATTTCATAACATTCGGACCTTGGATTTTCAGCTATGCTTATAAAAGCATTTAATGGAACAGGTTTTAAAGAAGTGGCAATCAAGCGGCAAACAGTTATCATCACATAAAAAGTTCATGAAGCAACTTAAAATGAGAAACAATTCAACCCACTAAAGTACAGAATATTCTATCGCAGCAGATAATGACACTTGGTACGAACTTAAAGCAAATGTCGAATTTTTTAAATATTTTAACATATTTATGGTGGGTGACGTTACAAAATTTGAGCTTAAAAACTCACGAGAAATGCACGTTCGTAGGTAGTCACTCACTTCTACAAAAGAAAAAATCAAACGAGTGGAGCTTCTGTCCTTTCCAACCAAGTAACCCGTTAGGACCTAGCGATTTCTCGTAACAGCCACTAATGTTTTATGGGTATGGAAATTATAAGAAGTCGTATCGTACTAGATGTGTTTTAATCATCCCAATAGGCTACTCTTTTTACTCTGTGTACTGTGGCTGCAGTTTCACGTCTGTGTGAAAAAATTACAGCGGTGGAGTGATTTTTAGTAAAACATGAACTCCATACTTCAGTTTAACGAGATTTAAACAAGTATATCTTCCCTTATTTATACGTTTTCTCAACTACAAAATGTCATACAGCGTCTCTCAGTAGTAATTCTGTAATGATTAACTGAGTATGATACGGTAGATCGTGGCATATTCAAATATGTGGAATGAAATTCTGAATCCAAGAGGTTCGAATATCCAATATGTATTGGTATGTGACTGTACTATTTAGACTTTACCACCAAAACTGGCCGAGCACTGCTAGAGTCTTACAAGGTCTAAGGGGAGGTTAAAGATGTTAAGGGGTTGAGCTAGGGGGAGGAATGTTACTTTAGTGTCCACCATCACCCCACACACATCCTACAGCATCCCCCTACTGTATTGTATACATCCACAAGCTGCTACCATGCATATGCATCACGAAGTCCTAACCAGTGACCGCATATCTTACAGAAAACCTACACACAGACTAATGTAAGTCGCATTTGCGTGTAATGGGGAAACCCTTTCAAGCTGGTAACCGCTGTACCATTCAGAAAACCTCGGTACAATATAGGCAAAGTGCTGTTCCTTAACCTAACCTATTACATAACATTACAGCTAAGCTTCGACTTAGTGGAAAGTGTGCGTCAGTACACTATAATCATTGCCAAGACTGCAGCCAAATTCTCCGTCGCAAAATTACACAACACGGTGGATATAACAAATGATGCATAACTGAGTCATTTACTACAAAAAGTTATTTATTGTAACAATGTGTAGCAATTGTGATGTACTCTCTTGTAATTTCCACACAGAAAATGTCGATGTTTATGGACAATTTTAAGCTCATCGAACAATACAACAAGCATAATTGAGATTCGTTTGGTTACTAAAATTCCTTTTACTTATTTCAGATGTGTAAATTGCACCATTTCTCAACAAAAAAACTCCACGCAGAAATTTGTACGAAATAAATTGATCACACGGTTACTCAGTATCAAGCTAGCACACCACTGAGTCATTAACTTTTACTATGTCTTGCTTTTCTTACTTCAGGGTCTGAGTTCATGGTTCTAAAACGTATTATTCCACAACCGTTCATCTGTAACATGCAGGTCTAAGTTGTATTGGATAATGAACTATAACTAACTCCACGGTACGAAGTCTCTGTTGAAAAGTCGATATTAATCTGGTAAAGAAAAGCTCCCTTTCTTAAAAGACTCAAAAGTAAACATCCAATTCACAGCCAGTTGAATCCAGTGGACAAATTCACATTCTACTTCTCCAAGATCTAATTTAATATTATTCCTCCATCTATACCTAAGTATCCTTCGGTTTTGAGACGACCCACGCATGCAGTGAAAGGCACAACAGCAGATGGACAATGAATAATTGTGACTGAATTTCAACGACCTGGTTGAACTTGAGTGAAGTGGGGACTGACCTCTTGTTAAATACCCGTCTATGAAGAAGTTCATAATGAGTACTAAAACAGTAAAATGGGATTATTCGTGAAGACAATATATTGTTAGGACCTCAGAGAATTCATTTTAAAATTCTATAAGAGATTTCACACATAACTATAATTGAGTGAATATAAAATAAGCAACAAATAACTATTAACACTACAAAAAAGACACTATTGCCATACGCGTTTCAACCTCAAGAGATCATCAGTGTCATCAAGGAAATTAATTCATTTAATCAAATGGTTTAAACTGGATTTAGAAATAAATGGGGTTGAAACGCGTATGGCAATAGTGTCTTTTTATAGTGTTAATAGTTGCTTGTTTACTTATTTTATATTCTAATACACTACACGGTATGCAAAGTTTTAAGATTATAATTGAGTGAGTATTATACATTTACGTGTAGCCTACATAAAACTGATTTTGTCGTTCCAAATATTCCGTACCAGAATACGGAAAACCAACAAAACTAATATAAAGTCCACCCACATCCCGTCGTTAGGCCGGGTGTAGGCCAAGGAAACTGGTAACTGCAACTCAACTCTAACTCCCACTTTTCAGTGGGAAGCCAGTTAGTTGCTTCTTGAATGTGCGCACATACAGGAAGCCGATTTTCAGTCAGTTGCTCAGTAAGTTTGCATAAGGAAAAGTCAAAATCGTTTTTGTGGACGGAATTATTGTTTAACGTCTCATAATTCTTGCTGCTATGACTAATCGAAATAAATCGTGCTAGTTCCAAATATTACATTTCTAAATCCTTTAATAAAAACACGATCTTCCCACTCTCCTACATTTACTGCACAACCTTACACCCTCGCCTAGAATAATCGTATAAACAAGGTTCCTTTTCAGTTAATTGAACATATGAAATATTTAGTTTTCATAGTCAGGTGTGTAACTGGACGGAACTCAACTCACACGACACTAACTTACGTTGAAGTTGCCGTATGTTTTCCTAGGTGTGCATTGTGCCACTTCGCACGCGTCCTCATCAGTGGGGGTGTAATGGACATAATCTGTTGCTGAGTTGCAGTTTCCAGGTGCCTTGTTGTACACTCGGTCTTACAACCTATTTCGCATCGAGCCATCCAAATGCTATCCTCTCACTTCATTCTCGGTCTTCTAATGAGTTTCTCACCATAATCATATAACATTTTGTCTCCTATCAACTGAGTTATTTATTGCCCGGTCTTCCGTCTACTTCATTCGCCAGCTCAGAAAAGCAAAATGACTTGTATACCATGACGTTTCTCAAATAATATCCTAAGCTGTCCACTTACTACGTCCAAATATTTCTTCTGAATAATTTTCATGAACTGGTAATGTAACTAATTTCCTCAGTGTTAACAAATAATGTTCCAAGCAATCATGTAATTAGAAATACTACTGTAGGACGTATGAAGTTTAATCTTCGGTGTTTCTGAAAGTAAGCGGGATAATAAGTAAAAGAAGTTTCCTAATTTCATACGAACCTCATCTATTTTTGTTATTACATTTAAATCTTTAAACAGTTAAAAGCGTTGTAACCTGCAACTATATAACAACTATAAAGCGTATTTTGATTTCGCGACTGAGTCTACATTTTCTCAATTATATTTTACACAAAATTTAACTAAAAAATAAAACTTATGCAGGGGTTGGTAATTATACAACAGCATACGGAACAGTTTAAATTATTTCTTAACAGAAACCTTAACCTGTTATAAACAACATACATTGCACAAACAAGAATATCATGCTATTCCTGTTTACCATTTCAGTCACAGTCTACATTTGGCTCAATTAAGCGGATATTTTTATTAACTCCCCGATCAGAGGCTGAAGGAGGCTGTCTATGACGCATGTTATTTGTGGAATGATTGGTAATAAAGCAGAGAAGTACTCTGTACGAGATCTAAGTATCCCACGGAGGTGGTCTCCTTGGTAGTAAACCAGGAAGATACAACATTTCGAAGAAATATACGGCGTTACCACCCACAAGGCCAACATGTACAAAATAACCCTCTTGAAACAACCTCTCTAGGGCTATTTTATCCACGAAGAGGTTGGAGTGGGTCGCAAAGGTCTTTAATCAACAGAAGGCGCGACCTAATTCAAACTGATCAAAATCTGTTATTTTTTCATAAAATCTCTAACAAAGTAATCCGCATAAAGTTAGGAAAATGTAATATGGGAACCAGCAGTTCATTACGTACTGTAGCTAATTTGGGCATTTAACATAAATGATTATTACAGGAAACTTGCAACATTTCCTAAATATTTTTGCCAAAAGTTTAATATTTTTGACTTATGATTGGCCTTTTATACAGCCAATTATGTCGAAAATTTGTTTTCCTTACAGATAATCCTGCCATCCTTTCTCCGTTTAGCCCAATGTTATCAATATCGTCAAATTACGCAGCCAGCTGATGTAAGAAGCTGATTAGTGTCTGCCCTTTACTGATTACTGACTGTTATAATTTTAAAAACTACACAACTTATATATGTATAAACAATTATGTTTGAGGTTTCTGTTGCATTAACCTTCCTCTACAGTGTGTCAGCATAAATATTATGAGCAGCAGACTCATTCAGTGGTCTCCTGTTACGTCAGTAAGACAGTACGCTGACTGCCAGCTACCTACACCGCCTCATCATTAATTTAATGATGGCAAGGGAGTCGTCTAAAGTCTAACGTAGAACTCTTACAAATTCCCCGTACAGAAGTTACATCACCATAAGAGGCAAGAGTATCGTTCAGTGTTTAAACTTTTAAAAACCATCGTCACCAGTTCTGTATGAAAATTCCATTCCCGGTAACTGAAGTATAATCTAATTACACAGCTTAGCCACTGTTTCGTGGGTTAATCGAATCTACACTTGTTCAAGAGGCTGATCGTCCGAAAAGGATTTCACTGCAACCACGAGGAGATGAGAAACAAGTACGAAGAAACTGTTAATATGAGGACCTAAAGGGAACAGGGCACTTAGAGCAGACGGAATGAAAGGAAAATTAATATGCACCTCATAGAAGCAAGGTGTGAACTGGATTCAGATGGCTCTAGATAGGAGCCAGTGGCTAATTTTGATAAATATAGTAATTATCCTTGTTGTTGAAGATTTCTGTCTTCTGGGTTATTGCGCTGTGTAGTCTGGTCGATGTTAACCAACGTTTCAGAGGTCATACTGCCTCCGTCATCAGGGCGATGAATATGCCAATAGGGTGTGAGGAGTTGGATTTATAGGTAGGGAAGTGAAAGGTGTAGCCTGCCCCGAGCCAATGGGAGCAGGTATGGGAGTGGACCAATGGTAGCACGTGGGCGAGAGTGGGAGAGGGAGAGAAAGTAGAGAGAGAAAGGTGAGTTTAGTTGTATGGATCAGGGCCCTGAAAAGGGCCGAGTTAGTGGTCTGGTTGGTTCTGGCGGCGCACTCTTGCTCGTTCTCGGAGTCCTCGGAGTGTGTGGATAAGAGGCTTCCAGGACCGGCTCAGGTGAAGTCCATCTTCCCTGTTAAAGTTATCAGGATGAAGTTCGATCTCGATGGCTTCCCTGATTAACCGATCCATGTAGCCGGTTTTTGTGGAGAGGATAGAAGTGTCCTCTAGTTGTATCTTGTGTTCCAAGTTGAAGCGGTGTTCAGCAACCGCAGATTTCTCGGGCTGCCCGAGCCGGATGTGGCGTTCGTGCTCCTTGATCCTGGCCTCAACGGAACGACCTGTCTGGCCGATGTAGACTTTTCCGCACTCGCAGGGAACTCTGTATACGCCAGGCGTCTTCAGTCCTAGGTCGTCCTTTACCGGCCGGAGAAAACTGGGAATTTTCTTTGGCGGAAGACCAACAGACTTGATGTCGTGCCTGGCCAGCAACCTGCTTATGCGGTTGAAGGTCGTCCCGACGTAGGGCAGGAAGGCAACCGAGGCTGGTTTTCCAGTAGGCGGTGGCAGCCTCGCAGGCGGATTGAGAGCTTTCTGAATCTGACGGTTGCTGTATCCGTTTTTCCTGAAGGTGGTGGTGAGTGCCTCCAGTTCACTCTGTAGGCTCTCGTGGTCGCAAAGGGCTTTAGCCCTGTGTACCAGGGTCGAGAGCACGGCCTGTTTGTTGGACGGGTGGTGATGGGAATTGGAGTTGAGGTAAAGGTCGGTATGGGTTGGTTTTCGGTACACCTTGTGGCCTAATGAGCCGTCAGGTTTCCGGTGGATGTCTATGTCGAGGAATGGGAGATGGCCGTCCTTTTCAGTCTCCATATCCAACTCCTCACACCCTATTGGCATATTCATCGCCCTGATGACGGAGGCAGTATGACCTCTGAAACGTTGGTTAACATCGACCAGACTACACAGCGCAATAACCCAGAAGACAGAAATCTTCATACTCACCGCTGTGAGAACCTCAAGTCTTACATCCTTGTTGTTGTTGTTGTTGTTGTTTCTCGGCACTATAACCCTGTTGTGGGTTTTCGCCGCCTCCTTTTCGGAGATTTCTTGGTCTTGGTCGTGAAGTAGAGAGTGACCAGCCCACTGACTGCACAATTTCTATTCAATCCTGATTTAACTGCCAGAGCCATCTAGCAGTTAATCAGGAGACTTCGGGTGAGAAACGGCCGTTGAATTTTGCTTATGAAACATCTCGTATGGTAATGATCCTTAGGGTTGCAAAAAATATGGAATTTCTCAACCAGCTGAGCGACTAACAGCTCCTTTACAACTCCATGAAGCTTGTAATCAATGGTTATCACACGGATCGTGCTTGTAGAAGTGCAACGTAAAGTTTCAATAATGAAGTATATAATCAGTTTAACGTCAAGAGCTTTCCCTATTCATGCAATGGCGTTAATTAACCTATTTATAGTCCATCGTCCATCTGAAATGGTAATAAAAATATTTATTCTACAAAATTAATTTAGGGATTTTTGTTCCCGAAATAATAATCAGTTATTTTATACATCCCATTAATATAATTAATTTCCGATGCATATGCTTTGAAGTTTGAGAGAATAACAGGTGCATTCGTCAGCTATCAGTAATAATAAAACAAGTCTTGGAGAAATTTAATGTCAATATGTTAACTGAACTTAATTACACCTGACTTTTTAACACGGTGAGAACAGATCGTATTAAATAAAAGGGAAGTTTCTTGTTCAAAAAGTATTTTGCTCCATTAAATTTGAGTTTCTGAGTTATCTAGTTGATTAATTGCCCGATATGTTGGATTGTTAATTACCTGATGTGTCGGTTGAATAATCTATGTCAAGTATAGCTGACTTAAAACTCTTACGATACTACTTGACAACTGAGAGTTATTAAGTCTGTGAAACAGCAAAACACAATTGCAAATAGCCATAAATAATGAATCGACATAATATAAAATACAATTCGTCCTAAGGTTAATATTAAAGCAGTTTAATGGCAATCATCATACTACCGTTTCAAGTCTGTACATGATCCATTTCAAAACTAACACACCGCCATTTTTTAACAAGTCATGTGATGTCTCGACAGACTGCTGAGTGTTCGTAGGGTGGGAACGTTCTGTCTCGTAACGAAGACAATTAGGTGGGACTATCATCTCACTCCGTGTCACACAGCCTTCAATTAACTTTCTGAACAGCATCGCAGCAATCGGTTGTTAGCTGCTACGACACTCTGCGCCCATGTTATCATCATATGTACGATAATTGTTTTCTGATTTATTTACAGTTTCTGTACCTTATCTGACTGCGAACTAAAATAACTTTCGAGCATTCCTATCTGATAAGTGATAATGAGCGGGGCATGTAGCACGCAGGCATACACAATTTTATTTGGAAAAACTGTAGACACAAGACCGCTCGCGATACCTAGACGTAGATGAAAGAACAATATTAAAATGGATCTTAAAGTCACAGAATATGAGGGACTAGACTCATCACGTTTGCCACAGGGCCCAATTAAGGGATTTTGTAAAGACTGGAATGAACAACTGGGTTCTGTAAAGGGCGGCGGGCTTCGTTAACCGGTTTAGCGACTATCAGCTTCTCAAAAAGGGCTCTAGTGCATTGATTTAGATAATTGCTGCAGTCCAGGCTACATTTTGACTAGTAGTTCCGACTAGTAGACTAATTAAACCATTGCGTTTGAATATTTATAGTGTTTGACAATGTCTCCTAAAAACACAGAGAGAGAGAGAGAGAGAGAGAGAGCAAGGACTGTGGTGACAGCTTGTTTGTCAGTTATATACTTACTGCTGTCAATTGAGCCATGAAGCAAACGGTGGTTAATTTGGTAACGTGCATTAGATTCGCTAATTCAAATGTCTATATAATTCACTTAATCTTTTTGAAACACACTGTATTTTAATCTTAGAATAAAATTAAAAAAATACCGCAACTCAATTACAAAAAAGTTAAATAATACCAGAGCAACTAATAAAATAATTCTGTCCTGTAATGTAATTACCGATTTTTTACTAATTCAGAATATCCCTTCCACCAATCAGTCCAAATTGGCAAGGTTTTACCGTACAAGACACAATCCTGTTCATCTGAGATGTGCTAAATCATAGCTATCTTATTCAGGCCTAAAATGTGTCAATTTGACCAGCAGAAAAAAACCCTCTACAACCATAAAAGATAAGCTAAATCTTCATACTGAATGTAACTACTAGACTTTATTGTTGCGACGTAAAAATACTCTATCTGTCAAATGGGACCACTATGGGGCCTATTGTAAGAAACATGAGTAAATATGGAACAGCGGTGGAATTACGTTAACTGGGGAAAACCGAACACTCGGACAAAAACCTGCCCCAGTGCCACTTCGCCCACCACAAGTCCCATATGGACTGCCCTAGGCGCAAACGCGTACCTCTGCGGTAAGAAGCCGGCGACTTCTGGCCATGACGAGGCCACATGTAGCTACTTAATCAACAAGGTTTCTGTCCTTCGTGTCATGTGTAGTTGGTGTAGTCACTCAGCAAGTTAAACTGCCATAAAATGGGGTTAATGAAACTTGCAATATTGTATAATATGATCAGAGCACATAATGCACACGTGGTAATAATTCACTAGAACTCACGTACTGAATAGTTACTTCAAATTGTTTTTTAACACTGATGTTTATATCCTTTATATAAACCTTAAAACCACGCTCTTGTAACAAGAATGGTGAAGTAAACGACCCACCAGTAAATTGGTTCATTGGATCGTTATATGATAATACACACAATAAAAACTTAGTTTATATTATAGGTCCTATATTGATTACCCTAAATAATGACTGGATCCCATTTTGAAGCAAACAAGTACCGATAATCCTATAAAACAACTTCACCTAACATAACGTTTTAATTGTGAATGCCAGTAAATGACAAAAAAGAATATATGCAGAGTTCCTGATCTATGTTATTTATAAACTGTAATAAACACGAGATGAATTCTGAAGACTCTCTAATTCTTTTTACAGAGGCATATGTCCGAAAAATATTTACAAAATCTTTCAATTCTTCCCAGTCTGTTAAAAAGTAATGGAGTTCGATCAGAAGTATTTACAAAGGGGTCTAAAGTAGCCACAATGCTTACATGAGACACACAATTGCAAGGTTAATATCTCAACGTTACTCTGCATAACTCCGCCGGGACACAACTTTGCAATTACTTACCACTTTCCACTCCCCTCTGAAATGTCGTGGCTTCAAAGAAAATCACAAATTTTCACTCAAGGAAATGAATTGTCACTCAAACACAAGCAAGCTTCTACGCGACTGCATTTTACGCGGAAAACAAACTTCAACACAGTTCGACTGTCTCGTCCAGGTACTTGTTACTCGTGATCACAGAGAAAAAACTCATGTACTACAGCGAAACTTGTGACAAACTCGCATAGTTCACCAATCAGCCGACACGGTCAGCGTCAGGCCATACGTTAAACGACATTCGTAGAAGAACTGGTACATCGAAAGGCAATACAAACACAAAAATAAATTCCGGCCGCCAGATTTCTAAGATAGTCGTGAATTTGTACATAGTGTAGTTAAAATTCTAGAGCTACATAAACTAATCATTTAGAATATTAGTCGAAAGCCAAAATGAGCATTTCTAAGTACACACGTGTAACAGTGGCATCAAAGGGAAATTTGGCCTCCAAGTATTATCTTCAGAATTTTTTGTTCCAACACAAATTAATTATTTCCTGAAGAAAGAAAATTGACCAGGTGCGTGGTTTAACAAGATACACATTGTAAGAACAAGGAAATAATTATAACTCTGTAGTAGTACCAAAATCATAAAAGATTTTACAAAACAATACTTTTAGGAGATGTAAATGAATCGAAAACAGATGAAAACGAAGGTCTCTTAACAAAACCCGCAATTTTTTGTTCTTAAACTAAGTACTGGTTTCTTATGTTACTTCAGTAGTATTGAAGCATACTACAGTGAACACCAATATCATTCAATTCTCAACTGTAGGAGAGATGGCAGGACATGTCAAATCACCATTGTGCTGCCATCTTCTATGCAACTAAACAATTCTTCAATACATTCTAACACCATTATAAAACATGAGAATGCTTAGTATCCTCGCCCTACCATCTAGTTACTAATCTGTGTAACTAGTTGTTTTCTTGATAAAAATGTTGGTTAACAGATGTGTGGATTATACTGACTTTTTATATTTGAGGATCTGTGGTTGCTGTTTCAGAAACAAGACACCAAAGTTAAAGATCTGTATGCTTTGTGACAAGTTGAGGTTAACTAGAATCAAATTTCAAATTAACTATAGCTAGGATATTCTTTTTGCCTGCCCACAATATACCTGAATTTATTTATGATAAATATTTCATTGTGCATGACAACCTACATGCCCCAAGTTCTCAAGAACACAATTGAAATAACGGAGTATATCTTATGCATTTTCTGTAAGCTCATGTCTGAGTTTAGTTACATAACTTCTTGCCAATTTCATTTTTGGTATTAGTTTCAAAAGTGCAATATTTCTATCTTGGGTAAACTTTAAAAATTTAAACATACTGTACCTTAACTTTGCTTGGTACAAGTATTAAAGATTAAACTTTTTCACCTCTTCTTTATTTAACATTTATCACTAGAGCATCACATTCCTAGTAAGCTGTGCATTGCACTAGCTAAACCATTAACTAGGGTCTGCCCGGAAGCCCCACGGTATAAGGGTTTAAATATCCTATTCCTGTACGATAATTGGTTAATAAGTGAGGATACCAGATAAAACCATTGTTGAAACTTCAGCTACATTGTGTATTATACACAAAAAACGCAAACAAATACAGATTATATTACTTGCATTTTGCACTTCCTAAGTTTATTGGTAACTCTGGAGATTTACAAAAATATGCAACATGATTTTTATTCTTCTTACAAAAAGGGCAGTGTATGTCAGTTTAGGTATAATAAATTTACATCTAAATTCACCAAACACTGAAGAACTGTAATATCTATTTCAGTTAGGTGACATTAAATTCAAACTTTATAGGAAAATTCATTTTAAAACATTTCTGTGATGAATATCTGACAGGGCTTGAGCAAATTAAATGGGGACTCATATTCTGTTTTTGGCATATTTTTTTAATTCTTCATAAAGTGAATTTTGGACAGTTAATAATGGTTTACATTATTTTAACTCTTTCACTGCAAAGCAAAGCAATAATATGACCACTAGCAGCCAGTGTCTCAGGAACTCACTTTATTGAGATTTTAAACTCCATGGCCCTGCATTATGTAGCAGACATTTTGATGGAAGGGTAGGACAAGTGTTGACAATATGTAGAATCTTTTGCCTGTATTAAATATATTATTTCCTGTAAGATTTGTCTGTTTTTCTTAAGTTGCACTAATTTGTAGGTAGCCTGTCAAGCAATAATCATGACTTCTTTTAGAGATAAACATACTGCTGATGACAATATGAGTAAACTCTTATCTGCTGATTCTGAATTGAATAGTGAATGTATTGGATGGTAACTAACCTAAACACAAAACAAAATTTAAAAAAAAAAATGTTCAGATTTATTCAAAGAGCCAAGGTATTTTGTCCCAATAAAAATTACGCAGGAAAATAGTTAATGTGCAACAGATGTGTAACTCATTCTCATCCTGTCCACACTTGAAGGCACAGATTGTTGAATTTCAACAATCACTTTCACTTTTGAATACACATACCCCATAAAGAAAAAGGCTTATAAATCATTATCATGCACACATATTATGTACAAAATGTTACATTCACTTGAGCCAGCGTAAATCTGTTAAATCATATGGCTTTAGCAACAGCACTCTGTATCCAAACATCTCATGGACTACGTTCAGAGCCCATTGTAAAACAAGTGCATATTATATTCATAATGCACTGAATAGCAGTTAAATTGTGAGAACATTCATATCACTTAGAAGCTACTTTTAACAAAAATGTCTGGTAAAATGGAACTTTATATCCACAAAACTGGCAATAAGATAGTCTACTTCACTATAATGAAACAATACGTGATCTAAATATATCTGCAGTACTAAAGACCAGGATTCCATAAACACAATTTAAATGACTTTGGCCCTGAAGAAACCCACAGCCTTCCACAAAGAAGATGTATAGAAACATTTCATAAGAGATTTTTAAAAAACTTGTATGTTAGATTTTAAGATCAGTGGGGGGGGGGCTTCAATTTAATTTCTGCACCTTCCACATTATAAAAAATTATCTATTGCATTTCTAATATATTTAGAGAAAAGTTAACACGTACCCACAATTAGCCTACAATGTCTTTCCCGTGGTGAACATACACATACATCCCATGGTGATGTATATGGTGACCAGACAAAACCGTACACGACAAAAATGCACACGAAAATTGCGCACAGAAAGAAGCTCACTGTCATAAATGCTCACAATATATACTTGGAGCCCTATCTTCCATACGAACCCCACCATTTTGGAAGAATACTGACATATGCTCTTTTCATTTCCGTATTTTTATATAATGGATCCCTCTAAAAACATTTTACATGAGTATTCTATTTCAATGGTCTTACCTCAATATTTCAGTGATAAATTCCAATTTTAGCATCCAAATCCAGAGAAACTTTAAATAACAATTTCACTATACTACATACAGATTTTATTAACAAAATTTTTATGCAGTTGGAAATTTATTTTTCTGACAAATATTTATATGGTGCCCAGAATGCATGAAATTTAAAGGAAACTACAGCAACATAAATGTACCAAAAGAGACTAGATCAGAGGATATACAGATGTCCAGAAATCATATACTACTGAAGATTCCATCTTCTTTTAAAACCATGTCTTGCATAATTTCATATTCAACAAAATAAAAATGTAACAAAAATCTGTGAATCTGCAGAATAATCAGCCACATTATTTCAGGTTTGCACTAAGTGAGAAAACATTATGTATCACAAGCAAACTATATTCAGTTTGTTCTCATCCAGTCATTTACAACACAACTGAATTAGGAATGGGGATTTACCTCGCCCATCTCCACTCATATAAGAGGTTATGTCCAGTTCCTTCATCAATACTTTTACACGACTATGCCAAATTGAATTTCTTTACATAAAGTGACTCCTAGAGCTTTAATTATTTTTTATCCATCTTCTTACTAAATTACTAACAGATATAAAGTTATGAAAATATATAAAGTAGAGTACACATATATTAATACATAATAAACGCCATCAGAAGACAACCTATTTCACTGTTAACAGAAGTGGGAATTTCTGTCATAGCAGCAGCAGTAAATACAAGGGGTTTGATTCAAGAAAACTTATTTAAAGCAGACACCTAAACCCTTACCAGTATCACACAATAATTTTTTATGAACACCTTATCTCTTAGCATAATAATGCAGTTTTCAACTATTAACTGAATGATATGAACCTAGGATGGTCTCTCAATTACGTGCATCTAAGAACTATACTAATATCAGTGAATGCTCTTATTTGATTTGTAATTTACACAATTTGGTGTAACTGATTTACATTGTATATCACCAGATAACTTTAAATTATAAACATAAACACATTCATTGCTAAAAAATGATAACTGTCAATTTGACACATTCGCAGTGAAACCTACATACGATTCAATTCGTGTCAGAAAGGACATCGTGTTACGACCTGAAAATTAATGTGTGAGAATTTCATATTCTTATATCTGAAACAGTTTTCTACATTCCCATCAAACATCACCATTTATAAATTCCCAGCATGACAGTGAATGTGTTAATTATATCAAAATATAAAGAAAAAAATTAAACCAAATTAAAAAATCATTTATAGCAAAAGTTATATTAATTCTGGCATATTATATCTGTCAGCCAAATCTTTAATAATTGATTAATTTTTTTACCTTTATCATTTGGGAACAGGGCATTTAAATGCCTGTACTTCAAGCTGCCAGCCAGATTTCAACACCTAAGTTAACCATTTAGCAGTATGCGAGTGCAATGTATGGCCAGATGAATTGTGTTTAAGCCGTGCCACATGGATGATAAAGGTTAACTTTACAAGAGAGTATAATCAAATTTTATAAGCTCACTGTTTCTGTAAAGAAAGTCTTCACAGTTCCAAAGTACGGTAAACCTAAATTATTTACGACTGCTTTAAATTACAAAATACATGTATTTTGATTAGAAATACATGCACAGTAACATGAGACTGTAATAAACAAATGGACCTAAGATGTGGAAGGCTGACGATAACATATACAAAGTAATGTTGCTATTGATAAACTCTTTCTAGAACACAGTCCAGCAAGTATGGAACACTTTAAGTAAGTATTAGTAACAAATTTAGAACATTTCTGTTATTGTTCTGAAATGTAAATTTTTATTCACTCGATTAATTTCTCTGATGCATTAAAAATTACATATCAAGTACGAAGTGGCAGTGCTGTGAAATATTACTTATATATACAATATTTATGCACACTTCAAATACAGGGACATAAGGTAAGAGGTTCTCACAGTGGTGGTGACACTGGCAAGAGACAGACAAGACACACTTCAGAGTTACGTGGATTATGAAAAAGAAAATATTATACTGTACATGTATGTTTTACAAATAATTTATAATAAATGTTGTCCTTTAACTACAGTAAGATATTTCTATTTTTCAATCACCTTCAAAAGTGTAAAATAAAAGTTATACAAAATTAAAAGTCAGTGTAAAAATCAAATACAATACTTCATAAGTGATATGGTGCGTGGCCTGCATAATAATAGAAGTGAATTGCCACCATCTATTTTATATGAGAAAATGCCCAAAGTTCACAACCAATGCATATGAGTGGCATGAAGCTCAATGAATTGAATGTGTGAAGTGTTGGAATTATGTTAGTGCTTGATACACTTAAGCATAATTTACAATGTGTACTCATACGTAATATAAATAGGTGAAGTAAAACATTTCTTAATAAATATTATGCAACACACACACTGCAGTATCTGGAAATTACAGCCAATCTGTAAAACATATTAGGAACCAAGTATTATTTCTTTAAATGCATTAGTCTCAGAACAAATCTGTTTGAAGTATATTTAACAGTATTTGCTGATTAGTACATTTTTAATTTGAACACGCACGCATAATAATAAAGAATACAAAAGTATGTATCACATATAATCAAGCTCTTCTGCTTAATGGAAAGTCAAAGTACAATAGCTTGTAAATTTTGATGGATGGAATAATGATATTAGCCGAAGTACTGTATACAGCGAGGCGTGATGCTGACCACTCACCCCCATCTACTGCCGAGGTAAAGAATGAGCAGAGCCCCCAAATGACCTATATGGCATGTAGCAGGACTGCTTTACTTTACTGTTACTGTATACAGACTGCGATAATTACTTCATGTTTGGAGTAGAAAAAAAATACTTGTTCTAAACCCTAATTCAAAGCATAAAAATTGTTGTCTGTTTCAGATTTTTCCCACTGTAATTTAACACAATAAGAAGGAAAAACTGGCAGTGGTATAGCAAAGTTACAGCAGGTCATGACTTGTCTGCATTCTTTTATTACGATGTTCCTGAGGAATACACTTGTAACAAGTAATGTCGAGCTACATAATTCGACCAGATCTTGTTAACTGCAAACAGTAAAAATTAAAAGTAATGGTAGGCAAAGAGAGAGGGTTCAGGCATATTTTGTATCTGTTTCAGAAATACCCACTAATCAGACACTACCTAACTGATTATTCTATAATACCTCTGACAGAAATCAACTAACTTCAGAAGCCGACAATCAATATTTAGACGGTTTACAATAAGTGTGGTTTTCACTACACGTTTTCATTCCATATAGTATAATTAATTGTAACGAACTTCACTTCAAATGTTTACCCACATGAACTCACCATTTTGATCACTGTAGAAATGTGTGTGTGTCATATTATTTTAGAGAAAACTGGTGCTTCATTTACAGTTGCCTTATACCTTGAATGTGGAGGCACTGAGTTCCTACACACCAGTAACTTTATCATTTAATGCAGAGAAAATACACAAATTGAATATGGATCATAGAAATCTCAATCCAACAGCAGTTTCCATTTTCCTCTTACATCTTATTATATCATTCCACGGACATTCTTATAAATGCAACGGGACCAAGAACATGTTATCAAATGCAAAATGTATTTATTCAGTAGATGAACATTCAGAATTCAAGTTAGAGATAATGAAGAGAAAGAAATGCATCTAAAGAAAAAGAAATCTTTGTCATAAAATTGGGCTTTCATTTTGTAACACAAAAACACTGGCACCTCCATGAAGTCTGCAAGTCATCGACTGTTACTAAAGAAAATTATGTTTATTCAAAGCTTATTTTTAATTCCATACAAGAAGAAGATTGAAACCATGCAATTTCTCCAATTAGCAGACAGGGAGAACTAAAGGGATGTGGCTTACTTCAACGTAAAGAACAAATTTTAAATACAGTTAAAGGGTCATGAAATTCTGTGTTGACAGGAGCACTCAATATACTAGACTGAAGTATGGTAATGAGCCATTAAGCTAATACATCACATTACCTGTAAAAATATTTTAATTATTATTTAAATGTGTTATGTCGCACGATATAGGATTTACTAAGAATAAATAACATAAAATATGTGACTGATTAAAATATTATGCACCTGTTGAAGAAATATACAGTACCGAACCATATTAAAAATCATAAATATACTTTTCACGAACTACTGCTTACTTCACCTTTTACATTCAATCTTACTCCTTTATGAAGTAGCTTTTTACAATAATTTTCTTTTTCTCTGTACTACACCACTGCCAACAGGAATACAAAATTAAGTTCTGTTCTACTCTAATTAAATCAACAATAATTGTCTTTCTTTTGGGGTGGGATGAATTAATGAATATCAAATACACAGCCAATTCTTTTAACTATAAAAACACTACAGGAACTCAAAAATGCCAGTGCACAATTTACATAACTAAGATAATAATAGGAAATACTAACAGTCTTCATTAACTTACATATATAACTATTAGTGCCATACTTTCATTATCAATTCTGTCAACTTAATATAAATAACTAACTAAAGAATACATTTATTTTTCTTTTATAACTAGATATCTCAGGTACAAAAATATAGTAATGTATAGTTCTTTATTATTATATTCTATACAGAGCTCAGAGTGAGACTTCAGAAGTAGTGGGATGATATGTGGAGTAGGGTGTTAATTACTCCACTTGAAATTTTTAATAAATTTACAGTCTACCTCTGTACAACCAAGGGTGCAAATATGAAATTATACTGCTTATGTTTCTCATAAAGAATCATATAATAATCTACAAAACAACATGCCTGAGATAGCATAGAGTGCAGACTTAGCTGTCTTAAATAAAAATCAAAGGCAATGATTTGTTTGAAAATAACATGCTGTACGGTTGTATCAAAATTTAATTTTTCAAAGTAATATCAAAACAAAATTTTTGAAAACTAAGATAGAGATTAGGAATGCAAAAGACATATATGCTTCTGTTATGCATCACTAAATCCAACTTCATTTTCAGGTTTCGATAGGAACCCCCAATTGCCTTATTGGAATATATCCCAGAGTATGAAAAAGAGAGTCATTCTCATACTTGCAACTGTCAGAATATGAAATCTTGCCTGCCATATCTTTGAGTAGGCATAATTTTTATTTCCATTAGAATCATGAATTTATAATAAATTCATTACTTATAAACAGTTATCTTTAATAAAACAATTTGGCATAAAATACAAATTTGTTAAAGATTGATACATTTTATTCATGGTGGATTAAGTATACCATGTCTCACTACACTACTTGGACTATCACAGTTTTCATTTTACTGTCTGAAGGCCAAAGTTGTTTGGCCAAATTAAAAATCTGAACTCCATTTTACCCTCCTCTACATTTACTCATAAAATTTAGTAAACTTTGGGTTTCAATAGTACAACAAAAATAATAATTATAAAGAGCAGGTAACACAACAACAAAGCATTTTAACACATTCACTAATAATATTAGTGTCTTCAGTTTATCAGATATGTTATAATACTGTCAGTGCTAAAAATCCCTGATTTAACATATAGTTCTTTATTACTGGGCTATAAGCTCCAGCATTTAATTACAAACTGCTTTCAAATACCCAGCAGTAAATGTGTTGAAATAAATTAAGAAAGAAACTTATCCCACTTTGTCTTCCTGCCACTCTAACCTCTGAATATTAGTGCTATAAACTAATGATATAAAATATCATCATCAGTATAACATGTGGTACTTCATTAAGATTCACCTGTTCCACCACCATTAGCAACAGTTTCTCCAGTAATAACTGATGTCTCGTCCTCTTCTTCTTCTTGGATTTGACTGCAAACACTTGCTGCAGGAGGCTTGCTTGTTTTTCGCGCAAATGCTGGTGCTCCATTATTATGTGGTGGCCTTCGATTTAGCAAGTAATCCAAATCGTGAGAAATTCTGTCCAACATGTCCTCTTCTGCTTCTGTTACTGAAATTACGGGCTGGGATTTCTCCCTTCCTTCTGGCTGCTTCCTTTCTGCAGTACTGCAAGATTTCTCTGGCTCATCTTCACCACATGTTAATTGTGGGGAAAGTTCCTGACCATCAGGTTGAGAATCACCATTGCAACTTTCTTCCTCCTCTTGCTCTTCCTGTGGTCCTTCATTGGTGCAGCAAGTATTGGTTTCAACAGCTGCAGTCACTTCAGCTAAGTCCAAAATTCCTCTGTGGCAAGGTTCAACATCAACACTGCATAAGACTATGGCTGGTGCTTCCAGTGTTCCTTGCTGGTCCAGATGTTGCCTAGGATCTGCGATGACACCTAACTCAACACAGACTCTAGTGGTCACAATCTCTTGGTGTGTGGATGTCACTGGTGGAGGAGTCTGCTCACGAATATAGCACTGTGCAGGTTCTGGCTTAGGTATAGGCATTGACCCAATGGTAGGAGTTCCACCATTGTGGTAGAATCCTCTCACAAACCTCCACTGATCTCTGGAACTAGAAAGAATTTGCTCATCTACTGGCAATCCGACATCTTGCTCCACATACTCACAGAAAACATCTGCATCCCTGCAGTTTAGCAACTGTTTTTTGTATTTGCGAGGGCTATTATTGTAACTCTCAAGGTCAACATCCTTACAGTCCCCCTTCAGTAGCACCCTGCTGTCTGACCCATGAAAGACAACCTTGGGGCCACTCACATTAACACCACAATCCTCCATGGAACCTTCCACACTATGGACAAATGTCTCAATTGTGCTGGGAGCTCCATCTGATGGAGGCGTCCTTCTATTCCTAGTTTCAACCAACAGCAAGCCTTCAGTTTGGTCTCCATCGCCATCATCTTCTCTTGCTGCTCCATCATGCATATTTAGGGAGCTATTAGGTCTAGGAGGTGGGCCTTCACTTTCTGCATCTCCTTCTTGTTTAGTAAAAACTGCACATTAAACATTTAAACATACAGTGTATGGTATTCAGACTACGAAACTGATTCATAATTACAATGAAACCTAAGTACTCAAATATTTACAATATCAGCTGGTGATCAGAGAGCAGCTCTCAAATCATGTCTATATATAAATTGCATGCAAAATAATTGTTTCTTATTTATAAAGTAACTCACCAACTAATATAGCAGATGGTGGAAATCATATTATTTAGTCCTCATACATAAGAAATATTTGTTTAAGTAGGATCTGAGGTTCTCACAGTGGTGAGAACAAAGATGGCTGTGTTTTGGGTAATGAGTGCAATGAGTACTGGCTCTTATCGCCCAGATGATGGAGACAACAACAACATTTGAAACGCTGGTAAACCTCTACCAGCCTACATGGCACTACAACCCACAAGACAGACATCTCCATCTAAACATGTTTTTGCATGCTGCGTTTGATTCTGAGACACATCACCGTGTTTCAGCCATTTTACTTACTTTTATATTGGCACTCTTTAAATAAAGAACAGAAACTTGGTTTAACTTGTATTACTTTCAGTAGTTTCATTCATTTTCTCCTTGTGGTTCATTACAAGACAGGCTGTCTTTCGGATATCCTCAGAAGTCATACGCATATAAAATGTAGTGCGACAAAATTGTTTGAATACATCCAGTGGTTCTAGCAGTTCCAACAGACAATTAAACACACTAGGACTGCTATTCTGTTGGAATGCTATTCACATAAATTTTATAAGACAGACTTCAACCATTATACTGAATAAAAAATATATTGGAAAAACAGCAGGGGCGAATTTAGTTTCCATGCAGCATCCACTCTTAAAAACAAGTTAAAACCAGTATACAGAATGATCTAATGAATTACTTACATCTCAGAGGGCTGTTGACAGATTCAGAGCTATAATCATCTTCTGGAGTATTTTCCAGTTTCAGCTTTCTTAGCACTTGGATATGAAGTGGGGTCTCACTCTTCAGGATATAGCACAAAAATATGATAAACCCCTGAAAAAATCAATAATGGTGTAAGACTAATGGCTAATAAAAACACCCACTCAAAGTAATGCAAAATAGGCTAGAAAAGCAATATTTGAACCAAATATGCCTCCTGATCATGAAATACGTGCTTATGCCCATCTTTGTATATGAATATTTCTTCACTACTAAATTCTGATACTCTGGATTTAGATTCTAGAGTGCATATATTTTCTCTGATTGTTTCAAACTAACAATATATGTCTCTCTCATTAGCACCTTGCTCTATCACTCAAGTTAATAATGCAGCATGACCCATTAAGTTTGAGCATACGAAACTCTTCCGTGAGCTCTGTAGTGTAGCATCCTGGTATGTTATGTTGAATTCTTGGTTTTTCTGCCTGTCACTTTTCACACACACTGTTCAAGTCAACAGACAGTGTGCAAAGTGACAGGCATAAAAAAAAACAAATTTTCTGTGAACAGTAATACAATTTATTGCAGCAACATTTTTGTAAATCAAAATCAAAACACATAATTTATATAATGTCTTTATTAAGTAAATTAAATCTGAAAACATTTCACAGTGACTGGAGCCAAATTCCTGCAATTCATGCAAAGAACTAGGGTTTGTCAGTTTTTAAAAACAGTTTTTTTGGATAAATTTGTAAAATTTAAAGACCGGTTTTTAAAATTTAAAAAACCGGTTTTAGATACTAGAATTAATATGTAAAAATTAATTAATTGAAAACGTTAACATTTTGACTTGAAATCGCCTCGGGCACAAGCATACTGTAGTGAAACTAATCTTCATGAGTCACGCGAATGTTTGACATGCAAATCCACAAACGCATTCTATTATGCTATTCTATGTGGCAGCACACAAACTGACCGATGACATCAGCTGTGTTGTTCACGTGCACCCCACCAGAAACAGATTCCAATGATGAATATATCGGAGACGGAGAAACTATTAATCAGGGCAATGCTCTAAAAGAAACCATGGAAAAATCAATTCATAGGTTTCTTGAGGAACCTGAAGAAATAATATCAAATCCGAAGACACTGAAGGCCGAATTTTCAGTATTTGAGGCAACTAATAAAAGAACAAAGAATTTAGATTTATTATTTGATGCCCTGAAGACGATAAAACCAAGTTCAGTAGCCAGTGAGAGAGTATTTTCTATTTCAGGAAATTTTGTATCTGAATAAGAACAAGATTAAGCAATCGTTCAGTGGACATTTTATATTTTTTGAAATCATATCTCCTGAAGAAAAATACTAAATGAAATAAAAATTTATAATTTATATTTTGTATGGATTTTAGTTATTTTAGTTTTTTATTTGGTTTTATATGTAGTACATTTTATTTTGTTATATTTTTGTAGTTCCATAAATATTAAATAAACTGAAATTTTTTAAAAAAAGTATAAATATTTTTTACTGTTTTAATTTTTTTTTGTAAAAATTTGAAAACCGGTTCAACCGGTTTTTTGGTAATACTGGAATTCGAAAACCAATTTTTTCAAAAGTCGGTTTTTGTATAAACCCTACAAAGAACATGCAAATGATATAAAATCTGAGTTGAATAACATGTGAAGTGTACTCACCAATAAGGCACTTGTGAAACTAAAAACATAGTGGCATGATGGGTCTGGAACATTGATGTAGAATATGCTTGAAGCTTCCATCGCTATCATTACAAAAAATATTATAGCAGCACGTCTCAGAAGTCCTATCCTAGAAAAGAATTATCTATTGAATTAGTATTTTCAACATATTTTGCCTAAAAACAAATTACAGACATATTACCCACAGCATAATGAAATGTAGTTTAGAACAAACAGAATTCAGAGTATTTCTTTATCACACACAGCAACTTTCCCTTCAAAAATGTTAAACATAAATTGTTCACTACTACGAGCTACTGTACACAGTACCACTATTCATTCTAAGGAACTCCAATGGCATCTCTGGTAATGCCTGTTTCCATTAACTAATACATTTTCCACATGCTTTTCTATATTCTTTAAAAAATGTAAAAATGACACATTGTAATCCTTTAATTTACATTGACTTGATGTAAATATGACACAAAAGTACACAAAGCATCTGCTAGGTATGCAACCTTTCCGATAAGGATGAATTGCTTGTTGTATTCCATCCTGAAGTTTTCCAACCTTGAACTTACAAGACAGAATTCAGAGTTTCATGCTCTTATCTGGCACTATGCTTTGCTTCAGGCATTTAGAAGGAGACTGATTGCACCTACTCATATATTAACTTTGATTTTGTAATCTAAGGAATTAATGTGTGAGATGTTTGATGTTTCAGATTTTGAGCACTTTAATTTTAAATTGTAGTCTTAGACATTGTAAGGTACCTAACAATCTTAGAACCATATTAATGTAACACAAAAACTAATTTATTACATTACACCATAATATATGCACCTAAATTGTCAAAAATGAAACACCATTAATCCATAATTGTTCCTTCCATCTTTGATTCTATTACTCTCTGATTATGAATTCCACTCTCAAATAAAATTTGAATTACACTGATTACTTCTTAGGATATTTAATTAAAGTTTTTAAAATGGGTAGATTATGTATCATTAAATAGGAGGATAATCTGAATCAAATCTGTCAAAAATTAACACTCAACTACTTCCTCCCATACTTCATGATCATCTACAATTATCCGCTCTTCTCATTCAGCTCCGAAGCTGAACAAGTGTTGTAATATATCCTATGAACATACAGAAGAGTATTTATTTTGAGCCATAGCCTACCTCCGCCCTATAGCTTTACTTCCGGCAGAATTCTTGCTGGAAAGAATGTTGAGCCGTCTCATGACAGTGAAGTACAGGAACACAAACAGAATCAACATAACAACAGCAGATGCTATGAAGATGTTGAACAGCATGGTGCCACATAACAACCACCATGATTGGAGTTGCCAGCCAGTTGAATGATGTGCCAGATGGTTGCAGAGAACAGCCAAAACAGGTACGCCTGTAAAATGTATTACAATTCTGATGAGTCACAGAGGGTCAGCAAACCACCGTTAACTCTGGATAAATATAACTTCATTTCTATGATCAACTACAAAAATTAGGGTATGAAATGCTATAATCTTCTGTCCTGAGTCTCGCTGATGATGATAATTTCATTGTAAAACGAAATCAATTACAAATGTTACT
The DNA here is from genome assembly GCF_977971745.1 of Zootermopsis nevadensis. Classification (NCBI taxonomy): domain Eukaryota; kingdom Metazoa; phylum Arthropoda; class Insecta; order Blattodea; family Termopsidae; genus Zootermopsis; species Zootermopsis nevadensis. The sequence goes on from NW_028259150.1 coordinate 1,802,755, forward strand.
TACTTACTTCAATTCAATTCTATGCTATTGTATTCTATTCTTACTAATACTTGGTGTAACTTGCAAGTACAGTGAAAAGTCAAACAGCTGCCTCAAAAATCTGACCAATCCAGTTTTTAGAAATAGTCTTACCCTTTTAGCTATTTAAATGGAGTGTACAAAGTTAAAATATTTGGGAACAACAGTAACAAATCAAAAGATACACATGAGGAAGTTAGGAGGAGATTAAATTCTGGAAATGCTCGCTACTTCTCACTTCAAAATATTTTGTCTTCCTGTCTGATTTCTAAGAACCTAAAGCTTAAAATATGAAAAACAACAATTTTTCCTGTTGTTTTATATGGGTGTGAAACATGGTCTCTAACTCTGAGGGAGGAACATAGATTGCAGGTGTTTGAGAACAGGGTGCTGAGGAGGATATTTGGGCCTAAGAGGGAAGACGATGGGGCGTGGAGAAAACTGCATAATGAGCTTAAAAATTTATACTCCTTCCCCAAAATTGTCAGGGTGATTGAGTCAAGAAGAATGAGATGGGCGGGGCAAGAGGTAGTCACCGGGTATTGGTCGGGAAGCCTGAGGGGAAGAGACCTCTGGGGAGACCTAGACATAGATGGGAGGACAATATCAAGTGGAATCTATGGGAGATAGCAGTTGAAGGAGACTGGATTTTGTTGGCCCAGGACAGGGTCCAGTGGAGGGCTTTTAGTTAATTCGGTGATGAACCTTTGGGTTCGGTAAGCCATCTAGTTAGTTAGTTAGTTAGTTGAAGCCATGCAATGTCCATAAAAGTAAAAAACAAGGGATTTTCTATAGGTTTGAAGAAGAAATGTTTGACTTGAAGTACCACTATTATGCTGGAAGCTACTGTCTGAGATATATATAATATATTCCCACCTTGAGGTTAGTGATTGTCATTGTACTGACATACACATTTTCATGTGCCATCAAACACCTCCACTTGTATGAAATTAGAAAAATTACTACATACTGAATGCCTTTAGATTAAAATTATCAGTCCTCAATTCAATCTAAAAGTGTGTAAGCATACTATAAAATTTCATACACATTAATATAAACAGTAATGAACCTTCGGGTTTCATAAAAGGCAGGGAATATTTTGGCCCACCGAAGGCAACATATTTCCTTCTCATGGACTCTCTGCTTCAATGGAGTTAGAAGTGGAAACTGTGTAGACTGGATTACAATGTTCTACAGTTTTTTTAAAGACCTTAACATCTTCATCAACGCTATTTGAAGCATCTAGAAGCATTCAGAATGCTGACATACAAAGAACACACATGGAAACCATGTAATCCAGAGAGCACAGCACATTTCCAATCTTGTTACTTTTCATTATGTTCATCAATCAACTACATGTGAAGGGTGCATGCAGATGTTAATGGACAAATAGCAGGTTTACCTGTTATGATACTGACAACTGTTTGCTTCATGTGTTGTACTTTGGGAATCTGAATCACCTCAGTGTAGACAATCAGCAGCTTGCTCAGATGAGAAGACATCCCAATTAGAAGGAAAGCTTCCAGACTTGTTGTCACATATGGGAAAGAGGCCTGCAGCACAAAAATCCAAGTTCCAAGCCAAAAGTTATAATATAAATATGCAAAATTAATACACCTTTCATACAAAAGGAGCAGTGGAAGACCAAAACAAGAAGGGCAAGTCTGACCTTTGGTACTGAATCACGGACGGCATAGATGAAGACGCCCATGGCACCAGAAGTAGCAGTACAGCACTGGAGTTTAAGGAATATCAGGCATGTTTTGTGGTGCCACCAATAGGGCAGCAGTAGGAACAACGTAAACATGGCCTGCACCAGACAACACACACAGCCAACCAACACAACTGTATGATACTGTTCTGACACTGAGAGAGGCAACTGCAACAATTACAATAATGAAATGCATAAAATTTCTTGACACTTGGAAGTACACTGCACACATAACCGTCTGTCGAGAAACATGTTGCTATAATTAAGGTACGACCACTTCCTGGCCCATACTGTCAGTTTTACTTTTGTTATTAATTCAGTGTACACATAATTTTCTCTTTGCTAGATTTATTTTATGGTCTACACCTGTAGTTTCCATCCTTTAATTCCAATTACATAATTAATTTATTTAAAATTTATAAAACTGTATTGTGTCATATAACAATGTAACTTGTACTTATAACTCTGTCCCATATTTACCATTATATATTTATACTAGTTATATTTATGGTGTCCTTCTTTTATCAGTTAAATAAAATAAATGGGAACTGTATAATGGAAACTATTCATCCCAAGATGGAACAGATTTTATTTTCAAAATACTGTGAATATCAATCATATAGTAACAGTAATAGTAATAGCAGCAGAAACAGCAACAACAACAAACACGTGCAAAGAAATAAGATAACATGAGTTTTAAAAACATTCTATATATATCAAATATCTGAACACCAATGCAATTTAAAGTAAAGTCTAAATTACAAATTATACAAATTTCCCCAACTATAACATTAAGCTCTTCAAAAGTTTAATTAAACATATTTCTTGGAGAATGAACATTTTCCAGAAACTGTGTTATATCTTGAAACTTGTGTCTCCATAAAGTATAGCATTAGAGGGAATTGATGAAACTAATAAATGTATGGCCAAGAAATAGAGTATTCCTGTAACCAGTGAGCACTGATCATATAAAGGCAGAGAATGCTCACCAAGTGCAAAGTTAGCACAAAGCATACTATGCAAGTTAAGTTCAAAATTATGAAGAGATAATTAAAAAACAATGTGTGTGCTAAAGAACTGAAAAAAAGAGCTTCATTTGGACAAGTAACAATTTTTCCCTCAACTTATTCACTGAAACGGACATTGCCTTTTAGTCATAAAAATATGATAATTTATTTAGATACACAAGAAAGCTTTACATTTGTGGGCCTTGCTGTAAGAAGTGCTGCATAAGTTCCAGGCTGATTACATCTGCATCTTGTTAGGTTGGTACCAACTGTTTGTGTGGTGCACGCACTGAAATCCCACGAGTGCTCAGTAGCAGCAACATTGGTCACCCCACATGAAATATTCCACTCATCTATGCTGTAATTCTTCACTGTATGTTCAAACTCAAGGTCCACGTGGAAGACACCCTGGCTCGGAACGTATCTCTGGCCATCTCTTCCCACCTCCACGGTAACCATTCTAGAGTTGATCTCAAATTCCATCTCATTACCATCCCTGAGGAAAGAAATTTGATTTAATTACAGAATTGGGTAAAAACTGTCTTCTGGGTTGTTGCACCACATACCGACATTGCAGAGGTGCTTGCTGCCTCTGAAACCAAACTACCTAGTACAATAACCTAGATTCTAGGTCCTAGAAGACAGTCACCTCCAAACTTGCTATCATGCCAACCTCAAATCTCACAAAAATAACATTGTTTATGTTACATCACTACACAGTCATAAAGAAGAAAGGTAAGATAAATGAAAATCTGACATTTATATAACTGATATAGTCGTAGTTGTATGGGCATCGAGCCGTAAGTTTTCACTGACAACAAAAACAAAATCATGGTAAGTGGGTACATCTTATAAGAAGAATATGTTAAATAAATAATCATGTAAGCAAACTGTGAAATTTGAAACAAAAATAAAACAAATTACACACAATAAACACAAAAATGTTCTAATGAATAGAAAAGTAAAACCTGGAAGTTTAAGATATTTATTTGAATCAGAATATCTACAGAAGTAATACACGCACTTAAGAGGCTTTACAGATTAAAATCCAGAATGATATTCTACAATCCCATCGAAGGTGGTTTGACTTGCTCACCTAAAGATAAAAACACCCAAGAAAAATAATCCCACAGGTCCATAAGAGGCAACATGCCTAGGTCCAGAAGTGTGAGATTTAATCAGAGGGACAAAAAGAATTTTAAAATTCTGTAATGAACAACCTAAAAACAAAGGAAATTCTACTTCTGCTCTCCATAGCATTCAACACATTAATACAATGCATACAGTTACCTCAATTTAGCAACATATCTCAGTGGCAGGAATTCTGACAGATCCCTATAAACAATTACAGCTATACTGAATGTTCCATTTCCAAAAGCATCCGAACTGGGTCCTTCTATGTGGACATCAAGCTGATATGAAAACCAACTGAAAAGATATTAAGAATCTCATTAGAATTATAGCTCATGCTGAGTAGACAGTAATTTCCAGTCATGGTATTAGGGATGTATTTGACATCTGAAATGCATGAAAATGCTTGTATAATGTACTGCAGAAATTTTGTATGTGGTTCAGCAGAATAACTTTCTTCATATACTAATATTTTTTTCCAGTAATGGACACACCTGTCAACAGATGCAATATATTTGTATTACTGAGAGGAAGCAGATTCCATTATTTCTGGACTGTAATAGATGGCACTAACATTACGAAATGGTGATAAAGAACAATGATTAATTATTAGGACAGTAGACATGCAACTTAACAAAAACTTCAACCACTGTGAAATGTGATTGAGTTACCATCACGTCTGCTTTGTATTTGGCTGGTTATGGGTTAGTTTCTTGGCTTAAGAGACCAGGTAACCCAATGAGCATTTTCATGGATTTCTTTAGTCTCTATAGACAAATGCATGGACAGTAGCCTAAATTAGGCCTATAACTATTTCCAAATTCATCTTATACAGTCACTCTCTAATACAACATTATGTGACCTATGAAAGTGGAAAGCATTGTTAAATAAACTAAAAAGAAACAAATACTTGCAAAAGATATGGCTGATTGCATTGGCTCTATCAAAACTATTGACTTTTACACTTTATTTACAGACCATCAATTCCAGAATAAAATAAACACAAAACTTAAAAAAAAATCTTAAAGTTGATAAGAGACTTAAAAGCTAAAAAAGAAATAAGTACCATAAAACTGTGTGATTAACATTATAATTTCCTTTATTTTTGGTTTCAAACTTTAGCTATGGCTTGCACAAGTCATCTCACACAATTTTATCTGAAAACAAGTTACAAGCATGTAAATCAGAAAGAAATGTCAACAACTGTTGGAAAGAGTTTCATCCTATCGGAAAAAACAAACATTATTCTAAAAGCATACATAAAACACATTCATATTTATTGTCTTTTTAAGAAGAAAACTACCTCATTATGCAAAAACATAACCCCTCAGTACCATAGAATATATATGTGCAAAATGAGGCATTTTGAATAGCAAGGGGAATTCATAAAATTATTTTGGGGTGTGGGGGTGGGGGTGGGGGCTGAACACATTCTTTTAGGTGTCTGGAAAAAGATTCACCAAGTGAAGTTTGCTTCTAATATTCTTTCTGCATAATAAAATCGTAAACAAATAACATGACTTATCAAAGCTGAGCAAGTATATGAAGCAAACTCAACATGCAGAACAGTGACCATGACAAGCAGTGACTTCTTCCACATCCTATTGTCATCTGACTGTCTTATGGATCCATGGAATGTAAATAAATTATTATTATTAGTGAGGCCTTTTCATAGTCATGGGCATTCGTTCCAGAAACATACAATAAAAACAGTCTTAATGCTGTCTTGTTTTGGAATAAGACATAATTATTTATAATTTCACAAACTCTGGAAGGCTCTTCTTAACACAAGTCAAGCACATTTGCTATTACTATTTGGAATACCTTACATGCAAGAAATTTATGAACATGGCAAGACAAAGCCTATCCACTGTGTTAGACATAAACTGGGCATGTCAGTATAAAAGAATACCACAATGACACAATTTGAAACTAATGAGTACATACCTTGATGTGTTCAAGTGCAATTTGTATAAGGCATTTTCCAGAAGTGCTATGTGTAAGGCCAATGAGCTGAGATTCACATGAGCATAGTTGGTATTTGTTGTCAGAAGTGATCCCCAAAGCAGTGCTTCAGTTTTTACTAGCTCTTGAAGTAGAATTACTTTCTATCAATGAAAAAAGAAGTCACCGTCAAGAACCCTTTTATATGGACAGTTAATATTTCTTCTCTATAAAAAGAAATTCAAATAAAATTATATGATAACTATGGTCATTTCTATTGCTGTACACAACTTCTCAAAGACACTTTTAACTGTCCGTGGCACACACACACACACGTAATAAGTCCTCCATGTCCTACACAAACACATACTTTAAAAAACACGCCACTACCGGGCAGAAACTGGTTAGAACTGGTTCCCATATGACACTAGAAAACAAAAAAAGACAAGGGCGCACTCTGATGGGAAAATAATGAAGCTTGGGAACAGGTTAACAGAAACGAAAGGTACAGAATGACAAGGAAGGATACGTCACAACACACAATAAAGGTTAAGGTACTATCCCTGTATTTACTTGAAAGGGCAAATGGCAGTCTATGAAGCAAAAATTGTCTCCGAACATATAATGTGTACACCACCTTATAATTTCTGGATATAAACTAGTATTCATAACTGTAACATTACCCCTCATACAGCCCAACTCATATGTATCTTAGGGAATTTTCTGTTGCATAAAATAGATGCTGGAAACTGGGAATTTTAATATCAAGAAGAATTGTTTGTAGATAATAGAAAATAGAAAGAAAGACAGCAATGCAAGAAACAGTCAGTCATTTTTGATTACATTATTACAAGACAGCACACATACAATTATTTATATTAGATTAAACATCAAAGTAAATGCTCTGTAAAAGCACTGTCAATTGTGAGCAAAGCCTGAGTACATAAGCCTAATGAACTTACTGACGTTATTTATTACATGTGACTCAACCACAGCTAAGGTCTGGATGTTACATACCTTTGTGTTTATAACTGAGTAATTCCTCTCCAGAAGAATGTTGATTATTTGATAGAAGGCTTGTGCAGTTGCCAGAAATTCATCATTCTCTCCTGTGTAGTTCATGAATGACAGTACTTCCTGTAGCATATCTAGTACTGCCTCCCCTTCTCCAGGGTACAGCGATGCCTGCTGAACAAGATACTCATGGCAGGCCTTCAAAGTTGCATTGCCAGAGGTCTTTTGGTATCCCAGGGTTAGACTGCGGAACTGAGAATAAATTAAAAATTTATAAATTTCACAGTTCACAGAAAAATAAAATAAAGTTCCCTCTGTGCCTAAGCACCTCAGTTAGGTCTAAAGGGTTTTAATGATGGTGTATTACATTCAACATTGTTGTTTTCTGGATTAAATCCATCATTCAGAGACTGGAATTAACTGCTTCTAGTAAACCCAACAAAGTAAGTTTTATCACCTGAAGACGGAGATACAGCCAGCCCCTTAAATGTCATGGCTTTATTTTATCATATTTAACAAATGGATTTAGTCCAGTCACTGCTTTCTCACCATGGAGGCACAGGTTCACTACTAGGGCTGTTCAAGTGGAATTTGTGGTGGACAAAGACATAGTTTTACCCCATTGTAACAATAAAAAACTATCAGCTACATATTGGCCATTTAACCTGTGGGAAAAGAGTCTCTAGTAACCATTTATTAGAGGCTGGATGGACTTCAGAGTTGATGACAAAGGGAGGAATCGGCCCCTACCAGAAACCAAACCTTACGCATTCAACCTGCAGCCAAACACTTTACTGACTGATCTATCCTGGCTTATGATATATTTTAAGTGAAATTCAAATTGCAAAACTGCATTTACAGAGATCCATTACTAACATGTACAATTTAGAGCAGAAAAATCAATTTCTGCCTGCTTTGATCTTTGATCATTTTTATGTTCATCATCATCATCATCATGAACGATTTAGGGTTTAGACCATATGTCCTGTTCTGCTGTGGATGTAAAATTTATACTGTTTGATGAAATTTCCCTGTGGAGAAGGATATTTAAATGCATTGTGCAGATCATCTTCAACAGAAATCCTGCTCTTTTTTAATTAAGTGGACCACTAAAATGTTCTTCTGTAGCTAAAAGCTTATTATTTCATATATTACATATTACCAAGTTTCAAACAACACTTGTTGTGTTATTCGGTAAGGTCTGCCATTATACAATATAATGATCACTAAAAACATATGTACACAAAATAGTATTTCACTCACAACTGATACACAGCAGCAACCCCTTCATCTTAAGTTAAGTAAGTATGTAAGACTTGAGGCACTAGTCCCCAACGCGATGCCCGCAGGCGCCATGGCGCCCGCCAAGGCCTTTTTCGGGTGCCCACGTTGTTACGGAAAGAGGTTATACTGAATAATGAAGGCTGTCCAACCATGAACATTATAAAATCAAAGCATTGATCTCGACTTACTGACTCCCATCTTGACGATTGTTTGCGAGCAGCAACATCATCCTACACAACCAAATTTGAAAAGCTGGCCGATGAAATGCAGCGCCAAACATCACACTTGAGTAATAATAATTGTACTTATGAAACTACCTATTTTTGATTGCATGGTTTCTTGTATCATTAAACGTCGTGTTGTTTTGAGTATTATTTCGTGTCCATAACTTATTTGTTCAAAAAAAGAAAATTTGGCTTTGTTAATTGGTTGGTGCCCGCCACGATCTCATAAATTATCAAATGTGCCCGTAGGCACAAAAAGGTTGGGGACCACTGACTTGAGGCTTTTGCGGCAACTAAATGAAATAAAATCTTCTCGGACAATAAGTCACAACAAAACGGAATCATAGTAGAATTTTTCAGAGAAACTCTCTGCAATCCATAATATAAATCCTTATTACTGATTATTCTGAAACATAAATACATAACTTCAAATGTTTACTAAGCTAACAATGGCATTCTTTCTACCTGAAACAGGTAAGATGGTTAGGTTAGGTTAGCATTTGAACTCACATTATTATGAATGTTTTCAATATCTTCAGATATGCAACTAGAGAAGTCAGGAAGATTCCACTTTGTAAAGAAGGTGTTACGCAGGGTACATCGGCGTCTTGTAACACCCAAATAGTGAAACGGACAATCTTGAACCGCATCCAGGTCTGGTGCAGTGTCGGGCCACTGAATTCCAAGCATTTTTTCTTCATGACACATGGGAACCACAGAGCGATTTACAACGTCCACATATACGCTCTTTGCCTCACTTGCTACACTCCCGTGTACTGTGCAAGTGTAGACTGCTGATTTCTGAAACACCCAATAAAAGATGGATTTCTAGAATTTAGAAATTGATTTATCAAACCAGGCAAGTTAAATGTTAGGATTTACTTCAGGAACTTAAAATGTCACTTTTCTAAATGTTTAAGTCTGCATCGTGAGGCTAGCAACAATTATAAGTCAATAATTATATAATTCTGTGAATTTTTTCCATTTCTACTGTTAACACATATAAAGTACGTATATAAAATCTGTAATAACATTTATGATCTACCTACATAAAGATTTTTACACTGCATAAATGTTTCCGACCAGATGTACAGTTAAATTTCAGAACTGAATATAAATTGTAAATGTTTTGATGATTGATTATTATATCAAATTTCAGGACCTACATTAAGATAAAGTAATTTTGTTTTAAATTTCATTACTTCAGACAGCTGCAAAAATGATAAAAAATTAAGAAGAAAGAAGATAAGGTAACCTCTCATAGTATGATATTTATACCAAGTTTAATTAAAATCTGTTAATTGGTTAAAAATTTAAGAAAATGCACATTACATCATAGTCCTCCCTTTCTATAAGGAGTTAGTTAGGCTAAAAAAGAGCTATATTCTTGTCATACCGCGCTCTTCAAACGTTCTTTTTTAACAATTCCAGGCTACATCAAATTGTCAAATATGATTAGCAGAATACTTTATATGCCATATGATTTTTCAGTTACATTTTGCCATTTTAAGTCTGAAACTACAAGCATGAAGAAAACGCAGTAGCATCTTTATGTTCAAAAAGCATCGAGGCAAAAAGAAGAGGAAACAAGAATTTAGATTAAAAATCACAAATTATAATCATTACATTTAGATGTACATTTTAATTCCTCCAAAATGATTATCTAAATGTTGTTTTAAACTAGTTGCGTCCTCATCTATTTATTTCAGTGAAAACAATTACAACTTACTTTAGCAGTATTACTTTACAAGTGCACATGAACTGAAAATGCTAGAGAAAATTTTAAGGTCTAATCCTCTGTTAGATGAACTAACAGGACGTAAATTACATGAATGTGAACTGTGATTTATACTGTTTTTGTAGTCCTGTTATGAGTAGGTGAAGAAAGAAATGACTAAACATATAACTCATGTTGGAGAATCAAGAAACGCACATGATTTCAGCAGTGAAGTCTCTTGGAAGTTGACACTTCAGAGATTATGACAGAGATGGAAAGATAACAATAAAACTAGACGAAAATAAGTCCCAGTCAAGTGGTATACACCGTGTCCCATAATGATCTTTACAACTTTAACACTTAACAACCAAATAATGAGATGAGATATCACAATGCGGTTTTGTGCATATGAAAGAGTAACTCTCAAAGTTTTTTCTTACTTTAATACACCTCTACGTGCGCAACGTTAGTTGCACGTAGCACGTCAAGACGAAATTCAATTTCTTGCCATGTTCGCTCTAGCATCCCTGCATCAAATGTTGCGATGGCTGCAATAATCCTTCGTCTCAGGCCTTCCAAATTGCAAACCTCTGTTCAGTACACAACATCCTTAACATATCCCCATAAAAAAGTCCAGAGGGGCTGTCGGGTGAACAAGGTGGCCAAGCAATTGGACCATCCCTTCCAATCCATCGATGAGGAAATTTTTCATTAAGGAAGTCACGGACAAAAAGTTCCCAGTGCGGGGGTGTACCATCCTGCTGGAAGATGATACGTTGCTGTAGGTCCTCCAAAAGCGGAGCAACAAAACCGCATTGTGATATCTCATCTCATTATTTGGTTATTAAGTGTTAAAGTTGTAAAGATAATTATGGGACATGGTGTATATTGAAAGGGTCACACTCAGCATTTAATAAATATGTCTGATGTGAAACTACAGACCTGAAATTACTTTTACAGTGTTTTGAACGCAAATCCGAGTTATGGGGAAAGAACTCCGGACCATATATGGTTGTTTTCCTTTCTCTTTTTAATGTAAATTACATAGGAAATGCATATTTAAACCTTCACACAAAACGACTGCTGGCCACAATTTAACTCCAGGATTAAAGGTTTAGCGCTACGCCAATGGACAGCACACAAACCACAGTGCATGATCAATAAGGATTAAGCTGTTAAAAGCAATGTGAAATTCAGACTGTGGCAGGAAATAATGATATTGAAAGCTGAAAGACGACTTTCTGAAAACTGCTGGTTTATTCATGGATTATTAGTGATGATGTTGCAACTGCATTCAGATTGTTATATTACAACAAATATGTTGGGAAGATTATAATCAAAGATGAGTAGTAAAGATCTGTTATGAAATAATACTAGGCAGCATTTGCCTAGGAAATGCGAAGAACATAATAAAACTCCAAAGCCAGGATAACCACAATCTAAACCCTGTTGTGGGTTTTCGCCGCCTCCTTTTCGTAGGTTTCTTGGTTTTGGTTGTGCATGAAGTAGTGAGTGACCAGCCCACCAACTGTGCACAATTTCTAGTCAATCCTGATTTGACTGCCAGAGCCATCTAGCAGTGAATCAGGAGAGACTTGGGTGAGAAATGGCCGCTGAATTTTGCTTTCGAAACATCTCGTATCATGCTCACGAGGTTCTTTTACATGCCGTAAATCTACGACATGGGACCGCCTAGCCACGATCTGATATCGCCCAGACACAAATCCAAACTATTAACGCTGCCGAAGTTAAAACACTACACCATTTAACTTAAATGGTGTAAATTATGGACGCACAGTTTGTGTGTATAAAATCAATACCAGCTTAACAAAGCAATAAATAATACTTTTAAATATTATTACTTCATACTTGTGCATTATAGATCTTGAGTATGCTTCCTGCAGGGTGCAGATCTTCCCACACCTCAACTCCTGGTACCATGCGAAGAAGGACCTTGTTCTTGGTCCAGTTGTACCCAAACTTCTCATGTCGTTGGTCATTTGGGGACATGCACTTTATGCTCACACCCTCACCCTAAAGGAAGCAAAACAAAGTAAGAAGCACCATAATGCATGTAATCTTAATGCCAATGAGAATAAAATGGGCAATAAATGCAAAAACCAACAGACGTATTAAACCGTAACGGCAGAAACTTAGGAAAGTAATCAGAAGCTAACAGGGATTTACAAAGAAAGCTGTACCCTCTCAACAGTGATGCTCTTTGGAATCACCTCCACCTCCGGCCGAACAAGAACTTCAAGACGGATAGATCTGCACTGCTGCATGTCCCAGTCTACCACCTGACAGGTGTAAACCCCTTCATCGAGATGAGAAGCACGTTCAATACCCAGCAGAGCTGTGTACTTGTCTTCGGAGTCCATCGGCAACAACTTGGTCCACATATTTCTGAAAATCGAAACAACATTCATGTGACTTGTAATAAAACATTTTAAAATAATTTTCACGTAGCGTAAAATCATTTAAATGGGTCGGTCTGAATCACAGCTGACTTCTCACTATAAAGGCTTGGGTTCATTATCAAAATAATTCAAGTGGATTATGTGCTATACAACATCATGTCAATTTTTATCTTAATATATCAGTTTTATGCTGTTAATCATCATTTCACAGGCACTGTATTTTATCATTGCTTCTGAGAGGAGATGCAGGCTAGAGGAGCCAATATCTATTACGATATCAAGTCATCAGTCGGAATCCACCTCTGAGCTCTTCTTATCTTTCTTATCCGTGGCGTAACAGCCCTCTGAGAGCCAAAGCCGACTAGCTGGCTGCTGTCCTCACGTTCACATGCCTAAGCAGAGGTGAACGATCATCCAACCAGATATAAGGTGACGTGCGGTCAGCACGACGAACCCCAGCCATTGACCTCTGAGCTCTTACTTGGCCAATAATGTGTAAAGTTAAACGAAAAAGAATTAAGAGCAGAACGACGCTGTGGCATATCAAATGACTGTTGTGGTCTGACTTTGACACTTGCAGACAGAAACTTTCACATATTGCAGTATCGTGTCCCGACATACTTCAAATTAGTATTATCTCAGTGCATTTCATGAAGTGTATCATTCAGTTTTATCGAGTAACGTGACAAAAAACTTTTACCTGAGAGTTTTATTCTTGTTGACAAATGCTCCATCTTTGTACCAACGGAACGTCATATAGGAAGACCCCTGAGCTATGCATGACAGGATGAACTCATCTCCCTCTTTCACTATCGGAACTTGGTGGTTCACTTTCACGCTCTGAAATACATCAATCACTTGTAATATATTCTACAACCATCTGTCTTACCACACATAAACCACAGATTATATAGATACGCCCTACACTACGTAGATTACTGTCAATTTTCATTCTGAGGATTTAATAATGTAATGACATCCATGAGAATAAGATAAACCACGCAGTCACTTCCCTTAATAAATCAAATAAGGCTTATTAACTCACCTGCAAAAGTAATGTTGGTTCTTGCTTGAATGCTAGGTGAGTTGGTACTAGTGTCAGGTTTCCCAGACGACCTCGTTTTATAAGATTGTTGAGCGCTTCTCGCACTTTGCCGCCATCCCTTTTCCCACCAAAGAAGTGAAACATAACTTCAGCTCCAGGGCTAGAATACAGAGAACTCACTGTAAGCTTAAGAATATTAAAATGCTGTGGTTATGTCTATATGTCATCAGATAAGATGGGAAAACGTTTGGAATTGGAAGGCGGTAGAGAATGAAGCAACTGGCGACAGGTCAGTCAGTGTCAGTGCCAGTATTCCAGAGGTTCCTAACAAACGCCCATTCAGGTTCTAGGTGTAAATATGAGCAACAGTTTGTTTACACCCAAACATGTCATAAAACACAATAAAAGAAATTGGTACGTGTTGGTTATCGGGACACAACACGGGAGAGTCGAATATCTGGCCTTGGATTGGACGGAAAACTGCGCATGCGTATCGTATACCCGTATACTCGGTTGTTCATGTGGCGGCGTACAAATGATAACGGCAATATTTTTAAAACGATTCTAAAATCTATAAGCGAATTTTGGGCTCCGGCGACAGGTTGTAACAACAATTAACAACTCATGCATATCTAAATAAAATATAATAATTTGTCATTTACTGAAATAAAATATAATAACTTTCAAGTATATGTCATTTATCCACACACATTAACCTAACCTAACCTAACCTAACGTATTTTTAAAGCGATGTGTCCCGATAACCCACAAGTACCAATAAATTAAAATGATTCCACTACCATCTTTTGAAGAGGAAACAGCTAAAGTGCTGAGGAAGACTTCCTCTTTTTTGTCCTCCCACACAACAGTTTACAAACATACTTTCTTCAACATCTTCACTGCCATAACAACCTCAGATCTCGTATTTATTTCATCTGACAACTTCCGTATCTCTTGCATCAAGACCGAACGTCACAGCTGAGTGATTTAAGTCTTGGCTGAGAGACAGTTTAAACTCACCGATAATATCCGTGGTTTTACTCGGTCCCCCAGTCAAAATGCCTGGATTGTACCTGAAGTTAGGCTACGACCAATATCCTTTTCGGTTCATTATTGGTCATGAATGATCTAAGAAACTGACAGCGCCGAAAAGTTAACAATAAATAAACAATTTACAACGTCCCCATACCACTAAGTAAGAACCTCTGCACTGTTTTGTGTTATGAACAGCAGCGGTGGGGGCAGGAACAGCATTAACGAGACGAAAGAAAAATGTTCACGGGCGACGATAATTAAGGTGTGTGGCGGGGGGGAAGGGGGAATGGCAGTCAGTGTGTAATGCCGGTCAGGCGCTTTTCTGATGAACGGAATCAGATAGATGCTTCAAGCTGGTGCTGACATCTAGTGCTTCATTCAGGGAAGTGCGAGAGCGAATCCCGCCATTTGCTTCCGGTACAGTTACCGAGATAGTTGCATGTGTCTGTTATGTGCTCCAGTGATATAACACACTTAACGTTATTGAATACTTCTATCTTAACAAATCTGTTAGAATTTGTACGTTCAAATGATTCAGACGTAAAATGCCTATTACTTACAAAGAGAAACATTTTATTCACTCATTATCTTATTTACTTTAGTGAGATCTTGTAGCTCAAATAGTAACCTTCATTACCCCTACGGGTGGGGAAAACCGGTCAAAACTACTTCTTCAGTTATCATTTCCTATAGAATTTTTGTTACGTTCAACGTATTTCATACTGCATACTTCAGAAGTAGGCCCTTCAGACTAAATGCCAGTTTATATAAAGTTTCAAATTTGCGTATACTTTTAGTTTTATCTAGCTTTTCTTTTAAGTGACCGCTACTTACCCATTCTTCCTTAAAATGTAACAACATGAAAATTAACAAGGATGCAATGAAGAATATAATAACGGAAATACACATAAATGATAAACAAAGGTGACAGTAATACAACGAAATTAAGATACGGAAAGTAATGAACAAAAATTAATAAAGTGTAGTTAAACAGTTAGTATTAGAAGGGATTTTGGGCTGTCTTCCGGGTTGTTGCGCCGTGTAGCCTGGCAAAAGTTTACCAGCGATTCAGAGGTACTTGCTCTCTCCATCATCAGGGCGATGGGTAAACCGTTTCAACGCGCGCCACTGACTGACTGACTGACTGACTGACTGACTGACTGACTGACTGACTGACTGACTGACTGACTGACTGACTGACTGACTGACTTACTCATCGCCCTGATGATGGAGGCAGCAAGGACCTCTGAAACGTTCGTAAACTTCTACCAGATTACACGGCGTAACAACCCGGAAGACAGCCCAAAAATATTTGTACTTCGAAATCACTGTACAAATTGAAATCATTTACAATTTTAAATCGTAGCTTCATCAATATCAAAATATTTGCCATATTTTTACAGGACTATCCACTCCATTATTTTTCCCTTTTATGTCAAAACATATGGAACAAAAGGGCAGATATGGTGTGACATTATGACGTATATGATGTCTAAGAGATTGATGATCGTGTTGACGACAAACATGAGACTTTTTTGAAGGGTATGTCCCTTTTCACGTCACCTTTGCGACAAGACATGTTTTATTACAGCGGACAGGATGCCTATTAAATCAAGTAACATTACGTATAACTGGTTCTTTGTACCGTGGTCTGGTGGTCTAAGAGAATGGCGCAGGTTTTCCGATCAAGGCAACACTCCCCCCCCCCCCCTTCCCCTCCATTTTTGCCAGGTAGACAGGGACCAGGACGAAAACGTTACCGGGAAGCACACGCCACAGAAAGACACCGCTTTGCTGTACACTGCTTGAGATTTTCTATCCTAACATTAATATTCCGAAACAAAACAACACAAAAGATTTAATGACCTTTCAAGTAATTGGGGAGGTACTCACGTTATATTCAAGACTTTCAAGTCCTCCAGCTTCGATAAATTAGAACTTCTGAGATATTTTGCGATCTAGAAAGAAGAAAAAGATAAATTATTATGGTTATATTCGAGACACTAATATGTATAACAAAATAGATAATACTTGGAAGATGGCTGTCTTCTGGATTGTTTCGCCATGTAGTCTGGTAGAAGTTTAGCAACGTTTCAGAGGTCCTTGCTGCCTCCTTCATCAACAACCCAAAAGACGCCCATCTTCAAATCGTACTTGATAATATTTTCCGTGTCCGACATTTCAATCCGTAATCTCAAAATGCCGCCACTTAATTGCACAACACAGTTCACAAGTGACAAATTCCCTACATTTTCACAAATATTCCGAGTCTCTGTCAAGCAACGTCTGAAAGCAACACGACGGAGGTTTCCAGTCATGGTCGCCGAGGCAGTAAATTCAACATATGACATGTATAAAACCAGGAACATAAATTCTTGATCCATTTGTGGGATTTGTGTATCTTATTAGATAATACGCTGATTCACTGCAAATACAGACTTTTTTCCGTTTCCTTAAACATAACTTAATTTATTAACTAAGTAGATAGCTACATATCAAAATAATCCGAAAGACCAACTCCGCTAATTAAGCCTATAATTGAGAACGATTCAGAGCCAGTTCCATCCATCTCTCACCCTGGTAACCTATTTCTGTAAGATCCATCCTTACTATCTTCCCACTTCATTCTAATTTTTCAACATCGAAAAATATTTCAATATTTTTTGATAAGATTATTTTTATTCAACGAATTTTACTATGGACCGTTTTCGAGACAAATTATACAAATATATTCTAGTTTAAAGGTGAGAGGATTTATACTGGATCAGTATGGATCGCGGACATTTAGTGCATCAAATTAAAACTCGTCTGACAACTACCATTATTCTATAGCCCAACACCAAATTTCATAGGGGTCTTCAGTAGGTAGGCAAATGTACAGGACAGACAGGCAAAATACTCAGTCTTTAAGCGCGTCGTGCAAACAATGCATAAAAACTGGAACTAGTTCAGATTCTTTTAAACTTTTGCTCTTTGTTCTTCGTATAATAACGGCAGGAAATAATAGGCGTACAGAATTCGATCGCGGAAAATCTCCGAAGAAATTACACCACACTATAATGCTAAAAAAGTATGGCAGGCTTACACAGTGTTTAGTTTTCTGTACTGCGTCGAACAACTCAAAGAACGTCGATGAAATCTTATCGGACAAGAAGCCGTGTCAGTTGACAAAGCACTACGTTTCGGAGACCATCTCCGCCTCCATCATCAGTGGAATGTTCAAGATTTTATCCGTAGCGTAAAAGTATTCATTTAGCGCTTTCTGTGCCTTAAAGTAAAAGAATGAGACTGCTGAAATGGGTATTGAACGGAATGTCTGAAAATTCCTTGGAATATATTTTATGAACTGAAATGGAGACATTTCACTGAAAAAATTGAAGAACCTTGCATTCTTAACATTTATAGCAAGATGTCCTGGAATTAATGGATCAATACCTTATCATAATTCTGAGACAAGTTTACAAATATTACTTTCGGCAATGTTCCAAAAGTGGAAAGGAGCCGACATAAGTTATTCTCTCAGCTATCCTCCAAACTATTTCATCACTGACATTTAAATGAAGTTCCAAACAGACCAACATGACGCAGTAAACATTTCAAATGTTCCTACAGCTATCCGAACCGAACGTCGGGACCGTATGGTTAGCACACCTGCCTGACTCGAATCTGGGCCCGGAGTATGGCTATACTGACAGAGTTCTCGCGATTTTCCTCAGTCCCTCCAGACAACTGCTGGAATAGGACGTGAAATCAGGCCACGACCACTTTCTTTACAATTCATTTTACATTCCATCATTCGACGCTATGTAGTCTGAGCTACTTCCAGCGTCATTTAACCATAAATAACCACATAAACAAATAATCAACAAATAAGATCTTTCCTTATTTTAGACTCTGGGAATAGAAGGCAGACAAAATACGACCAAATCCAATGGTCTAATACTGCGTCCTTATTCGTCAAACGCCACACACTCGGAAGTAAATTAAATAACGAACTGCTAGGGCCATAAAAGAAAAATTGAAGACAGTTTTCAACGTGAGAAGAAAAGGAGACGGGGAAGGTAACAGACCTTGTTAATTCAATTTCACTAACGGGGTGAGGCAGGCAAAGGTGAAATCTGACAAACGCGATTGCGTGTAAAACCGTCTGGAACTTCATTTTCTTAATGTCTTCACTTCTTTTTCTTCGTTTTTCTTTCTTTCAGATTCTCTTAGCCACTTTCCTGCCACTGCATTGAAATGTCGAGTCTATAAGGGTTTCATACTGTTATGTCTTGTAGATGTGGGACAGATATTCGTTTTTCAATTCCCACTTCGAAGATAAGTAAACTGAGGTATTCTAACGGAAAACAGCTATACGTAATAGAATGGGTAGAACACTTAGAATGATCTACGCTGATTGGATCCTCGAATTTCTACACAGAAGACTAGGGCTACACGGATAGAAGTGAGGCGGGCTTCTGGCGCGACAAGAAAACGAGGCAGATCGAATGGGACAGGGAACAGAGGCATTCTATTGGTTCTCTTGGTACCGATCTGTCATCCTATTTCGTAAAGCGTCAGTTTACTTCACCATGCCGCCGTTAAACAGCAAAAGCGCCAAAAATACTGAACTCGGTATGACATACCTACACTAAAATTTGTACAATATTTTTGGTTTAGGGCAACTGTATTTAAGGGGCTAAATTAAATTTTACGTACATATTTTGAGTCACTAAACAAATTTAGTTGAAACTAGACGTAATCAACTCCTGTTAGATGAGTGATTTCCATGCGTATTACTACATTGTAAGATCATTTTTACAAAGACTCACCACTAAACCCTATCTTAAGTCAACCGAATCCACTGTATCACCTAACACTCAAAGACAAATTTTAATATTATACTCCATCTACGTCTAATGCTCCAGACTAGTTCATACGCTTGAGTTAATCTGACCATGATATATATCTCGTCCACTACAGTTGTCATTATACAGTTATGTCTATATTCCATTCTTTATCCCCTAATTCCATTGCTCTAAATTTTATCCTTATTTAGCTCTCATACAAAACATCGATTTCCGTTCTTCCATTCCACTGAAAGGTAAATTTGACGCTCGTATCAGATAAACTGTAAAATTACGGTTTTGTCATCTTTATTATTCAAATTTCTAGATGGGACACTGAAGGATAAGGTATGAACAGAATGGTATAAGCATTTCCGAAATTAATGCGCTCTTAATTTTCTCGTCAATATAATATCATATAATATTAGCATAAGGCTTTCTGATATGGAGAGAAATCAATTGTATTGTTACATATGTCACGACATTGTTATAGGTATTGTCCAAGCTCCCGCGACGCCCTGTCGCGTCGCATAGCGAATGTCTAGTTGACTTAGGCCGGGCGCAAACGGAGCCACTAGTGGTTAAACACGACCACTAGTGGCCGCCACTTGTGGCTAAACACGACCACTAGCGGGATAAACAGTGGTCGGAGGCAGCCACAAGTAGCGAGACACGGCCACTACCGCAGCGAGTGGCCCGGTCGGGCCACTACGAACGCCGTGTCTGCGCTGTCTATTTAAACCATACAAAATACAGACCGCAGCTTGTGGCGGTCACAAGTGGCTGTGGCTAGTGGCTCCGTTTGCGCCCGGCCTTAAAACCCACGACCTCCTGTTTCCGCGTCTGCAAGCATGCAAACGAAACAAATTTTATTTCTCACCTGAAAGGGCCGCATTTGTCTCTTCTTGTTCACGAAAACTGAGTAGCTGTCGACCGCAGTCTATTTTAATACGATTATTTCAACTACGGAATGGAAATACCACAAAACAAAGATTGGCTCATTTAAGGTTCACCAAGTGAATCCGCTGGGTCTACATCATAAAACGGAAATACGAGCGCTGATCTAACTACGCGTCTGAAATATTTGTGGTTATTTCTATACGTACGCGTGACCTGAGGTTCTCGCGGCTGTGCATAAGTTTATGTTTATCTCGGTGTGGACAGTTTCAGCCCTCGAGAGAGAGACTGTATATTCGCCCAACTCTTTGGGAAGTATCCACACGGTGTTACAGCCCAAAAAACCAACATCGAATTCGACACCTACTTTAATATTAGGATTCTGAAAATAGAAGTGATTTGCTGTGTGGAAAATTGTACTTAAAGTTTTTGGATTCTGATGGTGGTAGCGTAAACACATGATAAGTACAGACGAACGGACACTGTTCACAAGACTGTGTAAAAATGTTAGGCCAACTCAAAACCATTCACTTCAGAATGTTTGAAATACGTCACTAACGTAGAATTTCGACATGATCTTATGTAAGCAAGTGTCGTGTCGTGTCTTGTCGTGTGGACCGTTGAAACATATTACATGTGCATGTTTGAAAAAGTACTCTTCCATGTCTGAAATATGCAATCATCGAAGTCACTTGAACCTACAAAAACTCCTCTGGTTTCAGACATAGAAAATGTGTTACAATGAAATATCTCTATCGACTATACCTCAGACCTTGGATTACGTCCACCATAAAATTGAAATAATGAACAAGCCAACTGCCACATACCTATAAAGGATCTTTAAAATAAAAAACTTCAATTATCACAATGGTTTTATGGTAATACACCAATCGAATAGATGAGTAGTAATTACCCTATTATCGTTTGATATTTTATCATATACACAGTGACTACAGGCTTATAACTTGTTTTTCAGGTCGCATATAGGAAAACAATTTGCTCCGAAACAGTGGCCCAAATAATGAATCACTTCTACTCAACGTGCAACATAAAAGTATGGTTCTCTAAGACACTTTAATTATCCTCTTACCGTGGCCCGATTTCTTTTATACGTAAATCGCTATACGTCTGAACGTCACGCGCGCAGTTGCAGGGTCCGACTTACGAGTGCAATGTATTATCAGCTTCTGGGCACATACGGACATGTGTTTTCTGTCAGCAATACAAGTCTCTCTGTACTTAGAGAGATCCTGACACCCTCTTCGACCCATACACCCAGGACATCATACGTGTTTCATACAGGTAACGAACAATATGAACGTGATTTGTACAAATTCCAAGTAGTCAACCAGGAAGTTCACTATTCTGTCTTGAGTCCACCAAAGGACCCACCTCTGAGCAATATGAATACAGTCTAGAATCTCATAACATATTTCATATCAATTTTAATATTATCCTCTAAATTACACATTGTTCTCCCAAATTGTATCTGTGAATAATATTTCATATTCCAGATTTCGTTAATTTATATCCATCAATTTTGTTGGTTTCGTTTTACAGAAACAGAACTGTAGAATCCATGGCATACACTCGAAACATGACATTAAATCAGCCACTACATAATAAATATTTCATGTATGTAACGATGTTTAAATGGAAGACACATCGAATGAAAAAAATGGGTGTGCAAAAATAAAACTAGTCTCCATTTCTGTAAAAAATAATTTCCGTGCATTATTTTCCTATGTTCAGTACATTCTGAGGGAAATGTCTTGTGTGTAGGCTGGTTCTTTGACATTAATTTATTATTTTGTAATACGGCCTAATGAAACTACGTATCTATGAAACGGAGAATTCAGAAGAGCGCCACTCATGAACTTTCCTCAGAAATGAAACAAAAAATAGCAATTGTCTGAGCCAAGAGCACTGCGTGTCAGAAGGAAGTGGAGTCTTAACTCATGAAGAAAGACAAACGGGCGAAGTAGCTGCTGGATAAGCCGAGCTCTGGAATGGAATCTCCGGGCTTCCTGCACGTCCGCTTCGCCTTCCTCACTGCACCACAGCAACGACTTCCCAGTAAAGTGGGTTAAGACAGTGGAATGTCGACATGTGGCAAGTTCCCAAGAGAAACATCTTCTTTAACAAAGTAATGGTTTAAATGACAAGAATTCCTGAACAACCGGACAGGGAATGTGGCTGCAAGTTATTCTCAACAACTTCTAACAACATTATTAGAAAGTGATATTCGAGGTTCTCACGGCAGCGAGTATGAACTACGATGGCCATCGTCTTTTGGTCTGTTCCACTTTGTAGTCTCACAAAGTTTACTCATGCGGAATAGTACCTTCATTACGACAGGCCACAACCACTTCCAGCATCCATTATTACTCATAATTTATAATTATTGTTCTACCATACATCGTGCAAGCTGCTACAGCGCTGAAGCCGTAGGACTGTATTCGGGAGGTACAAAACTTGAATTTCGACCGGGTTAGGACTGCCAGCTACCCGGAGTTTCCCTGTTGCCTCTTCGAGCGAAATGTTGGGGTGGTACTTTCAAATAGGTCACAACCAACCTTCAATCAATCTTAACATTTCATTCAACTTTATAGAGAATGACCCATAAGTCCAGCGCAATATGACAACTATGTTCTCTTATTGTGCAGGGCGGTTATTTGGCAGAAAACGGAAAATACAAAGAAGAGGGATTTACTTTTTCGCTCTTTAATTTTTTACGTAATTTGCCGTGTAACCGAATTGTTTTACGGTCCCCCACTTATGGAACCCTCTGTATATAACGTCTGCAACTGAAAAGTAAAATAAACAATTACTTATACCATATCTTATTCAAAGTAAATAATTTCATGGAGCAAAGTCCTTCAGAAAATTATAATAGCTCGACTGGACAAGCTGTTCCCGACCGAAGATCCACTCCCGTAACAATTCGCAATACGCTAGCTTCCCCCCCCCCCCCCCCAAATTCGAAAATCCCCTTCTCGGCTGTCCGTTTCTGCTATTCAACGCATTTTAGCTACTATTCGTACAAAGAAGTGGTCTTCTCCATACAGAACCTGAGGGCGCGTCATGCTGTGAGGACAAGAAGTCTACTTAACAGCGCTGTCACATGTCAGTTGATACAGTCTGTTAAAATGGCAGTACAAATAAACCTGTAAGGTCAGATCTTCGTAGCAGAATCCAGATGTATCTTGCACCACGCTAATTTATTCGGTCCATGACTAACATTGTTTACACACATCATCGGATATTAATGTCAGTTCACACGAAGGCAATGGCATAATTAGCAACGTTCCATGTTGCCAATCTACGCCAATACACGCCGCCGCTGCTCTTAATAATTTTATGTAACATAAATCGAAATGAGAGTGGCCAAAAGGGGACGAATTTTTTCAATGTGTTAGACCTATTTCACTATACTGAACGATAACACAGCTGATGCCGTAAATTTTAAAGGGATGAGCAACTTTAATTGAATATGTCACGCGGCAAAATCCCAAAGAAGGGTTTAGTGTCTCTGTGATGGTAAGCCCATATTGGCTGAACACAGAGCCATGCATCATGCAACACGGCATCGACTACGATGGGAAGGTTCACACTTATTTTCCGAATGCATTGTTTACGATTTTGACTATCGGACGGGCCTCCATGTTAATGTATTGCATTCATAAACGTATTGTTGCTATACAAATCTATTGTTGTGGACGTAATCGCATTACACAACAGAATGCAGAGGATGCACCGTAAAATAATGTCGGTCACTTCTAAACTATTTTCGATACGCCCATATTTAATACATGCCTAAATGACTTTTAGACATTGCTGGGAAGCTAATCACAATGAGTATAACAAAATGTAAAGCAATTATGTTGCTCAACTGTACATGACTACAGGAATATTTTATACAGGCCTATACGACGTTTCGGCATTACTGCTGAGTTGATTACCACACGACGTTACACGTAAAACACTGTGAATAATGCACGAAAATTATGTTCGTGAATAGTACTTCGACATATCCTTTGATATACGCTGTCAGATGCAAAGCTAAATGTAAATATAACGCCGTATATATATATATATATATATATATATATATATATACATTCTACCATAAGTTACATGCGAATGTTGCATACAGTTTCTCAGATTTATTGGCACACAACTGAAACCCCCACATTAAAAGCGCTAGTATGTCTACCACTAACTAACTAACTAGATGGCTTACCGAACCCGAAGGTTCATCACCGAATTAAACAAAGCCCTCCACCGGACCCTGTCCTGGGCCAACAAAATCCAGTCTCCTTCGACTTCTATCTCCGACAGATCCCGCCTGAGATTATCCTCCCATCTACGTCTAGGTCTCCCCAGCGGTCTCTTCCCTTCAGGTTTCCCAACCAGTACCCGGTGCACACCTCTTGTCCCATCCATGCGCGCTACATGCCCAGCCCATCTCATTCTTCTCGACTTAATCACCCTGACAATACTTGGGGGAGGAGTACAGATTTTTAAGCTCGTCAACCACTCCGATATTAATGATAAACAGGAAATTAGAAAGTGCAAAGATAGGTTACAATCTAGTGACATATTATTCATACCAAGCTTCATAAAAGCCAACAACTGCTTTAAAATTTATTAGTGAGCACAATCACAAATACAAAATCTCATTCCTTATAAAAACTAGGAAGAACAACAATTACAGTGGAAATGAAACTTCATTCAGATAACTGAGGTACTATCTCTACGGACGGGCTTAAATACAAAAGGATTAAAACAATGAGTTTAAAGCCTGCTGCAAATCTTTTTACAATTCAGTGACCCAGTCTTTATGTTGCTCATACGTTACCTTTCATGTTTATGTACGGAATAAAAATGTTAAAACTTAATGTTCATGTACCCTTCATTTTATGTAACGGTAGTTTAATGTTACATGAGAGAAACAAAGACCTTGGGGAAATGCTACACCCATTACACATCGGTATCACGTCCGGAATGTACTACAGATAATGGCGAGTCTGGAATGGAGAAGAGTTGACGTACCTGGGAGAGCGAATGCCTCCCATTCACGGAAACTGCGCCCATGAGGTTCAGAAACCAGAAAAGAAATACATACCGCAGTTACTACTATTATGACAGTAGCGAGAATAGTAATGTCATACGAATACTGTGCCAACACACAGAAAATTGTGGGGTGACCGTTTCGCCTAACCATACGCCAAACTACAAAAATAGTATATTCGACATTATTTGAATAATATAATAATTAACTAAGCATGTATCAAAGTATAAATTTGTGTGGTTAAGTGAAATAAATATGGTTTAAGAGTGGAACAGTAAAATTCTTGCATGTTTATAAACATCGTCACGGATAATCCTACAAGTGCTGCGCTTCAGCGGCAACTTCTTCAACTATTCTAAATTGCAGGCATCATAAGCAAAGTTAATTTTAAATATAACGAAGTCCAGTACTTAAATTAAACACAGAAGCAGCCTGCGTGTCCTTTCTACTCTATAGTATCTACAGTCTAAAGAGTCAAAATGTGGGCAAATGAGTAATAAAAATAGCTCAAGAGCTGCTAGAATAATATTTTTATAACGCACGGCAGGACGTTCTCCTGCCGATCAGACACGTGAAAAAGAATAAACGATATCTTTGTTCAAAGAGGATTTTTAAGGTCAGAGATGTAGAGGATATGTATATATAGCATGGTCTGAGGAGAGAAGACGACCACAATTTCCTCTGAAGTGTTGGTAACCACCTGTGAGACCATGCGGTGTCATAAGCCAGAAGACCTCATTTGACAACGCGTTAACGAAACTTAATACCAAAAATTAATGTACCTTACGAAGGGCTAATGTCGCTTCACATATTTAATATGAAATGACGAGGTCTTCAAGTGGTTTAGCTTATGGACGGGTCTGTTATTCCGACACGAGAGCAACTGCATTGTGTGTGTGAATTTATAAGGCGACTATATAAGTTCAGTTTAGTAACCTCCTTAATGCAGTGAAGTAATGAAGGAGTTACAAGAAGTCATAAATGTGGCTGTTGTACAGAGAAAACGGCTTAAGTTAATTAAATTTCTTAGTAACTGTGTTGTGTCTGTTAACACCTTCCGTCCCCAAATGAAAAGCACGCATATCTTTCACATAATCTGTACAATATTTGACAAAAGCAAAGGAGTTTACAGTTTGACTGTTGGTTCATGAAATTCAGTAAATCAGCAAATAACGAATTTCCAATTTACTCTCTATTACAACAGCAAAGTGTTAATTATTACGTACTCAAAACTCCTGCTTCATATTTGTTAGCTCCGCCCGGGGACCAGATATTGCGACTAAGGGCTTCAGTAGTTTTCCTAAACCCCACTAGCACAATAATATGACAGTGCCTTAAAATAGTCCACGACTGCTTCCACATAATTACCAATTAATTAATATTAATAGCACTGGAAACCAAATATATATGAGCTGACGGAAGTGTAGTTAAATTCGCCATAAATAAAGAATATTATATATAAGCGAAAACTTTCACATTTCATAGTTTTCTTCAGATTCTACACAATAATTACGAATCTTGAATAAACATGGTGTATATCTTGTATTTCATTCACACACTTCAGATCATTAACTTCCATCCATGAAAGGTCCGTGGATGAGATGATATTACATGACAATGTTCATCCAGACGTAAGTTTATATAAATATTAACGTTCACTGCGTATCATCGTTACTCATAATATATATAAGGAACAAGCTCGTCATAGACCCGGACATATTCAGTAAACAATGCCTGGAGTACAAGCAACAATATTAAGAAAACACACACAGCATGAAATGTAATACAGAAAAGCAGAGAAATACAATATCAATGCATAACACATGAAGAGCAGGAGAAACAAATCAACGAACAGATAAAAGGAATAAGAACAAGACAAGACTTCGATGGCTGTCAATTAATCGTAAAGAAAAACAATGTCAGCATGGAAATAAGAGACATGATAAAAACATTACGAAAACACGGCACTACATAAGTTACAATACAATACGACAGGGCTGTTTCCTTCCAAATCCTTCACAATTACTCATGTAACATTTTATCATTCGGTACTGTTCCCACTAGTTACTGACAGAATAGTTAACGAACTACAAATCAATCAGTGGCGTTAACAAAGTAAATGCATCAGAATTCTTCCGATACGTGTATTTTTCCCAAATTGTTAGTCCACTGTTCGCTAGGTACTTTAATTTCTGTGCCCGGACAGCCGTCTTGGTAGTATAAAATAATATATTGATATCAGCAATAAATGAAATAAAATGAAAGAGTGAAGACCAACACAGCAAATAACGCATTTATAGAATATACGCACGCCAATGTGAAGTAGACGTATGCGTTTCAACCCTCCTTATAAGCTAAGGACGTGTATGAACACAGCATACGCATTATATACAGATGCAGGAGCCCAAATTAAGTGCAACAGAACTCAAAGCAGAGATTCCGCAGTTACACATTGATCGTTTCGTCGTGTTTACTTGCGCTCTGGTGGAAACTAATGTCATTATAGAAGCCGCATAACGTTGCTTCTTGTTGATTTAAATATTTAACAAATTACCATGTATTTGCATGAAATTAATGCATGCCCACTTTAACCTAATAAACGTGTTTCTACCAAGGCGTATGTTTCACCACAACTGGAGTTTCGTGTTTGTCTCACAAGTAGATTGTCCTAGTAGATTTTGTGAGAGAAATCTGTTTAATGGACGCCAAGAAACAGAGTAAGACAGAATAGTTAGTGTAAGTGTCAGACTTTCGGGTATACCGAAACGTTCAAACCTTGATTTATATCAAATTAATAACACAAAGTTAATTTTATAAGCTAGCTGAACGTTCCAGTACATTGATGAACATCGTATAACATTTTCTACTGAAACAAAATTAATAATTTATTATTGACCGCATTATCATGTTTTTCTTCAGTTGCCTTATATCACTGTTGCAGTTGTTGGCATGCCGCATGATTTATACAATTTTCAGATTACTCATTAATGACTAAAGTAGCAGGAAAAAATATCCGTCTCATGCTTCCCGAATTACAATTCAGTCTAGCTTAAAACTGGCTCATGATTTATAGAGCAAGATAATACAAGTTTCATGAATGTCTGCGTCAGTAAAGTACAACTTCTTATCTAGCGTGTTTCCTGGTAATTTCTTTGTATATTCCAGTAATACTACTGGGATAAAAGAAGAGAAAAGAAGGAATAAAGTCAGAGCTATAGTCTTCGTTCTTTGTACATTTTACCACAGGTTTAAGAGCCGCATTAAATAATGCAAAACAAGAAGAAGTCGAGCAGACAACTTGAGCCGCGGTTACCTTATATTAGTAAGCTAAGGGAAACGAAAAACGAGAAAGTACTGCACTGTCGTAACGCTGTAATTACTCATGTATTCCCACGTTGCAGAATTATTCACTGTAGCTTCACAAAGTGAACGTGCCTCTTAGGATTCAAATTCACTCAACTCTTCGTTGCCGAGAATGCCCGTAGGTCTATTCGATTAACAAACCAGTATTTTGTCTTGAAGCCTAGCTCTTGTACTCAATATTGACGAGATCGCTACGTGTCGGGAGCTGGCTCTGCTCGCGTCTTCAGGTTAAAATCCCTATTCTGATGGGTTTGATAAAAGGGCTAGGAAGAAAAGTCAACTCCCAAAAACTATTGGCCTAGTTTTAGAATACCCGAACGGTGGACGAAGTCCAGAAAGACAGCAGTATTGTGTGTAACACCCTATAGTTCGAACCCTTCACATAAAATAAGTTGAGACAGCTTATTTAACAACGCTGTCGGTAGTTCATACTATACAGCGAGGAATAAGATAAATAATGAATTGGGAAGGATATGGAAGGAAGGGGTTGTGGTTTACTTTAAGCAAATATCCTGGCATTTGTCTGGAGGGACCGATAAAGCTGCGAAAACCCTCAGTCAGGACAGACTGTTTTCAGGCTGAGATGTGAACACGGGACACCCTGAATATAAATTATAAATGCCATTTCAAAGCATAAAGTAAAAAATGGCCCACGTAATATTTGGGAAATTTGTTCTGATTGATAGAAAACACACCCCATCTATTAAGACCAGCCAATTAATGATGACTGGGAAAATAATTAGGCTTGCTGCTTATTCTAAGAAACAAAATGAATTCAAAAATACAATTAGTGCCTGAACTACCGAGTACAGTAACTAGGTAAAGCACCGTGCTAACAAGGCGTATTGGGGGAGCTTCAAGCCTTTTACACTTGGCACTAGATGGGAGTAAGTACTCAGCTTCACGCTCCAGCCACTTCAACCCCGGTGAACTCCATAAACATGACGAAGCGTGACCACTCTAAGACGGTTTGGAAATGACATGGAACAGAAAACCCGAATATTTGTGGAATGTTTTAAAAACATAATTTCCAAAAAGTATATAAATAAACGGTATATATTGTAAGGCGTTACAGTAACAAGATATAAAACTGTATTTGGGTAACAAAATTTTTTTTTACTTGTCAGGGCGTTAACTCTTGTTGGTTTTACGTCTGAGGATTCGGTTAAAGACAAATACAAGACATTTCTACATTTGTGTAAGTCACATATAAACATTATTACCCGTAAACGTATGCCTGAAATGTCTGATACAACAAATGAAATATTACACCATCATTTAACATTTCTCATTTCTGTTTTTATGTTGTCTGCGCGTGGTTCTGTCATTGAATACTCTCTTCCGCATTTCACTGAGTGCACTTGGGACCAAACTGTGCGCACACACGAAGAAAACCTAGTACATAATGGACACAGGAAATGAGAAAACGAGTTACAAAGTCTTGCCGCTGGGACAGTATAAGATTCCTCATCTGCTGCCCCTCCCAAACCCCTTCGATCTCCATACTTTTACTTCTAACGGTCGTCAGACGGACTGATTAGCACCGACTGCAGTACACATAAAGTACTCGACATGAGGTACGAACAGGAGACATTTGAAAAAATCTTAAAACCAACATCTAGTGTACAGGTGGGTGGGAAGTAAGTAGGCATTAAATAATCGCTATACATTGGAAATATAGAGGTTATAACCATTTCTCAATGCCTACCTACTTCCCACCCACCCTGTAGTGTTGCTTGATATGCTTTTGTAAAATACTCTACTTCATGATTCGTTTTCTAAACCATTTTGATTAAGTGAATTAATTTCCCTGTTGCCACTGATGATGGCCTCTTGAGGTTGAAACGCGTTTGGCACTAGTGTCTTTTTTATAGTGTTAATAGTTTGTTTGCTTATTTTATGTTCCAAGGAGACATCTGGCTATCAGTCACAAGCTTCACTGGTATTCCGCATCTCCCTTTCTGAACATCTACAGGGCTACAGGACATCCTGACTGAGATATCAGTAGATTCTTCAGAACTTCTACCAAATATCCGAAGGTGCTCTGAAATAAGCAACACACCTTCACCTGTTCATTTAAATTACTGTATAAAATCATCATCAGCTGCCACTTAATTATTACTGTAGCGCCATTCTGTAACTCACGAACAAGTCACATGACGTGATGACTGTAAAATAAGCATAACACAACGTTCGATGCGAAAGAGACCAGACATTGGAGGTATTTCCTTGGACAGAACCTTAATACAGATTGTGAAAGTTTTCTTTGCCATCGATTTATTTTCGCTACCCTTTGAGGCACTAGGATGTACAAACATTATTTAAAACTCCAATTCCTACTTCAAAGAAAACACAACGTTTCACCATCGAAAACATCGGTCGGTTATCGCTGTTTAATAAAATAATTGCTGTTTATTCTTAGGATCGTAAACGCAGTACACAATGAGGAGTTATTGAAAGACATATCAGGTGGTGCATATAGTTACCAGTGGGCTGTAAAGATTATGAAAGGAAAGTTAGAAACAAGTAATACTGAAAGAAGATTTACAGGTAAGGAAGTGAGAATCAAGCGACTTTCGCCTCATGTGACAGAGCGAAAATTTTAACAAGCTTTGTGAATTACTGCAACAGTAAGACCCTAAGACGAACAAGGCACAAGCAAAACCTTCACTGACACATGCCCCGGTGAATGCAATCAAAACATAATTTGTTCGTTGTGTCCTAAGTTACAGTTATCGGCCTGGTGAACGTTGATGGGAGTGACAGAATGAAAGGTTATGACGAATAAGATTGATGAAAAAGTTGCCGAAACTTTTGGACACTGATCGAGAATTTCCGATTTCTTCAAAGAAAGAAAAGCGAAAGAAAATAAGGGAGAAAGAACCAAACAAAGAAACGAAAGCCGGAAGGAAAATCGACAGGATGTCGTCGAGTTTAGTGCTATCTTTGTATAAAATTGCACTAAAACAATTTAATAAAGGAGAAGAGGCACATCAAAGAAAAAAAGTTCCCCCACGCCTAACAACAGCTTCTGTAACAGCCCTGGGTACAATTTTCAGTAGCTACTAGACGATGTAAAATATTTTGCTTCACAGATCAAAGGTTCTTTGATTATTTAAAACACTTTTACAGAGCGTCGAGTGAGTAGGATTGTGATTGTGGCTGCTGAATGCAGAGGATATGAAAGGAAGCGTTCGAGTGCTATTTGAGGTGTTATCTCAGTATATTTCCTGAGAAACTTTATTAAATCCACGAGACACCTGTGAGAGCGGTCGTTATCCGGGAAAAGATTCGAAATCTCGATACAAGTTTGGTTGCCAACTACTACACCGCGAATTTCAGTGTGGACATGAAAAAGAACACGTCTAAAATTAAATTAGGTCCCCCTCAGGAAATAAATGTATCCTGACTATAATTCAATCCTATACTTTAGGCCTGTATCTGCATGTCGGATAAGTAGCATCTAACAGCGGAAACAGACGAATCTGCATAAGCCAACAGATATTATTCCCAGACGAATACTATTACAACTATACTTACAAAAGTTATTATTCATTCCTGCATTCGAAACGAAACGCTTATGTTTTGCGTTTTATTGACTGGATATACAAAAACGAATTCTAGTTGTCAGGGTAGCATTTCTGTGAATAGGTTTCATAATAATTCACTACTTTACACGTAGGCCTAAGAAAAATGCTATTAAAATTAAAACAAAAGTTCTTATCATGAATACATGATTAGGAACGCAAAATTACATCGAGTTAATTAAGCCAGAAAAATAATCCTGCAATTTATATGCAATCAATATAACATTTAATGCCAACAGACTGGAAAAGGGGTAATTTTGTGGTTTACTGCCTTTGAATGAAAAGTTGTGCATATTTATTGCTCTTGATATTATCTGTAACCGATAATCCTGTATGAGTCATGGCGCTGATATTCTGATAATCGGCAGTGTTCCGTGACACACACAGACATATTAACATTATCTACTGTTCATATTTAGAGCTAGCTTCATATCGCTCTAAATCAAACAGGCAGCCTCCTAGCTAGGGTCACGTACATCCTGATTCAGTTAACGCAAAGTAACTATACAAAACAACTTCTCGTACAGCTGGTTAATACTAAATAAAATGAGACTCACCATGGAAGTAACATTAGAACACTAAAGATCAAAGATGGAGTCGCCCTGATGATGAAGGCACCACGGACCTCTCAAGCGCTGGTAAACCTATGCCAGACTACACCCAGAAGACAGTCGAAGCTGTAGCGCCGTGCAGTCTGCGAGAACCTCAAATCTTGCTAATAGAAGATCTGTATGGAAGTACATTTACTCTGACTCTGGCATCTGTAGTCGTGAAATATACATCCTCTCGCTTTTTAAGAAGCAAATGCACTGAATGCGGTATCAATGTAACGAAAACATAAAACAGCCTTAAATAAAAAAGAACAACACGGAACTCCTCAATACAAATTCTTCTTTACAGGATCAGTTGCAAACAAAATAAAGAAATACAATTGGTAAAAAAATATTGAAGTTTTCTAAAGAAAGTCGTTCGAAGTCTGTTGCTTGTAACAGAAACAAAAGTGGGAAGACGAAACTAACAATAATTTTAGAGTGGTATAACGTGATAAGATGAATGGGACGAACTTAGCTTAAGATGGGGTTCATTGGGTTAAACAGTGCCATGACTTTTAACGTAGTACGATTTATGGTCAGCAAAATCAATTTAATTTTGAGCCCGTTAATACCAGAATATTATATTAATAATGTTGTCAAACAATCACAAATTAGTTCTCGATTTTAATGTGTTTATAATTTAATAAAAACATATAAATTCGGCAGATATGATGTAATACAAGAGCTGTTCTTTTACAGCGGGTAGATTTCAATGCAAGATTAATTGTTTAAAAAGTTCCAGTCCGTTTCTTCGTAAGAATGGAGAGGGATGGGACAGTTGAAACTTTGTAAGGTTTATAAACTAATTATTTCTTTTCAATATAAAAACCGTACGAGTCGAAGCTGTTTTCTTCTTTGTTGTTATTTAAGGTCTTCCAATAGCTACAGAGAGAAAGAAACGGACTACAGAAAGTTCCTCTCGTCCATAAGATTGACTTATTCCCTTGTCAGTCCTGCAGAAGATAATCAGCCTTCAGCTCAATTCCTGTGCTCCGTACAAATAAGAACAAGCATTGCATTTGTGTCACCTCAGTTTCTCAAGTGTTATCATATTCACAAAGTTTGTTCTGAGGAATCTTCCCCCATTTGCTTTTTATAACCATTTCCTTTTAATGTTCTCCAAAACTCGCTCTTACACTCTAGAAATCATTCCATACGGAGAAGAATACACACAATTTTAAAATCAACCTCTTATGAAAGAAATAAATAAAATTTAACGGGTGGACTATTTAACACGGTCGATGTCTGTATTATGTCGAAGAATGTCTGCACACAAATCAGAACATTTAACGAAACCGTATTTGATGAATCTTTCGGCGTTTCGTCTGTCGGTCCGTAAGAAAAATGATCAAATGTCCCAAGGGTTGAAGTACAGGTTGTTTCAAAAGTTACTCTCTGATCTGACGATCTCATTTCTGAAATACAGACGAGTTTGGAATGTTATTTCAAGTTCCATACCATAAATAGTATGAAACAGCCTATTAGTTTAGTAAAGTCCGTTCATCTGAGTATCCGATAGCAACAGAGCCCAATAATACAATTGTTTTCGTTAAAATTCGGTGCGTTAATATTTTACTTTACTTTTACATTAGGAATAAAATAAATTATAGAGAGATATTTCAATTCTGATTTAGCTCATTTCATTTTAAGCGTAATATGACTTGAGAGCTTAAATTAATTTGTCAGTATTTATAACTCCTTTTCGGATCCTTACGAAACATTACATGGTATCTGTTACAAGCGCGTTGTCATGTGCAAGTTTTATTCGTTTAATTTGGTTTAAATGTTACTTCTCTTAAGAACTTGTACATATACCTGTTAAGCTACATTATTAAAATACATATATTCTTAATATATATATGCTTGCATTAATAAATATAGAGTAGTTTTAAAGATAAAAAACCTGAAGATGATGCTATGACATTGAAACATGTAGTAGTATAAAGCGCAATATTGTAACATCGAGATAACGATGAATGGCGCAGAATATTAATATTAATTTTAAATTTTAACATCAACAATTTAAAAGTTTGTGTATAGACTTGAATAATAAATATATATTTACATATATTCTGTTACACGAGTGAGGTTTAATTCGCTTAATTAATTCTACACCCCATAAAGGTCTACATGCATTTCTGGGTAGGCCTACACATCAAATATTCACATGGAAGAAAACATCTTAAACACATTTTAGAGATCCATAAAATATACATATGTTTCGTGTATTTTTTTTACATAAAAGTAAGTGATTTCGAGACATTGTCGAAATAATGACAGTAACTGTACGATATCAAAAATGTCCAACAACGTCTTATCTACCTGCCTTGTAGCTATTTAAAATACACGAAACGAAATGCGAAGTCTTACCGCAGCTCCTTTTTAAAGTAAAATCTGGAATAAAACATTGACCATTATTAAAACAGCCAAACGAAAGTGATTAG
Source organism: Zootermopsis nevadensis (assembly GCF_977971745.1). NCBI lineage: Eukaryota > Metazoa > Arthropoda > Insecta > Blattodea > Termopsidae > Zootermopsis > Zootermopsis nevadensis. The sequence continues at coordinate 1,838,092 of NW_028259150.1, forward strand.
CTCTATCGCACTTCTTCGCAAAAAGCGATAAACCGTAAGATTTCCTTTATCATCACGCACAAATAAATAAAAAACAGAACCAAATGCATTCCGCTGCCGATTTGCCGACAATACAACGACACGAAAACTATAAAGTTTGCATTCCAGCATTTGTAGGAATGCGCGCATAAAACAATTTCCAGGACGTTCAGTAAAATTTACCAGACGAACACATTTCAATAAGATTTTATATTAAAAATGTTCTACATATTTAGGTCAGTAAAAAGTAACCCTGCCAGGAAAACAAATGAAGTCGGGTATCCAACACTGAGCCCATAAAATTTTCCAAACAGTTCTCTAACATTACACACACAAATTCGTCCGCTACCCCCCCCCCCCCCGCTTTCCTTTTAAATGGTAGTAATACTTTAGAACCAATTTAAAAGGGGAACGTTTTAAATGTGATTGTATCTCTCGAGAACTACAGTTTCGCTTCACGAGTTCAATACGACGTTTCAGAGACATATGAAATTTCACTAGCATTTCAGTGTGTCAATGTTTATTTCAGTTGCAATAGGAATTTAAAATAAAACACACGCAACATACGTTTAGAAGCGTTTACCGTCCTGCCAGAGAAAAAAAACAAGCCATTGTAACATGGCGGTCCACGCTGAAGACTACAGAGTGAAATCGGAGGTTCTCAGGGCGGTAAAGTTGTCGATATTGGTCTTCTGAGCTGCAACAACGGTATACTTTCGAACAAACATACTGTTTCCATACTCAGCCCTGAAGATGGAAATTAAATGTTTCTCCAAGACGGCGTAAAGTAAATTTTATTACCGTGGGTATCAGTGGAATAAAAAAGCCTTACCTCACTTTAAATTCAAATCTAACGTCACTTTACAATACATTAAATTTTAGCTAATTGTGGCTTAATTTGAAGCATTTAATTGATCCCGGCTAATCGTGGCTTAATTTGAAGCATTTAATTGATCCCAAACACAGATATTGAAATGTAAGGGGATATTTTATGCAATATCATGGCAAGATTTAAATACGTTAAGAGTTTGAATGACATTTTGTTAACTGCAGTATATTAAAGAGATCATAATTGCATACAACGACATTCACAAATCCGTGTATTCCAAACCACAGTAGCTTAATTTTTTTTCAGCCGTGTTATTCATTACTTTAGAAAACACTGCAATGACGTAGGAAATGAATACTAACATTGGGAATTCAATGCACTAAATTCAATCCTATGACAAAGAGTCGATTTGGAACTTGTTTGCTCTTAACTTAATGAAAAATAGACGCCGAAAGCCGTGAGCAGATAATGCAAGATGAAAACACTGTGATGCATTATGCTCGTCGTATCAAAATAAAACGGCTTCGGGAATTGTATTTGCACTTTAGTTACAACATTCAACATTTATACTGAAGTTTTTTTTGTAATTTTACCGTTAGCAAAAGACAATACGCGCCAATACATTCGTAAAGACCTCAACAGAAGACCAACATACATCGTGAGGTATGAAGGCTATACCATACGCAGACACTGAAAGTAGCAGCAGTTCGGTGACGGACGGCCGACAAAAAAGATGGTCCTGCAGTTTGGTTATTGGGCGTGTGGCTGGCAGTCTCTGATGATGGAGGCTGCATGGACCTCTGAAACGTCGGTATACTTCTGCCAGACTACACGACGCAACAACCCAAAAGACAGCAATCTTCAGACTCACCGTCGTGAAAACCTCAAATCCTAAATTGACAAATCATCTTAATTTTTAACTCCATATACAAGACATTTTATGACTGAACGCCGTGATAACCTCTAATCCTACTAAGACTTTTTATAATTGTATAATCAACACCTTGGATCCATGGAATAGGTTAATACAGGATGTTTGACGGTAATATAATAGACATAAATAAAGTTGACAATAAAGTAATTTCAGCAACAGTCTATTTCTTACAGGACAATAATTATCAGAATGTTTTATAAGTTTATAAGAGCGTTTATTATATAGAATTATAGAAAAATCACACAACCCATTTCTGACCCATGTTTAATTCGTCAAAAAATAAATGACATTGAAATCAGAAAACAAAATATATTGTTAAATTACGTGTTGTAAATGCGAACCGCGTTCAGAGATGCATGCATGTTTGCATTGATTCTTTTCGTCATTTCTGATGAAACCCGACGAAGAGTTCCTGTGTCACGTAAAGGGTTCACCAGACGAGATTTTATCGATTTGTTTGCCACAGAAAAACCGGGAAATGTATCCCTGAACCATTCTGGCAAGTGAGAACGAGATGCCGGGTAATGTTCGACAATGCACACTCTTTCCACTTGTGAAAAAGATATCATTCCACTTCGACTGTTTCAAGACAACTGACGAGCAGCTTACAACAAGACGTGACCTGCTTAGGCTCTATTATAATCACAGCGATAATGTGTGTTTATTTATCCAATCGAATTGTAATGAATTGAAACAATAAATATATTATGTTAATTTGTGTTCCGTGACTTTTCGATCAACCTTTATATACTCGTAATATCCTATTCTCAAGATATGCAGAGAAAAAAATCTTGCCTGTTTTTCTAGTATGTTCTGAAGAGTCCGAGCAGGCTCCATGGCAGCCATGTTGTTCCGTAATGTAGTAAGGTTCGCCAGACGAACTGAGCCTTCGTAACGTGCTCCATCTGGCGAGAGAGAAAACAAAGACATCATTGAACAGACAGCGTTATACTACAGAACGCTATAGCTTTCCCTAAGTAGTTTTAACACAGAGATATTCAAGCTTTCTCAAAGTGGATGTCACACACAAAGAGTCAACAAACTACATCACACTAAGATGAAAATGTCGGAAGTTGTCGTCACTGTCAGGATAGCACAATCAACCGCATGCAGCTGTCAGGGTGGCCGCAAGAATGGTTACAAATTACATAAATGCGTCCGTTTCTTGAGGAATGTATAATTTAAAAAGTGACAAAATGTTTGCGCAGCGTTCGTCAGAATCTAACCAATGACCTTCGTGAATGACCAGGGAATTATCGAACCTGGGATTCCCCACCCATCCATGCGTACTTCATTTCACGTAAAGTGACTGTTAATATTATCATCCGAACGAAACCAAAATTGGCACGTGTCGACAAATTTTAGCTAAACACCTCAATGCCCATGTTTTGACGAAAATTTGTTCAACGGTCCTCGTGTTTGACAGACAGACCTATAGAAATTCAAGAAACGGTTCCAATTTTTTACAGCCATCAAACATTCTAATCCACTCTCAAGAATACGTGTGGAAAGAATAAAACGCTTGGTCTTCGCTCATAAGAGAAAAGTCACAACGTAACAATTATCACGAAGTCCCTAAGTCCTTTAAAAGCTTGGTTAATTTCAATGACGGTACTCTGGAATACAAATAACAACAGATTTATGCAAGAATTTATGAACCAAACATTTCCAGTGGACCTTTTTATCAAAACACCTTTGTAAAACTGGATATTCCTGACTCACTGTCATGAAAGCAAAGTGACTCAAACTACCGGGTACTACACTTTCGTAGAACTCCTAGTGTCGGTATTAAGAGATTTTGAAAAAAGAATCCACGCATGGATTAAAATATCTGGGAACACTATACCAGTAAATTCGTAAGATCCATTAAAACAGAGATGCAAGAATGCACTCGTGGCAGGGAGAAGCATTATATTAAATCACCAAAGATGCGAACTTCTACGACTGTTTAACATGTCCTTGATAACACCGAACACAGACATCTAGTGTCTGCAGAACAAACCATCCAATACACCGCGTGCAAAACTGTTCTATGTAGGAAAACAGACTCAGAGTGTTTATTTTCAATCAGTCAGAACAATTGTGCGAAGCGCTTTCTGCTTCTCTGCTCTAAGTCTTCTTCTGCTACGTACTTCAACAGAAACTGCCATATCGTCACAGCGAATATATAAAGGTGGCATAAACCCGGCAGGTTATCTGTAGCACTAGTTCCTAAATATTTACCTACTAACTACACGGTAGTAACATGGTTTAAGTCGATACTTTTTCCACTCTAAATTAGTTAACACTGAAGGAGACAGAAAACATTTGTACCTTACATCAGTCATTATATTTTGAAGTACTTTACAAAAGTCTGTCCGGAGATTCATTAATCCCAGTTAGTTTAAATATATTCATTTGTTCACAATACTCCAACTTGTACTAAAACGGGAGATTTGTCACCACAAACAAAAATATCCATAACTGGCCTTGTTCTAGGCAGAGTAGAAACTAAATAACAACAGAAACATTAAAATCTCTCATGATTCTGTAACATTCTTTCCTATAAGTTTAATTGTCGATATTTTCTCAACGGAACCATTTGCAAAGTATCAAATAAAAAGTTGATAACTAATACTTGGAAATATTATTAAAATGATTCGGTGGTGGCCTCTTGCATTAATTATCCCAGAATGTCTTGATGGAATGACAAAACTCACAAAGACCTGATATAAGATTTGAGACTTTCGCGGCGAGTACAATCAATAAAATCTTCTCGGGCAATCAGCCGTGTCAACTGGTTCCCGAAACGTCGGTTTACTACGGTAACCAGTTGGCGTGGCTGATTGCCGGAGGATATTTTATTCACAATGACCTCTTCCAGTCGGTCCCCGAGCCAAATAAGCATGAGATATTCCGAACACAAAGCAGGAATGCTAACCACTGAACAGTAACATTCGGTAAAGTATCGTTACAGGCGTATTCTTCGTCACTCATTTTTTGTAGTTACCACTGAAAACAGCAAAGACAGGGCTATAGAATGTATTAAAGAGCGGAAGAAAATGAGTGGGGCGGAAATGGAATTCCATAATTCAGATAAATACTTTTAAGCAGCTCTTACACGAAAATAATTAACGAAGCAAGACCTCTAAGAAAATAGTAAGTTTAGAAGGAAGATTCAGTAAGAAATACAAAGAGAACACGAGGTAGCAAGAGAAACTGCTTGGTGTTTGAGAAAGAGTAAGGAAAGGTTAACTCAAACTTACAGCGAGTTAGCCCTTGGGATTTCATTAATCCTGTTTTGGCTGAAAGTCTATATAAATGAAACAAGTTAGGTAACTAGAGAGGGAAGTGAGTTGAACATTAAATAGTGTGGGATAGGCCACGCTAGTCGGTGGCTTTTTTCAACTTCAACTACTTTCTAAAAAAAATTCCCTATTTTTTTTAAATAAATATCTCAAAACTGATTTCTGTTTGGTAAGTTACGGGAATATGACAAGTAGGCCTCGTCTTTGCAATCTGGCCTTATGGACCAGAAGATGTAGGATCTTTCATAACTTCGACGTTACGGGTATTCATTGTCTCAAATACGTGTTTTTGTTCAGAACGATTACGACAATTATAGTTCAGTTACTTTATGAAAGAATCTTGTCGACGTGAGAAACAAAAGACGAAGGCGTAGTGCGGAAGGGCAAACCAGCTAGCACCGCGAGGTTTACTTACGTTAATATCACGAAGGTAATTTTCCCCAGTATACATACAACCAGCGCTCGAGTCTTTGTACAAACGTTTCTTAAGTACATGCTAAGATAATTACGCTCTTAAAGATCGCTAGTGAAATCACGTTAACAGACTCCCCACACTCGACCTCTCCTGCACTTGTCTATCACCAAAATACATCATGAGAGGGATGTCTGTGAGAATGGCCTCCAACAGGCATAACTCGGCGGACCCATAAAATTACTTATAAGGATATATTACCTCGTGTTGTTTCCAAAATACGCCCGATTGAAACAAATATGGTAAATTATGCATGGTTTTGCATGGCCCTAAGTTGAATTTCGTCTGAGGGAAATAAGGTAAAATACGAACACGTAAAAAAAATCTTCTCGGGCTACCAGCCGTGTAAGGTGACTTAATGAAGCTTTATTAAGCCACCTTACATGGCTGGTAGCCCGAGAATAATTTATTGTACTTAGTCGCCGTGAAAACTCCAGAACATACATCACCTGAAAACAAATTAAGGTAGATATCTGGGACTACAGATGAGTACAAAGTGCATCTAAACAAAATTTAGTTTTTATCTCAAAGAAAATATAAGGCTTCCTATTACAAACATCAACTGGTTAATTTTGTTTTGGAAAATAATCCGTCTTTATTGCGAAAATAATTTGAAACCCATAAATACGCCGTGTGGGTAAAATTTAGCTATTGGATGCTAAAAATTGCGGTATAAACATAGAGTAAACACCGGGCTTTAAAATGGGAGTTACTGCAAGGCGAAAAGCCTACCAATTTATATTTGCAAGAGTAGATCAGCTGTCAGAGGCTACGACTGGAGGGCAAGTAGCTCAGTTAAGAGAAACGATATATTGGGGCAGAAGAACGCTGGGAAGGTGGGTCTTAAAGCGTGAAAGCTTTCAGCACGGAAACCTAGGATAAAACGGCAGTCGGTTGAGGTTGGTGTTGTGGGTTGTGACACCTCGTGCTTAGGATACGCACTGCAACGGCAGACTTAATCCTGTGGTTTCCTGGGTTGTGGTTTCGTATGTGGTAACTAATGTTTAGGAGGAATATACTACATATCTCATTTTCAAGGTAGAAGTGAGCAAATATGGATGAAGCTCCTCCGAAACGTTAATGACAACCTACAGTAGCCGTCGCCAAATTGCACCCTTCAAGGCCACTTAAAGACTTCACCTCCCTTACAGCGCGAATATAAGCCAACAGTACAGTGTTGCTACGATGCAAGTTTTGAGCTGTCTTCAAAAGCTTTGACTCCGCTGTTCGTGTTGTAAAGTTGCACGATTTTGCTATGACCTTAAAGGTTGTAATAACGGCAACTTTTGAAAGCAAGAAGAGTACGTCAGAGCACACCAGAATCTGAACATTAAAATAGTTCTAGAGAAACACGTGAGAAACTAACCTGAACTTAACTCACACAGGATAAAGTCCAATGGTTTCAGCAGTAGCAAGCCTTCGGGATCTTCAGATTGACCACAGTATTAGTCTAAGTAAAATATCCAGTTATTGCCGGGAACATTTTTTCGTAATGGACTAAGAAGATGTTTCTTTTTCCTCGGGGCACTATGCTATGGAATGTATTTTGGCCACATTTGTGTTAAGACTGACTTACTCGAAAGCCTGGGCACATTTTAAAGCATTGATCGATTTGATAAGACAGTGTAAAGTCTATTGTCACATTTATCTTAATAAACGATACCCGATGCCCGTCACGTTTGTGCTTAGAGTTAACAACCGTTGCCATGGTAACGATATTAAGGAATTCTCGGCGTTGTGGTTTGCATTACTGATCATGTAACCGTACCTTTACATCTGGCTAACAATTGTCATGTCTCCGCCCCCTCCCCCCGAGTGTAGTTTTTGACAGCTATTATCGCCACAAATGAAAGTTTATAAATTTATTTCATTTTTAACGAGACAGGAAAATTATCGTAAATGGCGAGTAGGTTAGGATAAGGTAGGGGACTGATGATGTATATCCTGGGAAGACTTCATGAAACAACTAGAACCTCGGTCAGGATAGCTTCTGGGTTCGAGTCTCAATGAAGATGGCTTCTGTAGCTCGAAAAATAAGCACGCTACAAGAAAGACGCCAAGACCAAACTTGTTTGCTTCTACGAGGAGATTAAAGAAACAAAGGCCATAACCCCGCAAAACTGTCCTGGGTTTGGTGTTCCGGAAAAGATTGTTTCTGTAGTTGGAAAACTAAATCCAGTCATGTATTCAGAATTAATTTCCATAAAATCTATTATCTATTTTAATACAATCCACCAATGTATCTTCCAATTTATCTAGGGATTAAAATTACCGATCTTCCTAAATACACGATTGTTTTCGCATTCGTGCTAATGTTTCACAACACCCCAACACCCTAACCGTACCAGAAGAATTGTGTTAGTTATGAACCTATTACAATATGCTGGCTCAACTTCCGATACTTCTGAATTTGACACATTCTAATGTTCAGATGTTTCATTTAAATTTTGTCCATCGTCTGAAATATAAAAGTTCAAGTCTGAGGCTATTTCAACCAGGGGGCCCAACAGACAGAGAGTATATCCTCTCCCCCCTCCCCCTTAACTGATAACAAAAGAAGAATCCAGCTTTCGAAATATAGTAATAGTATAATTCATACAATGGAAAATGTCCAAAAGAAAAATTGTACACATAACGCACGATTGTCAACAGCCTTCAAACTTCGTCCTCAGAACTTTTTTCCTCTGAAGCATAAATTCTTTTTTGTCCATCCTCTTCGTGGAACATATTGTTTAAATAATCAAAATTTACCTTATGTTCGTGTGTTCTGAAATGACATATCAATAGCACGGTTCACAAAGCTTTGTTTAGTTTATATAATTACGTTGCCGGTAGCTCAGATTATATCACGCATAAAGCTTTGTAAGTGCAGGATACATAGTCAATGAAGTGTGTGTTTGTTTCCTTTGCACAGAATACTTGCCGCAAGGAATTATTCAACAACGAACAGCGTGGTAGTACTGTGAACTGGGAAAGGTAATCGAAACGATATATCGCATGCAGAAATCATCTGTATATTCATTAATTCAGTTTCGTTGTACGTGTAACAGTGTAACAGTGGGACAGAACATCATCTACGTACTAACTTGATGTGGTCATGAAAACGAACGACCAGCGTGTTAAACATTAATATTTTTAAAACTGCGTGAATTATTATGCTATGACATAAACAAAAGCTGACTTTAATTTTATAGGTACAATTAATATTGTAAAAATAAAATAAAGCTCCATAATTCAGACGGAGTGTAACAGGCTATATTTCGGAACATCCATTTTAATAATGTCTTTGTGCTGGGCTCGTAACTACTATCTCTTTCTCCCACTTAAATTCCGCATGTGTTTCCTATTTCCACAATTTGAAATGTGTGTCAACCGCAATTAATTTGAACTATCCTAACAAAATCCATTTTAGACTTACTGTGTGGGCCTCTTAAAGGCCCTTAAATTCATACTAGAAACATAAAATCCTGTAATTAATTTAAGACAATGACCTCGCTGAAGTTTTATTGAACTTTATGAGTAATTAATACTCCAGTGAGTGGGATAATAACGTGGAGAATCCGGGGGTTTATATCAATGTGTCCATCTTTTAAAGGATGACGTATGCGTCATTTATATCCATTCTTCTCGTCTGACCAACCAGCAAGTTTAACTTCTCTAGTTAAGCCGAATGGATCATTGGGGTATTACAGAACCCTCCTGCCACGCCCTCTTGCCAGAGTGGACATTTAAAATAACATTCTGGACCGAACAGATCAGCAGAGTACATACATAAAGGACGATTAAGTTGAAGTTCGAAAATTTTATGGGTCTGACTACAAGATAACTTAGGCAAAATCAGTATTCACTGTATCATGAGTGATAATCAAATCATCCTTTGAAACCAGAGAGAGAGAGAGAGTTAGGATGGAAACCAAGAGAGTAGAAACAAAGGGAAAATTGTGAGGGAGAAGTGGGAGACACTTTATTTTTGGGTATGGGGAGAAATTGCAGCTTGTAGTTAGAAGGCTTCCAGACAATGACTGCTTGTCCTTCTGGTAAGGATAGAATAAGAGTGAAGATCTTAGGGTGATAAGTAGAGAGCTTGATAACAGAGACAGCGGAATTTAAGTTAAGTAAGTAATTTAGTGGCCTCCACAGTACATTTTTATGAATATAAATCTGGAGGGCTGCATAAGAAGGAAGCAGAAGCAACTTACATCCTGTGAACCATCTCAATACTTGCTTAAAGACAGAGGAAGAAGGAAACCTTTGTCTAGATAGCCGGTCGCAGGACCTTCCAGACGCATACCGACTGCTAGCCAGCAGTCCGGCAAACAAGATACCAACCAAAATAGTCTACATATTTAAGAATACAGTCCGTACCACAAAGAAAACTCTACACATCACAATTACAAAGATAAAGTGGTTAACGCCGTTTAAGGAAATAAACGCAGTTTACAGTGAGAATCATATGAAACGTATAATAAAAATGTTATAAAAATACGGAAAATACAGTTTCCATTAGGCTTTAAAGGACCAGTTTAATTAAATGTTCATTTCATGTGAACTGTTCTTCGCAACAAAACAATTCAATTTATTAAAAAGAAAAAGGGAAAGATATGGCGCGAATTCTCCAAACCCTCAAAATTCTGCTGGCTCCTGCATCCGGCCGATGAGATTTATTTTGTCTATCAATTTATTTTTACTGGACATGAGACAGTTCACGGAACTGCCAGATGAGAACTACACTGACAAACTCTTTTAACTGGGCTCCGTGTGTGTCCAGATTAAAACAAAACAAAAGAAGAAAACAACCAAATTAATTGTGCCAACTACAGCAATATTTTAATATTAACTCCAACTGCAAAACCATTTAATTAATTAATATGGCAATAAATGGCGCGAAATGTATTTATGTTTGTGCTGGTATAATTCGACCTGACTTTCTTTTTGCCGAGGTTTACATACTCATTATCCGATGCCATTTCCTTTGCCAGCACACAGCATGCTTGTATCCCATTCTCCTAAAGGCATAATTTTGTAAGAGCCAAATACATTTTAGCCTCATACTGCAATGCGTTGATTCATCGTCGATCTATGTTCACAAAAAGCATCGTAATTCATCATAAATACCCATGTAAAATGCGGGTACTTTATTTGAATACTACGAATACGAATATGACTGTCTTCTACAAATAAGGCCACGAATAAATAAACATTTTTTTCCTTTGAGAGCAGTTTCCAACAATCAGAATATTAAAATCAATATTAACTAAAGTTGTTTAACAAGAATATTATCTTTGCTTAATTAAAGAATTCATGTACGCACTCCCAAATATGACCTTATAATGAAGTTAAAATAGCTGAGCTGTGTTGTAGTACATAACATAGTAGGCCTCCCTTAACAGCATTGCCATGGCAATGGGAGTAATATTATCCCATAAAACTCAAAATCCCTTAACAGCAAATAATGACTATCCAACCAACACTGCTTACTGAACACAACATTTCTTAGAAATCTGTAACTCTCTGACGCAAACCCCTCTCTTCTCGTTTTCCCCCTTGACCTGGGTACTTTACTCCCTCGAGGCAAAAGTTACTCCAAATAAGGCCTAAATTGGTTTTCCCCTAAAACCATAGTAGGCAGTTGAGTCACCACAACGGGGCTTAACCTCCTACCCCATTAAACCAAAGTCAGTACAATAATGTAGGATTTGTGGTTACCACACAATACAAGTTTATAATTATTGCGGTCTCTGAATTGTAACTTCCATCCTCAACCCTGAAGATAAAGGTAGTATGTTTCCATAATAAGTTGGCATGCAACCATAATACGATGCTGTATAAAAATCAGAATAAAAAAAGTTATGATTCACAGTAACGCAGAATATTAAATATGAAATCTGCAACTCGACAAAAAAAACATGGCTTCTACCTTCTTTATCTTCGTCCCATCAACATGGGAATCTTACGTGATTGCAAGAAACAAAAACCCGACGCTATGAACTATTTAAGACTAAGAACGTTGGTGTGTACTAAAACTACTACTACTTCTTGATGTTAGATTGAATTTCAGTTCCATGACTATAAAGTACTGAATGATAATTTTGCATATAATCTTACTTTACGAATATACCGATCAACAGGGCAATCAAAAGCGTCCTGAATTTGACCTACTGAGGTTACAAAGCGTGGTCAGAAACACAGTTGTCATGCAAATAATGTAAGACTGAGCAATGTCGGCCTTGTTAACAAAATCGTTGTGTGCAAAATGTCCTGTACGTATTATTCAAAAAGGAAGGTGCTCTGACAGGAAGCTCATATACATATATTTATCCACACGTTATGTTACGGTACTATGAATAAGATTTATATATGAAATCACAGATATATTCTTCGTCACATTTATATTTTGATGCTACATTAAATCTAATAGGTGGTTTACGAAATTTCAGAACGCTTTAAAAATTACATGAAGCCTGCGACAAGTTTATTGATCACGACAATTCTTGAGTAGATGTCCTTTAAGCTAAGTGCGGAAGCGTTATCACACAGACTTCTCTTTAAAATTAAGTGGACACAGAAAGAAGCTGGAGATCGCATTCAATTTCAGGTCTTGGGATAATGCCCACTTGGCGACCAGGAAACATTCCCGACTACAGCATTTCGATTGCCTTAGAAGGCTCTTCAATACGTGAATTGAAAACTACACTGTAACATTAGCTGGTGTAGCCTTGACGAAACATACGACCTCATTAACCGATAGAATGTAATGGCAACTATTGTCCTATTTTACTTAAATTCAATCGACGGTGTAGATTTCATCAAAAATTAATTAAACTACAGTAATGTGTATTCTAGTTCAAGGGTGGCCAAATATTATACAGGGGATTTCACAGGCAATAATTCTAAAGGAGGGTTGCAAACTTACAGAATGTGCCCGCAAGGCTAATGGCTTAAGGAAGAATCAATAGCATTGATTTACATATAGAGCGATGATGGTATAACTATCAAATCTAGTCAGTATTCAGCGAGGGTACATAAACTTATAATAGTAAAGTTTTGTTCAACACACTTTATATCATTGACACCTACGTTTTATAAACTTTATCTCTGCTCCGGAATCCGAACAGCTATTTTGTTAAAGCGACGTGTAAAATATTCCAGGCAATTTCTGTACTATAATAGGTTTTAACTTTTTGCAACCTGTTTTGTACAATCATGACACTCAAAATCTTAGACTCTCGCCAAGATAAAGCAAAATTAAGGTTTGTCCACAGAATCGTAAGCAAACGTAGGCAAATAGGATTTCAAAGAAGCGTCTATAAGAGGACTGCGAATTTTCTAAACAGAATGTACCATGGATCTACTCTAAGTACAAAATGCTTCGTCGTCAAAATTATAGGTTCCTCTTTTGTTTTAACTATCCACCAGACGCCGACGATGCTAGTAATCGACCAGCACAAAATAAAATATTTATTTTATGTGTAGAGTGCAAGAGACCGCCTTGTGCTGAGACACAAAGCTTCCAGACTAACAACGTCTACTAATCTCATCTATAATTTGAAGTTCTTTATACTTATTTATGTAAAATAATGTGACCAGAGTCCCAGCTTGACAGTAGCCCATGCAATAATAATAAATAAATTCATATAAAATTTTCGTCAAAAACCTAAAGGGAAGAAACTGCTTGGAAGACACAGCCATAGGTGGTTGGATAATATTAAAACAGATATTAAATAGGACATGAGGGTATGGACTAAATTCGTGTAGTTCATGGACCAGTAAGGAGTTCTCGTAAATACTGTATTAAACTTTCATGTGTCATAAAAGGACGGGATTCTTGACCAGTTCAGATATTACAAGTTTCTCAAGAAAGACTCTGATCCACATAATTAGTCCGTTCGTTCAGTGGAATAGGTTCCGAAAATAACTACACGTACGAAAATGACCTCCCCACTAAGCGTCAAGTACATGCACTTCATACAAATAACTAATAAATATGGAAATTATAGTGACCAAAATAGGATGGGGAACATCAGCTGTCATTAACTCAAAATCCTGCAACTTCCACTCTACACGACTTTCTGCCTGCGTAATAAGTAATTAATCCTCTACTGAATATAGTTTCTGTTAAGATATTGCACGTGTATTTCCTTGTCCCTAAGCTTACATAGAGGGATTATAAAGTACAGACTTAGATAGCAGTCTTCTGAGTTGCAGCGCCGTGTAGTATGGTAGAAGTTTACTAAGGGCTCAGAGGTCCTTGCTACCTCCATCATCAGGGAGATATCCTACAACCCAGAAGACAGCTAACTTCATACTGATCGCCGTGAAAACCTCAAATCCTATAAGTACAGATTTATTCCGTATAGAATTTGGAACAGCTTATAGTCTCAAATGACAGCTCACTGACTGCTCTTTAATTAATAGCACCATAATTTAAAACCTACATTGTGAATCTCGACACATGCGGTTTAACTATTATTTAAGAAATAAAATAAAATAATATTTCAAACAGCCCCAAACTAAGAAAATAATACACAAAAGCGATATATATATATATATATATATATATATATATTACACACGCCAATGTCCTCTTCAAAAGTGGCCTGATAAGTATCAATCGATGATACACTCAGTAAAGAAGACAAAAAGCCTACTGAAGATCGCTTCATCGCTTAAATGTGTTTCAGCCCTCAGCTTATTTTAAGAGACGAAACAAAAGAGAGTTTATGAGTGTGTAAGATCATTGGAACACATCCAGGGAGAATGTATTACACAACGTCCCTGTATCTTGTGTTAGCTTACATGTGTATATAAGCCATAAAACTAACGACGCACTTTGCATGGCTGAGTGGCTACGTAGCAGGATGATAGAGAAGCAGTGAGCCAGCCATCCACAGTCCCTAATACTTGTTATCTCTTAAAAGAACTTGCGGGTGACGAAGTTGTGGAGTGAGTACGGTGATAGTTAGGCCCAGAGTTGAACAAGTAACATTAAACTTCAGTTATGCTTTCTCTGTCTGAAGAATCTTCCTCTACTCTGCCTTCAGTGGAGGCAAGTCTTCTTAAGGTAAGAGGAATTCCTCCTTTAGACACGACTACATCAGTAATGGTTGCTTTCTGACTGGTATCAGGTCATTAACTATGCAGTTACTCCAAACAAGCAACTTCCGTAAGTGGTGAAATTTGTACCGAACTGTTGATACAAGAGCTACACGCAGCTAAAACAAACCTATTTGTAAATTCAATTCCACGAGGATGGAGTTTAATAGTTTCTTCATTTGTTTCACAATTATATCTCAAACATCCTTGAACCGATCTAGCTTTAATGCAGTGCTACCCATTTTATATATTTAAATATAGACATCAATTTACAAAGAGACTAACTAAAAGTTATAATGTTCCAATCTTCGTCATATCTGTCTTCCCCTAGATCTGTTTGTCCTCATGTGATAAATAGAGAAGGGCTGAACGGATTTGGACTAAATTTGGTATTGAGATAATACCAAAAAGCCCTATGAAATGTATGTAATTCAAAGCGTCAGATTAAACCTAAATCGGGGAATGCTGATGAAATAATCCGAATGAACAGAAGATCAAGAACAAAATTTTTATATTTGCAGTAATGCCTGTCGGAGAACGGGGATATCCATTGCTTTCGCAGAACTACGGCAAGAATAACTGAAATTGGCAAAGAATTTGAATTTTCCATTATACTAAACCTCAGGGGTTACCAGACTTCACACTGATAACAAACTCAGTGATGTGCACTTTCTATTATAGCTGTGTTTAACAATTGAAATAGTACAGCGTGTCGCAATGACACGTTGCATATTAAACACTTGGTTTAGATTATCTTACGAATAATAAAAATGCGTCTGAAAAATAATGGCGGAAAGCAGAAGTAACAAGAACACAGTGAACGAATATGTGCGTGTCTACGTATTGTAAATTACCCACCAAATTCTCAGTAATAATGCTACCGTCTTTTAGAAGTGATTCTATATTTGATAAAAGTATGAAAGGTATAGGGGAAGGGAAAGGGCTTGTAACTGGAACGATCATTTGAATATTTTAACAGCGGTTTAAATTTCTGTAGTGGTCTTCTGGGGTGATGAACGTTTCTGAAATATATATGGCTACTTTAAAGATGGAGGCGATGTGTTAGTCCGCAACGTTGGTGAGAATGTACAAGGCCACGCTGCTTCATAAGCCAGGAGATTACGGTGCACATTTATAATTTGAAGCCTTCTTGTCACCAGACAGAGTATGAGGGGGCAAAATTGGAGGAGCGTGAAGCATGCATGGTTTCATGAGAGACGCTTATAGAAATTTTGTAGGATTTCAGATTCTCATGGCGGGGAACATAAAGATGGCTGTCTTCTGGGTTGTAGGGCCATGTAGTTCGGTAGAACTGTACTGATGTTTCAGAGGTGCTTACTGGCGATAATGGAGGTGAGACAGAAATTTGGGTGGAAAACTCACGGAAAATACCATTTATGGGACGTAGACGGGAGGATAACATTAAAATTAATCTAAAAATAAATAAGGTATTACGGAACTTATTGATGAGCTGAGTGCCATCTGTTTATCAGTTACTCTATTTCTGTAACCCGAAGTAAAATTCCGAAGCATAATGACTACCGCCTCTCTGACAGTGTGAGTGGATCTAACTATGGTATAAATTAAAGATACTTAAAGTGAGCCAGTCATTGTCACAGTCTTAAATCATAATAAGCCGCTCATGCATATGAAACACACCCTCCATTTGCAGTAACTAATTAGTCCAGTTTAAATACGAACCGACAACAATGCTCAATGGATCGCAAAATCAATTCTATTTAGTGTTCTACAAACACAGAATTCTTTCTTCTTCGTTCATTAAAGACCAAATAAACAGCAACGAAAAGAGTAAATAAAGGAGGAAAACTGTCTAACTCATTGCTTTTTTCACCCCTCCGTTGACTTCTTGAAGAGGAAAACCAACGACTGGGGATGACTTCTGATATTCTCAGGCCATTGCTTAAAATTTAAAACGGGGTAGTACATTAAGAGGGGAAAAAAAGGACCCAATTAGATGAAGCAGTGGTGGTGATAGTAGTACAGAGAGAGGAAATGAGAAAAGACAATTAGTAAGACGATGTGGGGGAAGGCTGGCTAATGTGTCGCGATGCTTTCGCTGCCCGCCTACCCAACCACACGATGATGCGGATCTCACTGCAAGATCTAGTGGGCTGTCATCAACAGCCCCCACTTCAAGCAAGACCTGGCGCTAAACGCACACAAAGAGAAATCCAAGACCTGACCTAATAATGACACGTTTCTTTTCCTTCCATCTACAGATGTTTACCGATGTTCTCTGTACGCCTCTTAATTTTCTTCTCCAACAAGCCACTGACACCAAAGCCATTTATATCAATTATTGTAGGAGACGGTTTTATTGAAGAAAGGCTGTAGAAATACTTACACGTTGGGAAAATTTCTTACTGCACAGATTCCCAAGTTTTCGGTTGCAAAGCGTAAATTACGACTCATTAGTTTTTTTTATATAAAACCTTCTACATTTAGAGTTTCGGAGAAAAATGGTTTCCCAGATTGGGCAGCCAGGGTTCGATACTAAACAGCGACTCGACGTTGAGAAATGTTTATCTTCACTACCACATTCACACAGGCTTTAGAAACAAGCTACCTATTAACTAATGAGAACCAGCAGTTCTAAGGCAGTGGTGAAAGGGACTAAGAAGAAAGCTTATTACTCAGTCTTACTGAGAGCTGAGGCTAAGAATGTGGCAACTACATCCCTTCGACCATTATCTGGGCACACGTAAAGCTAGCTTCAGACAGCAGCCTGCCGATTAGTAAGAGACGTAAGGCCTTCAACCTGATGATCACGATTTAAACTGCTGACTAGTATCAGGGAGGTCCAGCTTCGAATCTCTGATGTGTTACTTGAAATTATGACTTTGTTCATGGACTTCCTGGGTCACTCCAGAAGAACGCTGATATAGCACCTACAAACTGGGTCTCCATAACTCTGTAATTACAGTTACTGATTGTATCTGTGTAGAATGCAGGTAATCGCAGAGTTCCTATTTACTTGTAACTAATTAACGGCGCTTTCAGTATTTCGGACTTCACGGCGTCGAATAAGATGATGATGGTGAATAATGAAGTGAAGAGGAAGTGACAGAAAGTGGTCGTGGCCTAATTCAAATACTAACCAGGCATTTACATGGACGGGCTGAGGAAACCACAAGAAACCTCAGAACAGCCGGTATCCAGGCCGAAATTTAAAGTCGGAACCTCCAAAATATTAATCAGGCGTGCTAACTATTCGGGTCCCTCGAAATAAGTTATGGCAGTGGTTAACACTGTTTTCATTAACAGTACACACATATCGAGAAAGGAGATTAAGCGGTATTCAGACCAGAAGCAAAACCTGAGACTTCAAGTTGTTTTATACGCCACGTCCATCAGATAAGATTAGTCGTAATATGGAAGATATTAAATTCACGCAATGATAAATTAATTAACTGGCCTTCAAGATGCAGTGACGGCTGAGAATAATGTTTCTGTTACTTAAAGTTTCAGAAGTCCGTGACAGTGAGTACGGAATTCGACCCTCTGACCTCATAGAGGATATCATATCGTCATCCTAAGATCCACGTAATGTCCCATCGGCGTCTCGTTCCTTACATCACTAGTTCTCATAATCGATATCTTTGAACGTTTCGGACCCTAGTCATTAGAAAGCATTGTACGGAAGGTTTTGTGAAGAGATATGATGAAGGAATGAGGGACAATAACCTTTAACTCCTCCTCACATTCATCCTTATCAATCTTCTACTTCGTACTATTTTCATTTCCTCTTTCTTTTAGTTCATATTCTTTCTTTATTTCTTTCTTTCGGTTTTAGACTCCTCATTTCCTTTCCTCTTTCATATTCTCTTTCCGTGTTATCATATTTCTTCTTCTTTGATATACTGGCCTGTACAACTGTTGATTCGGTGTCTGACAGGAACATACAATTCTACTTTTCTCCGAGTGTGCAAAAGAGAATTATTTTGTAAATATTCCCTTCCATAATTTACATGACAATCATTTAATATTATGTATGTCTATCTTCATATAACACTGAGGATAAAATACTACATTCGAATAGTAAAGGAAAAATATAAATTTTAAATTGACAAGAGACGAGGAGAAATATACTGCGACTCGCTTTGCAGTATGTATATTGTTACGGTCTTTACAATAAAATGAGTGTATTTGGCTACAACTTTCAAACATGTCTCGAAAAAACTAGGATTCTTCTTCGATTGTGGGTCACTCAGTATCGGATTTACAACATTTTAGCAGTGATGGTATTCCTCAGCGCCACCTATAAAATATTCTGTCCACTGACTGATTCAGAAGATGTGGACCGGGGCTCTAATTAATGTCCTTAAAAAATTCTCGAACAGTAAACTGCACTGGAAATACTGCATAGGTCCTACGTAAGAGTGTGTTACTCAGTTCTACAAATTTTGGTGGGCAATATTTTTTATTACAAATCCCAGTTACTAAATAAAAGCAACATATTAATTTCCGTGATGACATGAAGAAAGAATTGACTTTCCAGCCTGAAAAGACACATCAGTAGTTTATATTATCGGCAAGAGACGTACGAAGATAAATACGCCAACCGGAAAGATTAGGCAGTATTGTAAGAGCAAAGGAAGACATACAAATTGTACAGTGCAGCCTTTGAGGGCCCAGCGTTTGAAATGAGCATGGAACAGGGTTAAGCACATCGGGGCTGAAAATAATGAGAAGAAGCACAAAAGGGTTACGTTTATATAAGAATAGGAAAGAACAGCTCGTGCGACGACTACAAAGAGTAGGACCGAATTTATGTCCTGGGAGTGAAGAAAAAGACGGACTTTTTATTCATGAAATTGTCTCCTGCCATGCCTGATTATGTATATTTCACTTTCCGCCAATATATCCGGCCATACTGAACTTCGTCACATTATCAATACCTAGTTCGCATTACACACAGATGTTTAATATTCAGCAATTTATGTTAAGGAAAGTTAAACGATTGATCTAAGGTAAATAGGGGTTGAGATACCGACCGGTGGCACGCTGTTATGGACACAGTAATGAACCTCAGAGATCAATAAAATGAGGGCATTTGTTTTAATCGATGAGCGACTATAAAATTCTTAGTTTATGTTAAGTGACTTTATTATCTGATGAAACAACATTTTAACAAGCTATAATTCATGTGTGAGAATAAAACCACTGCAATTCTTAAAGCTCATAGGAATGCCATATAATATGTAGTAGAAAAAGACTCAGAACAGAAAAGGAAAAAAGAGAAAGCAATGAAGTTAGTATCCAAGAAATGTCTACGTCAGGAAACGAGAACTGCAAGGAGAATTCCACCTCAGTTGCAGTTCCTTACAGCTGCATGCTGAAGTCTAGGCGGAGTAGAAGTTTCGTGTACTTGAGTCTTGGAAGCTGTTATGTGCACAGCTAAATGTTTATCACCCCCCCCCTTCTAGGCTTAAGAAGTGGGGAACAGAAGAGGGGGTGATAACTTGGTAGCAGATATGCTATCACGCAGTCCTTTACGAAGGAAGAAAAGGTACAAGAAATGAAAAGAGGAAGTGAATAATAATAGTAGTAATAGCGACAATAAGAAAGGGAAAACTTGCTTGAGACGATAGCCGGAGAAGTTCAGGAGAAAAAGGAAAGATACACTAGGTTTATTTTTGGAACACACAGGCTACACTTCCAGCACGCACTCCGACTTGAAATTGCACAAAGTTACGTCTAACTTCGAAGAGAAAATTTTACTAGGGAAAGGGAGAAACAGGAAAGGAGTAAGAAACAAAACATAAAAAAAGATCTTGAAAACCGAAATAAAGGCTGCAGATGCAAACAATAATTTAGCACCTCTGCTGCTTTAAGCAGTAACAAGGAGACAAAAGACAAAGAAGAAACGATACGATACTCGCAGAAAATAAACACAAATCTTGATTTTAATTCAAGAGGATTAGAATTAAAAGTTGCAAATATTTATTGTTCGTTTTCAAGATTAATTAAGACTGTTATTTCGTTTTTGTAAAGCTGCTACTGGAAACGTCAAAGAATCCACAATTGTTTCTATGAACGCTATACGAATGAGTAACAAGTTCAAGTATTTTCGATGTCAATTTAATAGAAGGACGCTTCGAATTCGGAAAGAATTTGCCACTTGCCACTTGTCACTTAAGGTTATCACTGTCATGCGCAATTAAAACCACTTTTAATCAATTGCATTCCATTCCAATTCCGTGGCTATGGTGAACTCTACTGGATACGACACGCTGGCCCCAGTGTACTTATTGCGTGCGAGAGTGGAACAAGGCCGGTGGACTTCAGAAACCGACAAACTATTTTATTCAATTGAGGCAGGCCTTTATCGCAAGTAAAGTGAAATGTTATGAGGATAAAAACGGGACTACCGATCTAACCATCCTGGGCATCAGCGCTCTCCTGTTGACCACTGGCTTTTGTCGAAGCGCTGCTGGCTATTGCTGTTGTAGTTAGTGTAAAGACTACAGAACCACACCAAAAATATCATCGTAGGAGTACACGAAACACATTATTCTTTATGTCTGACTGACCACTGTACGCATAACTCACTGATCCAGTATGGGCACGTCTACTGTTACAAAGCAATCACACTGCGGCTGTTACACCACACGTATTTAGTCACAAATTATATTTCACTGTAATTCGTTAAATATTTTTTATGTTGCATACGGTTTTATACAGAAGTTATAGACCTGACTGGAATTAATATGACATGCAATGTGACATTTTATGGTAAGCCATTTATAAATGTTATCTTTACTCAACCAAAATCAAATTCGCCGACAACGTTCAGTGTTCACCTTGACCCTTTATGTACTAAATTTCATCGCAATACTTTCATTGTTTTTTAAGATGAAATATAAAGGTTCATTTCACGTAATTTGTGAAAATAACTAATATTTAAAAGTTTAACTCTATTTGCATATTTTAGATCAACAACCAGTTTCGTGCGTTAATGTGTGTACGTCACATCAAATATTACTGCAACTTGGTGCGTGCGAAAATCAAATTACAAGTGGAGATTATATTTGAAAATTGTATTTTGAAGGCGGTTTCATTATCACAAAGAGCAATTTTCAGCTCCACTGCCCGACTGTGCAAACAGAATTAATTAAACAAAATAAATGCGAGAGGTTTGTGATGAGAAAGAAATAGTAAGAGAAAGTTGACTAACAGACATTCTCAGAGAATGACAACTTTCAAGAGAAAGTCAACTACTCGGGATTCAATATCTCCTTTCGGTGCTTTCGCCACTTTGAATTAAACTAAGAACTGAATAACAAAGAGAAAAAACAGAGGAAGATATATGAAAGGCTATTAACAGAGACAATGAAAAACACTCTGAAATATTTTTTGTAAATAGCGAAGCTTAAAATAAAATCATCTTTATGCAAAAACGCCATAGGTGGCGTGGAGAATAAGGATCCACGCCTTTTAAGCACGGGCACAGACAGACAGACAGACATGTGTCTGTTCCCAGTTCCTCCCGCTTCACTCCCGGCAACCCTGTACATGTGACTGCGTTGTACTCAGAGCCTGTATGCTAATCACTATACACTATAAGCACCAGGGAGTGGTGCTCGAAAGGTACCGGTTTCGATTCCAACCACACCTAACTTTTATAAAAATAAACCAATAAAATTGTCAGTTCACTGACAACCAGTCAAAAGCACCAAGCACAGTCTGAAGGCGGGAGTAGAGCCAGTTCCCAAAACGTGGTTCATATTCAAATTTTGTCAGACAACAGAAAAATATCCACTATAATTTCCGTGTTATGAATCAGCCAATGGCACACTCCTTCAGTGTATTTAGAAAGAAACAATTCCATTTTAAAATATTCTTAAATTACGCAGTAAGAACTTATAAAACAAGGATAAACTTCAAATTAAATTCTCTTCGTCAGTCACAACAAGTTTATGACAGGCAACTTCAAACCAACCATCACCGTGTGCACCAACAAGTAATGCTTTCGAATGTAATGACACCATTCAGTTTATTCATTTATTTATTTCGTATCCAAATACACACCATTCAAAGCAGAAATCATTAAATAGAGTAATATTAATAACAGAGATAAAAAAGTAGGTGGAGGAATTTAGTATAGAATAAATATAAAATTACAACATATATACAAAACTATATTGTTGACTGTATAGTACAATCACTGTGATTTATGGATTATACAAATAAATAAATAAGGAACGTTTTATTTATATTAATCCAAGCAGTAATGATGGAAAACTGTGACAGAAACCCCGAAATAACGATCGACCAGCGTGGGCTTCAGCTTCCAGCTCGGGTACAGATCACAGATTTCAATCTGACGTGCAACGAGTTATGGGCTTTAAAAATAAATGGCAAGTACAGGCTTCATGTCATGAGAAGGGAATAAATGCCTTGTACCACAGACAAGACTACACCGTTATACTTAATTCCTTTAGATTAGTTTTATCCAACGGGAACAACAGATTAAGTTGTAGGCCTATACCTCACCTGATGAAGGAAGCAGACTCAGCTTCCGAAAAGTTGTTTTTTAACTAAAAACAAAGGAAAATAGCCAAGAATATAGCATCAGCTTATTGGCACATCTTTAGACTAATTTTACATCAAGGTATGTTTCTAATATTACAACCAGTTTCCGATCTCCGGGCACCTTTAATATCTTGTGCCAGAATTTTTTCGACACGGGACTTATAAGATTAAAAGACAATACTTATTGATACTTAAATATTAAAGAGGAAAATTTTATTTGCACTATTATCATCACAAGAAGTATGTTTCATCTCAAGGCTTAAAAAAGGTTGAGTTTGGTTCGATATACAATGTAACTTTTCACTTTGCCAGTGCTAACAACCTCAGTGTTTTGTAATACCACCTTTGTGTGGCCTAAACTTGAGTATGCATCTGTTTCCTGAATTCCATTAAACCGACGGACTCGACCAAACTCGAAAAAGTTCAAAGAAAGTTTGCAGCCTTATGTTTGCAGGTTTTTTGTGTCCGTGTCCAACAGTTATAACGGTGTATTATTTAGACTGAATCTCTCAATACTTAATTACTGGCGGAATATAATTCCCTGTTCCTTATTAATGATCCATATTATATTGTGTCAGTGTACGTACACCTACTAGGATAATTAGATACTGCTTTTGTATTTACGGATATCCACATTACAATGCTAGTCCATCAGCCAAATTTGTTTCCTCCTGCCAATGCCATTTGCAACGACACTAACTTTTTAACGGTTATTTTATTTTACCAAGCCATTATAACATTAATTATAATTAATATTCTCCGTAAGTAAACTTTTGAACATTTGGACACTGTTTGTCTTTTCGTTTTATGCTATATTTTGATAATTTAGTGTTTGGCTGTAACTTGCTTTATCTGGCTGTTATGACGAACATGAATAAATTACATTCACTGACTGACTTGTAGTGTTTGTCGATAACTGGCTTTCATTGTTGTCAAGCTTGCTAATCAATGCGGCTAATGAAAATTCTCTGTGCTAATATTTCAAGTCATTCCAAAATGCCTCATAGTCAGTGCTAATGTAACTATCGATATATTTCTTTATGAAAGATACACTATGATATTTTAGGTTCTCACGGCGGCAAGTATAAAGATGGTTTCTGTGCCGTTGCGCTTTGTAGTCTCCCACAAACATACCGATATTTCAGAGGTGCTTATGCCCTGACGATGGAGGCGGTAAGACTCCTGACACGATAGTCAATTTCAACGAGAATATACAGCGCAACATCCCAGAACACTGTGATGTTCAATGCCTACATTTTTTAAAGTACGAACTCGACACATGATGTATGATTAACCCTCTCTGCTCAAAATACAGCCCACATCTAGGGATTTGCTTCATTATGTTTTACTTCAATAAGAATGTTTGACTACCCTCACTCTTTGTCCGACGAAGAATTATACAAAGGCTCCAGAGTCCGGTTTAAAGGTAATATCTGACTACGTAAAAAATTCAAGCCTCACTCTTGTGTTATGGCTGATTTACTTTCGCGTACTGTCACATCGCATTCATTTATCCCTTACGTTGTAGGCAGTACAGGTTACATTTACGACACCAGCTTATAAGCGAGAGAAAATGAAACAAATTAAATATTTTATACAGTAATTTCTTGGCATCATGTCGTTCTAAATATCTGTGTCACTTGTTTAGTGTCGATATGGGCACCTTTAGACAATGGCCTCGTTAGTGTGAATATTAAGTAACATGTTTCAAAGGCTGTACCTGTCGTTTTCTTCAGGAAGGAAAATGGCACTTTCATGTGACTACTGAATTATTTACTGGTTATTTAATGACGCTTATTAACTGCACAGATCAAGCAGAGCTGAATGATACATGGAGTGTGAGAATGATGAATTTGAGAATAGTACGGAAGGAAGCATTCGTTCACGAACTTAACGCTGTGTAAACAGGACAATCGAAACATGCACTAAACAGGCCCAAAAACGTGGGTACCCCTTCGTTTCACCAAAGGCAGAGTCACAGCTAACCTACGAAACGTCGCCTTTCTCATCCACACAACAGATAATCTTAAGAGAATACACTCATTTAACTCAGAACACCATTCTTACTATGAAGTGAAGACTACTGAAATACGTTCCAGAGAAGAGAAAGCAAATGAATAATCAAAGACTCAAGTAGGCCTACATACTTTTCAGTGATGAGGTACATTTGTAAGAAACAACCTATTCAGAACAAGTCTTGTGCCTACATTCGTAATTCAAGTCATGAAGATGGGTGTATCAAGTTAACAACGCATTCGGCATTCAAGACAGTTAACGTACGAACTTTGGCTGGGAAATGTTTGACACCATAAGTAGCTCAGTCTGCACGGCATCGGATGATAAACTTGTTACTGAAAAATTAATTTTAAAGGATATGGAAAACAGCAGTCGTGGCCTGATTTAAGGTCCTATCTCGTCATTTGCCTGGTGAGACTGAGTAAAAATTAGGAAAATCTCAGTCAGGATAGCCTGTCTCCAAGTCAAGATTTGAATCCAGGACACCCTCCCACAAATGCGGGGCAGAATTGCTATCCACTCGATTGTATTTAAGATATATTTTAGTTACTATTATTCAGTGTTCTGTCTGACGACAGGTCCATTGCTCTGCCCAAAAAGAGCTCTCCAGTTTTCCCTATTCTCAGCTTCTCGTTTAAATTCCTGAAACTTCATCTTCTTTCCTTGTTTCAGATCGTCGGTTAGCTATTACCCTAAATGTGAAATTCTACAGACGGTGAATATATCACGCTAGTCTTTTGGGTGGTGAAGCCACGTGAATTTATAGGTGGGTTGAAATCTCTGAGGATGAAAGTGAAACGTTCCTAAGCACAGACAAGTCTACAAGTTGTCAGAATCCAAAATACCAAAATCGATACTGTACGCGATCTGTGTCGACTGTTCTCCTCATCACTTTCTTCTGTAACTGCCCCACAGCGGAGGGCGAAGTCTTTGATAATAACAAAGAATATACGAAAATAATGAGAACAGTGATACAAGTTAATTAAAGTAATTAAGAGAAATGTGAAGGAAATGTTACTTTGGGTAATATGAAAGGCAACTTATTCATATTCTCAAAGATCTTCATACGACTTATGACAGGCTCCGATAAAAAGTTTTATAATATTGGCCTGACAGCAAACCTATTGCCCAGGTTCGTCTTCAAGCTCGTTTCTGTGCTACCAAAGATGACGTACTTCACTCTAGTGCGTCGGCAGGAACACGGATATTGGCTGCGGATAGCCGATCCTACAAACTTCAATAGCTAGGGCCGATATTATGACGAGGACATCCCAATGAAGAAAGTTCGTTTCTGTCAACGTCTTGGTTTGTTAAAGAACTGCATTAAAATACATTCAGTTTTAGTAAAAATGTGTAATTCGAGAACCGAGGTTAACACACCACATAAACCCTGCCTTACTTTTTAACTGCTACACTGCGATGGAAGTATATTTAATAATTTATTTGTTTCTCACTTTCTTTAACGACACTTCGTCTACTTAATAAGTTAAACAGCGTCAGATAAATTACTGAATTGGAACAATGGTTATAGAAACGGGTTATTTTAATGATTTATCCCATGATTTATCTTGAGAGACTGGGTAAAACCACGAAGGTGTGCAAACAACTCGGAAGCAACGTTTGGTCGCTCGGAATAAGATTAAAAGCAGGTGAATGGACACTTTTAATATTTCTATTGTTACTGGTGCTTGCAGAAACTGACATTATATATTAACGCATTTTATAAATAAAGAATGAAATTCTGAGATGTTTGCGTAGGTCCTCATAGATACGTCCACAATGCCTTCAAACATTACTAATTATGTAAGATTTGAGGTTTTCACAACGGTGAGTATGAAGATTTCTGTCTTCTGGGTTGCTGCGCTGTGTAGTCTGGTCGACTACACAGCGGAGCAACCCAGAAGACAGAAATCTTCATTACTAATTACATTAATAACATTTACCATCAATTTCAACAATGCCCGTGTCCTTCCTTATTTATTTATTTAGTGTTCTGTCTGACGACAGGTCCATATGAACAGCATCCTTCCATCCTTTTCTCGGACTGGAACCTGTTCATATACGTTCTTGGCAGATGATCCAGAAGTGGTTTGCCATTGCCTTCTTCTGTGTGTGAATGGAGTAATTGTTGGGATGCCACGGAGAAACCGTGTTGCCTAGACCACGGCCTTGCCCAACACAAGTTATAAATTCGGGCACCGCCGGGAATCGAACCCGAGACCCCAGGGTTACAAGGCCAGCGTTCTATCCGCCAAGAAGAAACCTTTCTTGCATTGTTATATGATCAGTAATACCAGCATTGCGGCCGTAAAATTCTATGAGACGAGAGTGACATAGCGCCACTGTTATAATACCAGTGTAGATCCTTACATTTTGTGCTACTCTGTCTTCGATACACATGCAAGTGTAATGCTATACGTATCATAAGGCGGTGGAGGTAAAGTTCACGCATTCTTAACGTGACATTAGACGGAGGTCAGTGTCAGTTTTCATGCTCAGCTCCTTTACACCCACCCCAACCAAGAGAATGCCGCATAGGAGGCTGGATGGTTTTCAAAATCGGTCTGGGCACTAGCTAAAAAATCTCCCCCCACTCCCAGAATCGAACCACTATCGTCCAGTTCGGAGCTGTGTTAAGAACAGAACGCATCATAAGTGGATAACCGTACAAGCTTATAGACATTTCAGAGGTGCCTGCTGCCCCCATCATCAGAGCGATGGAGGCAGCAAGCACTTCCGAGACGTCTCCAAACTTCTACCACACTACGCAAAACAACATCCTAGAAGGCGGTCACCTTCTAGAGACTGTATTACCGCCATGCCTATCAATACTTCGATTCTGACTAGCGAATATTCTAGCACTGATGCACGGATATATCTGCCATGAATGTGATTTGGAATGGGGAATTATTTCAGTTGTGGAACAGTGCGCATGGTTGGATAAAATCATATACTACGTATGGATGAACGCACGTTGCAGCAGATAAATGGTTGTACACGTTCAAATTGACAGGTGAATGGATAAAAAATCACAAGATCAATGGACCGAAAGCACAACTAGACAACTGTATATGTAACGGAGTAAATCGTTTTAGATTACACCCATAGGGCTCCTACCTGATAAATCCATTTTATATAAATATGTATCACAGCTTTCAAATACAATGTCACGCGTGAATTTATCAGATCTACAAGAGTCTAATACAGTGCGTTCACTGATAAAGTTGAACGCAACTTTCAATTCACAGCTCCCGGCAACAGCTACTAATTTTATAGCTTTTATGGAGTGATATTTGATTCCTATTGGAAAAAACCTTGTAGCGCTTGGTGGTGATTAATAATGTCGTAACGAAATCTGCCGTCGTTCTACACTGCATACAACAAGATAGAAATAATCTGCAACTAATCTACTGTACATTCCGCCAAAGTTTTATAAGCTTGCGTCATAATATTTACAGGCGTAAGACTAACAGACCTCGTAACTTTTATTTTGGAAAAATTATTGCTTCCGCAAAAAAAAAATTCTACAGTATATTTAAAACTTATCACGTCTTCTTCAAGCACAGAGCCTTAAGGGTTAAACAAATTAAATTGGGATGGTACGCAGATACGCACACATACATTTTTAAAACTTGTCCTTGTGTGGGTCTAAAAAGGGCCATTGTATGTTGCGGTGAGGGAAATATTTGGGTATGACTTGTGTAGATGGTTTTCTGATAATAGATGTTAAAATTGTACAAATAATCAAAATTCATAAAAAGACAAATTAAAAAACAATGCAGCATTTCTTTATACGTTAATTAATGTTTGTTGTGTAAACACACTCCGTATTACAGTCCCACCCCCAGAGCCCAACACACAAACAAAAAAAACTGTATTCTCGCAAAGCATAGTAGCATTCATTTGTTATTTTGTCTGTTTTCTTCACATAATATATATTTTCGTGGTTTTGAATAGCTATGGCTGGTCATATAAAATGTCTTTCCATAAATAGAGTCGTGTCATTTTTTTATTACTATCATAATCATCTGTTTCCTCAGTTTTACACCGCAGCCGGAACTCTGACAAGAACGCAGTATTTTATTTATCTCATAAATATATTTCGTGACGCCGCAAGCATCTAGGTCAGAGTTTCTAAACCTATGGTACGCGTACCACTGGTGGTACGCGAGCCAATGTTGAGTGGTACGCGAACTAAGTAAGAAAAGCCAAAGATAACATTAACATATATAAGTTTTCCCCTGAACGCATTTCGTTAGTGGTACATTTAATGTATTAAATTAGAATTAGTGGTACGCCAGCGAAGAAAGGTAGAGAACCCCCTGATCTAGGTGAACAGACCTTTTCAAAGTCAGTTTCTTTGTATGGGTGTAAAACATGGTCTCCTATTTGGACAATGAATACAAACTAAAATTGTTTGGCGCTCAAAGTAGTATACTAGTACCGTCAAAATAGGAGACTTGAATGGGCTGGACATGTAAAGGCCGGAGAATATATAAATATCTGCAGACGTTTGGTAGAGAAACTTTTGGGAAAGCCCACTTGGAAGATCAAGGCAAGGGAGTAAAAGAGATTATCTCAAGATTGTATAAAATGGAAGGATTTTGTGTTAGCGGCGTCGAGTTTTCGGATTCTAAAGTGGCATTATTTATCATGCATGAATGCATTCGAATAATTTGCTCAATGACAATGTTACTGACGCGAAAAAGACATGTTAATATTGTAAGATTAAAAGTGTGTGTAGACCAGAGAAAGCAATTTATAACAACCACACGCTAGAGTCATTTGGAACGTCGTACTGACTGGCTTGTTTAAATCTGTTTTCCTATTACTAGCTCAGCATGCCACGGTGGTCTAGCGGTTAGAACGCTGGCCTTGTAATACTGGGGTCTCGGGTTCGATTCCCGGCGGTGCCCGAATTTATAACTTGTGTTGGGCAAGGCCATGGTCTAGGCAACACGGAGTTTTCCTCCGGGGGCTTCCCCGGTTTCTCCGTGGCATCCCAACAATTACTCCATTCACACACAGAAGAAGGCAATGGCAAACCACTTCTGGATCATCTGCCAAGAACGTATATGAACAGGTCCCAGTCCGAGAAAAGGATGGAAGGATCCTGTTCATATGGACCTGTCGTCAGACAGAACACTACAAATAAAAAATAATGGTGTGTTATAATGTGTAAAATCGTTCTTTTGGACTTTGTCCATCGTCTAAATTACAAAATAATAAAATCACAACGTTTCGAAAGATAGATTCTGCTTCGCTGGGGGCAGAGAGAACACAGTCGATCTCTCGAGCTCCCTGGTTGAGCCAGCCTCATACCTAGCCTGCTTCAAGTCTGAGGCTAGTTCAACCAGAGAATGCGGCAGGCTTCCTGCCCAATTCCTCCCCTATTTTACCTGAAGACGGAAGCACAGTCCAACATCCGAAATTCTGTACTTTTCTTAATTTATAATTTTAAGAACAATTTTACATATGAAACAGATCTATATATGGTGTGAGGTATAAATATATCAATTGAGTTAAAATATAAACATCACTCTGCTTTACTAGATAAATCTTATAAACAGCAGAAAGAGAATGCATTCCCCCACACACTGAATGTCTCCAACGACCATTCTTTTGCTGCACTTTATCTCTCTCTGGTTGCCAAATGAAACGACGAAAGTCGGCATACCCAAGGGAGGAAACTCTTGCGATCGACGTTAATCTACCCGCCAGTCGCATCGAATCAGCTCTTTGCTGGTACTTCTCTACTCCCGCCGGACAATAAACCGTACTGTAGGTCACACGAAGGCAGACTTAAATAAAATGTTTCTGAACTCTAGACAATCGTGATTTTAGTTTCTGACAGTGGCGATGAAACTTGGATTGGGTAAAACGTCGCGTAGACCGCTTATTGCCTGATTTTCGGGGAAACGTACTGCCTTCTACTCAAAAGACCGAAGTCGACTGCTCCTCCGAAACACTGAGCGGAGACATGGCGCAGAAGGCAGCATTTCAAACTATAAATCGCCATTCAGCATAACAAAATTCCAGTAATAAATAATAATAAACATGACAATAAAATTCACGCAACGGTACTATGATAAAACTTCGGAATTATTACTGGCATCAAGAGAAAATACAAAAATTGGACAGAGGAACAAAAAAAAATAAGGGAAATGCTAATCATCCATTGACAGCATCGCCCACGAGTTATTGATTTACTCTCTAAATACTCTGATACTTCACGTGATGAATTAACTTGTTCTATTTTACATTCTCTACCATTAATTTAGTTCTTATACACTGTAAAAGCCGGAACCACATTATTATCTCTATTACTAATGTTGCTGTTAAATTTTCATATTACCTCAGATAATAATTACCTGCATTATTAAAAATAAAATTAATTTCAATGCCTTCCTTCCAGTCTTTATCGTGTTGTCAGGGTGAAGATGTGTCCTACCACACCAGCAGCTTCAGAAGTTACCTTGTATTTGTTTCACCCACTAGGTCTATCAGAGACTACTCTACTTTTACTGTACAACGTAATTTCAAGGCTAGTTCCTCAGCCAGATGCAATTCTGGTGCCAATGCAGTCTGTAGGAGCATCGACATCTTTAACAAAGATCGTGTTTTGCTTACTGATGTCAGTCAGCTTTTTAAACAATAATCATTGTTTTTATTGTTTATTTACTTGCTGTGCTGATTGCATCTTATTTTGTGGTTTTAATTTTAAAAGTTTTTTCTGTTTTTTATTGTTTAATGTATTATTTAGTATTATTAATTGAATTATATTACTTAGGTATCGTATTTTGCCCATTCACTTGTGAAATATTATTCAATAAATGAATTGAATTATCATTATTATTATTAATAAGGAACATTTATATATTTAGTTTAATTTGTTTGTTTGTTCTTGTATTTGTAATGTTTTACTTTTATTATTATTGAAATGAATTTAATTATTTATATATTATATTATATCTTATCCTGTACTCTGGTTTAGTGCTTGGCTGTTATTGGCCTTATTTGGCTGTTGTCAAGCACTTAAATAAATGAAATGAATTGAATTGAATTAAATTGAATTATTATTATCCCATCTATTCACCACTTTGTGGGGTATGTACTTCCATGTACCCAAGACAGACCTTGTCCCTAAGATACATATTAATGCAGCAGCTGTTTCCGGGATACTTATTGTTTTTAGCAAGTGCCACATGTATTATATAATTTTATTTTATGCCAGCGTCTTTCGGATGATGTATGATGTTCCCAAAATGGCTGTCATCTGCAGTTCCCTGATGTCGTGTTTGCCCGGAATGTTGGCCAAATATATCCTGAGTGACCTGGAGACAGTTCCTGTCGCTCCTATAATTATTGGGATTATTTTTGCTTGGTTATTATTACTGTACATGTAAAAGTTTAGTTAATCTGCTTGTGTACTATTTTTCAATATTATTTCATTATTATTGTATGTATTATCAGTGTTTGCCTGTTATTGGCTTCTTGCTGTTGGCAAACACGTAAATAAATTAATTGAATTGAATTAAATTATTACAGGTATTATTATTACAGGTAGAGGCCTAGCGACGGGCCGATCCATCGTCCAAGGAGTCCTACCGAATGTCTATAGATCAAGCCAACGAAAAGTTGGGACCCGCAGTGCTCAGGCATTTGAAGAACGGGTCGTTCCCAGAATCCCCTTACCATATCGCTCTATCTTAGCTCATTTGCTGTTAGTGGAAGATGAGCTAATCTAGATTATTTGTATTGGTTTACCTGTCAGTGAACACTGAAATACAGAATGTTCATTTCTGACCTCCCAACATGTTTTGACTCCACAGTTTTCCATGTGTGCTAGAATCCTTTGATGGAATACCAGACTGGTATGAACATTATATTTGAAAGCCGTAAAAACCTTTGATTGATAAATTAGTAATTCAAAAAAGTTCAGATTTTGATAATTACATCAACTGTGCCCTTTGAAACTTTTAACGAATCAGAACAGTTGATTGTTATTCATAACTAGTTGAGGCTTCGGGGTATAGGTAATTACGGCATCATTATTGCAATGAGTACGTTTAAATTTTTTACATTCACTCACTCATCGGTGGTTTTGAACGCAATTCAGGACACGTCACGGTGTTGGTAACTGAACGGTTGTTTTTAATATCACATGTCGGCAAAGGCGCGTTATTTCATCCATCAAAGCTAGAGAGCAGTTCATCTGTGATGCACGTGCCAATTTGTTTATAAAGGTTTGTGAATTGCTCAAGAGAGATGAGAAAATTCTAGTAATGGGTGGGGTGGGGTATACGACGCTCACGCCGACATCCGTGGCACAAACGGAATTAGTGACAGCTTGAATAGGCACCAGGTGTGAAATATCAATCCATTATCATACGTTTTATTGAGGCAATATCACACTTGATTTTTACTGCCGCTCCTTAGACACCGAAATAGACAGTAACGACATTGTTTCGTTGAACATGATTCGGAACCTACGTTATACTGTAGCATTATGTTGTTGATTAAAATTATATGTTTATTATTACCGTATTTAAGCAGAAATTTTATTTGTGTATTTTGTTTAATTCAATGTGACAGGTTATGGGTTTACAATAAAAATATTTTAATTTGAATATATATTTTCAACACTCAACTTTCAATTTGAAGAAATGTAATAGACGTTGTAAATTTAATATTATTCAGGAAAATATCACCCAATGTCCGTAACAGAATAGCGGTGCGTGGAAGTGACTGAAGATGAGCATATAAGCTCGAAGCATGTCGTTGTAAAAGACATAAGATACGAAGAAATATGTTGTGTAATGGTGGCAATAACAAACACATAGACACTTATATTACTAAGTGGGCCTGTAATTTGTGATAATAGACTCGACCAAGTTTCCTGCATAATCAAAAGTCAGTGACCTCCGTAGGACAGAAAGGTCATATTGTGGACTCGAAAACTAGTCTTCTGCAATATCACGAAGATTGGTTGTGATTCCGGCTATCCTGGGTTTTCTCAGTATCTTCACATTAAGGCTGAAAAATCCTTTAAATCGGTCAAAAACGCATTTTTACATAACATTTGTTTATTTTTAACGTAACCGCTAGCACTGCATATGAATTACATGT
Source organism: Zootermopsis nevadensis (assembly GCF_977971745.1). Lineage (NCBI taxonomy): Eukaryota > Metazoa > Arthropoda > Insecta > Blattodea > Termopsidae > Zootermopsis > Zootermopsis nevadensis. The sequence continues at coordinate 1,872,426 of NW_028259150.1, forward strand.
TCGCGGAGTTATTTCTACTCGGGCTCACTCTCAGCGGGTTTGATACAATACGCTACGAAGACGTAAAGTGGATTCAACTTGGTCCGTACATACTTCGTCTGTTGAAATTTCTGAAGCCAGTGAAGATAGTTTACTTCGAAAAAAAAATGTGAAAGTTGGTATACTGGGCTGCAACGCCGTGACGACTCACAGGTTTCGGAATAACATTCTGTCCCTCCTGAAGATTGCACCTAAAAAGCAGGGCTCAACCCAACAAAAGTATTATGAGTTATTTCATTTTAATGGTTGTAAAACGTAGTCTCTCACCCTCATGAAGAACAGAGACTGAGGGTGTCTGATAGGATCTTGAGAATATCAGACCTAAGAAGATGACATAACAGGAAGATGGATAATATAGAGCTTATAAATTTATACTCTTTTTACCAAACATTATTATAAAGCAGGAAAAGACTGACAGGCCATGCATCACGCAAGTTGTGTGCGTATGTATGAAACTGAAGTAGTAACTATAACCTATTCGAAAAAGGAAAGGAAGCACTTGGAAGACCTAGGCGTAGATACGAGAAATCTATTAAAATGGAGCTCACAGAAACATAGTGTGGCTTAGGATAGACATCATTGGTGGGATTTTATCAAGACGCAATAATATTTTTGTTTTATAGGAGTTGGGGAATCTTTTGAGTAGCTGAGCGACAATTAGCTTATACGGAAGGTGTCTACTCCATAGTTAGGTCTTAGTGTTAGATATTGATTTTAGTTTAGTTTATGCAAAATCAGTTTTCATTTAAATGGTATCGTCTTGAGTACTGTGCTTAACATAAGACTACATATTTCATTCTTGCCAAAACTAGTAATTTCTTTACAGCTAAGGTACAGATGAATCCCTGATTCATATGCCCACAATTACTACGAAATTGGAATAGTGTGCGTTTGTGATTTTCCCTCTCCATGTGAAGAAATTGCTTCCCTGGTATCCCTAAGGAGAGTTCTTAGAATTTGTTTGGCTTGACTTCATTTCCGAAGATAAGAAACCCCACAAAATGAGAGTTAAGTTGGGCGTTCTAAGCACAAAGCCACAGCTGGTTCGGCTATTTAAGATGTGAGTTAATTATCAGTTATTTATTCCATTTTTATAAATTGTAAACGTGAGAGAAAGTATATTCAAAGTAAATTAATCTGAACGAAATTACAAAACAATCAATCTTCAAAAGTAAATTGATACCGAAGTCCCAGACAGACGAAGCCTGACTATGCAGCCCGAAAGAGTCAATATTATTCTTCAATTAAATCCATACTTTAAGTGGAGCTAGTGCCTTCAAATAGACCGCAGCCATCATAAAAATTTGAAACTGACTTCTCCTGGAAACTATGAAGACCTAACCACTCACCAGCGACGTTTTGAAAAGGTAATCATGAGGCAATATATCAGTTTCAAATGTCGCTATAAGGCCCTATTAAAACCACGACTGTGCCTGTAGGTGCATTTTTTATTCATAAGTTTCTTAATAAAATAAGTAACATAATTCACGAGCGTAGCATCAAAGGAGTTGCATCTCTGAATTACCGGACAGAACGGAGTTAAATAATTGCTCCCGCTAAGATCTGAACGGAGAGCTACTACATAAAGCAACATACACGGAGAATAGAAGGAAGTTAACAGTCTCCTGGGATACTGCGACGTGTATACTCGTAGAAGTTTAACGACGTTTCAGAAGCCCAGATAACGTAGGCAGTAAGCACATATAAAACGTCGGTCAACTTGTAGAAAGCTGAAGGCTGCCATCTCCACATTTACGGCCATGAGAACCAAAATCTCATGACGAATAGCCTGCTGAATGGTACGATTCTAGATGGAATTATCCGTCCGCTTCTACCGCAACTGAACGTTTAACCCATGAGACGTTCCCTTATAATGGCTCACATAATCACCATGGCGAACGCAGTAGCAATCTTGAAACCAAAATGAGTAACAAAACTCCAGTGGCGGACACAGATACTGGCAAGTTCCTGAAGGAGAAAATACGGCCTGATTGACGGTGTCATTAAACGAGGCCATACGAGGTGCGATCGGAAAGTTTCTAGACTGCGCCTATAAAAACCCGTACACTTATCTCAGGTATTAAATTCATCCATCACCCTCGAAGTAGTTCCCCTGGGAGTGAACACAACGATCCCAGCTCCGCTGCCAAGCCTGGAAGCATCCCTGGAAATCTTTCTTTGTCAGCCTGTCAAGCACCATCTGCGATTCTGCCTGAATCTCTTCTATCGTCTCAAATCTCCTTCCCTTTAGCTGAATTTTCATCTTTGGGAAGAGGAAGAAGTCACACGGAGCTTAGAAAGGAAGTTGGGGTCGGTTCTTGCAAGATCTTTGAGCTCCTGACAAACGAGAAGTCGATTCTGCTTCTGGTCCTCAGACAGGATGCGTCGCATGTGGAGTTCTTCCTTTAGAATCAGCTGACAGGTCCCATAGCCTATCCCAACAATGTCGCACAAGTCGTTGATGGTACGACGTCGATCTTCGTGAATGGCCTGCCGAATCTTCATAACATTTTCGGGCGTTGTGCTCGAAGATGGTCGTCCAGAACGCTCGTCATCATCGACAGAGGTTCGGCCATTTTTAAAACGTGAATGCCACACAAAAGTATGTGCACGACCCATTGCGGATTCCCCAAATGCTTGCTTTAGCATTTCATAGGTTTCCGTAGCCGTTTTGGCGAGTCTTTGGCAAAATTTGATGCACACGCCATTCCGAAATCGCAGGAGGGTCGGTGTAATGCACTACCAAAACGCCCGTAACTAAAAAACAAATGCTAATTCGATGATGCCGGCTGGCACACTGATTCACTATGAATGTAGGCCGCAACCCCTAGCGGCAGAAGCTCGTACTACATCCGGTTCGCCCGCTATTGACACAGTCTTGAAACTTTCCGATCGCACCTCGTACACACTAAGGCAGATTATTTAAGTAACTTTCATTAACTTCTAGTAGAATAACTACAAAATAATTTGGAAATGGCGTTAAAGAAAGCTTTTATGGTATTTTTAAGGTGTTCTCATATTTGACCTTCACCACAGCCCTTAGAGCAGAGGACAGGATGGCCGAAGACCATACTCGGAGGTTTGGGCTGCAACAAACGATCAGGTATGCATGTCAAGTACTAACCACACAGCAGCGATTATAAAGTTCCAGTTTAACACGTTAGAATAAAAAGGGTTTAAGATGTAGATAACATTTCTATGTATTTGTGGGTATTAACATACAAGACCAGTATTGGATATGAATACGCCAAAGATGAGGTTGCTGAGTTCACTCTGAGGTCTCACAATATTCCCAAGCCCTGGACCAGATGTATACACCATTTTACCAATAAACGAATCCAAGGCGCAGAGAATATTTGGAGCCGTGAGCAGTTTAATGCTAAACACGTGAAAAAAGTATAGATGAAGTATCCCGATTTTATATGGATGTGCTGCAACGTCCTCCGATGAAGCTGGAGGTAAGATTTGTGGTTCTAGTCCCAAATATTTATAAAGTCAATGAAATCAACAATGGAAGAAATGTGGCTTATGCTATCGAACGAAGTCAAAGCGCCATCCAATCTAACACAACAAAACTGCAGAAATAGTATATAAAGTTTAAAGGTGTCACTGCCATCTAGACAAGCAAACAAAGCTACTTGCTCGGGATTCAAATATCCAAGATGGTTCTGTCAACAGCAAACAGCGTCGAATAAGGGCTGTGCCATACTATCTCAGGCCGTTAGTAGTTGGCGTCTTACGCACAGAACCGGGTTCGCTTTCAACCGCTACTACATATTCTCTCATGAAACATCTGGGGGTTGAAAATAGGGTCGTCAGTGGTAGTAAATCCACACACATTCGCAGCAGCAACAACAACAATAATAAACAAAACATATTTCAGAAATAGTTGCTGCACTATGAACCTCAGGGGCAAGGTTTGTCTCAGGTACATAGAAGTAAACACCATGTCAAATGGTAAATAAAGACAATAATAATAAGGTACGAATACGCCCACGAACAGGAAGAAAGTAAAGTTTGAAACCCACTTCAAATTTCCAGCCCTTCACTCTCCTGAAAGACAAAGAAACTCCGTTAAGCCTCAGAAGCCAAGAAAAACAGAGTGATGTATAGTGGAATAAACTTTTCAACAGTAGATTTACTTTCATCTTCAATAAACCTACATCGAGACCAGTGATGTATGCCAGAACAAAATAACGCATACGGATGGTGAACGTACTCCGCTCGTACGTGAACTACTTCCTTCCGCTGCCACTAGGGTCTTGTTTCGCCCGCCACTGCGCGTCACTAATATCAATGCGCAGGCACGGTAAGATGAAAACTTTCAATCTTACACGACTTTGCAGCACGAGAAGAGGTTGGAACGAGGAAAGCCCGCCTGCTGATACTACTCTAAGTAGGATCTGTCCCCGAGGAAATCAGCTAGCGTCTTTATTAATAAAACTGTTATTACCTAACAGAGCCGCAAAATGGAGGCTTGTCTGCAAGTCCAAAGTACATCATCTGTAGGCTATTACTTATCCTTTGATCAGGCGTATACAAAAACAATTCAGTGGTTTCAGCTAATACTGCATTTGTTTGCAATAAAACAAATAATATTGAATTACAATAACACTTGTATCTATTTGCGATTAAGGAATAGTCCATTCATTGCAGAAATGTTATGTTAGGTTTTAATAAATACAAACATTAACTTTCCGCCATCTTTTTATTGCCATTTCAAAACTTAATGCCATAGATACATATATTTTATTCCGTAAAAACAAAATATATTTTTAAATTAATCAAGTGATAAAGAACAATTTTTACGCCGTGCAGTAGTTCAACGTTGTATAATAAAGACGCCTTCAGTGCGATCGAGACGGACACCATTTTAAGATTCTTAAATTTCCTTAGTTAATACGGTTGTAATCTGTTTATACAGTCACTCGTCTATTCCTATGATGTTTAAAGTAGTCTTATCAACTGTAGAGTTATGTACCACCCATTGAACCGAGAAAACACTACGTACACCAGGTATAACAAACTCGCGGCTCGCGGGCCACATGAGGCCCTCTTCGATGTTTTATGCGGCCCAACTTAGTTTTCTAATTACGTATATAAACGATTTTTGGCCCGTTACCTAATTTTAACAAATTATAAGTTTCAGATTTACGACAAATATCTACTTATTTACTGCTGTTTATGTTTCAATTAAATAAACTGAAAAAGTGTTTCAGTGAATTTAACATCTGTTTTCTTGTGGGAAGATAACAGAAACGAAAAATATATCTTAACATGAAATGAAAGCAGGTGATTATGATTTCCGCCACACGTGTGATGGCCCCCCAGAACAGTAAGATATTTCTGACGCTACCCTTAGCAGCCAATGACTTTCACAGTGAATTGATAAGTATTGGAAAGAAATGAATAGTAGTCTATTTCAAGGAGTTAACTCAATATCAGCTGATAAAACGAGAAATAAAACCACACAAAACCTCCGCAAAGGTAAGCAGAAACCGAAGAAAAGGAGACTGAACTCTGCACATAACAAAAGTGTATGTTGTTATCGCGGACTTCATACCCGGGCAAACCCTGGCTTCACATAGTATTTTTTACTACGCTGACTGCATTTTCTAGCCATAATAAGAGACAGAAATGTGACAGGGAACCGAAATGGAAATGAAATGAAAAAGTGTTTCAGTGAATTTAACATCTGTTTTCTTGTGGGAAGATAACAGAAACGAAAAATATATCTTAACATGAAATGAAAGCAGGTGATTATGATTTCCGCCACACGTGTGATGGCCCCCCAGAACAGTAAGATATTTCTGACGCTACCCTTAGCAGCCAATGACTTTCACAGTGAATTGATAAGTATTGGAAAGAAATGAATAGTAGTCTATTTCAAGGAGTTAACTCAATATCAGCTGATAAAACGAGAAATAAAACCACACAAAACCTCCGCAAAGGTAAGCAGAAACCGAAGAAAAGGAGACTGAACTCTGCACATAACAAAAGTGTATGTTGTTATCGCGGACTTCATACCCGGGCAAACCCTGGCTTCACATAGTATTTTTTACTACGCTGACTGCATTTTCTAGCCATAATAAGAGACAGAAATGTGACAGGGAACCGAAATGGAAATGAAATGAAAAAGTGTTTCAGTGAATTTAACATCTGTTTTCTTGTGGGAAGATAACAGAAACGAAAAATATATCTTAACATGAAATGAAAGCAGGTGATTATGATTTCCGCCACACGTGTGATGGCCCCCCAGAACAGTAAGATATTTCTGACGCTACCCTTAGCAGCCAATGACTTTCACAGTGAATTGATAAGTATTGGAAAGAAATGAATAGTAGTCTATTTCAAGGAGTTAACTCAATATCAGCTGATAAAACGAGAAATAAAACCACACAAAACCTCCGCAAAGGTAAGCAGAAACCGAAGAAAAGGAGACTGAACTCTGCACATAACAAAAGTGTATGTTGTTATCGCGGACTTCATACCCGGGCAAACCCTGGCTTCACATAGTATTTTTTACTACGCTGACTGCATTTTCTAGCCATAATAAGAGACAGAAATGTGACAGGGAACCGAAATGGGGGAGGAGGTTTACCAGACGCTATGGAGTACAGAGATCTCTCATTCAAGTTCATGACGAGCGACTGTGCAGGAATTACAACGCGGTATAGCTATGTGTTCTGGTTGCGTCTCTCTAAGAAATAGTCACTTCTGCCACTGAGTTTCCAAACCACTCTGTCTAGTTCAACATACAAAAACAGAATCCTCATCACATTTGACACTAAATAACTTCTGCAGCTGATACTCAGTCGTTAAAAAGTAATAACTGAGACTTCGTTCGGTCTTCGCGGCTGAATTTCAATGTGCAACTTCAGCTTTCGGGAATGAGTCGCGTCGTATGTTCATAACTACCAACGATTCGGCAAGCATTGTAGTTAGTTACCATCTTCAGTGTGGTTTCTGTAGCAATCTTTATCTATTCAGGAGGTATCATCGCTTGTTAGAAATTCAATAAAAATTACAAATAACGGCAAACGAAAGACGAGAGATCCATGTAACATATAACTCGTCAATCCTGATGTGAATATACCATCAGGAGACCTAGAAGTATATTGGAGAATACATTATTATTAAAAGAGATCTTTAAAAACAATGTAAGAGTGCGTACTGGATTCAGCAGCGTCAGGACAGATTCCAATTTCGGGATCTTTTGATAACGGAAACGAGCACTAGGGTTCCAAACTGGGGTCAATTCTTGACCAGCCAATAAACAAAAACTTGTGAACGTAAAATTAAAAATAATTGTTTTGGATATAAAATTGCTACTGCTTGGTTAATTTGTTTTAGGGTGACAAATTTGTAACATATTTATTGTTGTGTCTTAGGGAAATCATCTTCCTGACCATTGTTGTGAAATCACTGTTACATGGGGTATTTCAGAGCTCCTTACTGTTTTTTGTATTGTTAACAGTATGTAAAACGTCAGCCTATAAATTTCACATGCCAAGTTATAATGATTTATTACGTATCGAAATTACAACAAAATAATTTGTGCGATCGCCATATTAACTTTCATTTCCCTAATGTATGCCAAAGTATTTACATACTTTCGACCACCTATCACCGGTCAAAATTTCAGAATCCTAATTACATTACGCTGGACGTGTTCCCGTGTGTCTGTTCCGCAAACCCAGTATGCTGATAATTACTCGTGAAAGGCAGCTTGTAAAGTCGATTACTGCGTATCATACTGATGTCCATGTTTGAATCAACGGACGGATGAATTGACAAACAGACAGGTAAATATGTGCAGCTCGGTAATAGGCGGCTTCTATGGTATTTTTCGCTGCTTTTGCTATAGTTCTGTAGACACGCGAAAAATGCAGTTATTCCGTTTATAGATTCAACCCCACCAATTCAAACAGCATTACTACAGTTTGTATGATTTGAGGTTTTCACGGCGGTGAGTATGAAGATTTCTGTCTTCTGAGTTGTTGCGCTGTATAGTCTGGTCGATGTTTACCAGCGTTTCATCGCCCTGATGACGGAGGCAGTATGACCTCTGAAACGTTGGTAAACATCTACCAGACTACACAGCGCAACAACCCAGAAGACAGAAATCTTCATTACTATAGTTTTTTAAGACTTGTCTGAAATAAAAAACTCATACAATGCATCTATTCCATGTAATACAACTGAACCAGTCAACCACTACAAACTCTAAAGCTGAGATGTGTTCAGACGCTTGTCTACAGCTGTTTCCTTCTTTTAAGAAACGGGAAGGAGCAAGATATTCGCGAAGTCTGTGAGAGCGGAAACCATCATCTCACCGCAGTGGGTATGGGAATTGCTATGCTGCGGTTCCATAATGTTATTTCATCACAGAAAGGTCTTATCTTGTAAAGCAGAAGAAGTCGAACTTGAGGAAATTCTCTCTCACGTAAGCCTCACTTCTTGGTTTCAAAATATGAGAGATGCGACACAGCATTCAAAGTGCTTGTTTGCATTCATTACGACATTGTACACTGACTGTTACCAGTGTGTAGGGTTCCACGAAGCTACCAGGAGAGGGTAAAACTTTGACTTCTTCGTCTTTTCAGTTCCCATCCCTTTCTGGCTTCATCAATACAACATTCGACTGCAAAAGTAGGGATGGAATCGTTCAGGAAACTACAGCACACGATCCGTGTACCTCATCATCCCATTGTATTAGTAGGGTTATCTAAAATTACTCTTAAAACTCTATTTTGGATTCAAATTGGGAAGTTTTTCGCTTCAGGAAACAATGGCTCAAGACAAAATTAATATTTTCTGTCTAATGAAGTGGTATTTATTCTAGACCCCTTTATTCTCCCGCCTATTTCAGCTCTGTAACGCACGATATTACGTTTACAATCAACGAAATAATTCTCATTCATTTATTCAGTTCTGACTACTGGAGAATCTATAGTGAAGCAACCAAAGCAGAGGACTTGACAACTAGGTGAAACTCAATTTGTGAACTAATCACTGTTCCGCTTTCGTGAACAAAAAGCGATTTCGCTGTACCAACAGCCATACAGCTTTAACATAGCTGCAGGTTTTTTCCTGCACAGAAACAGAACGAATTAGGTTCTCGTACAAGAGTCATGTCGTTCGTAAATAATTGACTCGTCTCCTTGGCAGGGTCTTACAGCTTCTGTGTTTTCCTGATTATCTTTCCGTGTAGCATTCGGCTGGCATCGGAAGCTGATGTGTCCCATTCAATTCTAATATTTCCTGATATCTTGGAATAACCTATTCAAGTGTTCTAAGCAGAAGATGAAATGCAATGTATCTCTATGTTACAAATCATTCTGAATGTTATACGTGAATTCAGGACTGACATACATGCGGCTTAAACACATTTCAATAAAGCAATGCTAAATGTAATGAACATCCATTAGAATTCTTTGCAGTTTTAAGTATTACTTGTTACAATGCGATATTAGATTGTAGGTATGTTTGTAACTACAATTTGCATACATGAGCCTATACGCATGTAAGAAATCTACGTAACAGCTGACAAAATTTTATGTAAAATTAAATTAGGAAATTTTACTAAAATTTATCCAAACATTCCAAATTTTGGATAAAATAGGAACATAACTGAAAGGTCACTTTACCCCAAGGCGCGTTCGCGTTTTTGAACGTGGACGTGACAGGGAGATGGAGACAGGGGGATCCCCACCCATCCAGACGGCTCCATTCAGAAGAGTCAAGATATCAAATTCTGCCGAACTCGCCACAAGTACTACGCTATGCGTATATTTTCCAACATATCTACGTGTATTTATAACAATCTAATTTCCATGTGACGAACATCGTTCGGCATGTATCAGAAAGCTGACGATTAACATTAAGATGAAGGCAAAGGCAGCCTCAGAATCGTCAGATTATAACATTCTTACAAGGCTTAGCGTCCGAGAAGACTTCACCACAATATTAATAACATTTAGACTAATACACTCTGACAGTGCTCAACATAGCATCGACGGCAACACCTGCTTCTCACTGCAGTGGGCCAAGTTTAATCTCAGGAAAGTGCCAGAGTAGGACTGGAAGCATTTTGTGTGAAAGAATTTGATACAGGTACCCTTCCAACCACTATTTTATTCCCTTAATCATCAGCCCTTACGTCTGAGATTCTTGTCACCCTGAACGTGTCGCGACTAAGAGTAAAAAAATAACTTAGAACCTTGCAAACCGTGCAGTGTATTGTATAAGATCATTCAAACAAACAAAGTTTTATTTAATGTATAAACAGTTTTGTTTGTATGAATTATTTTATATAGTAAAAAGAACGTTAAGTTATTTTCTGAACTGTGATTTCCTGCATATATAAACTGATGATTTGCGCCTACTCGTGCATTTAATTCATAAACGGCACTGTCTTGACATTGAACTTACGAAATATTCCCCTATTTATATGCGTAACATATTAAAATTAAATCCGTGGCGTAACAGCTCCAGAGAGCCAAAGCCGACTAGCTTGACTGCTGGCCTCACGTTCACATGCCTAAGCAGAGGTGGACGATCATCCAACCAGATATAGGGTCAGCACGACGAACCCCCAGCCATTGCTAGTTTCTATGACCGGATTACGCTACCCATTGTAGCTCCCCAATTTCCTCAAGATGCTGGGTTGGCATCGGTACCATACACCGGTCGAAAATCTCATGAGAAATTTCTTTCCCCGAGACTCGAACCAGCGCGCATTCCGTATCCCCGGTCCGAAGCATGATGCCTCAGACCGCGCGGCTACGGCGCGGGATTATGCGTAACATATATCTTACACAAATAATTCCTCTGCACACAAAAAAAATTGGAAGCAAATACTAATGCCTCTTTTTATGTTTTCTGCTTCGGACTAAAGGTCTTAAAAATTATAACTTATTAATATTAATTCCGAATAAGTTTACAAGAACGTCATATGAAAAACTACCAAACAAATTAAGCGCAGAATAAATTATGTAGAATTTAATGCGGACTTCCTCTGTGAAGTAGCGTGCATAATACGTATTTTACATTTGTAAAATATATGTGAGTAAACAGTAAAACAATTTGGTATTTTTATAAACTTAAAGGCATGTTTCTTTAGTGTGATTAAAACATTGAAATACATCAGAATCTTACGACTCATAATCTAGTTGAAGCGGTTAATTCGTCATGAAAGAGAAGAAGACGGCATGCCCACGGATCTGTGACTGAAGTTGGTATTACCTTCAAGACGAAGAGAACTGCGGAAACGCTCGAAAGAATATCATGAACTTCCCAACTCGTTAAGACAAGATGAAAAAAATAACATGTTTCTATCCCGTAAATTCTGAAGAATAATTTTTGTAAAAAAAAAATTGCGAAAGGGAAGATAGAAGAGATATAGTGTATTGTGTAGTTATTTCTTTAAGAAAAATATACGTTTCGTATACGTAAGCTTTGGAATTGCGTAAACTTTACAAACTGAATTTAAAAAAGAATGTGACCGAAGCCAAACGGACGTAAAGATAGTGAAAGTAGTCTTACCGCTTTTCCTTTGCTATACAATGACGTCATGTCAATATTTTCCTCAAATGAAGACAGTGTCTTTAATTAAAGTTGTGAAATCTAATTTTACTGTATAAATACATTTGTGTTGGAGACAAGCTGAACTATATAGGCTCCCCTATATACAGCAGTAAGTTTGGGTTTGGTGGGGTGGAGGGGGGCGAACAAGCTCTCATAGGAGAAAATACTTCACTTAGAATTGCAAATAAGCAGAATGGTGACCGAATCCGTGAACTGTTCAGCTACTGATCTTTCCGAGAGCAGTTTAATTTTCTATAGTATTCTGAATTCGTAATTACAAAGTCATAGATCACTTACTGTAAATCACAACATGACCTTTCACTTTACACCGCCTCACAAATAAAAAGTAATTTGTCATTTCTGCAAAAATACTTAAATGCTTGACATACAAGTTTTGATTTTCAATTCAATTGATTTATCCCATTTAAGTCAATCAGCCTGATACTTCAACGGCCCACATTGATGACACAAGCTTTATTAAAATACCAGCTGCTACGTGGGATACAGGATCAGTGACAGAGAAACACGAAGCTCTGAGATTCAAGAGACCAAATGGAATTAACTTTCATTCTTCTATCACATTCGTACTATTAATTTCCTGCGTGAAATTGTTTCCACAGTATTATTCTTCATGTCTTACGCCTTCTCGTTTGTTCTAGAACTAATTATCACTCATGCTACTCATACAAACAAGCGTTGCACAATCTCCAGTCTTTCTCCTACATTCTATTACCTTCCCAATTTCACACCCCAATCAAATAACGGTCTTTCATTACCTTATAAAATTTAATTTGCCTATCATTAAGATTCAGATTTCGCAACCTTATTATATAATGTAATTTACTTCCTACAATATCATTAGCTTACCCGTTACACGTTTTTTTTTTAAAAAAACTATACATGATACCTCAAATAATTGCATTTATAAGCACTTCAATAATTATTCTCTATTACAATGTTAGTAATATTCTTTATTCAGATAATAAATAGATTTTTGTTGCGCACGCTTGCAGTCTAAGCTTCATATATTTGTTATAATATCTTGCTTTCTCTTAAGTTCTATTTTGATCTGATAACAGTTATGCTCGATCAACTAACGTTAGGATACTGGTGATGACTGAATGTAAAACATAAGAGTGTAAACTATATTTCAAGGACAAGCGACAGGGTCAGTATGCTTTATAAAATAGCTATGCTTTGGTCAGAAGGCAAACTTCAAGCACGACTTTGTCTCACAAGTAAAGGTTAGAAGCTACCACCGAAATTTCCCAGGCCATTATTCTTATTTAGATCTACTGCAAATCAGCGAATAACTGATGATATTCTCTGACAAGAGCTAAGGTTTGTTTAATTTCTCTGAAGAGAGAACTCAAGTGTACAACCTGGAGTAGCAGATCATTAGATCCTACAAACCAAACATTTCTTGGTTCTTTCCGGTAGGGAGTAAGATGCTTTGAAACAAACTTAAATTACTCAGCAACATCTTCTAATACAGACCCCGCTTTACAAAGAAAAGAAAAAGGAAAAGTATTTCTAAAGCCTACTCAAGAAGTACCGGGTCTACAATTTATGCGGCAGCGGTCGTGCTTGCATTGCGTGGTCGGCCGGCGCACTGTTGATGTGGGAGAGAGTATTGCGCGTTCTTCCCATGAGACACCGGCGAATCAGTTTCATTGCGTCTCTCGTTGCGGATTGACGTTAATAATATGGTGTATAGTATTAAGCAACGTGTGTTCTTAGTCGAAACATATGCCAAATATTCAACCTACGGAAGATGCCGCCGTAAATATCGCAGTCATTTTCCTGGTGTAAGTGTTCCTAGCAGGTCCATGATAGAGAGATTACTAAAAAAAATCGTAGTACGGGATCAGTTTTGGATAAAAAGAAGAACAGGAAACGGAGGGTATTGACGGAAGAGAAATTGGATGAAATCCGTACACTGCAGAAGAACTTATAGAAAATATTCGACAATTACCCCAGAAGAGCTTCGTCGAGTATTTCGAAACATGTTAACGAGATGTAAAGCTTGCCTGCAAGCACAAAGAAATCACTTTGAACATCTTTTGTGATTTAAGGTATGAACAATTAATGGAATAACATGTATTAGTGACGAGAAATATTCGCAGTTCGCTGTTACTAGCGGCACTGAAACTGATTCGCCGGTCACCCACCGGAAGAACGCGCAATACTCTCTCCCACATCAACAGTGCGCCGGCCGACCACGCAATGCAAGCACGATCGCTGCCGCATAAATTGTAGACCCGGTACCTACAAATACTCTGAGGAAAAAGAAGTCATTTCGTTAAACACTCGTATAATGCAAACTACTAACAGCAACGCTGAATATGACTGTCTTATATGACGTTGTGCTGTGTAGTCTGGCAACTACTGACCGAAGTCTCGGAGGAGAATATTGCCCCATCATCAGGGCGATAATGGAGGCAGTAGGTTCGTTTGATTCTTCGGTCAATGCCAGGCTACAACGAGTAACATCCCAACAGACAGCCATCTTCATATTCCTCGCCGTGAGAACCTGAAGTCTCCCCGATATCAACGTCGACTACAACAAAGACAGTACATTGCTCGTCTCCGCATAACAGCAAGTCCACAAACGACGGACAACATATGCACTATTTTTATTTTTAAAATGCTACCACATTACGCTCGAATATAACAACGTTCACTGCAATATCCTATTTGGGTCCACGTATTTTCCTAGACACATTAATTTAAAACACCTGTTTCTTTGAAGCAAGAGACCATCCTTCACACTCTTAACAAAGGTCAACATTATTTTCTATATATCTAGCCTTCATCATTATGGAATGTATATGGGGTCGAAAGAAGCTTTCAAACCGAATAACAACACTCATCACGGGCCTACTTTCATATTTCCCATTATTGTTATCAGTTACTTACATTCTCAGACAATATCTATTAATAGTTCCCATTGGTCAGCGCGAAACAAAGCAACCAGCAACTTCATTACTACCTGCCGTCCACCACCAATTCCCATCAGCTAGCGAACAAGAAAGAAACGTCTGAATACCCTGCAACCCTGAGGATGAGAACAGAGATGGTTCTCTAAACGTTGGAAGATGATTTAGATTGTTCACCGTTCAGAAACCTGACGCGGCCTGTAGCCCGAGAGTATTTGTAGGTTTTGGTTTTAATGACTGCTTATTGAACTCACCTGTTGGTACTTTGGGCCCTCTCGGACAATTGCACACAGAATCTCGACCACTTTGGTAGGGGCACTGGAACACACAACCTGCCTCCCCACATTCTGAAAAAGTAAAACAAGGAAGTCGTAGTGCTAATTACACTGTGCGTTTCATTTTATGACAACATCGCAAACCATACTTCAGAATCGCAAGATATCTTTAATTTGTAAAACAAAATGAGTATTCTTGCGTAAAGAGTCACATCCAAGCGAATAAATGCTCAAATATCATATAAAACGATCAAATGTACAGCTTCGCATACAACTTGAACTAAACTCGTTGTCTGATCTATGAGTAAGTTTAACTAGGTAATGTTCTAATACGAAGTAAAGAACTCAAAGAGGACGATAATCATGTTAGTTTGAAAAACTTCATTCATAAGTCAGGGCAATTACATTCCAAAAGATGGGGCTACTTGAGGAGGATAGGTTCGGTTAGTTTAGGTTGGATTGGGTTAGGTTAGGTTAAGTTAAGTTAGGTTAGGTTAGGTTAGATTGGGTTGGGTTGCGTTAGGTTAGGTTTGAGTGGGATGTGTTAGGTTATGTTTTGGTCCCTTACGTTGCATTGTGTGGTTAGGTTTGTATCGTTTCAACACAATCATGTCAAGTTGGGGTCACGCACAGGTCAACGTTATGTCAAGGTTACGACAATATCTCACCAACTGCTTGTCGAATAAAAGCACTTAAACTTTTGAAGGTCATTTCCAGGTCCTAGGCCGCTGATTATTTGAATTGATTAGATTCTTCTAGTTTACGTTAGGTTTCGTTAGGTTAATGATTCGTATGTGGTAAGGATCATGCACAGTTGTCAGTTGCTGAGCAGCTAAAGTAACACTTGAGTGTGTTTGTATTATAGAATGAGTGGTTACCAGTTGGAAGTGTTTCGACGATTGAGATAAATCAGGAATGCACAGACAGTAAGAAATGGTTCAGTGGAACGAGAAACCATGCTTTCCACTATCTAACACATCTATCGAATAAATCATGCCATTTCCGCCAGACAATACCAGACACAAATCCTGACATTCACAAGAACACGAACAATCGAACGGGAATAGCGTCACAGTGAAACAATTCCAGGCTCTGTCAAGTACGTTTACTAAGCATATGACAGAAATATACCTGCACTAACACGAAATGAAATAAACCAAAGACAAGTGAATGCATGAGATGTTTTATATTTCAGATTAGTAGAGGAAAGTGGTCTTTATAAAATACAATCTAGAACACGGTGCATTGGCTAGTACGTATATTTTTAGCAATTCCGTTCAGAAGGAATCATCAATAGGAAATGTGCATCATAATTTTTTTCGCCCTACACTTTTGTTTATGTAGTCAGACATATAGGGGCAGGGCTCAAGGACCCAAGTCCCTCGTCACAATGGGGTATATTTTCTGGAGTTATTTCATCGTTACATTGTCTATTGGTTACGCTGTTACTAACACAACTTTCGAAGGGTGTTGGATTCGATCCAAACCGACGACAGCAGCCTTAAAATAAACAATTATAAATCGATATGCCAGTATAATAATAACCTGAAAAAAGCGACCTTCAGAAACATGAAGTACAGGGCTATGTTAGTCACTGGGCAGTATCCAACTTAACGCTGGTGTCAAATAACGGTACAAACCACTACATAATTATTAAGTGGAGTATTGTTGAAAACGTTTTGTTGCATTCGTGTATGAATACTTTCAGTGCTTCAGCCGATCGCAAAACCGGAAGCCCTTTTGGCAAAACTATTTCATCTTTCACCAGAAAATGTGCAATATTGTGACAGGTATAAACCAGTGCTTCGAACTGTGACAGCTAATCGGCATGTTTCTTACAGAATCTGTATTATTATTTATGGTACGGGTGTAGGGAATTTAATTCCCTGCATTACGACGGTGCTACCAGTCAGGCTCTTAGTCTGAGGTTAACAGACGCCCAGCTGAACTGCAGCACGGACGATAAAGGTTAATTTTGGATTGTCCTCCTTCCTTCAAATATGTGCTGACAGGTGATAAGATTTTAAAATTAGCGAGTCTGTTAATGTTTTCACTTATAATCCATAATCAAATTAAAGTTATCAAATCATCATATTATTACGGAAGAAATGGGTGAAGAATGTGGTATACCATGAGAAATGAATAATGCATAGGAATCTTGATCGTCAGACTGGAAATGAAGACCAATTTGAAAACCCAAGAGCAGGTGAGAGGATAATAAAAAATTAATGTCAGAGAAATACGATTTTAGAATGTGGATTGGATTCTAACGACTGAGAATCGGTTTTCAATGATTACGATAGCGAACTCTCAAGTTCCATACTAGCAGCCAGCTTCTAGACTAGCTACTAATATTGCAAAGAAGATAAATATACATTGTACACGTATGTATATGCATGTATTTATTGTCATAGACGTAATTAATTTGAACTGAACAGTATTAAATAAAGCAAGCGAAATATAACAACCAAGCATTGAAAATTTTAGCTTTCAACGTTATGTATTTCCGAGTTCTAATGAATACCCCTCAAATATCCAAATGACGTAACGTGTATATTAATTAAGGAGGAACTATGCAAGCAATTCCATTAGTATGAAAAACATGCCATTTGTTCAGTTTGATTAACTTACTACTTACAAATATAGTAACCTAATAAACATCTAAGGGGGAATTTTACTAAATGTTATTGGTGGAAACATTACAAGTTCTGTTTTCTAACAATAGCTATAATACAGCAGGAATTGTTTGCAAGTGCAGAATATTAGCTACTACCTGCAATAGAGATTAAGAACGTCACTACTACATTATCTTATAGACAGATACCAAATTACATGTTTACATGAAACTAGCGTAAATTAATCTTTCGAAAGATTATGTACGATAACATGCATAACATTTATTTAAATTAATCTTCGTAAAACTGCAGGTTTTCTCGACAAGTATATTGAAAATGGCTTACGGCAGAGTCAGGAAGTTCCTCTGAGAACGTCAGCTAATATCTATCAGAGTACAAGGAAGCTAAATCTAGCTATCTGCATAATTTACTCTTAATTTCTTCGTAATGAATATAACATGATTATTTACGCCTATTGGATGTAAAACATATTAGGTACTCGATCAGAGAATTTACATAATTAGAACGATAACACACAGACGTCAAAGATGAGTAGCGGAGGGCAGAAAGAGGAAAAACGTATATAAATTAAATGAACGTCTGATACATGGATAGCAGCACAATTATCGTAGTATGTGATTATGGAAAATGGTTTTTATTTTAAATATACAGACGTCCCCGCAAACAACATTAGCAGCTGATGTACATCTAGCAGGGACAGTTTTTAATTGAACGACTGTAACTGAACACAGAAAAGTCTCTCAGATTCCGAGCAGGAATGTGGATATCGACAGCTTACAGAAGGGAAGGGCAGAATTTCAAACCACGGCAAACTTACATAAGGAACAGACAATCACTGCAATGCCTTCTCTTGCGTAGGGTGTGGGGTTTTAAATACTGTAGAGCAGGCATGTCAAACTCGCGGCCCACAACGAATATTTTTGCGGCCCAGCCAATATAACTGTATGTAAGAAACGTTTTAATAAAAATTTCATAACTTCATTTGAAGGCAAATTTCAGTGAAATATTTACCTGCCAGGTTTGAAAGTACTCGAAAACTCGCATATGAAATTATTTCCATGTTTGGAAGTACTTATCGGTGTGAGCAGTTATTTACAATTATGAAAGGAAATAAGTCTCCTGTCAGATCTAGAATTACTGACATTCACCTTGGGTTAGTTTTGAAAGTAATCACTGCGAACAAGATTTCCCTCGAAGTAGGAAAGATAGTAGCAGAGAAGAGATGCCAAGTGTCAGGAAGAAAACATTAATTTTATCGTTGTTCTTGTTCTTATTTTATACTATACTTTTCAAAATAAAGCTACTTTTTTTTTTTGCGGCCCACATAAACTTAAACCTTGTTTATTTGGCCCGTGTTAGCCTTTGAGTTTGACATGCTTGCTGTAGTGCGTTTTCATAGCTGCAATACCCACACGAGAGGAAACAATTATAGCAAAGAGCTTAAAACGTCTGCTGGATACGTTCCATTTTGATGGTATTATTAGTCGTAATAGATTCCAAAAAATCGAGCAGTACTCGAGCTTTGATCTAACATTTTCAGACAGTCAAGAGAAGGAAATGAAAAAGTCTATGTGGGAACTACATCCAACAACTTAACACTGTGAAAACACGCATTCAACATGGCTGTGGAATCGAAGTTTAAAGTCAGTATATCCACTTCCATTTTATAAGGGCACACACACAGCATACAAAGCCCTAATAAGCACATTTGCCTTCTGGATACAGACAACAAATTGTACGATCAGGGGTACTCACCGGATGCATCCCGAGGGTCCGGCAGTGGAATTTCACAGCGGCTGCCAGTGAATCCAGGAGTACAATTGCACAGGATAGCATCAGAACCCATGTGCCTGCAACAGTAATTAGCACTGTTAGCTGTCAATGTACTGAAGCTACATCTGCATGGGTCCGGATGAGGGTTCTCCCACTTAAGCTCACAACCCCTTCTTGTACAAACAGCTCGCTCGTGTTCTACAATATCTAGCGATAAGAAATGACTTCAGTATAACGCCTCATTAACCAGACAACCTTTTCTTATTCCTGAAGAATGTGAAAAAAACAAAACTTCGAAATATATGTATGTCTAGGTAAAGGATAATCTTCCCAGCATATGCTTGACTGCTATTACAAACCTCTACGACCACAAGATTCAATAAAACAAAAATTTTGTTCGTGTTCCCCATCAGCACACTACAGCATAATTAAATTTATGTACATGAAAAGGTATTTTGATAAACATTAACAAAAAGAACTTGGTATATGTAGATTAACTATACTTCTAGCACAAATTTGATCTCCTAATCACAAAATTTTGAGGTAATGTGTGGAAAGATACATTATTTGCTCCACTGAAAAGTTATTTTTATTTTACATATCTCACTGATCTGTTCATTATTTACTCTAGTATAAAAACTTAATAGCATTATAACTATCACACAGCATAGACAAGAAATGTTGTTCATTGTGGTTTATTAAATATAAATTATACATTTTAACGATGGCTGCTATTTATGGCATGTTTTGGTAATTTTTCACAGATACACACTTTTTGATTATATTTATGAGGCCAATTTGGTAGCCGCATACGGTTTGCTTTACTTCTACCAGCACGCACATGAACCAAATTGGCCCGACATTTTTCGATTCTGAGCTACAAATATAAAATTTAGTAATTTTGGTCGAGCAGTTTTGAAAGCGGATAAATGCGATGGACGAAAGTTCAGTCACGAATTCGCCTTCACGCGTTCACTTTATGCCAAGGAGAATTAAGTAAAAACTTCTTAAACTCACACGAACGACTCGAGAATTGTCCGTGAAAGCATCGTAGTCTTTCTTCAACAAGTGCAAGGAAAAACCATTTAGAATTGAATGGAAAGAGCTCATGGGAATCGGTAAATAACAATAAGAACTTGGAACAGCGCCCCATGTGGGCTACATCATTCACGTCGCTAAGCGCAAAAACCATTTCCTGGTTATTTATCTGCTGTGATCAGAAGACATTCCAACCGAACACGGTGGAAATGTTGAGGAAGAAAGACTCATGGTCTAGGAAGTAGGGATAGAAAATCTTTAAAAAACCACCTGTGACACTGGAATAGCGGATTACAGGTAGTGAAAAAACAACTGGTAAACTGAAATACAGGAACCATTACCTTGCTCAGTGAGCCCCTATAAGCAGAAACCTGTGCTGTGAATACTTTCCATTGAGCTTACTGTGGTGATAACAGGTGTTGGTTTATTCTCAGAATGCTCCAGGCAAATGCTGATGGCTGTCTTCTGGGTTGTTGCGCCGTATATTCTAATAGAAACTGACCAACGTTTCAGAAATGCTTGCTGCCTGCATCACTGAGGCAGCAAGCACTTACAAACCTCTGACAGACAACCCATACGACAGCCATCTTAAACTCATCTTCACATTCGCCCCCGTTAGTTCTTGAAATCTCACGTTTGTGTAGTGAATTATGACAGACTGACCCCGTTTTCACTTCAGTTCACTCAAGTTGAAAATAACTGCTCATTTTCGTCATCTCAGACGAAGTTATATAGCATCTACGGTCTGTCAAAAGTCCCTGACGTCCTCACCGTCAACACTACTCGTTTAACACGTATTTTGGACATAACGATACAAATAATTAAGTTTCGATATTCTTTCCCTAAACGCTGGTAATACTTTTATTCTTCGCCGGTGATGTACAGGGGACAACGCAGCTGATACGGATAAACAACCTTACAAAATATGTAATGAAACTACCAGTACCAGAAAATCGAGGCTGTGCGATAGGATTTGAGCAGTATCTTCCCTTTAAATGTTAACTGCATATGTCGATCACTGATATGCAGCGTATTGATTTGGATGAATTCCATTACCTATGCGATGTTCCGTTGCAATGATGTAGGGAGCCAGTCCACTTCAAACACAATAACCCGCTGCGTCCAATAACCGCGCTGAAGAGTGTGAAAGTAATGTTAACGCAAACACAATTATATTATTTATCCACAACTAAAGAAACGTATAGTTTAACGAATCGTCTTACTATCCGCAATACATTCTGATGCGCGAGTCGCAGGTTATCCAATGCTGGCGCAGTTGATGATGACTTGGGTCTACATTATGGCCCGTTTCTAACTCTGTAGCCTCTTAAGAGGATGCACACTTCTACCTCTTGGTCCTCTCCCGGGGGTAAAGCGCGGCCGAGGAGTGATGCTGAGCACTCACCGCAATCTTGTGCTGCGATGAGAATGAATAGGAGCTATATCTCTCCTCTCCTCTCCTCAAGCGCCTACATGGCGTATTGCGGGACAGTTTAGTTAACTTTTACAGCTCTGTCCGAGAGCATCGACAGTGTTTGGTTTCATGTCGATAACAGTTTCCAGCATCAGCTACTACTGTTACATTACTTTTGTTGTTGTTGTTGTTATTATTATCATTATTCCATTTATTCACAATTTTACAGGGTATTTACTTCCATGACCTAAGATAAACCTTGCTCCTGAGGTACATAGTGCAGCAGCTATTTCTGAAATACATTTTGTATTTTTAATACGTGTTACATGCATTATACAGATTTATTGTGATGCATTATTATATATTTTACATTACATTATTATTATTAATTTAATTAAATAAGTATTTTAACCTGGACTTTGGTTTAGTGCTTGGCTGTTATTGGCCTTTTTGGCTGTTGTCAAGCACTTAAATAATGGAACTGAATTTAATTTAATTATTGATGTAAAGAATTGAATTGAATTGAATTATTGCTGGAGTAATTCATCAATCAATCGAGCGATTGGCTACTGACTGCAAGACCGGATTTCGACTCCCGGCACGGGCAGGTAATTATCACCACGTTCCAACTGGGGCTCACCGACACTCCTACTCAGAGGGTTCTTGGGTGTTCGTCTTCAGACGACAAAGCTACTTGGGGGGGGGGGGGGGGGCAACTGAAATCCTTCTAATGCTGATGGCATAATCGGTTGCATTAGCATCAGTAACAAAGCAGAACAGCTGTCCACAGTCTCTCGTGAACTGCAGCTGATAGTGTTTCACCAACTGAATCTCCTTTAACGACCTGGAAATTTTCCCACCCTTCATCAAGTTGCACCGAAAATTCTAAAACAGAGTTTGGAAGTCGCATCGAAACCCAGAAAATTGTGCAATGATTCCAGCGTCTCCAATGGACATAACTTCTTGCCTTACTGATTTATGTAACAACTCTGTGCATTCGTTAAGTACTAGTACGTTTTAACATAAAATCGGGCATACAGTTTAATTTCTCATTCATCCTTCACGAAGTTTCAGTTGTTACAATCTCGTTTTGCTAAAATAAACTAACAAACTTTCAAAGTTTTGTTTACCGTCAAATCATAAATGCCTCAACAGAGCATAACGTTTTACACGGGAGTGTATAGAGCAAGTACTTTAGGAGAGTAACTATGGAGTGAACCATTAAAAACGTCAGCAGAAGACAAATTACCGCAGGATTAAATGAGCAAGCCTTTCATATGTGAAGCAGAAGCGATGCCAGTTCACAAGTGCTACTGAGGTGTGAGCAAAACAATTACTGATATGCTGAGGTTATCAAACTCGAATCCTACGTGTTGATAGACTAAGCTGCAAAGACACGTGCTGCTACAAGGTGATTAATACAGGGAACACTTTAAGTGGCTGAGTGATACTTAATTGCTATCTCAGAGGCCAACTGCAAATAACTTCGTACACTCCATTGCTACGTGGAACCTAAGCACTAACTTATTTTAAAACTAGGCTTCCCACGTAGCCGCTTCAAGAAGTGTTTGTGAACACTTACCACCAACCCAAGTTGCAGAGATATGATTAATTTTGTAATAAATCAACGTTGTTTGAATCTATAATGCCGACAATTTCTGCGTCATTTTCCACAGCGTAAATTCTGCTTACTTTAATTATACCAAGATAAATTCTGATGTTCTAGCGTTAAAACTCACTGTTAAATGTGGTGAAAGAACGGTTTCAGAGGAATTTCAGCATATGAATTGTAGCCGATTCGATGCTGGTGAGCAGTTTGGAGTAACATTTTCGGATACCGCCGGAATACGGATATTTGCCTGGTTATATCAATGTTTTCTTGTGACGGTACAGGCCTTGTGATTGACTTATCCCTAATGCAGGAACTCTTAAAGAGTGTCAAACAACTTTATACACTGAGAATTAATATTATTTGGGTCAGTATTTTAATACAGGGACAATAAGCAGATCTGTACATTCTGCTTAATAAATTCTCTCGATTGAAAATAACAGCAATTTAAAACATTCTGGTTTAGTATCTGACTGCCCTCTAGGCCAACAGTTTATCAACTGTAATGTCACGTAGTGTCCAGTGAGATACGAGTAGTGAGTACTGAGGGATATGGAAGGAAGCAACCTTTTTAAGAACATAATCCTAGCATTTGCAAGGAAAGACTGAAGAAAAACATGTAAATTATCAAATTAATGTATATCGTTTCTAGATAAGTATCCAAATCTGTAGAATAAAGTCACACGCATTAACACAGAGGGGAAAACATAATGTCGGCTTATAAATCAATTCTACGTTATTACTCTACAACAGACGTCTGATTGTAATACAGGACAAAACTGTATTATAAAATCCAGTAGTACGTAAGACCTCGAATGAAAACTGAGTCTCAAATGTTTATATAATCCGAACTTCCATAAAAATGTTAAATTAACAAAAAAATACGACCGATGTAAAAGCAGATCCTCATTTTACATCAATATTGACCATTGTGACGTTGCATTAAGGCATCGTTAAGAGATATTCCGTAGCCCTAAACAACGTAACAGTAATACTGCATACGGAAAAATATACTTTACAGATATATAATTCTACCATTTTTATTTTTAGTAATTAAGTTATGTTGAACACAGCTACATCTATAACACAGCGTCCCACTAGGAGGGTCAGTTAACTATTAATATTATATTCGGTTTTTGATGAACTAACGGTTTTTCCGGTCATAAAACGTAGACAACCACAGCACCAGTTGCCAAAAAATATTGCACTTCACATTAATTTTTAGTTCTATTTAAAGTATGTCCTCATGTTTGAATCTGTTTTAAATATCGGAAACCTATACTTTCGCTGTAATTAATTCATCTTAAAGGAGACAGAGACCTATATTATACATGTTAGCATGGAACTAAAATATAAATGCGACCAATACAAGTAAAATGAAGCTATAACAATTTATTTCACACACATTTATTGGCAGCCTGTGGTGTCACTTCCGGGTCCTTCCAAACTTTCGGTCCGAACACGGATTTTTTAGTTTTCCTGAATCTATCCAGACAAAGACGCGGCAGCTAGGTCTCGTCTTTCCACTCGGCATAATTTGTGCGGTTGATAAAGGATGGTTAAACAGACAACGAAGACTATTTCATGCATGACCATGCATGTATCGGATTATATTTTAAGTTTAAATTCGTCATCCATGTATGTTAAAGCAAGCCAAATCGACAGTAAACGTGGTTTGCCAGTCCACAAGAAATGTTCAGACGAAAATCTTCCCTTCATGCCAGACAAATATAAAGAGAAACTAAACAACAGACAATTTGCCACATTAACTCGCTTTCATAACACACACCACGTGTTTTATATCTCCACGGCATCACGCCACTTCCATGGTACAAGGTAAGTAAGTCTTGCCAGGAAGTGGGAAGTGTGAAATGTAAAGCGATTATTCAGAACACGCTACATCATTCCATAGTTACATTATTTATTATTATTTATTTATTTACGATTTTACGACGCTATCAGCAGTCAGAAAAACAACTTCGAATATCATTATTAATAACAAACCGGTAATAATTGGAAAGACGCGAGTGTAGCCGTACATTTGCCTGGAGTGAATGAGGACACCCACGAAAAATCTGGGGCGTCCCGAATACGAAGCAGGGACGCATTTAGGTTACGACGTTCCGTTCTATTAAATTATTTGAGCAGACGCTCGGCACAGTGACCCAAGATGACCGGAAGCCGTTGCTTTGGGACAGGGACAAAGTTCGATCCCTCAAAGGCTACTCTGCTCAGCCTAAAGCATCGGGGGCATAAATTAGGGAACAGACCGAAGTTTGGCTGCGGGCACCAGACACAAGGAACCTTGTGAACACGCACGAACACAACGTTAACAATGGCCGCTAATCTAATTATAGCGCAGCCAGAACGAGATTACAACTTCTGTACATCCTCAAGACCTATTCGCTGGTTACTGCAATTTACTCAGAGAATACGGATGCCGGGCGTTAAGTATTCTTCGGAAATATTACGCATTAAACCAATAACTGGAGAATCGTGTCCTGCGAGAACATTTCATGAAAGACTTGAGGTTCTCACAGCGGTGAATATGAAGATTTCTGTCTTCTGGGTTATTGCGCTGTGTAGTCTGGTCGATGTTAACCAACGTTTCAGAGGTCATACTGCCTCCGTCATCAGGGCGATGAATATTCATATTCATCGCCCTGATGACGGAGGCAGTATGACCTCTGAAACGTTGGTTAACATCGACCAGACTACACAGCGCAATAACCCAGAAGACAGAAATCTTCAACATTTCATGAATCCGATTCAAAATATTTCCTTTAATATGTAGGATTTAGAGGTTTTCAAGGAGGTGAGTCCGAAGATGACAGTCTTCTGAGTTGTTGCGCCGTGTAGTCTGGTAAAAGTTTATCGACGTTTTAGCTCGCCCTCATGATGGAGGCAGCAAGGACCTCTGAAACGTCTGTAAACTTCCACCAGACTATAAGTGCAACAACCCAGAAGATAGTCATCTTCTATTTCCTTTGAAATAACGTTTTCTGTACGTACAAAAATTCAACAAGCAGCCCCCATGCTGATATATCTCAGATGTACCGAGATATTGTAAAGCGGAAAGGAACAAACACCGAACACATTAGTAAATTTATTCTTCTCTTAAAATTAAATGTGTACCTTCAGTCATAAGAATATAATCTTTATTTCTTTCTTCCTTACCGACCGGGAGGATGGACCATACACAAGACCGTCGGCGTGTTATAACATTTCGATTATTTATTCTGCTAAGAACCGTGAATCAATGAAAATGTTATAGTCTACACAAAAAGAAAAACTGAATATAAAGAATATATTCACCCCCTCAGATTTTCATACGAAGCATTTCAGTTGCAAAAACAAGTTTTTGAAAAGATATGAATTAAAATTTCAAGTTTATGTTAATGTCGAAAAGGACCCCCCCCCCCCCCCAATATGCTATAAACTTTCCCACTCGTTCTCTTAAATGTTCAGGCATGCCAGACGCCTCTCGCTAAGAAACATTCAAGGTTGGTGAAACAAAAACCTTAATTTGGTAAAAAGAACTCAGAGCTAAAGGAAGCTGTAACCTTAGGGCTGACGAGTGACGAGACGGTGCAGTCTACATGTTTCTAATTTAGGTGAGTACTAGAGTGAAGTCAGCAAAGTCGTGAGTTTCACAGGAGAACGTATCAAATCTTCGACAACAGAAATACTGTAAACTAGAAGACAGGACTCGAACAACTTACACAAGTACGCCTATTAATAGTATTAACAATTGGATGTGTAATAGTCCTTTTATAGACGACGTAAGCCTGAAGAAACATTATGTGTAAGAGATGATAGAGCCGAAGCAAATGAACTCAGCAAATGTTCTCAGAGCACTTACGAATGCAATAAGGAAATGCCATTGGTGTGGAAATAGCACAACTCCTTCCACCAACATTTATTGTAACAGAGGATGGCATTTTACAACCGCCCAAATAGTTATAAAGTACCAACGAAAAGACAACTGCGGTCATGTTGCTCTCTCGGCTTTAGTTGGTCATTGCAGTTGGTAAAGGAGAAAAGAGAGGTAGTGTTTATGTACGAGTATATTTGAAGATTTCTGTCTTCTGGGTTGTTGCGCCCTGTAGTATGGTATATGTTTACCAACGTTTCGGACGTCATACTGCCTCCGTTATCAGGGCGATGATTCATCGCCCTGATAATGGAGGCAGTATGACCTCATAAACGTTGGCAAACATCTACCATACTACAATTACAATCTTCAGTCTTGTGTCTAACGTTATAGAACACAAATATATTTTGAACGTTTAAATTATTATTTTGCATATTTTATGAAAAATTACACCAATAAACTTGACATGTTCTTAAGAGACATCTTGCCATACCAAGAGTTACGATCGTAGATTACAGACGCGGTCCCATTTAACAATTTCACAAGGCAGTAGGGATAAAATATAGAAAATATTAATGCCTTAGGCCGGGTGTACAACAAGTCACCTGGAAACCGCAACTCAGCAACAGCTTATGTCCATCACCCCACTGAAAAAGACCCGTGCGAAATGGCACAATGCACACCTAGGAAAACATACGGCAACTGTAACGTAACTAACTAACTAACTAGATGGCTTACCGAACCCGAAAGTTCATCACCGTATTAACCAAAGCCCTCCACCGGACCCTGTCCTGAGCCAACAAAATCCAGTCTCGGCAACTGCAACGTAAGTGGACAGAAAATGGGAAACTCAACTGAGAACCGTCTCGGTATGTCAGTGTCCTGTGAGTTGAGTCCTCATCCAATTGCACATCTGACTATGAAAAATATTTGAAAAAAAGAAATATTTCATTTGTTTAATTAACTGAACAAGAGCCTGGCTTTTCGACAAAAGTAGCTCAGATTATTCTAGGACAAAGGGAACTGAACTTGACCGCGGTGCATATAGTGTAGGAAATAAATGAGAATAGGGGGCGTAAAAAGGGTAGCTGCGGTTTCTCCCTCCCCACCCTTTGATGATCTTAATAATCCTCCTCCTAACCCGCCATCAGACAACCGCAGCTTCAACATTAGGGGGAATCGCGTATCCTAAGAGAAAGCTTCTCAACGAAGATCCTTTCCCGCGCAAAACTACTAAGCAAGAAACAGAGAATCGTTTTACCCAGCAAGTGTTCTCCCAGTGAAAAAGAGGAGTAATTAAAGCTGACTTCCATTTTCCAGTTGCCTTGGTGTACAGCTGGCCATTGAGACGTTTCTACGCCCACTTCCTCCAACTGTGCCAGCGAAACACACGCAAGAAATGTCACCATCCGTGCCCCTTTTGAAAGCATCATATTTATATCTGCAGCTGTCGCTAAGGCTAGTATGGACACCCTTGCCTTATCTACACTGCGCGATCTTGCCCCCAGATGAATAATGAGGGTGTGCTGTATGTGAGGACATGTGCATGGAGAGACGCTGGAAGGGTGTCATTAGACAAAGTACCTGGTCTGGAAGAGAGACACTCCGTGTTTATCTTGTCTTCCTTGCGACCGGATGGTTTGTCCGGAAACGAGATAAAAAGCTTATGTTTGTCTTTCCTCAACTACAAGATTTTTTTTCCTTGAAATCAACAAACATCATCAGACTAAGACTTATGGCTAGGAAATACACGAATAATCAAAGCGCTAAATAGGTTTAAGTGAACCACACAAATACAGGTAGCAAGCAATATGTTGAGAATGGGTGTCTGAAGTCAGAGGTTCATATAAATACAATGTTTTTTGTTTCCTTTTTTCGATTTAGACAAATTTCGAATTTGCAAAAACCTGCTCGATGACAGAACCGACATCACTTCGACGTTTTCTTGTGGACTGTGAAATCAACAGGCAGAGATCAAAGTTTCGAAGAAGTATACAGTCTCCAACTTCACTCTGAAGGCTCTCAAGCAGAGGGCGGCGAGTGCAAAAATCAACCTCTCCCCTCCCTCAGCAAGTTATATTTATTTATTTATTTTCTGATGGTTTATTCATCGGCGCTGTCAGTGCATATCGCAACCAAGACAAATGGTTATGTGGTGAGAAACTAAACTACCTACGCTACCGTTACAGTTAATGACCAGCCACTGGCCTTCTACAGGATGCAAGCACGGTGACAGGATGATTAACGAATAATGAAATCGAATGGGTATGAAAGGAAGCAGTCGCGGGCAAATTTATAGCAATATCCTAAAATTTGCCTGAAAGGAGTGAAGAAAACCACGGCAACACCTCAACCAGAATAACCGATGTCCGGACCGAGAGAGTAAAACTAATTTGAAAACATACAATAAAACACATGCAGGTTCAGTATTTACTTCTGAAAATCTTAATGTGTATCATATTTATAACAGGCACGAGCAGTATAACTTTATTTTGGAAAGCGTAAAGATCATATTCATTTAACAGAGAACACCCATAAAACTTTAAAATTATTATTCTGGAATTTTGAGAACATTAATTTCAAATTAATTTACCTTCATTTATAAACTAAAAATAACAGCTTATTTTTAAAGGTATTTCCGATTTGTCGGTTTGTAGTTACACTTTGCACAAAATAAGTTTTATTACATTCCGGCACAAATGTTTTCCAAACTGGAAATGGAAGATTACTGTTTTTAAGAATACATACGCTTATACATACATTTAGATATATTAAACAAAGCGGGAATTGTTTTAAACAAGGATTGTAGCCACTAATAGTAAAAGCAGGGCATATTTTATATATAAAAGCGAGTAACAAGATGGCTGTCTTCGGCGTTCTTGCTGTGTAATTTGGTAGAAGTTTATCGACGAGTCAGAGACGTTCAGTCTTCCAATTTGCTTACGTTCTAAAAGACTTTATGGATAAGAATCTACAGAAATTTCTTTCCCCATGCAGTTCTTTTTAACGAAATGAAATTCGCTTCAAAGTCATGAAGTTCTATTTGTAATCAAACTGTAGTCAGCTGGGCGGTAAAAGCAGTTCCTTAAATTACTGAAAGAATACGAAGAGTTGGATATACTTGATTGGCATGACGCAGAGAGATGATGAACGACGCGAGGGCTTCATTTCAGTCTTACATATCGAAGGGGGAAATAAACAACCATTAGTAAGTAATGAACGTGTTGAGAGACTTCGTCGAAATCAGCGTCAGTGACTCTTGTGATAAGGAATGCCCCCAAACCTGTTTTATAACTCCTACAATTGCAATGGTCTTATGGTAGTCTATTACTGTTTCTGTTCCGTTGTGTCCAATTGGTAAGTAATGTCTTCGAATTAAAATCTGCAATTCGAGCGGCTAAGTGATTAGCACTGCTGCTTCATAATACTAAATATCACGGTTTCAAATTCCTGCCCAGATACAAGCTTTTTTCACTGTGATTTTCCTCAGTATCTCCAGACAAATGACTCGAAGCTACTTTAAAATAGGCCATGGTCACTCCCACATCCTTCCAGATTCAACATTTATCGGTGATCCAATAATTCGTTATCAGATTATTCGACAGTATACAAGTTCAGATTTAGCTGCTGACTCCGTCGTTGAATAAGCCACAAATAATAACGCATCTCTGTCATTTCGGTGAAATATTCTGGTTCTACGGATTGCCTCTCAAAATGACTGCAAGTAAGATAAGACCGCAGCACAGTTCAGCGCTTAGCTCCAACTGCGTAACATGAACATCCTTTTCTTAGAGCAAATCATGTAAAACCGAGATGCGCGAAGTTACAATAGACTTCCGTATTCTACATATATTAATCACTGCACAAACCACCCACAACCCTCTGCGAGTTTTGCGAAAGGCCCGAATGTAAGCGAATTTCATTTCTGTAAAAATTAAACATGCATGTAATGCAAATGTACGAATTATTTTAGAATCTTAAGATTAATATTTTACGATAACAGCGAGGCAATTGTGTTACAATAGAACTAGACTTTCACTCGATAGATATGAGGTTCGAATCACGTCACTAGCTATCATGAAATTATCATGGTTTTGTTCAGTACACCACGCAAATACTAACATGATCTAAAAACAGGCCACAACTGACTACTTTAAAAACCTTACCTGCACATTAACCCATAGCATTCTCGTCTAATTTTAAGTTATATAACCTCTGCAGTTGAAACATCAGGCTTATATATTAATATTCAATCAATTGTACCATTCGAAAAAAATCTGCCGATACGAAACCTGACTCCGAAGACAGTTCCAGCGTCGCAACAGGAAGATGATCGACGTGCTATTCCGCTGCATCATTCTGCAGTATCCGCTGTGATGTAGAATTCAGAACCTTTCCAAAACCAGGTTAGCCTCCGAAACATTCCGTTTAATCAATCCATATTCCCATTCTTCCAGTCCACAACAATCTCAGCTCGTAAATGTAATTTAAAGCCTAACCTTAACTCCTTAACTAAACCAATTATCTTAATCACGTCCATAATTAATTCACTGCTAATACTGTATCCACCAAACAAAAGCAGAATTTCTGCTAGTCAGATACATCGATCACAGCCATAACTGTACTTATAAAGTTGTAAAAGGTATGGTTTATAAAATATGTGATAATATAATAATATAATATACAGGCCATTCATTATCGAATATAATTCAGTTTTGTGAAAGTTCTGTTTGGCAGTCTTCAACTGAAAAAAGTTAGTTCTGAAATAATGAAAATATCTTCCCACAGATGCTTGTGTCATGGTGCTTTATTGGAAACTTGGAAGCTTGTCATTACAAAAAATAAAGTTCATTTTACTGCAGGAAGAGGGGCTTAGCATGCCCGAGTACAACACAAATAATAATTATAACTCAGCGTATGTCACAAAATTCTGAAAAACAGAAGACGAAAAGATATTTAATTTCAGACAATCAAGTTCAGGACGCAAAGAAATTAAAAATGACATCAAATCCGATCTCAGGATTTAATATTCCTGGTAGAAATCAATACATCAGCTTTCCAAATGCAACTTGTATCTTCTTCATTATTTTCATAAAGCGTAAAATCTATTGATCATTGCTCCATGACACGTAGCTTCTTCTGTAATTTTTTATACATCAACAAGACTTTATTCACATTTGAAGATGGCTGTCTTCTGGGTTGCTGCACCGTGTAGTCTGGTAGAAGTTTACCGACGTTTCAGGGCCGATGAGCCCTGATAGAGGCAGCTAGGACCTCTGAAACGTCGGTAAATTTCTCCCAGACTACACGGCGCAACAACCCAGAAGATAGCCATCACCAGACTCAACGCCGTGAAACCTCAAATCCTACAATTATTCACACTGATAAATAAAACTTTGTTGGGTTACCAAAAGAAAATTTACGTTACTATGGCTGAAGTGAACAGTAAGTTGACTTTTACAACAACTGAATTCGAAGAACTTACGATATCTAGCTTCCATATTCATTAAGAGACAGGTATAAATTATGAGATAATATTGATGGAACTCGGCAGCATTTTATTCTCCACAACCTACCCTAACATAAGAATGCCCCATAATTATTCATCCAAAAACAAACATGTACTGCGGAAACTACTGCATATGCAGATGGAAAAAATTACAAGACAATCAAACGGCGGTAATATTTCGTTGGTTCTCCACATGGTCACCATCGCGAAGATGACAGGGTGGTAGCCCTCGACGAACAAGCACCGGCCATGTCTTGCCAGGCATGCCTGGGGCGATTAGTGAGGCAAATGCAGTCGCAATGAGTTAGAAAACTTCAGGATGCGAGTTGGGTCGCTGTCCTCAACAGTCCAGTGTCTTTAACATGATCCCAGAGGAAAGTTATTTTGAGTGAGACCAGGAGAATTGGGGTCAACGGTATGACCTCACAGGCCAGAGCAGTTATCGCCAGATGTTGTTGCATTCAAGATGTTACACGCCTCTCGTTCCCAAATGGGGGGGGGGGGGAATCCTGTCCGAAAACAGTGGTGACCAACACCGCATCCTAAATTTTCGGCCGCTTGAACTTATGTTGCACACACACACTTGCCACTGATATGCTTCGGGTACAAAATTAAGAAATTTGCCTTCTGCTAGATCATCGTCACAATGTTTGCTACACCAAGAAACCCAAGTTTCCGTCCATATTTCTGTTTTTCCCCGACACATTCTCTCTCTCTTGTGGCTTTCCTGAAATATATTTTCATTTCTGAGTGAAAAATTACGAGACATTCTGTAGATTATTCTGTAAAGAAATTTGCTATAAATAACTTGTCCAGTAAAATGTCCACAAAATGTTTTCTAAAAAATATTTCAGGTGTGAAAATCCAAATCCGTACAAAATGCCACTAGACTACATGCATCAAACTTCACCATGACTTGAATGTGGAATACAGACC
This sequence comes from Zootermopsis nevadensis, assembly GCF_977971745.1. NCBI lineage: Eukaryota > Metazoa > Arthropoda > Insecta > Blattodea > Termopsidae > Zootermopsis > Zootermopsis nevadensis. Next base: position 1,906,057 of record NW_028259150.1, read on the forward strand.
TCGCGCTACCAACACGGCGTTGTTTAAAAATAATCAAAATAAGTAGTGTTTATTTTTTAAGAAAACTAATTTATAAACAATTTCTGGGCCACAAGCTATATTACAATTGGGTCGCCCCCACATAAGAAGCAAATACAACAGCTGTCCTTGTACTGTTGCTAGTGAATTAACTGCTACTGCAAGACCCAAAAGTTAGAAGTTTGTTTTGGACGTATGAGGGGGAACCACGCGCAGCATAGTGATGCAAATATCTTAAGATAAAAGTTTCTACAAGTATAAATATTTAAGCCTTTGAATATTATTAATTTGATGCAATGCACATCAGATCGATTCCCTTTCCTACTTCATCGTCGCCAACTTAATGGATTAGCTCCATGTCCCGTACAGTACCCAATCAAATATTTTTTGGTCAATCCATGTTCTTTTTGGTCTTCAAACATTACTTCTTAGTTTCTTTGAGATAAGGATTTCCTTCTGCCTTGTCAATAACTTGACATCATTTGCGTGTATTAGGCTACTAGTTACACCTACAGTTTTATATTCTGCCTGCAGTGCTATTACCTTCAAATTTCTCTACGTAAGTACAAGCACACTTTAATCTATGAGCTCAATTTCTGCCACTCAACTCCAAAAACTGATTCTGTCAGCCTTAATCAGACTTGTTACACCATCTTACTGTACGCTTATTAACTTCTGAACTGCCTGAAGGACTATTTCATTTTAAGACACTTTTTATTGTGTCATTTATCCCATAAAAAGTTACACATTCTTCTTAACACATCTGATTACCTTAGTAACAAAATTCACTGACTTCTCCTATTTTATGATTTTTTTAGCTACAATTCTTACTCTCCGACTTACAAAAGTAATTTGCAATGTGTTTCTCACAGTTAACAGGAAATGTTTGAGCAACAGTAGACCGGAACGTAGGCTGATTTAAGGAATAAAATATTAATAATGTAGCGAAAAGAAGAGTTCGGTTATCAAACGCAACAGGACTCGATGGCTTTAAACGGCACTGACGCAAATAATTCACTTATGCAGTGATGTAGAGCCACACACAGGCTCAAAACGACCTGGCAACTGCGTCAATAGATGTGAAAAAGGGGCGAGGTATTTTTTAAGTTCATAATTTCCATATTGCAGAAAAAAGTAAATGGGGGTACATCCAATAAACAACTGTTTTTATTACTTAAGTATTACAACTTTAATTTAAATTATTTCAGTGCGTTTGGGGGAGGGGGGTGTAAAATATAAGTACCAAATGTTCCACAGAACGTTTACTGCGTCTTTAATATCGCTCCTATCCATCATGAAATTCCCAAAGCTCCTGCATTTTATGATGTTCGGTGTTAAAAATGTTTGCTTTGGGAGTATGACGTCAACAACTTTATATCTTACACTTCTAACTTTGTTATATTTTATACCTACAGCAGTTTCAATAAACTTCATGTATTTCTACAACTAAAACTCTTGCGAATAAATTCCCTGAAACTGTATGACGTTCTATAAAAAAACGGCGCTGTTTCAAGGACGGAATCCGAATTTTCAGCATGAAATACAGATTCCATCAAAGAGCATTATGCAACAGCAAGAATAAACACCATACCCGGTATTATAAGGAGTGCTAGAGGAGTATTATTAAACACCGCTGCATCGAAACAGCATACCACGAGGATTCAGAGAAACTTCAAGCTGAAGTGAACCCTGCAGCACATAAAACGGGTTTTTGTTATCTTTGGTTTCTTTATAAACTTATTTGACTCTACCCAAACATTCGGGGTTCCAATGTACAAGACTTTCTGTCACGACCCACAAACCGCTACAAAAGCTTGAATTTTCAAACGCAATTGGAACAGTTCCAAAAAAATATATAAGAGAGAATTTAACTCTCCCGCTCTCCTTTCCTTCTCGTCATCTCACAGATGGAATCCTACCCCCACCCCCCACCCACCCTGAAATAAAATATTTTGGGACGAGTCGACAAGATTCGAAGAGATTGGAAATATGAGTTGTACCCGCGGTTAAACCGTCTGCTACATGATGACTTTATTTGGCGCTCGTATTTGTAAAACATAAGGTAATTCCGGGAGAGATGCCGCACTTTTTGCAACATTTGTTCTAAGTCAATCCGAAAATGGTCAAAACGGCTGAAAATTCAGAGATATTATATTTAAGATATCTATTATACTAATCCGTACACAAAATATCTAAAGCAAATTAATTATCAGAGATACAGGGCGATAAAAAAAAGTTGTCTTTGCGGCGTCTCTCCCGGATATGCCGGGAGAGACGCCGCTCTTTGAAAACATCCTTGAATTCAAAGAGAAACATATGTAAATGAAAACTGATGAACTTCATTCAAGGTAATTAATTAATGTGAACATTAAAATAGAAAAAATATATGAATACCAATAAAAATTGAAAAGTTAATGAATATTCAAATGAATTTTCAATTATCAAGTAAATTTAAAGAAAAATGTTCCAGAGGTTGCTTGGAGTCTACTCACAGCACTTGTTGGTGTTACAGTTTTCAGGGGACTCTATATTAGAACTTTTTTTTTAAGTTTTTCAACCTTGTAGACCTGAAGTACTCGGACTGTTCACCTTTGCCTTTTTTCTCTGCTCTTTGACTTAATTTCCTCTTTGCTTCTTTCGCCTTTCCTCTATGTTGGCTGCTTCAGTGAGGACAAAAGCCACTTGCCTCCTTGCAGTTGAGTTTTTTCTCGGTATTTTCAATACTGGACTAATGTTCCTCAATAAGATAAGATAATGCAATAGAACAGGAATTTTTGAGTACTGTATAATGTATATGTATGATTTTTTCAATCAGAAGTGGTATTTTTAAGTGCGGCATCTCTTCCTTTATTTCTTGCGGCGTCTCTCCTTATCTTCAGGGAGAGACGCCGCGCCCTCCCACTTGCCTTACCCAATGACCAACATGGCGGCCACGTCGTGCGAAGTCAGGACCAGCAACGCTGGAAACTTCTATGTATCGTGATTTCATAGTTACTTCGACTGGACACATCTTATGAACAACAGAAATAACTTTGAACATAAAATTAACAAACTCGCCGCATAAAATCAGTTATAACTCTCGCAAAACAGCACCGATTTTCAATGCGTCCACTCACAACATTTCTCTTGGCTCACTGAACAAGGACATTTACTGACATCGGCCTAGGAATACCGGAACCCACCGAACTAAAAAATGCGGCGTCTCTCCCGGATTTACCTTGCGTATAAAGTCAGGCCGCATACACTCGCCGCATGCAGTCTGTAAAACACTTTGCAACACGGATCCCTAAGGATTTCGCTGTAGTCCAATGCCTTGCTAGTTAAACATCCATTTATACAGACCCTCTAAAGATCTTTAACAAAAGCTGATTCATTTTTCGCAATTGTGTTGTTGACTGTTCACTGTAACTATTATATTTAATACATAATACAAACGTCCCGAAAGCATACGTGTCTTCAGTCGTCATAATTCAGATATAATGGTTTTGTTTGTATGTCTCATGTTGGTAGCGGTCAGACCTGACTGCAGTGTCGAAGGACATCTGGAACCCTGCTTTCAAATATACATTACACATTCTCATCATCATCGTTTGTGACATTTGACCTGTTCTGATATCTGGGCTAGTCGAATTGATAATCCATCTCTTCTGAGATCGACCTCTCTCCCTTATTCTTGAGGGCCGTAATCAAACAGCTTCCAAAAAATTTGATAACTTAGCATTCTTAAAATATGTTCTAACACACACATATTCTCACAGATAATTAATTATTGGACTGCTACATTTCACACATTGAATAAAACGAACTCTGCTTGCAGTTCAAAATGATGGTCTAAGTGCATACGCCTATGTTCAAAGTATTTTTCACACAAAGATAGTTTTACGCCAATATTTAAGGAATCCAGATTTGATTTATATAACTTCTGAAGTTCTGTACAATCATTCTTCCCTCACTCGAATCGAATAAAAAAGTTTTACAAAATATGTGACTTTCATTTTAAGAGAGACATGTTAGACATTGATATGAGATATAATTTCATGAACGACCTAATGAATAAGTGTTTTACAATTACTCATACATCAAAATCTGTAGCCACAACACTGTAAGTTGTATTAAAATACTGAAAAATAACGAAGTTCATTCTGCTGGCTTACAGCGTCTTATAAACTTTTCCAAAGTTACTGAATGTCACGACCGAGTGTACAGCGTTCTGTTTCGTATTCAGCAGGCTCTGAATTCAAACACCGGACCAGAAACCGATTATACTGACTGAGGTTCTGGGCGGTTTTTACGCAAATGCCGGAATATTACTTTATAATAAGCCAAGAATTGATGGATCGTATTGTGAAGGTCAGTACCAACCACGGCTTAGATCTTAACATTAAAAAAACCAAAAAAAACGAAGCTCATGTTCATCTGTAAAGTGCTGTATTACCCGGTCAGCTAGTAGTTAATAATAAGAAAATATAGAGTATCGAAATATACATGCTTGAGCAGCGCAATTAATGACCGGTGGGTTCACACCTTGGAAATAAAGTGCCGTATCGAAAAAGCCAGAGCCACTTTCATCAAAATGGGATCAGTGTTCAGGAGTAGAGACTTAAACTTAAGCACCAAGTTAAGACTACTCAGATGTTATATTCTCTCTGTGCTTTTATACGGCGCTGAATCGTGGACGTTGACCGAAGCTTCTTCAAAACAGACGGAAGCCTTCGAAATGTGGTTGTACCGACGTATTCTCAGAATTTCCTGGATTGTCCGTGTAACCAACAAAAAAGTTCTCGAGAAACTCCGCAAAGACGTCGAGGTTGTTAACACCATAACAAAGAGAAAGTTGGAATATTTCGGTCATATCATGAGAAATAGTGGTAAATACGGGCTGCTTCAGCTGATAATCCAGGGAAAGGTATTCGGAAAGAGGGGACCTGGCAGGCCAAGAATCTCCTGACTTCAGAACCTAAAAACTTGGTTCTCGATGTCCACTGGAGGGCTGTTTCAAGTAGCAACCAGTAAAGCTCAAATTGCTATGCTGATCGCCAACATCCGGAACGAATAGGCACTTTAAGAAGAATAAGAATAAGCCATGATCGTTTCCTTCCATGAAGATAGTTGATTGTCTTGCGGGTTGTAGCACCGTATAGTCTGGTAGACATTTACGAACGTTTCAGGGGCTCTTGCTGCCTCCATCATCAGGACGATGATTCATAAAACCAGAGGACAACCATATTCGTACTCACCTCCGTGATAACCTCAAATACTTTTTAGTTTGTTTCCATATTTTTCAGGTCCATTATCCGTTAACCATTCTACTACTTGGCGCCATATAATATAAGTTACTGAGAGTGCTGTTAAATAAGTCATAAATAAACAAAGTAGAGATGTAAGATTTGAGGTTTTCATAGCGGTGAGTATGAAGATTTCTTTCTTTTGGGTTGTTGCGCTGTGTAGTCTGGTCGATGTTTACCAACACTTCTGAGGTCATACTGCCTTCGTCCTCAGGGCGATGAATCGCCCTGATGACGGAGGCAGTATGACCTCTGAAACGTTGGTAAACATCTACCATACTACACGGCGCAACAAACCATAAGACAGAAATCTTCAAAGTATAGATGATTTTACCACAGATTATGTGTCTGTATGTTCAAAATGTGTGCACTGCCTAGTAATATTAAATATTCATTATTTTGTAATGTTAGACCCTTATATAGTATATTAAGTGTATCCCCTGACAGACAATACGATTCTGCAGTTCGGATATTTTACATTCATTAACTTAAACATGTTTTATGGAAAGTTTCTTATTACGGTGCGACACAGGATATTATAATTCCACATAATAAGTTTAGATACGTATATGTTAATTTCTGTGTTACACGTGTTTCAAGACTGTAACAAACTTTCGGGGTTGCGAAAGTTTGCTTAAAAAGATATATTTTAAAATTATCAACCATAATGAAATTGCATCCCACATACGCCCTACATCAGCTCTGGAATAATATTTGTAGACCGATGGTATCTCGGCCCATGTGTGTTTTTTAAGCTGCTTTCACAGCAAAAAAACACGAAATTCCTTTCCCATTCGAAATGCACTTCATATATATGTAAAACCAACTTGGTACTTACAATACTACATCAATTTCGAACATTATTTTACATTTTTAATGTTCTTTAATTTCCATATTTGCTATTGGAAACTGCTGCAATAAAACGCAATTCGCCTCAAATACTGGCCTTTAAGATAACGGGTCAATATGTACACGAATGGCTTTGTAATAACATATTGCCACAGAATCATGTAACAATACCATCATAAAGACTGGTCTTGTAGTTGAACGAGTCGCCAAAATCATTTTGCAGAAGCACGTAATTGAACAAACAACAAAAGGCCATTCATTTCAGAAAGTATGATACAAGCTCCAACTCAGAAAAATATTATCTTGCGTATCTTCATGGTCTGAGGTATATTTTATATTCGTCACGTGTCGGGGGTTGTTTCTAAACCCGACTTCATATTACTTATTTACATAAAACAAAAAGGGTTTTAATTAATCATTATATTATTATTGGAAAGGGCAAAGTGTAACCAGGGACCTTTTGAATACTAGGAAATTCAACGTAATTATGCAACAGCAACTACGTGTTTTGCAAATATTGAATTTTATGGTGTTTATAAACTTTATATAACCTACGAGCTATAAAAATTATGGAATGAAGCACAAAAAATACCTCCCTACATTCGAATAATACGGTTTACGTCTCAAAGGATTTTAGTATTGTACGAATCATACATTTAAACAATCTTTACATAAGTATTATCTTCTATCTGGGCCACGTCTTCAAAACGGTCAGAATTTGCGAAAACCCGGGTGATGGACACTTTTAAATTGCTTTGAAGATTACGTTATTTTTGTTTAACTTTTAAATAATAAGTTCACTGCGAAAATACACCATACTTTTGTAATAAAACTATTGTCTACAATTGCAGAACAAGTATGTAATGATCTGATACAGTTTGAATCAATGTGAACAAATATTAATTACAGAATCACTAAGGTACATCACGGCAGCGCATAATTATCTACCACGTTTAACAATGTACATAACACAGAAGCTGTGATTTCAACTGTTGTTATGGCTGAATCACGCAGAACGCGCAATTACCTACTCCAGGAATCTGCATGATCAATAGAACAATAATTAAATTACAAGCGAGAATGAAGCCTTCAGACACTCATTAACTGGGGGCAGACCACGTAATCAAGAGGCACGAGATATAGTCAGTAAATCAAACTAGCATTACACTTCAAAAACTGAATTTAATATTTATTCTCAGATTTGACACAAATATGCAGAGTGTTTGAAAGTATGTTACTTTTTCTGTAAGAAAAACTTAAAATATAGATTCTAACATTTCTTTAACGATTCCATAAAAATTGCCCTTTCAACTTGATGTGGTTATGTACCAATTTTCAAGCTCGCGAATGACTAATAGAGAACTGGTAATTTATATTATTCACTTAACATTAAGGTATATGAAAGTGGTTAAAATTTGTTGCGTGTTTATCTCACAAGGGGAAACAACAAATATATTCACAATTGCGGTGTGGAAACCTGTTTGGAACCTACCAATCGAACGCAAATTGGAGAAAAGAAAAAAAATTTAAAGAAAAATGTATCGCTGAAATGACGGTTTAACGGTGAGCTTCTTGATTATTGTGGCCGTGTGTAGTCGTGTAGGTGATTACAAGTTTGATTAAAATATACTGAGGAATGTTGACCTTACACAACTTACCGATTTGAGCTCACGTCAACCATTTCCGAACAAGATTACTGCTCAGGAGAGGAATCAGGAGTCTTGTAAGAAAACTGTAACTGCAATAAAATTCTTCCCCCAATTTTGTCCTAACATAAATATTTATACCGATCCTGCATCTCAGTAAATATATGCTCGCTATAAAGCACGTTCGTCCTCCACTCACGAACTATATGATATCTCCCTTTTGCAACGACAGCAGTAACATAACATAATTCAGTACTATAGTGCACTATAAACGCAGGAATTTGTCTCAAGTTTTTTTTATAGAATTTGTATAGTTTCACAACACAATACTAACATCTGAAGATGCGTACAACAAAATATTATCATCCCATATAACTTTCCGACCCAATTAAGGAAAACAAAAATAAAAATATACCATAAGCTTCATGTGATACAAGTCTATTAGTCATCGCCCGTATTTGTGCGTCTGACAGGACTCAGACAGAACGCTGACATCATGGAGGCTGAAGCTAATCCACAGAGATCCATGTCATCAGTCCTGCCTGTGTTCACGTGAACAAAACTGCACGAACTTCTGTCCGGACTGTATTCAACAAAATAAATAAGTAGAATTTAAAACCAATACGTCTATGGTTCCGATACCACCCTGCCAAAAAGTACAAACACGCAAAGAAACATTTTGTGACGAAAATAAATTTGATAGATCCTGGTCAATTTTATACACTTCTGTCAAAGCTAACTGTATATATGGGGGTATCACATGCAAATATTTCACATCACACTTTTTAAATAGCCAGGAGTTTAATGTAATTTTGAGTACAGGCATACCTCGGAGATATTGCGGGTTCGGTTCCAGACCACCGCAATAAACCGAGTCACACGAATGTTTTGGTTTCCCGGTGCATATAAAAGTTATATTTACACTATACTGCAGTCTATTAAGTGTGCAATAGCATTATGTCTAAAAGAAACAATGCGAGAACATTGCGAGAATTACCAAAATGTGACACAGAGACACGAAGTGAGCACATGCAGTTGGAAAAATGGCGCCGATAAACTTGCTCGACGCAGAGTTGCCACAAACCTTCAATTCGTAAAAAACGCAATATCTGCGAAGCCCAATAAAGCGAGGTATGCCTGTATTGTCAATAGCCATCAATAGGATAATAGAGCCGAAACGATATTCCTAATCTAGGTTATCGGCAGCCAAACAAAGAGAGCTTCTATCAAAAAATATGATCACTCTCGATACGTAATGGCAGACAACGATAGAGAATGAGTAACTTGTGAAATCAAACTCCTTTAGTTACAAACCTGAGTTCGTGTGGGCTCTTATTGGATGACTGAGTTAAAGTGTAATCTTACCAGCATGACGCTCCATTTTGACAAATCTGCCTTCCTCGCTCGCAGCCGGGACCTTTCCCGCAATTTGGCCCGGAAAATCCCTCAAAACACGAGCACCAGAAGCGCCTGTAACAAAATCAAATGCATTTGATAAACACACACTTGACCACTATTAAATTGTGCAGTTATACCCCGATGCACGTCTTTGGTTTGCAATTTTTCATGTATACGCGGTTTTCATTCTTCGATACGCCCTCTGTTTACGCGCTGGCTCCAACATTTCACCCTGACTCATTTTGAATGGTGCACGTCTTGATATCACACCAGGAGACTTGAGCGCTTGTGCAGCGGCGTGTTTAGTTTGAACTCAGCTTAGACAAAGACTAATCTATAGAAAAGCACAGGCTCTTTACTGCATAAATAAAACACTATGAGCTCCGAGATTTAATTAATTGTCGTTCCCGACCAAGAATCAGAGGAAGCCTCTCTTAAAAAACCTGTTCCATCCACTTTCTCCAAACAACCGCCATAAATCTAGTACTTCTTTACTTTAAGCTCTTAATGTTAACTTAAGAAACATTTTGGACGGCAACTTCTATCATATATTAACGCTTACCCATTCTTTATTGCTGTATTTATATGTATGACTGTGTGAGATTATGTTTTCCTATTCAAATACTACTCAGCTTTAAGTAACCATGTTAACATTGTAACATCCGAAAAATATCTTTATAAATTTCAGTCTGTGAGGTAAACTTTATATGTCCCTAAGTGTTGTCGCTTTAAATGACGTTATCAAGATACGTGGTTTCAGCGTACATCGGGATAAATACGCATCCACAAACAACAAACTTGTACCAAAATATGGAGAGTAAGGTTGTAACCATTCTTCTCGCTTTTGCTATGATTCCCGTTTAATATGAGCTTATTTGTAGTTTATTTCACGACGCTTCAAGGACCTCAGATTATTTAACATGGAATAACAGGATGATAACGAATAATCAATCGGAAAAGATGTGGAAGGAAGCGGTCGTGACCTACTTTAAGGCTCTATCCTGGCATTTGCCTAGAGGGACTAAGGAAAATCACGAAAAGAACTCAGTCGGCACAGCCTGTGTCCGGACTCGGGACCTTCCGGATGTGATGCAAGAGTGGAAACTACTAGACCACAACGTTGGGTTAGAATGTTGATCAGCCCTCAACATACGAGGTGCGATCGGAAAGTTTCCAGACTACTCGTATAAAAACCCGTACACTTATCTCAGGTATTAAATTCATCCATCACCCTCGAAGTAGTTCCCCTGGGAGTGAACACAACGATCCCAGCGCCGCTGCCAAGCCTGGAAGCATCCCTGGAAATCTTTCTTTGTCAGCCTGTCAAGCACCATCTGCGATTCTGCCTGAATCTCTTCTATCGTCTCAAATCTCCTTCCCTTTAGCTGAATTTTCATCTTTGGGAAGAGGAAGAAGTCACACAGAGCTAAGGAGGGTGCGGGATGACGGCCATGGTGTGCGCTGGCGCGTTGTCATGATGCAGCAGCCAGTTGTGGTTGCGCCACTTTGACGGCCGCTTCCGTCCTTTAGAATCAGCTGACAGGTCCCATAGCCTATCCCAACAATGTCGCACAAGTCGTTGATCTTCGTGAATGGCCTGCCGAATCTTCGTAACATTTTCGGGCGTTGTGCTCGAAGATGGTCGTCCAGAACGCTCGTCATCATCGACAGAGGTTCGGCCATTTTTAAAACGTGAATGCCACACAAAAGTTTGTGCACGACCCATTGCGGACTCCCCAAATGCTTGCTTTAGCATTTCATAGGTTTCCGTAGCCGTTTTGGCGAGTCTTTGGCAAGAGATTCAGGCAGAATCGCAGATGGTGCTTGACAGGCTGACAAAGAAAGATTTCCAGGGATGCTTCCAGGCTTGGCAGCGGCGTTGGGATCGTTGTGTTCACTCCCAGGGGAACTACTTCGAGGGTGATGGATGAATTCAATACCTGAGATAAGTGTACGGGTTTTTATACGCGCAGTCTGGAAACCTTCCGATCGCACCTCGTATCAGCAAGCACCCAAGTGCAGGGGACCGTGTTTGTTGAATCAATGTGGGGTCTAACTATGGACTGCACGACGGGGATTCGATCTCCGGTGGGGACAAAGGATAGTTCCCCCTTCCAGGCGCTTAGGCACACCTAGCCGTTATCCAGTGGGTACTAGGGATTATTTCCAGGAGGACAAAGCTCGGCCGACACGTGCGAAGGTCCAGAAGGAGAAGGAAGAGCTCTACTCGTCCCCACAAACGCCTGGCGCGTAGCGGGATACCACTACTTTCTTGCACTCAAACAACGAACAAGCGGTAATGTGTGTCCAAAGCCATGACAGTCTGCACATTGCTTGTTTGGACGTCAACGGAGTGAGAATTTCTGCGGAAAACAGAAGCTCAGTCGTCTGATCGTAAGTACGGAGCATTAAGTTGTTACCACCCATGCAATACAGGACAATGAATCAACTGATTTCATGGAGTAGGGTCCTTCTTGAGACGCTAATCCTCGCTCAGATAGTTAAGAAATGTCCCGTCTTTCTTGGAACTCGAAGCGTCAACATCGTGTTTTCAAAAGCCCCGATTGCTTCCTTTTTTAAACCACAGAAAGGCAGTGCACTATCTCTACATACTTCTCCAAATAACTTAAAACCAAATTCACATTTGCTACAAGTATTGCATGTAAGTAAATAGAAAATAACTGTACATTTCAACGAATCAGCGTTACGGTCTGTTTCATGAACAGAAAGAAATCTGAGTATTCTTCTCGTTTTAACACCAATTTTAAACACAAAAACTAATACGCGTATGTTATCAGCCCAATTTAAATTAAATCTAACACATATTTACTCATCGTGGAACAAAATAGCTTAGTGCAGAGTAAATTATTATTTCAGCATGGTAATTATTATGAAATACAATATGATATACTGGACATACAGAATTCTCGCAAGCCACGCACTGCTTTCTGCATATTATCATAACACCAAGACGACGAAAGCATCTTTTCAGAAGACACATTTATCACCACATATTTAATTGGAGACAGACATTTTTACGTAGCATATTAACTATTTCGGCAAGTGGGTCACAATGTTCAGAACATTACCAACGTGGCTGCATCTGGCACATTACAATTCCTGAGGATACCCCAACAGTCACCAAACATTCATCTTCCTGTGACATTTCTACTTCACATTGGACTTGTCTCTTTCTGTTGCGACTTTGCGACTTGAATTTCCTTCTTCATTTTCTCGAAAACAGGAACGGAGACTTAAAGGAAACAAACCTAACGAGAGTGCACCTTCTGAACACAATGCTTTCTAAGTAATTGTACACCATTAATCAAAGTGTGTCACGGAAGATTAAAGCTAAGACAATTGCGTCAAACGGGCACGGTTCCGGAAGTTACTACTGACGGCGCTAAAATGCCACGACGACTGAGAATCGTCAGACAGATACGACGCTTGGATATTCGTGACAGGTGTTCCGATGCTTAAAGGAGCCTACGCGCAGGCAAATAAATTCTTGAATACAGATATCTGGCACAGATCGAACCTATTCGACATCACCAACAAGATACAAAATGGATCGTACGAACCGAACAAAAATGAAATGATTTGTACGTGTTATATTTAGAAATTCACTCGTCAATTGTTTTGTAAATGTTTTGATAACGATTTTATATATTAATTAAGCAACAAAAATTCACAGAAAACGTTACTTATGAAATCAGAGTTGATTATTTAAACATGGTATAATCTGTACTCCTCCCCCAGTATTGTCAGGGTGATTAAGTCTAGAAGAATGAGATGGGCGGGGTATGTAGCGCGCATGGATGGGACAAGAGGTGTGCACCAGGTATTGGTTGGGAAGCCTGAGAGGAAGAGACCGCTGGGGAGACCTAGACGTAGATGGGAAGATAATCTCAGGCGGGATCTATGGGAGATAAGAGTTGAAGGAGACTGGATTTTGTTGACCCAGGACAGGGTCCGGTGGAGGGCTTTGTTTAATTCGGAGATGAACCTTTGGGTTCGGTAAGCCATATAGTTAGTTAGTTACTTACTTAGTTAGTTAGTTAGTTAGTTAGTTAGTTATAATGAAAATAATATCTCACAACAGTAAATAATTCTTGCTTAGTAGGATTTGACGTTCTCACAGCGGTGAGTACGAAGATGGCTGTCTTGTAAATTGTAGCGCCTTAATAATGGATTCAGCACAGACCTCTGAAGCGTTGGTAAACTTCTACGACATTACATGACGCTAAAAAGCAGAAAGCATCTTAGAAAATATTACTAGTCCGTCAATTCAGCGTATGTGACAAATTCAAGTGAAATAATAGAATACAATTTTGGTTCTTATTAAAAAAAAAACAAGCATAGTTTACACCTAAGCACTCAACGCAACCCATGTTTGGCCAGAACAGAAACGAGCTTTCATCGTTGTCTTCTGTACAAGCTAACGAGATGATATACTTGATCTTTCGGTTGAAAATAAGCTGTTGATACTTACTGCCAGACCTTCCCCTCCATGCAGATATTACAGACACACAAAGCATTTTCCATCCATGATCGAAATTGGAAAGTTCAGTGTTTTTAGAATTTGCCTTTCTTGAACTAGCTGTTCTATACAAATGTGGAGCAATCAAAATATACATTAGATCTGGGGTTTGATTAATAAGTTATAAAACGAAGCAAATTACTGCCTGTTAAATACAACTTCTATTTTGTTCAATTTCCATAACATTATCCAGTATATCGACACGTCATTATTTCGCAGTTTGTGTCAAACATTCCATAACACACGGTGGACAATTGACAAGTTGAAATCTGATGTCTATAAAAAATCTCTACGTGGGTCAGATTTTGCTTTCGATGAGCCCAAACCCTCGTCCAAAACGCAGCCTTTGGTAACAGATCACAGTAACTGAAAACATCTCCTCTGTATGATGGGTACTAAGCCGGAGGCTATGTGGGACAGCGAACAATCGTTCAAAGACATCAAACGGAATCAAATCTTTCCTGTTTTCCAACAAAGTAGAGTGAGGGGTTAAGTAGTGGCGTGAGAATGGAAAAAAATATGTAGGATATCATTTCAAACGGATCTCCCTTTGTATCTGGTTGAGATATAATGACAAACACGAACACAACATAGTTCGGTCTAAACAGATAACACTGTGGCATGTGTTACTGACCTTTGCATAGAAACCACACCATCATGGGCTCATGCCAAGCGGATATATGGGTCAAATAGCAATTATACTTCGTGTGAGAGACACTGCCCAATAATTCTCTAAGTCAGTGATGCGCAACCGGTATTCCAATAAATTTTTACCTCATGTTACAATAATAACCATGTTCAGACAATAAATTTTTAATTTTGTTTTCAGCTCTGTCTCACTTTTCATTTTCTTCATTATGACCGGGCAGACAAGATCTACTAAATGGAATTGGAATGTAACACAACCACTTTGTAGAAAAACATATGTAAAATCATATCTATAAACATACAAACATGTCTGGAAGAACAGAAGTATTTAGAAACCAAATAGTTTACATTCTTTGAACTCGAAATGATGTAGACACCAAGTCGCAAAAGCCTGTCTACATGTAAATGGTAGTTACTAAGTTTAAATGTCTTTGTAAAAAGCCAATTAAAAACCAGGAAACTAAAAATTCTGATGTGGATGAGGTCATAATAAGAAAGGAGAGAGGTGGAGACAGATGATGTGAATCAAATGACTGATGATGAACTTTATCCGAAGGCAATTTTAACACGTCAGTCTACAGGAAGTTGGCAAACGTACGATAAATTGGAGACAGACAAAATAATACTATATTTTACCTTCGTGACAAAGAAAGCTGAATTTAACCTGTCACTGCAGTTCACAATGTTAAAGAATATCCTTACGTAACAGATGACTAATGGACATGTAGAGAATGTTTTAAGCATATTGTCTCTCTTTTTAAGAAACGTAAATCGCTTATTAATTGTAATCGATTAATTACTTATTAATAATCATTTAACCAACCGAAGCACTTGGTCATAAATTTATAATTCTACTATGTATTTTCTGGTCTACGAGCCTTATATCCATTCTGCTACTCTCAGTATCTTTGACTTAGTATTCCAAAAATTTACATGAAGGCATAAACTATTATATTTACAAAATGCCCTGTAGAGACACAGTATTAAAACACCATTCTTGTATTTTCTGATAGAGCTTGTTTCTTCCCGTAAGAAAACATCCATTTTAAACGTTAAAACTACAGAGTGAGTCCAAAGTTCCAGTGCATCTTGAAGAAAAAGTACTGGAAGCCATTCAAATATGAGTGTAGAGACACGCGCGCACACACATGCAAGTCACGTGCGCAACATAGAGCATGTGTGCACAGAGACTTTACAAAACCCTTACACTTCTAACACTTGTTCTTACAGATACACTTGTACTTTTGGGGGGAAAATTGAGTAGAGGAACAGGTGACACGTGTTACGCTTTTCCGAGTGTAGATTTACGCAGAAGAGACTGAATAACCCATTCTTTCTGAATACTGGTTAATCGTATAAGAGGACGGCTCGGAAAGTCTCTGCACTGGCTTCTAACCACACGCAAATTACGATAAAAACGTATTCTTATTAACTGTCAAACATTTAAATCGAGAAAACATAAAGAACAGATGATATGTATTCTTAATTCGCATTTAAGTGTGCTTACGTGCGAGAAATTCTACACTTCACGCATGCTCTGTGTTGTTACAGTCATCCATTCAACTACAAAAGTAACGAAGGCCTACTAGATCAATTTAAGTATAAAATTCTTCATAAAGTAGAAACGTGTGTTTTTGATAGCTGTGAAATTATACAAAGTTTCTGAGCGCAAGGCCTGTCTTCCTGTCAAGTTCCAACGGCTGCCATGATCCGTTTTGTGAACGTCAGGGATTTTAAACTTATGGCTTTAGACTGAGGTCAAGATCTTTCAAGTGAGCTTCAGAATATTCGACACTTTGATTAAGGAGTTAGTAGACGGGGGATATGGTAAAGCAGACAAAAATCCTAATACTGTTGCTGTGAAGAGCTTGCTGCCTTGCTGTCTGTGGATGACAAATCGTCTCTAGTTCACAACTAGACGTCTGAAAAGTTTAAAAAGCACTTAGGAGCCAAGTATCTTTCTTAAAGCGAAATTAATAACTTTTATACGTCAGGTTTAATAATCTTACATTTTGCTTAAAAACCGGCAGGTGTATAACCTTTGCTTACTTTGTGTCAACGTGGTGGTTCAACCAAAATTACATCGTGGACCACCAGAGGCATTAGTGCATCACCAATTCTCTGGTTGTCTTCCTTTCTTTGAATATGAAATGAGGTAGCAGAATTCGGTAAAATTTACGCAGTCATATTCCGTAGCCTCAGTTCAGGTTTCATCATGAAATTGTGTTGTAATTAACAATTTCCTTCCGTAAATAATAACAATAGTGCATACAGTGTATAAATTTCTTTTTGCGAACATGCCTGCCTGCATTCTAGACTGTACGGCTTTGTAGCAACTTCTGCAATGTTACTATACTTTCACAAGACTACACGGCGCTACAGCCCAGTAGTAGACAGTACTTACCTCCGTGAGAACACCGCATCCTCCGGATGTCGTTTGAAAAACACATTTAATATCTTATTTTCAGTATTTTCAATAATACTTCCTAATTCACAATTTGAAGCTACAAGTCCAGAGATTGTTTCAGAATGTGAGGAGTACTTACGCGAAGTCCCTGTTGGCGTAGCAGTTGCCCAGGAAGGAGCAGAGGATGGCGTTGCAAGAATTAGGACGCACAGGGTTGTCCCTGCCGCTGATCTCGTACGTTATGTTGAAGCCATACACATCCAGCAGATTATCCATTACTCGCAGGTGGTTTCCCTCTAGACGGTCCAGTGTGAAGTCTATGACGAGATAGGGGCTGCGCGTCCACAGCCAGTGTACCAGAGTTACATTCTGTTCTGTCACAGTGTGTACAAGTTGCTTTCCCATTGGAGTAGCTCCTTTTTCAAAAAATGCAAATTCTGTGAACGTTAAGCCTGTTGTTACATAAAGCTGTGTTAGATAAATGACGATGGAGTAGTTATTTGGAGGCACACGATCAGACGCGTCTATAACCCACTGGCATCTGATTGGGACTGGAAATGGACCAGGAAACCCGGGCGTTTGTATCACTCCTTTGTCACTGCTGATGTCACCGCCACACTTCGCTGAGTTGTGTTTCGGCTGATGCTGGCGAGACATAACCACTATAACATCGGAACAACAGCTAACGAACAGGTACACGCGTACCAACATCCGCCACATACTAGCGTCACTACCCCCAGTACACCGGTACTTTCTCAAAAATACCTTCTTCACCGAAGATTATCACACCAAGACAATTGTATACCATTAACAACACTAACAACTGAATATCGCTAATGATGTTAGACCGAGACACTTTCCGTTTCATCGACCTCATTTTGTAGTAACACGGATTCGATGTTTTGCAAATAATGTTGTAGAACCGTTCTGAAACACTTTTTAACTCCTGCTTTTGACCAACGCGTCACAAAACTATTAGGCACAAATGTTCAATCATTAAGTCATTATTTTAACAGAATCGTACATTCCACCAGAATCATGAAGAGTTGCAGTAAAACGCCAAAAAGATCTTTGTCTTGTCTTTAAACTGCACATAAATCATTTAATGATACGCATATATTTATAGGCTCCTTCCTCTTCACTGCATCGTCTGTGAATGCCATCGGTGAGCAGAGTGTGTGCCAACCGTCTTCAAGCATACCTGCAAAAGGCATAAAACAGACAGTTTAGCTTAGAGGTACTTGTTAATCAATATAAGAAAGTCAAGCTTGTATAACAAGTTCGCACTTCTGAAGTTACCAGATTAAAATAGCGCACTTTTAGAATTCTTTAACCGCCAGACACATGCGTCTGCGTAACTACAAAAATTTCAGTGCAATTCTTTATTTTTAGTGTGCTGCATCAACAGCTAGATGGCCAGTTACAGATACAGCGCAAGAGAAGAACAGAAATAACAGATATATCAAAATAACAACAAACAGAATATCAAGAAATAGCATGAGTGTAGAGAAAGATATTGCACAAAAGCAACTTGCTGCTGAATATATTTGTAATAATAATTCAATTGCATCAAGTCAGCAAGTTACAAGAAACAAAACTTGCAAAACAAATACAGACAAACAAGGTACTACTAAATCAGGGAAACGGCATAGATTTTAAAGCCTCAGACTCCGATATTTCATGTTTGTATTTGGTAATATATCGTACACTGTGAAGTGTGAATATTACAGAGGAACGAATAAATATATTCATAAAATTTAAAATTCTAAACAAAGCTTTGTATAACTTAAACACAAAATTTCTTCTGGTGAAATTTTGCGGGTGGCATTATATGTCCCATCCTAAAGTTCATTCACAAGCAAGTATTCGTAACCATAATTTTTGAGACGAAGGCGTCTTTATTCTGTGTTTCATTTTAATTCTAGGCCAAAAAGTTCTTTGCCAAACTAGTAACAAAATATTACGTGTAACAATAATAAATAATGACATGAATAAGATTACTTCAACCCCACTTTACATATTCTAGCCGATTAACACAGAAAATAATTATGCAGTATGGAGAGGATCGGGAGTTGTTTCATTTAGAGCAAAGATTGTTGCGAGTGAAGCGCCATGCATCAAATGCTTTAGCGCCTATAAACTTTCAGTGTTGCGGAAATTAATTTCGTTACAGAAAATAGTGTTGTGCTGAAATTAAATATGTGCATCAACTACTTTCTAAACAGTGTTAATTACTGAAGTGTTTGTAGCGTATCGTCGAAAGTAACTTATTTGCTGTGCCTAGAAACAAGAACGATAAATCACTTTATACAGGTGACTTAGCGCTGCATACACAGCCAATAAATAGCCTTAACACCGTGAGGCGAGCCCAACCATTGAGCTATACAGAAGAGCATCAGGTGAACTTCAATGCAACATCTCCTTGGAGTAGAATCGTTATCGAGATATTTCTCGATCGTTATTAACCATAACGTTCAGTCCCGTGTTCACAAGAGCCAGCCACTGGACCCTAACTTGAGCCAGATAAATCCAATCAGCTCCCTCCTGCCCTATGTGTTTTAAATCCATTCTAATGTTATATTACAATCTGTGCCTACATAATTCAGTCTCTCACTTCCCTTAAGACTTTGCGGTAAGCAGTTTGTGTGCATTATCACCTCTCATGCGTGCGAAATTTCGATCCATCCATCCACAATAACGCCCACTCATTTCTATTTCAATTGCAATAGTAAGGCGATAATGAGTCCAAAATGTATAAAACGCGTTTCCGACTGGATTCCAGACTTTATATAAATTTCTGGGTCTACATATACGAATGGCAGAAAAACCAAACCAAAAGGAACCGCTATCCTCTCATTACAAGCTCCTCGCTCCTCAGCTGTTATCTATTTCGACTCTCATCAGACGCTTTACAACACAAGCATTGAACCTGGAGCCATTAAGCATCCAAAAATTCAGAAAATAAAGAATGGAATAAGACTTATTTGAGACAGTCTAATCGCGCCGCTATATATTATTTCTTGTTATACATGTTACTCATCTTACCAATCTTACAATTTTTCGTGGAGAGTACAAATTATACATTTATTCTATATTTTTAAAATCGTGGATCCTTCATTAATCCAAACTGGTTAATTCAGAAACGTAGGGTGTAACTGGAGAAACAGAAATTGCTAACCACAAATGCAACCGACTACGTCACACGGTATAAATTTGACCATAATTTTGTCAGCAGAACACCACAAAAAGCCTTTGTATTTCTGTACTGTCACAGAAGACCAGAAGTCGGCGTTTGAACACGTTAGTTGGAAACAGTTGTACTGCCGAGAAACGAAGTGTATTTCCACGTAAGGAGCCTGAACTCTAATTAGTGTACAAAATTAAATTTGTAATTTATAATGCAAACGAGAAAGGGCGTGAAATAGAATGAATAACCATCACATAAAGCATAAATATCCCACGTCAATGGACTGTAAAATGTCTATACATCTTTTTGGTTACAGCTATTTAAATCAGAATATTCTATTCGAATTTTAAAAATATGCAACAGCTTGCTAATTATTAGTAGTGGTCAGATAACGCAGGTGCTAACATCCACGGAGCTGAGTAATGGTAAAATACAGTACTCTAAATGTTGTGTGCGTGTGTGTATGTATGTATAATAGCAAATCAATCTATTAAAGGTGAAATCACTGAAAATATTTATTGAAGTCACGTTATAAAGTGATTCGAATACTATGCAATGCTTTTTTAAGTATGAATTCCCAAAGCTTTTAACAGCAAATCAAACTATAGGCTATATGTATTTACAAGTAAAACGTGGAGATAATCACAGTGAACCATATTAGCCAATAACATTAAAATCCTGCATGCTAATACAAACGAATGTTTCAAATATTTTATAATTAAACCTATTATAATTGGCACTCTGCCTGATGAAAAATATCAACTGCTGTCAGTATTAAAGGGTATAATATATAGAAGTTAAATAACCTCACTGTGAAAACTATCTGACCCTCCAAACATTAATGACGCATTCGAACGAGCGTCGAATGAAAATAGAACATCAAGAAGGCGTACTGAAGGAAGATGTTATTCCGAAACTCACCTGGAGGAAACAACGAAGAAACACAATTTTCAGCCAGGATATGTGAAGAGACAGTTCTGCCTACTATAATAAACAGCATGTGACAGTGCAGAATACGTAATGGCACAGGCGTAGGTAAACTGCTGTCATTCACTCAAGAGTGACAAGAACTTTCAAGAAAATAAACAGATGTATCATGTCACAGATTTGGATGTGCTTCAGATTAATATTTTATCTGCTACGAACAACGAGAATGGTTACAGAATGCGGATAATATGTGACTGTCGAAAATCGCACCTAAGATGCAAAGGTGGCATAATCATTATCCTTTTAATTTTTGGGCCGGTATGAATGGATAAATATTCTAAAATTTTCCCTATAGGTCTTTATACGCCGGATAATTGAAAGGTATTTAAATACGACGTAGGAACCAATCTCTCCTTAAAAAGTAAATAAAATATTTAGAATCCCTGTTATAAATACGAAGAAATTGTACTTGGGTTTAGTGTGGGTACAGGATTTTATGATCACACTTATTACACTACCAGTCTTGCTGCCACACCACCCTTCTTTTTTGCATACGCTCAAGTTATAGATGACACTTAAATACAGACTAAATATTTAATGTACATTAACTCGGCTTACAATGCTTTACATATTCCGATTCGAATATCAAGTAAATAAATGTTAAATAAACGTTCTTCGTTTCGGGATCAATCCCAGAAATTCATTTCACGTTATAATTTACTCTAGTAGAACACAACGCTAAGCGCACTTGCATTTATACATAACGACCCATAAAGCTGTATACATATAATAACACGGAATATTAACCTTGTTATTTATCCCCGAGTGTTGTATTTCGGACGACACGGAAGGGCCATTTTGAACACCTACACTAGATCCGCCAATTCACAAACTGCCAATTGGATTATTTTATTAAAATGTATTTATTTTATTCAATCAACGTGTGTGTAAATCTTTTTGGAAAATACTGCATATGTGAATAAGAAGATCTATTCACAGAATCTAAAAGGTTATAAATATTTAGGTGCGTAAATATAATCCATCATTCGAATTCCAACGATATTAATAAGTAACATCATACGGAATTCGAAGATAACCTGCGATTTGCTGACAAAACTCAATTCCGACAGCCAGTACACATTTTGTAGAACATTTTGTTCCGTTCCCTAACATTTATGGCGGACATGAATGCTATATTTAGTTCCAAAGCACGGCATTTCGCGCGGCGCACTTGCATTACGTAACTTTCAACTTGCATAAAGAAAGCTCTGTCGTAGATTTGTTGTTTTATGTGCCATCACGCCGCCCGCGTGTGACGTAGAATGCCCCAGCACTAGAAAAAAATGCACCACAGATGTCAGCTCTTCATTTGAACTCCAAGCATTTCAGAATAGAGTCGCGAACTTGTAGCGGTCGTAACACATTCCGGCAAACTTGTGGCGGATCCAATGGCAAAAGAGAGAAATTGACAGATTAGCAATAAGCCTGCCAAACACGTGACTGCCGGCCATTGCTGTTTCAAGGCGGAAAGAGCAGAGTGCCGATTGCAGGGTTAATTAAATCGAGACGGTAGCATATTCGCCTGGAAGATAGGAACACAAATTGTGTCCGCGCTCCCCACCCTCCAAAGCCTATCCTGTGAGAACATACTCAGCATCGTATTTCTATTGTGTAATGTATCTGACATTAATTGGTTTCAGAGGTTGGTGTTACATGCTGCCTGCTACCAATCCATTGTACAGACAGCGAATAAGAGGAGAAGGGTTGTTTAGCTACAAAATGTCAGCATGAAGCAAACTAATATGCGCGAACTTCGCAGATCTGTACAAAATGCTCGTTCCTATTCTTCTAATCATCATAAAAGACAGGCGTGTCAGGTAATAGCCGACATTTTACACAAGATCTTCTAAAATTTTCAGCCAAGCTGCTGTTCAGTAATAAACTAATGGTTTAAATTAGACTAATTCCGTGGACCACTTGTATTGGGTAATGGGGCCGATGCTTTTTACCCGAACGAAAATATCACTTTGTTTCGTTACTTAAATTAAAAAACAGGCTGTAATGCGGAGTATAGAGACTTAAATTATTATGAATGTTAACGTCTTAATACATCAGCTGTAACACCCAATTACTCGTTCGGTTCAATTTTTTATGGGGATGACCCGGTATACGATTCGTAAAGCCACCACTAGTAGTGACATGATTCTTATTAATTGTTCAATATATTAAATTCGCAAATGAGAATAATAGTGAAATCACTGCGCCATAGACGATCTAACGCCAATGCACACTCCCTTTGCAGCTACTGGTTGTCTGGTAGCCAACATTATCGCACAAATTTAATGTACGAAATATTTTGCTGGGCGTGTGAATGCGTCGCGTTGTTTTCATTGTGAGTCTGACCACATTAAAATAGAACCGCGTCCATCCAGTAACTGCATCCCCCCCCCCATTTACATAATGTACTCGCAATACAAACGCGTGCACGCACGCAGAAATGTAGCCAGGAATTCACACATGCACAAGCACACATAAAAACAAATTAAAATGCGACGATCACTAAAGCTGATTCAGAGTGATTTGATAAGTGGCACTAAGAATTAGCATTTCAATCTGTGTTGTCATTGATTATATAAACGTTGTTTAAAGATGCTTTTTAAACTTCAGAGTTCTTACACAGTCGAAAAGGGAATAAAGATAACCAGAAATAATGAATAGGTACAGATTTCAAAGAAGATGTTAGTGACATCTTATTTTCCTAGACAGGATGAGGAAAATCACGAAAAGTCTTAGTCAAAACAGCCAATAACAGACCACTGTTCACAACCGTATTATAAAGAATACAAGTCTGGGGCGATAACGGCAAGTCAAGTAGGTCTTTCTTTGTTATTGTCCAGTGTCTTAACAGGTACTTACTTTGTTTTTAAATAGTACCAAATCCCATTTCAACATTACACTAATCACCTCTCTTTCATTCTACTAACCAACTTAAATGTGTCGACTGGTTGTTGAGAATCTGACAGTTGTACAGCTTTCTCAAAAATGCCGAATTTTATAGGGCCCGGAGGTTTACAACCATTTCGCAAGTTCCATATCCGAAATTCGTCAACAAATTTACATGAAACCTGGTATTATGAAAAATATTACTATTATTGTTGTTCAAAGACACACTTAGCAAACATTTGGGACTATGTTTGTTATAATTTATTTTTATGTTCGCTGTATTCATTATTTTTTATTTGTTCTGTGCTTGTAACTACCATTTGGCCTATAATGCAGCCCACTAAAATAAAGAACTGAAATTAATTTAAATTATTAGTAGTAGTAACAATTTTTTAGAGGATCGCTGGATGCTCTATTCCTTCCCAAAACCCAACCACGTATATGATACCGCATTCACAACACAAAAGCCTTCTGAATCGGAGCAAGTATCCATAACAGCACTGTTGCTAAGCGACACATCTGCCATGTGTTTTACGTTGTCTCCTTAAAGTGTAGGAGACTGCACATCAGAAGCGGAGCGTTTATATTAACCGTGTTAACCCAGCTAACACTTTCTAAAACGAAAAACAAAATGCATTTTCTTACTTTCGTGGTTCAGTGGTACTCTGTGCAACTATATAACACAGCAGAATCGAACAGAAGAAATACGTCGCCAGCCAGCAGCCAGTACGGTATTGTTTGCGTTACGTTAGCGGTGCGTGTAAGCCTCGTTTACATGGCTAACACCTGGTTGGCTGGCTGGAACTGGCTAACGATTCGTTTTATCTAATAGGCTCTGTTCTGTTCCAGTGTATGGAGTGTCAAAGAAAAACGAAAATAAACTCTCTTTTTTTCGTTTCAAATTGTTAGCCAGAGTAGTATGCCTGACATGGTTAACATGAACACTCCGTCCCTTCGCCTCAATGCATAATCAACAAATACCGTCTTATCTGACTCCAACTGACTCCCCAAATGTTAATATTCCAGATCATGGACGACTAAAACCTTCGAAGACTTTTCGACTAGGAACTGATATGTTTTGTCATATACATTTCTATCTTTCCCAAAAGCAGAGAGAGAGAAGATTAATGAACAATCACAGCCATACTGCCTCACAAAGGGAGATTTTAAGAGCACAAAGAACATCACTTCGTGTCCTACTGCGAATACATCAACTCGTCTTTTACCGGAATTTTAAATAAAAGGCAGAAGACATGAGCACGGTTACTATATAAAGTGTCAACAGCGAATTCAGACCAAAAACTCCACGAAGACCGCACAGCGTCGCAAACATTTCGTCAAGAACTTCTATCCAATCCCATTCGACCTCGTTTGAACACATTTTCTTGTGTATTGTCGAACGAAATAGAAAGTGATTCTGATAAGAAATGAAACCACCGAACAGAATAAAACGCAGGAACAAGCTCCTACAGTGCAAAGAATAGCGGGACAAAATGGAGAGAAGGCAGCTTGTTTATTGCTTGTAAACGCTTCCCTCGAATCACCAAACAACAACACTGCTTCCTTTCCAATATATTTCCTTACATAGGACACGCTTACAGTGCTTTCAAACACTTAACGAAGCACCTAAATACATATATCATTGTCTATTCAGACCTACACTGTACGTAAACATGAGATTTGCGTACATTCAGTATTTGTACAACCAATCGGTAGAACTGTAAAATGTATGTGCGTTTAAAATATATCCCATGTAATTTCCACATATTTACACAACAAAATTAATTTATTTCACTTGTAATTACACCAAGTATGTAAAGAACGCTGAAATAGGATTAACACCTCTTACACAATGGTAACACGTACAAAAGCATACAAAACTTCAACAAAGAAGTCCAACACCCTTAACAAAGAAACCTCAAGAGAAATACCATGTTATGCCCTACACATACTTGAGGTTAACATTACACTCGTTATTAAACAAGTTTCACAGAAAATTACTAAGTTAAATCAACAGCGGTGTAATGTCTACTGATACATTTTCAGACAGTGAAACGCAAGAAAGTTATTGACCAATACAAACAGAGGAGTGGTTGCTTTGTGTTTTTATTTTCCTACATTTACACATCGCTATAAATGGTTCACCATGAAAGTAAAACGTGGATTTGACGGTCTCTTTCTTCGCATGGCATCACCGTTTTGTAAAACATTGTCCCTCGCCTGCCTCTAATATAACGTGACTGGGCACCGGTAATTGTTGGATTTATGGTGAGTACTATGCGTCTCGTAAGATTTGAGGTATTAACGGCGGTAGCGATAATGAAGATGTCCATCTTCAGGGCTGAAAATGGTGACAGTACGCTTCCCCAAAACGTTGGCATCTGCCGGCCAGTCCACACGGTGCCAGAACCAAAAAGAACATAATCATTATCATCATCATTTTGAGTATCATACTCAGCGCACACCCCCATATCACTCAGCTCATGTTGCAACGCAGCTGCCATGTCGTCAATGGGAACATCTTTATTGGGTCTTGGGTTTCCATCTAAAATTACGCTGATAAGCTCAAATGGCAATACTATAAAACCGAACCACACCATATCGAGCAAATATGTGGAAATCGTCTGGAAAATGACAGGCAATCGAAAATGTTAGTATAAGCCTATTCGCCGCAGGTTTCTGTCTGTTATCTCGAAAGTAACTATCAAAAATCGATAATCTACGTGTTCAGTAAAGTACCTCTTCATACTATGTACCAGACCATCCATCTCTCTAACCTGACACATGTGCACATGCAACCTCTCTTGCCTATATCCATCCGTCTGTCTCTTTCTGTATTCATCTGTGTGTCTAGTTTACTTTAGTTCTTCCTACAATTCTCTATGCGTGTTTAGCTGTTTATTTTTCTGTTTATTTACTCCTTACATGACTATTACTAAACTTCCCCTTTCAGCTATTTGTTTAGGCCAACCTACATACGGCAAGTTTTGTATTTCGTCCTAGCTAAATTAAACATTGTATAGTTTGAACTTAGGCAGTTCAGTTGACAAGGTAAATCACATTACACTGCCACCATCACAAGTAATGAAAGGCGCCTGTCTGGCGAAAGAAAAGGGGGTATGAGGGTTCAGAAGAAGGGATGCTCTTCAGTAATTAAAGCCAAACGAATTACTACAATGTGTAAATTTCAATTATTGTTTCTTGTGAAAGTGACAAATTGCTTGTATAACAAGGCAGAATACAACGTGTTTTCTATAAACTTCACATTCACCTCACCCATGAAACACCTGTGTGACATTTTATCTGGCATCAATTAAATTTAACCTCTCGTTACAACAGAATCAAAAATTAATCTTTGGTGAACACGTTTTCCGTAGACACAGAGGTAATTAACGTATTTATATTCGATCATATCTACAAAACCCGATCGACATAACTATACTGGTAACAAAATTCAATACATTCATCCCATAAAGAAGAAAATCATCGCTCATGTCACCGACTTTAAACAGTCAACCGACCATTTAATGCAGTAGAAGGATCTACTTCTCCCACATGCTTAACAGTGATGACAGCAGCTTAAATGAATCGACACACGTAATTGAAAACTTAACACGCTTTATGGAGAGGATGATGCAAATACCCTGAAGTCACCATCGTCGTCAAATTCATGATGTAAATTTTAAGCTGCGCTCAGATGATTTCCACCCTCCCTAGCATTTCTATTCCCTTGGGCACATGGTACTACGGCATTTGTTTCGGAACTCGATAGTAACACATTCTCTGTTACAAATCAAAAGTTTTCCGAGTAATTTGTTAAAGTCATGTTCATTTCTTTCACCACCTCACAAAAGCATAATTCAAGCGTACGTCAGAATTCTCGAGAAAAATGTTCTTGATATGATAGCGGAAAGAAAAATATGTTACGTATCTTTCTAATTATATACAAATTATTTTCTCCCTTCACACCTCTTAGACTTCAAGGTAAACTGGCAACGACGTTCCTGGTAACGCAGCAAAGTGAGGCCTGAGACAAACGGTGAGAATGGGCTAGGTGCTGAGGAGACGCACTACGGAAAGCCCTTCGAACAACGTTTGTAATCATGTATTGTTGAGAAACCTTTCATTACAGCACCGCCACTTTTAAACAATAAATTCACGGTTAGCGTTGCACCTCCTAAACCAGGCTTCGTCGGTGTACATCAAGCATGTAAAACTCGCGGCCCACAACGAATATTTTTGCGGCCCAGCCAATATAACGATATGTAAGAAACGTTTTAATAAAAATTTCGTAACTTAATTTGAAGGCAAAATTCAGTGAAGTTGGCGTGCCTGGATTTTACAAATATTTACCTGCCAGGTTTGAAAGTACTCGAAAATTCGCATATGAAATTATTTCCATCTTTGGAAGTACTTACCGGTGTGAGCAGTTATTTACAATTATGAAAGAAAATAAGTCTCCTGTCAGATCCAGAATTACTGACATTCACCTTGGGTCAGTTTTGAAAGTAATCACTGCGAACAAGATTTCCCCCGAAGTAGGAAAGACAGTAGCAGAGAAGAGATGCCAAGTGTCAGGAAGAAAACATTTAATTTTTATCGTTGTTCTTGTTCTTATTTTATACTATACTTTTCGAAATAAACCTAAGTTTCTATGAAAATTGATTTTTTTTTTTGCGGCCCACATAAACTTAAACCTTGTTTATTTGGCCCGTGTTAGCCTTTGAGTTTGACATGCTTGGTGTACATCATTCGATCATATAATGGTCATGTTCATGCGCATTTCGATTCACATTACTCACTGAACTGGTATGGAAATATATTTTAATACTATTTATTTTGGTAAAAACATTAAATGATGGATGAAATCATTAAGTAAAACTGATGTGTAGTTAATAATGTTTAGCGTTTTTGTCCCGTGTGTCTCAAAACAACACGAATATAAAAATGAGTTTTCTTCAGACTATCGCAAAGTATTCGAAACATTAGTATACAGTTACTCGGTTTATGACAGTCTATTATGTATAGATATGATTTCACCTAGCTGTACTACAATACTAACACTCTTATGCATGTAGCCTTCTTCAAATTCTATCTGAGATTTTTAAATACCAGGCTCAGTTCGTACACGATCATACTGAAATGAGCTATTTAAAGTTATACTGCACCAGCTTAAGTAAAGTTAACTGCCTGCTTGCAGAAATCGTAGGTTAGGCCTTATAATACCAAGGCCGCCATTTGACAGCGTTATGGGTCAGTTCCGTCAAATCCCCACAACGATAATTAACATAAATCTTAATTTTATTCCGCCGTAACTCTGTCGGACTTCCAAGTACCCACTTGAGGTTCCTCAATCACAATTCTGCACTTAATTCTTGTCTCCACAGTTCGAACCACGTCTCCCGCAGAACTTTACATCCTGAATCTCAATTCATTGATGTAATGAATGATCCGCTCGTCCGTATGCAATTTCCTACATTTCAAACATCAGGTTACATTAATTTATTTTAAAAAGGTTGTAAACACACAGATGAAACTCTTCACAAAACCAAATATTTGGCGTTTTTAAAATAATTCTACAGCTATCAACCGCACGTAGAAACAGTAATGTGGAACTTCAGCTGCTCCTTTTCCTGCAGAACAGTGCATAATGAACGTAACTATATAATTCAAAGTTAACAGTTATTAAAGTACTTTGAAAGTAACTGCCTGTTAAACGAGTTATTGTACGTACATCACCATCAGTCTAGAACTTTGCCAATAACACATCCTTAATGTAAATGGGCGAAGGGAAATTTCCCCATTATTCCACAGAGAACTCGATACGGCGAAACACAAGACAGTAACCTCAGGTCTATAGAAAGGCGTATTACTTTCTCGCTGACAGAAAAGGAAAGTTCACTGTACACGGCCAGAAACAGTGAAACTGAGTTGGATACATTACAAAAATTTGTCTTAACGATTTTTATAGTCTGCCATAAAAACTAAGTGAACAAAATTCCACATGACATCAAAACAAGGGAAAAAACAACCTGGGGCTCACTATTCAGTTGATATGTTCATCCACGCAAATATTATGTCATAAAGTCTGAAACAGTTAAAATCTAGAGCAAAGTATAGACATTTCTACGAGAGTGGAAAGAAAATAGTTTTTTTTTCACATTTTCGTTACTACAAGCCCAAGAATAAAAGACCTATCATAAACGTTAAGATGTAAAAACAGAACTGTAAGGCAGAAAATAAGACGAGTAAAATGAAGTTATTTAAGTGCATAAATAATGGCGAAGCCGTAAGATGAAGAACATAAAAGCCAAGAAAGATGGAAGAGATAAATAACACTGCATCAGTAGTGATATACACGAAAGGATCGGGAAGACAAATATAGGAAATTACGTTCTACGAAAATATTCCCGTAACGGGACATAAAACTTTGTTAAAACTGTAATTAAGAAACTTATTACAAATGTAAACACAAATGCAAGTGCCCCCTGACTGTGCACTATGGTGGTCGCAAATCAGAACAATCTTTAACATCCTTCTTCGGCAAACAATGTTACAAACTTGCATATTCATGTGCCAACAGCGTGGTAAACCCAGGAAAAATCACTTGCCATGGTAATTCACAACCGGACAAAACTGTAGTGCTACTGTTGCGGCATCCTGTACATAACACAAGAAAACAATGGAAGCAGAAATTCTATTACAAGTCATTAAGTAACTGTGCTTACATAGAAAACTCTAAAAGAATGCCTTATATCATCAGTGAAATATATGACAAATCATAACACAATAAATTACTATTTCCTTTCAAAATATTCAAGTACTTTGAACGATGGTAACGAATCAAAATATCCGTAACGAAAAAAGAGCAAATTAAATGAAAAATAATTAACACAATTAAATATCAGTTCAAAAGTTTCATGTTCCGAGTTGTGTCTAGGGTTCGTGTGTGTGAAACTCAATCCCTCACTTTAAATTCCGAACATAAGCTGACGGTGTTTGAGCACAGCGTAGGCCTACTCAGAAGAATGCTGGACCTGAACAAGAGGACGGACACCACTTAAAAATATGTAACATTATAATGTGTACTTCTTGCGATACTGACAGCACTATTAACTCAAGAAGACTGAGATGGGAGGAACATGTAGTAATGACGAGGAAAATAAATTTATACACAAATTTGGCGAGATATCTGGTTCCTAAGGCTGTTGCGAAAGTAATCTGTTAGAACAGACGTTTCAGACGTTTGTACTGCCTTCATCATCAGGGTGATAAGTACTCATGATGGAAAACAGTACACACCTCTGAAACACCGGTAAAGTTCTAACACACTACACGGCGTCGAAATCTCAGAAGACAGAAATCTTTTCAAAACAGATTTGGTCGGGAAACCTCAAGCGAAGAGATCACTTGGGATATACAGGCTCAGATGGGAAGATAATGTTTAAACCGGTATTAGAGAAACGCCACGCGGAGTGAGGACTTACCTAAACAGCTCAGAAAGGTAGCAAGGACAAGATTTCGAGAACATAGCACTGAACCTTCAAGTTTCCTTGATTAGCTGAGCAACTGACGGCTTTTCAGCGAAAGCCCTGCACGACGAAGTTCGTTACTGCACTCGAAATTAAGAAACATTGTGAGCAAAGTTAATGAGAACTCAAAGCCGACCACACAGAAATTTCATCTTCCAAATACAGCGTCTCGCCTAACATTTGCCGAAACGCTTTGGATTAGACACCACCACGTATGTTGAGAATATGCCCCTTCAGCTCCTTTTAATGTACTGTAGTTAACTTTATTTAAGCATACACAGAGATATTCAGAAATAATAGGTGATTACATTTAATTAAATTTGAGATAGAGAAGTTGCAATAAGAATCAGATTGACAAATATATAAAAATGCATAAAGGTTTGTGTACAGCTGTTCAGTGTGTGGGACACCCACAGTTATGCAGACGATATTGAAAATGACAAAGATTCAGCCGATTGGTTAGCTCTGCTGCTTCGTATTCGGGAGACCCAGTGTTCAAACCTCGGCACGAGTTCGGTTCCTTGACAGACATTTTTCACGTTTCTCTGAGTCAGGGCAAGCAAATGCTGGAATATAACTAAAAAGGCCTTGCCCGTCGCATCATTGCAATACAGGATCCATAAACTGTTGGTTCTCCTCAGCAATCATGTACTGAAATGCCACAGCCTATCCAACTGACATCGGAGCTCATGGTATTCCACTCTGGCGAAGATCAATGGCGACAAGAAAGTAATAAGACGGTAGTGAGTCATCTAATTAAATCCTTAATGAACAGAAACTGAAAACAATATCACCCAGGGTTTGTATTACATTCAATTCGAGAAATGTGTTTTGTAACACAAGTACCAGTTGAATGCAGAGTATAAGGATCTTTGTCCCTTCCACAATGAGTCCGGTGGTTTAATCAAGTGACTTCATCTTCCTCACTGCAGTGATTTTCAACGGTTCTCATACTGATCCAAAGACCAACATCGTACGTGTAACACATTCCCAAATAATGTCATTCCAACATAAAGGCTGCCGTAATAGAATATCTTGAAAGGATGTTTTCATTATATATTAAGGTGGATAAGAAACTGTAATTGCTGAGGACAACATATAGTGGTTATATCGTACTTAAATAAAAGTGGCACAGAGTCTTTCTAGAGTCGTATGCGCTTCGTAATTCCAATAATAAACGCATGAATAAAGCAAACATTTGTCGTGCTATGCCACTGCACGTTATGTTCAATTGAATGCATTTGTACTTCAAGCCTACACCGCACACTACGTATTCAGGTACTAACTATTCGGGTGGTCATTTAAAGCCATTAAATCTACTGAAGAATTTATTTAGCTTCGGTATAGGTGAAAAAATGGCTTAGGTTGTGATATTTAAAGGACAAAGAAGGAACAGGAAGTGGCCATATCAAAACAACGAAGAATTTCCCCGACAGATGACGGGAACAACAAAGAATCGAACTGAGAATACCCAGTACTGCTGCGCAGGTTTCAACATGGCACTCCTGCATAATTTTAACAAGTGAAAGCGTTTCCGTTCCATTGTTTTTGTGTTTCTATATGCAGTACATGACAGAGCACTACAGTTGGAATGGAGTCCAGCCAGCCGTCGGAGTTGCAGCAGGTAGTAAAATGTGTTTTTTGAGATCTAAAGAACAAAGAGGAATGAGAAATCATGTGACACCCAAAACAGTGCTTCCCAAGCATTTTATTCCACCGCGCACCATAGTTCCAGAATGTCGCATACTGCTGTACTTTTTACACGATTAAACATATATAATTCTTGAATTATGTGTTATTGAAATAAATTAAATGGCATAAATTCTAGAACTGCGAGTAATAAAACTGACCACAAATCCAGTATATGGACCTCAAAACTAACCATACAGTAACATGCATGTAAAAATATTGCATTACGTATGATTATATAGTATATGTACAATAACGCAAGCTTTGTAC
This sequence comes from Zootermopsis nevadensis, assembly GCF_977971745.1. Taxonomy (NCBI): domain Eukaryota; kingdom Metazoa; phylum Arthropoda; class Insecta; order Blattodea; family Termopsidae; genus Zootermopsis; species Zootermopsis nevadensis. Next base: position 1,939,396 of record NW_028259150.1, read on the forward strand.
ATATGCACATGTAACTTCAAATATATGTACTACATTAACAAGAGAAAACACAAAATCCACTTTCAGTACAAAGTAGCTTTGCAACTTTCACTGTTTACAACAGAACATTTTGTCAAAACTGTAATGGACGGATATGATGTTGAAGTTTAACACTGTAAGTTGTAGTGTCACATGCCTCCACCACTAGCGCTCCGGCAGTACAAAGTAAAACTGATGTGTTTGCTGGCCCTCAGCGAGTTCAGAGAACATTTTGCACACGCTACACCCAAGAACCTCCTAGCAGGCTGTCGCTTTACGTCTGGCATTGTCGTTTTGCTGAGACAGTGCACTGTGATAACACACGCACATATAGAAGCGGTGGACCAGATGTGAGGATAAAGAGAATCAGGTGAAAATGTGCTTCTCTCGACTTCCTTATGATATGCCTACATCATCGCGTCTTCATGCAATATACAAAAACTTTTGAAAGGTAAGCTCTCCGATCGATTGATTGGTAGAGGTTGACCAACTTCATGGCCTTCTCAGTCACCAAATCTACCGCCTATGGTCATTTTTCTACGTCGAAAGGCAAATTGTCCGAGCCACACGTACGAATAAATGCGAAACAAGCCCTACATGCTAAGTTGCGTATGGGAAAAGCCTGATTGTAGGTTGGATGTGAATTTCTCCACAGTTGGCAGCCACATTTAAATAATGTAACCACTAAAACTAAACAGGTCTATGCCTGGCTATGTCATGGTATGTGATTTGATGTACAGCATTACATTCAGTTTATATACGTCTTGAAAGTTATAAAGCTACTTTGTGATCGTCATGAATTGATTGAAAACCTTTTTATGTGAAGCCACACAGGCCCTTCACATATCATATACATGATAATTTTATTCTGTCTTCCTCATCAGTAAACTGAAATATTTATAAATAAAACTACATGAACGAAATGCCAATATCATGCGCGTCTGCTTCAAAGCTACATTCAGGACAAAGAAAAAGAAACTTATCATCTATAATAAATGGGCGGGGCATGTAGTGCGCATGGATGGGACGAGAGGTGTGCACCAGGTATTGGTTGGGAAGCCTGAGGGGAAGAGATCGCTGGGGAGACCTAGAAGTAGATGGGAGGATAATCTCGGGCAGGATCTATGGGAGATAGGAGTTGAAGTAGACTGGATTTTGTTAGCCCAGGACAGGGTCCTGTGGAGGGCTTTGGTTAATTCGGTGATGAATCTTCGGGTTCGGCCATCTAGTAACTTAGTTAGATCATCTATAATAAAACATCAAGCTTACATTTTGATCTCCTAATTGATTTCAAGTCGCTTTCTGAACTACAAAGGCTAATAGCAACAAATAAAAATATGATTTTAATGGTAAAATGAGAAGAATTTTGAAGGACTTGTTCGTGGCCTAGCTTGAAGCACTGCACTAGGAAAATTCTTAATATTTTACAGACTTTTATGCGAAAAATTATGCGCAACTCAACGACGGTAAATATTAACAACTAATACTAGCAATGTTATAAAGCACTTAATTCTTTCTTGTATAATCACTTTAAAACGTATAAAACTGCAACTGTAATACCACGCCATTACCACGTACACAGCTTTTGTTCTGCGGCACAAACATGAATATTCAACAAAATTTTATAAAATCGTTGTACAGCAGGCAACTGTTAGAAATAAAACACCTAAAACATTTCAGAAACAGAAATAATCCTCCTATTTATATCATACATAAAAGAACTACTCAAACTTTCTTATCACGCAAGGACAAATTTGCATTCGGTATTAATTTACACACCGCATTTATGGGGATGATGTATATTATAGGCGAAAAGTTGTAGAGTAATGTATAAGCACGACTCTGATTTAACCATTCGCTAATTCTGTATCACGCTGAAGCAATCATTCCCCACACTAAACATATTTTACATAAAATTCTTTTGTTGCTCATGATTTCCTCATTGTTTCAGCCAGTTTTCTAGGCGACCGTATTATAACAGAGCTTAAAGCGATCTATGTGTGTTGCAGTGCAGTTACTTTAACACCCAAAGCATAAAGTGAAAACTAAGTGGTCTCATGGCGGTAAAAGAAAAGGTGTCACATCCTCTCGACATTAAGTTAAGTCTGGTTAAGTAAGAAGAGCAGTTCTTTTTCCTTTCTTGAAAATGCGTTAATCACACCTCAGTGACAAATTTAAAGTGTGGACAATTAGCTGGCCTATAATAAACTTAAGTAAAGAGGGATGTACTTAAAACCTTACTTCGACATATTTAAGACATTTCCCTCAAAAATATCGAACTCTGTTTAGTGACAATGAACTTCACCAAATATCTATGGCGAGTAGTTTCTTTTTACTCCTGCTTCGTGTTACAGAGGTCTCGGGTTCAAAGCTCAGGAAAATACCGCGATAGTAGGTCTAATTAGATCACAAGTGCTTCCTTCCATACCCTTTCCAATTAATCATTTATAGTCAACCTATCATTCGAGGCAAGTCTGAACTACTGACAGCGTCGTTAAATAAACCTTAAGCAAATAAAAGGGAGTGTTTAAAATGAATGGGTAGTAAAATAAATCAATGCATTTCATATACATACTGTAGTATTAGAAATACATACAACTCAGTTCTGTATCAATTAATTGCTTATATGAGCACATATTGAACGAAACTGGAACATATATGGGTTACATAACTCATAATTAACTCCAGAGTGTAAACCATTAAGTCACTCTCTTCGACAATAAGCGTCTGTATAGACAAGCGCATACACTACAGTACACAAGCACATTCGTGTTGGAAACGAGAAAAAAGGATGTAACATTTCAAAACAAAATCCAACAAGAATAATTTGGTATTGCGGCACAAAAATGAATTCAGAATCAGGTCCATCCCCGTGTACAACACTCCCCCGACCCTCCTCGTGACACCCCAATCAAGGTCACCGCTGATCATGCCAGTTGCGCAAAAGCCGTGCACGTGCAAACATGACGTTCTCGGACATACTTCATATCGAAATTGTTTTCTCCTGTTCGTGAAGCGTTTGCTAATGCGTATCGTTACAAGGAAGTCTCAAACAATACAACAATACACCGACCGGTAATAAAATTTCAGGGCACAGGGAAGTGTCTGCGACAGAGAACGTAACACACCACGTGTGACACACCACTGTGGTATGTGTATTTAGAATTCCAGATTATTTGTGTTTTTGCAGTCAAGCCCAGTACATCACTGTCAAAAGTCACATTTTCGGCATCTATTGCATGCCATCATCAGGTTACGACATTACCGAATATGCTGATAGGCTATTTCTATAATATATATGGCCTAGGCCTTATCATTCTCTTGACCTTAAACTGCGATTAATAATAACGGTTAGGCGCACTTCAACTAGTTAAGACATTATTAATCCATTCTATAATGATAAAGGATTCGTTTTTATAGTTTTTCTTACAAGGATTCATGCTACGATGTTTAGGAGTTGTCCAGGTGCACATAAGATCATGTTGTATACGATGTTATTTCTGTGTCTTGGTCAACGCAAAGATCACTAGCTATGACTCACTAGTGTGTCGATAAAAAACAGAACCGTTTATATTAAAACAAAAAGTGATCGAATGCAAAAATAAAAGTAATCATGTCTGGTGTCGAAGAGTTCTGTCAGACAGGATGCTCCGAAAATAAAATAATTTGCCGGTTTCAACACGATCAGCCGACGGCCCACACTGCGAACAAAACTGATGTTTTACTGCAAGAATTCTTCGGTTAGCGCACTGTTAGACGTGGCCTCTGGTCACCGCCACCTCTAAACCGAACACGGCCAGACTTTCTTCTGTAAGCACTTCTTTCGGAAAGAGTCTGTTCGAATAACCCACACACCAAAAAAGTGAATGCTTGTCTTCGAGAGGGCGGTGGACACTTTCAGCGTTTGCTGTAAAGCTCATCCGTTAAGTTCCATAAAATAAATGAAAACAAAAAAAAATTTGCCATGTTAAACTGATGTCACCTAGGCTTGCAAATACTGATACTGCTGTAGTTAGGGACGCATTTTAAATGAAACATTCTGCATTACCCCCTTCTGTTAACACACAGGGTATAGCTACACATTCCTTTGCATCCGCGCCAGTACTGTTCGTTCATTCTTTTATTAATGAATCCATCCATTTATTTATCCATTCGCCCACATACTTGTCTCCCTCATACACACATATAGGCCTACGTATCCACATACACTAAACAGTTTTGCAAATACCCACATATCCAGTTTGGAATTCGGCCACCGTGACAAAAGCATTGCAGTAATGGTTACCTCGAGGACCTGTAAAAAATTCTACCAGAGGGGACAGGTGATGGGGTTTACAGAAAAACGCACAACATGAAATGACAAATGAATACCCTAAGCTGGTACTAACCGATAGCCATCAATCGAAGCATGCTGTCACCGCTAAACAATTTGTCTAACCACTAGTCCACCGAAATACTCATATAAATAATCGCTCTCTTACAAAACTGGGCAAAAAAAATGTTAATAGGAACAAATTACACTTGTCAATACCAGACCAGGAAGAGATGCGTGCTGATAATACCGATATTATAGGGTCATTCCAAAGCAATGGCCGGTGTAAAATTTGTTTTATTTGAAAAGCAACAAATCATTTTAAACATCTCTCAGTTTCGAGGCAAGAGTCAGCATGAGGCGTAAAAACTGGGATAAAAATCTATGCATTTTCCACGCAGCACAGAGGGGACCAAAATGCAGGAATGCTCCCGACTGTAAATCTGTATGTTGAAAGCTGGAAGGACAATACTGGTATTAACAAATACAGAAAGTTGAAATTTAATGGCATTAGTGTTTTGTCAACTAGATTCTTACTTATCACAGGCAACAAAATAACAAAAGAAGGTAAGAGATTTGTTCTATTATGTCACTTGTGTTTCTCATCCCGAGTAACTGCAAATATAAGTTAATATATTGGACGTGAAATGCACTTGGAACAAAAGAAAGATAGATAAGACATTAAAATTATCAAAAATACAAGGGCTGTCCCAAGTAGGCAAATCACACGGAAGCGAGAACTTGGCTGTTTTCGTGAGTTAAGAGTGGGCTTACTTTAAAAGTGGCAGAATGAAATTCCTATGAAAATCTACCAGTGAAGAGAGATGGGCTAACATTGATATTAGATAAAATATTGATATTAGACACCAGTTAAACATCTACACCCTGGGTGAGACTTCAGGTCCTCATGGCGGCGAGTATGAAGATGATTGTCTTCTGAGAAGTACGTAGAGTAATCTGGTAAACTGACAGACACGTTTACCGACGTTTCAGATATTCTTACTTCCTCCATCGTCAGGGCGTTTGAAATGGAGACAGTACGCACATCTTAAACGTCGGTAAACGTTAACCAGACTAAACAGCGGAACACAGCCGTCTTCATCTACATCTTAGAAACTCATATATTGTTAAGTGATTCCCACAGAGCGCGTAGACGTCAACTAAATCACACAATTATGTGATATAAACTTACTGTACTAACGAACAAATTTTAGAACGGTAGTAAAACATGTGGGCGGCTAAGAAGACAAAGACGATACAAGAATTACACTGAAGCTGTTACAGGAAGGGAAATGGAAAAATAGAACGTTCGAGACACCACTCTCCTCTTTCATTTACAAACGAATGCATTAATAATACGGAGAAAACACGTCATGACGAGACACACAGCCCAGCTACAAACAACAGGAAAATTATGTGACAGGTAATGAAACATAAAGCGCAGAGCAGGGGAGATACTCGACAGTATGGCACTGAACTAAATATTTTTAAACTCTGAAAAATTAGTTTCACGACAGCCGGGACGCAATATGCCTATGTAATGCATGATCTCTATATATACACACAGTAAACATCAGTGCTATAAATGTCTCTGACTTCAGTACTGTATACAGCCATTTGCACGTTTTCTGCTCACGAAATTTTGTATTCAAGCGTCCTTCATATTTATTTTCTGCGATCTCGCATACACACGCTTCGTTCCAAGCCCGAGAGTCCATTAAACTCATTTACAGTGTCAGACATCTCAAAAAAATAAAGTTTTGTCCACATCCATTGTCCTAATTTACTTAAACGACGATTAGGTGACGATGGCTAATGCCCATGAAGTTTATTTTAATAATACAATATCGTCACAAACCTTCAGCTTCAGTGACTCATTTTGGTTGCAACAGTAGCAGAGCGAAATAGCTTGGTAAAAGCACAAATACAACCATCTACAGCTACTAAGATCCACAGAATAATTCAAACGTCCCTGTACATAAGTATAAATAAAACAAACATATACATTTCTCACGGTAAACTTAAATCACAACACAGCACTAAATTTGGTTGAAAGAAGGCAGAGGTCACGTGACACACGTCACATGCGTCACCTAGGATCACTCATCGCCCTGATGATGGAGACAGCAAGCGCCTTTGAAACATCAATAAACTTCTACCAGACTACACGGAGTAACATCCTAGAAGACGATTGTCTTCAAGATTTATAAAAGTTTAAGATAGTCTACAGTGCTGGTTAATGCAAACATTTATCCTACGGCAAACTTCCTGCAAAAATCGACTAAGTGTAGGTTTGAGTACATATGACCGATATGAACCAAACTTAAACTCGTTCATGTACTCTTAGTGAAAACTTGTAGCACGAATTATCATTTAAGTACGGTCAGCAGGTGCGGAGGTAAAACGTTCTGACAGACCAACACGTCCTACCCATCAGACACTGCGAAAGTTCGTATAAAACACGAGTCACCAAGTTTATCATTGAAATATGCGTGTGCAATAACGTAATCCCACTTCTAACATTGAACGAAAGAAACGGGTTTTCGATTGAGTTCTTGCTTTGCGCCTTGTTTTCCAGAAAAACATCCCCGCGTGAATTCTATTTTGTACGGGTAACGGAGGCAAATGAGACTCACGATGGATGGAAATAGCAGCGCGTTCACACACGACTATAGGAATTCAAATTCACTCCCTACTACACTTCAAGGAACATTACAGCAAAGAAAGCTAATAATTTTGTCGCCCTGCTCATGCGGCAACTTCTCTGACGTGAGTGTATTCGAATTGCATATTACCAACTGCGTAGAAGTAAAGTGCCATAACCGACTTTTCGAAATACTGGGGAAAAATACATATACAAGAACGAGATATGGACGAATGTAACTGGTTTTTGTCCATCGCAGGATATGACGAATCACGTTATTGTTATATTGTGTGACATTACAGCGATAACAACACGAGTGTGTGTGTGTGCCAGGATCGTAGTAAGAAAGATTTGAACTCAGGAAACTGAATTTTTCCTACATAAAACCTTGAATAGGGGTAATAGAATGCTGACAGGTTCAACAGAATATATTCGTGCAAAAAATAATAATAAAAAAAACATAAATTCAACAAGGAAAAATGTATGTAGTTATTTACAAATGTAGGCGCGCAACACAGAAGACAATACAATACATAACACGCGAGATGATAGTTCCCCCCCCCCCCAAAAAAAAATGGAAATCTAAGAAAGGAAAAGAAAATAACATTTCATGTTGTCCAACAAGACGTACCGCATTTTATCCAAGTGGCTTCGACTACTGTACAGATATTTATAACATTAAAATGTATTTGCCAACAAACTTTTAAAATTGTACACATTGTAGAAGACGTCATAACCAAATACTGATATAAAAAGCTGACTAACTCCATCGAGCAGAATCCTTCTCAAGAACCCGATTCCGCTAGCCTAGTCAGTAGTAAAGCTATCCAAACCGACGAAGGAAAGGTCAAGGAAAAACACTAGAAACAAACAATTACAATTGAAATAACAATAGTAGGATTAATAACAATGGCCTCAGTCATGCAGATTGCCTACATCCTATGAAAAAGTGACAGAGACACCAACATGGACAGGCCCATATGATGTTCTTCGATGACGCTAGAGCGTGGTGAATACCAAAAATCTAAGCTTCAATGCCATGAAATCAGAAGCTCTCCGGTGAAACTCATAGGCCTACTGAGTCCATGTATATACAACAATCGCGTGTTTCTGCTTTTGAAACAATTTTAGGATCCCGCCTACGCATTTTCTGAAATTGAACTTCAGCAGATAGAACTCTGAACAGCACTGCTCAAGGTGTAATCGAGTTTCCAAGCAATTGAAGGAAGATAGACCCAAAAGAAAAACGTCTGTACAATCACCTCTCACTTGTTCCAAGAGACCGCCTTCGAGGGAGGACTGCCGCTGCTATGGCAACACATAACAAAGAGAAACCCATTCGCTGTTTGTGTCGGAAGCCTGCGGTTCAATTTCTGGTCTCCACCAGTTCAGATTTTGGCAAACAAATCAAAGTCTCTTTACGAAACGCAGGTGCTGGAGATGCCAACGCCCAACCTTCTGATACATGGAAGAAATAAGAAAGAAAAAAGAAAGAATAGCGCGGTTCACCAAAATTCGGTTACCAGCAAATATTTTATCCCAAGATATAGTTTCAGGCTGGTGACAATCAATTTTCCCCGTAGGTATATAGTAAGAGGTATTACAGACCAGGACTAGAAAAGACAAAAACTAACCTCTCATAAGAATCCGCTAATGTTCGAAATGGACGGAATAAATTAAACGTGACGTCTCATTCGCATAAGTAATGGAAGTAATATTCACGTAAAAAGAGAATCTATTTTCGCGAAAAGTAAATGATATCTCCACAAAAGTCTCGCTACCTATTTTCTATTACATACAGCTTTAAATTTCTGCTTTTATTTCTTGTTGGCTCCCTTTTCGTTAATAAAAAGTCTCTCGCAGTTTTATGTTCAGTCGAAATGGGAATGAGAAAAATACGGATACATAAACATCATACACATCTTCGCCCGAGACTGGTCTTAAACAAACAGAAGAGGCCTACAGGAAAATCCGTGACTATTCTTGCAATATTGTTTCCTGAACCAGATTTTTCAGCACACTTATCCACAATTTCCAACTTCAAGGACTTCCCTACACGCAATTTTCCTTTGGGAGACACATTTTGTTGTCAGGTTCTAGATACACCAGAAGATTGTTAGCCTACTCTTTATGAACAGTTTAAAGTAGGAACTTGAATAAAATATGATTATAATAAAATTATAGAAACAAAGAAAGAATCATGGGAATACTACATTTTGATTTGCTTCAAGTAAAATTCAAATCATCATAAAAATAGAAACACTAGCACAATATCCATACACACTTTCTTACTTGAAGAAATATTTAGTCGCGCATCATAGTAAAAATAATTATCACTTCCACAACTACGGAATAATTAAGGACTTTGGCAGCTTTTTCGTTCCTTTTCACATCCACTGCTTAGCAATTTATATTTTAGAACTTTATTTTAAAATATCATTACTTCGGGACAAATTTAATTTCAGTCAATAACTTCCTGTTTTATATAATGAACTAATTAATCACTTGATTAAGCTGCACACGTAGTATCAAACTAAGTATGTGAACATGACATAACGTTATTACCCAACGTGATAAAGATATAGTAAACGTATAATGCACATTTAATATGCTAATATTGTGACAGAGCTAAACATGTAAACAATACAACCGTCACTACAGTTCCGAGTTGTATGTAAATGCTAGTTTAGTGAAGCTATGAAGACGTTTTTAAGGAGAAGAACTTTCCACAAAGTCAAATAATTTCACAATGCACAGCCGATATTTTTAAACTGAATTTCTAAGCTACAGACTGACCGCCGATTGTAATCCTTATTATTTACGAAATCTGATAATTATTCATCGATCGACGTGTAACAGGTTATCTCCGTACCGACTATTAATGGGATCGATAAACTAAGTTTATAATTGGCAATCAGACAACTCAATTAGCAATTCAATGAGGCGACCTTAATGCAACTGTGACACGCACAATCGTCTTTCTCTGCACAGATATAAGTTTCAGTGGATTTAATCGGGCTCTAATCATGTCAAATCAGAATGGTAACAAATAAAAACAATAGGTAGTAAACTTTCAAAGTGATACTGTCCCGCAATCACAACGACAAAGAAAAGTATCGTATCCCTCCACGCGTCTCATATTAAGAGAATGATAAATTCATAAAATTTGATCTAGAATGTTATTTCTAATGCTACGGACTAATACGTCATTTTTAATTATTTAGATAATAGTTATACATTTTATGTATATATTAACAGAAAATATAACTTAGTTCAAATCTGTAACTGAACGGCTCAGGTTTCGGATTTGACAGCGATATCCAATAAAGTACCGAGGTCACGCATTTAAAACACAGGTTATTACTGAAATACACCATGAGCACACAACAAATTTCACAGAAATCTGTTCATGTTCAAATTAAAAACGTGGCCACAATGCGAGACTTCGGGATTACGTCTGGCAACTGCAAGGGTGTGGAAAATTGTATTTGTGAACACTATACACAGACAGAGGAGAAGCGGGCAAGAGTACGCAGAGCCTATTTTCAGTAATTTGTACTCTGGGAGCGAAAGGTATTATTGTTGACATCAAGGTGTCACAACTAGCTGCAGGCAGCTTTTCTATTGAAAGTCGTTTGTTTGTGGGATGTAAGAATCAATTTTCTCTCTCTAGATTGGACTTTTATACAGTTTTTTGTGTACCTAGAGACTAACGGATAGACATTCAGTTACTAGCTACGTACCGAGAGTAGTGAGTACTGCCCATATCTTCTACCATTTTACTGTCAGTAAAGGCGGAAAATATCCAGGAAGGCGACTGTCATTACCGAGATTTTCCTGTTGCTTTGCGATATAAAGTTCCTCGTCGTACCCAACCCCACGCCATGAAGGTTTTCAAGACGCGTGGATGTAACACTACGCTTTCATCACCTTCGGTTTATGTGGACGTCAGCGGCCAACTGCCTTCCGGCCTTCATTTTACCATACGAGAAAGAATGCCCATTATTGAAACAAGTTAGGAGTTGTGTCCACAGCGTAACAATTCTAGCGTGTTTGACCTTGACCTGTGAGCTTTGGGATAGCGCCAGTGACGTCAGAGTTGTCTCGGATCAATGTCGGGACGGGGGTGCTGGCGGGGTGGTGTCATCACTGGGATTCCCTCGCTTTGTTGTGCGGCCGGCTGGGGTGCCCATGCGGGATTCCCCACCCAGTCACTTCAGCGCGAACAAAAAAGCGTGGCTTTCGTATAAAGCGCCCGTTACTGTTGTCCAGTTCTAACTAAAGCTGGAATGCGTCTAAAATTGAAGCAAAACTCACCAATGCAAAATTCATGGAAATTCATTCAATGGCTCTCAGGTTATTAAAAGAGAACAGACAGATGCAAATGTAAATGGTTTGTTTGCAACTCTTACTTGCGAATGCGCCTAAAACTGAAAGTATTTGCCTGGTCGTCCATACCGTAAAAAGTTTCCACCGACTACGCTTAAAAACTGATTACATTCGCCCACCATATTTCCACCAGTTCACCGCTAATGACCGTCACAACACGAGTTCGTTGGCAAGTAAACGTGCTCAGCAGGTATAACACCGGTGTGAAATCGATTTTAACACCTTACCTGACATATTTGAAATGAGAGAAACCGATAAAATGTCTGGAAACGAAGCATACGAGCGTTCCAGTGTATAAAATAGCACGACAGTGATAATCTTCTTTCGCTAGCCAATCCAGTGACATTAAAAAACTTCCATAAACAAGAAATGACGTCAGCTGATTCGTTAGTATAACCGTGATAAGTTGATAAAGTGTTCTTTTGGGAGGGATATCAGTGGCATGCTGCCGTATGAACAATTGAACGTCAAGGAATGTTCAAGACGATACTTTATTAATGCCCATATCTCAACAATCTCCAGTCGAATCTACCAAAACCTATCTTCTAAATCTCCTACCTGAATGAAGCTCTTTGTAATCTAAGTTAGATAAGGAATTTTCCATCTTCTATGAAACCGTATTCAGAAAAAAGTCCCTCCTTCAACCCTATGCTGACTCATAAATGTAGTCCACAACCACGCACACTTCATTTTTGAGATAATTGTAATATTATTCAGTCATCGTGACCTAGAACCCAGGTCTTCCAAATGGTCTCTTGGCTTTGTGTGTACCGACTAAAATTATGTATAATTATATGTTCTTCGTGCGTGTCATATGCCCCGCCATCTTCCACAAGCGCGCTTTGGTTTGTAAACCAAAGACATTACCGACACAGGAAACGAGACAGGGAGTTTACAAAGTATTTTCCCTGAGAAATAATGTTTATAGTATGGACAGTACATCCTTCCTTAACTGCAGGCTCTCTCTTCCTTCTGATCCCTTGCCTTTCACGTCTGTTTTCAGACGAAAATTTTTGTCATGACTACAGTACTTGATTTCATGGCCATATTATTTTGTAAACATTAAAAATTATGGTCCATGTATTCCCATCTGCAGACTGTTCTCAGACATTCTGTGTTTAGGCCTATATTCCTCCTCGTTATTAAAACAATAGTTAAGATGTGGAAAGCACATTAATGAATGCATTACGCCTACATCAGCTTCATGACCTTACCATTTACCATTCAACGAGATAAAATGAGAGAGAGTATTTCGTTTAAAGCCTTGAGAAGAATTCACTGAAAATACATTATGGGGCAAAGAAGTTTTACATGCAATTTTCATGATAGAAAAGCCACATATGAAATCCAAAATAATCATAAATCACTATAGAAACAACTACTAATGATAGCTAAAACCTTGTTCCTCAGTTGCTAACTTTACATTACAGAGTATAAAATACTGATGAAATTACTATGCTTAATCGTCTGAAAACAGGATTCCGATAAAACAGAAGCCTGTCTGACTGACTCAGTGCGCAGAGTTGACCTTCCCTCACACTCGTACCAATAACTATAAGACGCTTCTATTTTCCCCTGACCCCTTTAATAACGCGTTGCTTCTAGGAGAAAATAAGCAGGATTTTCAACATCCTGTTTTATAAAACAGGGCAAAGCTGAGGTCCACTCCAACTGCGCAGATATATCAGACGCCCTATGACGTCATGATCTGGGCCCTAGCCAGAAGCTGGCAGGCAAAGGCGCTGGAGAATTCTTTCATCTAGAATGGTTTAAAGGAATTGTCTCTCTCCCCCGCCCCCTTCCTTCTTTTTCACTCGTTTTACTTTTATTCTCTCTCTCGTCCTAAAGCCAACACGAGGACAACTGCAGCAGCGCTCTGCTCGTGCCATCGACACTCACCCAGCCTCTCCCAGGAACCGCCATACTCTTCTGAGGAGGGCAGCGCCAACAAATAACGTCTGGTAAGCAACGACCGATATACCATCAATGTCGTTTCCCTTCCGCTCTTCAAGAACTTCTATTAGTTCAAGCAGCGTGTTTGTGACGGAAGTTACGGCAGCCATAAGAACTGGACAGTAATTCATGGTAATTCATTTTCCTAATGTAAAACATAGTCCATTTTGTCATCCGAATAACAACGATAAAACTGAAGATATCCGTCTTCTGGGTTATTGCGCTGTGTAGTCTGGTCGATGTTAACCAACGTTTCAGAGGTCATACTTCCTCCGTCATCAGGGCGATGAAACTGTAAATGCTCATTCATCTGCGGTGGAAAAAATCAAAATACGAAGAGCTTCATAGTTTGTCAGCTTCGCTAAATAGTATTCGAGTTATAAATGAAGGATGATCCGATGTGCGGGGAATGTAGCACGCATACTGTTCGGGCAATCTGACGGGATGAAATCACTTTGAAGATAAAGGATACGAATACGGTGTTAGAATAGATTATAAGAACTATTATAGATGGTGCGGACGACATTTATGTGACTTAGAAAAGGATCCAGTGACACTTTTAAAGACCTAGGAAAATTATGAATAATCTGAGTCTCTCAACGTAACCCGACAAAAATTGAAGGCGTCTGCCTCATGAGCTGGTCTACCAAGCTTCTCGGTGCGTGTATGTACATAGAATTAGGGCTATATAAAATAAATTATGGTACAGTACCTCCAGCAGAGGCCGAAATAATTATCAACCTGAACGAACATCTTTGAACACTTACAAAATTTTAACTGTAAATGCGCGACTGTTATTATTTACGTATTTATAATGCTTTCTTAAAATGTCCAGCTGGCTACAGGCCCCAAGTGTGTGGCGTCTTCAAAGACAAACACAGCTGCTCTATGAAATCAGTTTAACTTCCCCGAATGGAAACTCTGAGTGATATAACGACTCATGTACAGACCCCTAAAATGAAAATAGAATTCTTGCCAATCTATAAGAAACGCAATACCTAGTAATGTTCGGAGAACTATTAAATTGACAGATATTTCAAACTTTGGACCTGTTTCACAGGAAACTGTGATGACTTCAATCATATTAGAAGTGTCTGCAATAAAACGGACTTTCGGTTCTTCGCTACCCTCCGCCACTTAAATATCGTTGCGTAGCTCCATATTTATTTGACTACCTCTCTTCCAGGCAATTTCACTTCACTCTTTGACCCTTCACTCCTTTCTCACCCTTGCACCAACCGAGAACATTTTCCTTCGTCGCTATGATTTCTTTTTCTCCATTATCCGACGCCTTGGCACTATTCCATAAACAAAAATAGTGAATATGGCGTTTTCCCTTTTGTACATCATTTAAACTCACCACCTTCTTGGGCGACAAATCGATACAACACGTACTCGATCCTCACAGAAATAATATTATGCGTTATGAATATATAACACTAGGTTAACAGCTCTATTAACTAACGTGTTTTGTACGTAAGACTGAAATTGTGTGGTGTACTCTTACATTACAATCTTACATTACTATGTAAATTTATAGTTGATAATTTATTTACTACGAAAAATTTGCATCTACAAACAAATGGAACTGAGTAACTTTTATAATAACAGAAATAAATATGTTTAAATTAGTAGGCTTGCTGAATTAAAATAAGTCCTGCAACTTAATCTGCGGCGTGGTTGACAAGCCTTACTAATAAAATGGTTAATGTAATTACAGTAAATGATACATAAGTGTGCAACATACTACGTTTACTACACTTAAAATATAATCAGCATTTTATAAAGCCAAGTTTCCGGTTTGTACTCACAGATGCCTAGACATTCTCAGTAACGATGCTAGATTGTAAAATATTGTTCCGAATCTGCCTAAGAATCAGTGGATTTGTTCAGATCAAAAAAGCTAGCACTCAGTACCTTCACAATGCACACAATCGCTTCTTTTCCTGTCCTTCAGAATGATCCACTCATAATCACAATTATATCTCACACGATACTGAAAGCCCTAATAGTTGATGGAGCAGCGTCAAATTACTTTGTCTCAGTAATCATGGTTAAGTGTTCAACACCGTCTCCCTTGAGACAGGACAACTACAATCTACCACAACAGGATAGCCTACAAAGTTATTAGTTCTAAATTCCCTAGAAGCTGTCAACCGTTAGTGTCAGCCGTGCAACAGGATATTCACAACGTCATACAAAGCCACGAGATTATTATATCATGCACCCCAGCGAGCATCGACCCATGGAGATGAAACTGGTACCTGCTGGGAGTACAGGTCTAATTCTCCACGCACTTAACATGTCACTTTACGACAGGATAAAAAATAATGAATATATGTGACTATGCAAAAAAGAACCTTTCGCAGTCAAAGGAAAATACTGCCGTTTACTAGACATCTGTTTATAGATACGAACTTTACTAGACACGTTCAGCAGCAAAGAACTTACATAAGGAAGCTAGTATAAATAAGTTACATTCATACAACTGATTTATCTTCATTCAAAGCTTTTACTTACGCCTATTAATTCTTTAAGTGTTGAATGATAAACGTACGTAGAAATGAGACAAAGGTTTTACAGTATCTTTTGTGACTGCAGAAATATGAGTGGATAAATGTAGGCTTGAGGTGTAACGTAAATGGTTTACTTTACAGACACATTATCTTACTTTCCCACTGCGTTTAATAACTTAATAAATCACTTTGAAATTGAATTTTTGAATCGATTTCATATGTACAAAGAACATAACTTATCGTATTTTGGGTTTTTTGGCACAACTTGTTAATACTTCTCTATGAACCAAGTACAATAATTAATTTCCTACATCTGTATTATTTATTGTTAGTTATTAATTAATTAATTCCTTCAAGTTTAACTGTGACAGTCCGCTGTAAAAACCATAATTGTTTTGGACCTAAGTTGGGAAGTATCAGGCGAGCTGATCATAAGTCACGAGAAACAAATTTTCAAAATCTGCTTCACAAAGTACACTACAGTAAAGCATAATTCAGAACAAATCAGCCCAGAGCCACGGCAATACAATTTAATTAAAGACTACTGACCACCTATGCAAATTTGACTTAATCCTTTTGTAGAACTTCCTCCGTTTGAGATATCTTTCCTTTCAACGAGAATAATTATCTGTAAATTTTTTTACAGAGTATGCACATACTTCTACTATCACAACCAAAATTACAAGTCATAAGTTCATTGTACATACCCTTATAATTTGATTTCTTTCTTGTATTTTTAACAACCCTGTCAGAATCTTAGACAACACGATTACAGCGCTGAATGATACAATGACTAATGAATAATGAGTTTTAAATGAATTGGAAGGAGGTAGTCGTCGCCTAATTTAAGGCAATGTATTGAAATTTGACTGGAGGTTCTGAGAACACCCCAAAAAACTTCAGTCAGGACAGCCAACTCCAGGCTGAGTCCTGAATCCTTGGCCAGCAGGAGTGGCAACGATACCTACTCGCACACACTGAAGATCATGACTAAGCGGAAAACATGGCCGGTCTTCTCCTACATGTCTAGTTCTTTCTTCTTTTCTCTATTTATTTTCATCAAAAATGCATAAAAATATTCTTCTCATCTTTTTGACAGTCAAAGTTATTCTTTCGCCTTTGTAAAAAAACGACTTATAAGAAATATTTTGAGTTTATTTCGGTATGTCTTAAAGGTTTGATGTTTATTAAACACACTTTACGCTGGCTTTTGGTCACGGGAAAGTAAAACATTCCGATAAAGACAGTTTTGGCTTAATCCCGTTTCCACTGCAGGCAGGATTCTTTTTTGGTATCAGATCACCACTCAGCCACTAATAAGTAACAGGCGTTCTTCCCAGAGACATTTACTTCTCAACGAGGGTTTCAACGCTCTCATAATAATAGGCGGACAACTTGCTGGTACATTTAAAATGATTTGCTATCTGGAGTTTTTGCATCGTCTTTGTTTAAAAAGAAAACCACAACGTTTAGGAAACTGGCTCTGTTTCCGTCTTCAGGCTAGGGGGAAGGTACCTACTCAGTTGGGTCCTTCACAAAGAGCTATTCTCTATGCAGAGCAAAAAATTTAAAGAGTAATCCACCATCGTTTGAACCCTGTAGAATTTAATTGCTGGTACGTGCTACGAAGAAGAGTTCTACGACATAAATGCATATCTGGGATGTCACTTCTGTCGAGTACAGATTTGACGTACTGCATGTGCAGTTCTTCAAATATATTACTTCTTAAACTACAATAAAAGTTCACAAAAATAATGACACCCCCTGCTCACTAACTAATTCGTCAAGCATGTTAAATTCAACTCGCCTTTTTAAGGATTATACCATACTGCCTACTGTGAAATCGCCACCCATTTAGGTACATGTTTCGCTTCTTCATGTAATGATTCTAAATCCCTACATTTCTACATGGAATTCATATATTAGGCATGTGAAACGAAAAAATAAGTTTCTAGGCAGGTTCGAATTTTATTGTTGCCCTAGGACTCAAACATGTGTCAGAAGTGAAAAACAGAGGAACAGCATACCAGGATATGGCAACTGGTTATCAATATTTACGGTTAAAGAGGATTTCTTCTGACCGCGTAAATATTAACACCATGAACAATGAAAAAAGGGATTAGTTAATTTCTAACATGTATTAGAGATAAAACCCGGAGGACTCGAAGTGATACTTAAAGAGGGTAAAATTCAACAATAGAGAGTTTATTGACTAGTTCATTTATCTTCCTAAAAATAAAAACCCTGAAGTTTTAATGTTTGTTACAATGAACATCAGTTTATATGCAATTAATATAACATTAATTGACTTAAATATATCGCCTGAAACAGAATAATGTAAAGCTAAAAGCCAATACGGCGGTATATGAAGCCATCACTTAATTTCGAATATTCAGAGGTAGAGGAATCTGTGACAAATTTGTGCTGCTCCAACCACTGAACAGCAAATAAATCATCAACATTAAAACGGCTATAAACTTTCAAATATTAGCACACACAAAGCAACAAGGGCGACAGAAGTAGTAATCCAAAATCTCCCTTGCGAAGCTACTACAGACGACAGACGGAAATTGTCACAGATTTTTGTGGGAAAATTCTATGGTTTGTTTCACGACGAAGAGAATTTTATCCATTCAATCACGACACAATTATACGCTTCTTTTAATACTTTTCGCTTTCTTCGTGCTAAGAATGAATAGCTTCTTCACAGAGACTAAATTAACGTTACACTGTAAAGGCGATGAAATATGTATAAACCTGCTGAACTTCAGATTACAATAAAGTTAAATATCAGTTACAATGTGGATTTAATTTAAACTGAACACGCGCAGAGGATGAGATGTTACAGTGAGAAGGAAATTGTCTGGGTGAAAATCTTGTTCCCCCAAGAAGAAGAAGAATATTAAACGTAGTATTTCCTCTGCGCATATCGTATCTGCAAAATTATGGCATAAAAGGTGCCTACTGAGGAACTAGGTGTAGTCACATGTAAGTTGAGGAAAGTCGTTTTGCAGTTTACTTCAAATCGTAAATGTTTCATTACGCCGCCTGGAAACAGCGTACAGTCTCTCTCTTTCTTTTTTTAACAAGAATAAAACTACACTAATCGAATCGCAGAACTGCAAGAAAAGTCGAACAAGTGAGAAATTCGTCTTGTACAGGCCGCTGAAAGTTGTTCGTTTCCTGTATTATAAAAATTATTACAGTTAATCAATCCAAGTTATTGGCAAAACAATGAAAGAGCTTAGAATACCGGCTTTAATTGTATGTAATATCACAGACACATTTTAAAATTTTTACCAAAACGTATTTCGAGTCAAAGAGTGCCGTAATTCATACCCACGTACAGTCCCTTTGTCTTTGAATCAGAGGGTGGTTGTTGTTGTTGATGTTGTTGTTATTTCCTTCCAACGATTGTTTATGTAATCGAAAGTTAAACCTGGCTCGTTGCCTCGCTAATGGCAATATGACAAATTGAGTACGAAGCAAGTGTATTAACATACAACTCAAATCACTTTTCGAAAGACTTCGAGAGAGACTCTTTTCTGTGAGATGGAAACTCTGAAGAGCTTAAAACGTTTTTAGCCATTCCAATATTAGTAACGAAAGAAACAGACTTTGACAAACGAATATTTAATTGTAATTACTACAAAACCAATTTTCAAACCCGGTCCGCGACCCACTGTTTAATAAAACAGTAATGTAAACACTTTCACGCCCAATCCATAAGAAACTGTGAAAATACTACACCTTTGGTTCATTTCAAGTCCCTCACTAAATTCCCAATGAATGTAAACTATTGTTCAGATGGCAGGAAGTCTGGCATCATACATAGCTGAAAGAAAGAGAGAAATAAAATGGTAAAGGACGCCACTGGGATGCAAACCCTACCCCTGGGTCGTCGTTAGGGTCAGTATGGTTCAATTCACACAAAACTAAAAAAAAATCATTAGTTTTTAAATCTGCATGGAAATAATTTTTTTTCCCGCGGAGAGATTGTTTGGAATATTCACGGCTGGATAGGTTATTCTAATAGGTCTATGGCATGTGGAGCACAGTTTTAAAATGTTGGAAATTTTAAATTGGACATCAAAACCAGATGGAGTAATTTCTGAATCCGGCTTTATGTATATTTTAACAGATATCGTTGGAACGGGTACATCTTTTCGTCATCACAACACGCGTAGGTTACACCTCTCCAAAATCTGTTTCAAAGATCAACAAACATGACAATGATATAGTAATAGCAATTAAACTAGAATTCAAAGCAAATTTAAAATATTTATCTGCGTAGTGCCGGTACATTCTCCCTTTAAAATCAGCTACGGTCCAATGTTGTTCATCGGCTGCAAATTCCCATAATATCCTTTTGAGCTTCACGTCTTATTCTCTTGACTCGTTTATTACAGATCTAATAGCACATCACTGAACCTACAACGAATCCGACATCGTATGTAGTCCGATTAGCACCATCATGTATGCCTTTTCTATATGTGATAGGCACTGTTCTTAAGAAACAAACTGTACGGAAGTGAAACGTAGCACACCGAAGTTTCTGATCTACTACTAAGTTTAATTTACTCCAGCCTTTCCGTTTAATAAACGAAAATCTATAGCATTTTACAAACGGCATTAAATTAGGCTGTTAGGTAAGGTTAGGGTAAACTATGTTAAAACATATTTTGTTAAGTTAGGTTACGTTTAGTTTGATTACTTTACACTGCGCCTAAGACACAACTGTCCAGCTTACGACACTCCCATTTCACGCCTACGTCACGCGTGACTTAAACGTGACTTGGTCGTGCCGCGACAGCCGTGCGTGTGACCAACGCGTGACGAAAGCATGATGTAGTCGTCACGTACACGTGACGTAGACGTGACGTAAAGAGACGTGATGTGATGCATACTGCAGGAACCTAACCCAACCAAACCTAACTTTACCAAACCACATCTAACCTATCCGAGCGTAGCCTAACCCAATTTAACCTTAGACCACGTCCACGCTTAAGCCAAGACATTTGAAAAGTTTGGGACAAGTTTGGACAGGTTTAGACAAGTTACTACAAGTTAGGGCTGGTCAGAGCAGGTTAGGGCACGTTAACTTAGCGAAGAAAAGCGCGCAACAACGCGGAACACCCCAGAACACGGAGGTAAACATCGGCGCAACCAGGCATAACGCAGACACAGTGGCACAACACGGGACAGGTTTTCGACTTGCTTGAGAAAATGTTTGTTGATGCCTTTATTGTAGGTTTGTAGCAGGTTTGTGTTTATTTGTCGCGATTTGTGGCGTGATTGTTTTGACATATTTATGATACTTTTGTGATTGGTTTGTGACAGGATTGTAAAGGTTTTGTCACGGTTTGTGACAGGAATTTGGTGGGGTTATGATAGATTTGTGATAGGTTTGTGAGCTGCTTCCATTTTAAAGTAAATCGAATACAATATACTTTTTCGGCATTCTGGACGTTTCTGCACTCCACTCGTTGATAAACGACTTTGGTCTAAGAGCAATTCTTCTATAGTGCTTAGTTTCCGATCTATGGGAAACGCCGCAAGAGGGAATTGAACTCAGTACATTTCTCTGCAGTTATCACCCACACACTTCATTTCATGTTCTCATTAAATAAACATGCCAAGTTTTGTGCAAGTCAGTGTACCCGTTCTCGAGTTACAAGAAAGAAAACAGATAAAACGACAATTTGAACTTTAAATGTAAGGTTTTGAGACGAACTTCAGCTTTAAAGGGTTAATATAAAGCAGCGAAACAGCAGTGGTCGTAGCAGCGATACGGAAACACTATAACCCAGACAGAAATAGAATGCATTCAACCGAAGACTTTTCATGTGCAAGAATTTTCTCTTGAAGGCATGTTAGATTGTGCGTGTGCTTGTTATTGAACGATTGTGAGGGTCTGGAGATCTGCATATATAAAGCAAAACGGTATTACAGGCAACTGAATTACCAGTCATGCGTTATTCTGGAGGTCAGATTATATTTCCATCCTTGTTTCCTTCATTACCGTTAAATGCTATATTTATGGGCGGCTCAGAACACACTAGGTTCTACGGGACACGGGTTTTAATTCGGAGAGTACTGCTGGTTTCCTGTACAATTTTGCATGAAGTCCAAAAAACACTTCATTTACTTAATCGATTAACAGTAAAAAGAATCAGCAAAACATGAGACATATAAATATCCGAGATTCTAAAATCGGAAGTGCATCTGTACAACAATTACTAGAGATTCTTAACAATCAATAATTTAACGGCGGGGCATAATCTCATATCAATATCTTCATCTTCTGAGTGACTCAGAGTATTGGCGGATTCAATAATCTCCGGGCAAATGCTGGGATAGCAACTTCAAACGAGCCGAAGAGCCTCCTTAAAAATCTGCCCACTACCAAGAATCATATTTCCATCTCACTGGACGCTATCTGCGGTGAAGCAGTATCGTTCAATAACTTATGAAGTAATCAAGTTTCTATGTCCCGTTCGGCATTATTTGAACAACGGACATTTTCTTAAAGGCAAGATACATGTTTACAGCGCATTAATGCAAGTAAAATATGAAACAACCTCTTTTGTCTAAACCACGGAACCAGTGCCAAATCAGATTTCGACTGAGATTTAGGCCGACAAGACAAACTATTCTGGAAACGATACATTTATGCAGCTAATTTACGTTACTGTTCCGAATTTCTACAGGCAAAATGGCGCAGAAATTTATTTTCTTTTCGTTGAAGCCAGTTACAGATTATTTTAATTCTTATATATATATATATATATATATATATATATATATATATATATATATATATATATAGCCATTTCAAGAAAAAACATGAGCCCACTTTGTCTCTCAGGAACACCAGTACACAGGGCAAGAATTGAAGAAAATATCCACAATCTCATTTGGTGTACTAGGGTTGTTCTGGAACAATGAAAACTGTTGGCACAATTTCATACGTGAAACGTCAAAACGTCCTCTACCCCTACTCGGAATTAGATTATCCATTACAAAGAGATAATTGTCGGTGGCGATAATAATAAACTTTGCACATATCGAGCTCAAATGTGAGGATTACAATCATATTTAGTTCAGCCCGCGATGCAGAATCAGATCACGATATTGGCTAAAATCAGTACGGATATAATTGCATATCCGCAACAAAACCAATTACACCTTTAGGCCTTACCGCATATTGGCAGAGATTAACGTAATGAATCCACTGACAGAATTCACCAGAATGAAAACCTTGACAGTTTTGTGTAGCCTCTTCGTTGTTTTCTATATGAATCTATAAATGAACAACTAAATATCATGTTACCGATATATATGTACGTATTTAAGTATTCTGTAGCTATTCATATAACACGCGTCAATCCCGATTAAATTAAGGATATGAACATTACCAAAAATACATTAAATAAATTTCATGATAACTTACATTCTTCTCTTCCTTCAACAAATAAGTACTATTAGGTTGATAAAATCGAAAAGAATGAGATGGGTAGACACGAGGAGACTAATGCATGAAAAATTGTAGTTGGGGAAGAGACCACTTGGACGAACTACGCATAAGGACAGAACACTATCAAAGAATTGGATTCATCTGAAGCAGGATAGAAAGCGCTGGCAAACTCTTTTCAAGACGGTAACGAACACTCAGGTTCCATAAAAATCGGGAATGTAATCACCAGTTTAGCTACTGTCAGCTCTTCAAGGAAGAATCCCCTGCATAGAGCAAGTTTCTTTGAATCCCAGCATAAAGATAATGTAATTGGTAATCACCCCACACTGGTAACTTTCGATGTCAACAATTTCAACAGGATTCGGAGAGGGGGATTCAGAATCTTGCAACGAAGCAATAACAGCGTCGGTAAATAAAACTTTTAAGATGAATCTTAAAGCGCATTTCTTAGGTGTACTGAAAAAACAGCATAGCGTCCACGAGAAACATTGCGAAGTAATGACAGTAAATGCAGCGTCATAAGCGTGGCACTGAAATTTGTATGAACAGGTGTTTACAAGAATATCTAATACCTGTACTACTCTTTTTATGGCCTAATTCTGCTGCCGATTTAAATATCTTCTTCGGCTTTTAACAATATTTCAGAATCGAATACCCAAAGCCGATTAAAAGATCGTGATTTATAGACACATGACGCTCTTGTTCAGAAATAATTTCGAGGGCAAACTATAGTGTCTTAAACGACTGCCGCAGATGGTATAAGACCGCAAAAATGAGGCAGAAATAAATAATAATTTCAAATTTACTTTTAACTTACTCCAAAATACATTTCATAAAACCTCTACCCTAAAATACAACGCAACTGAAAGCGGGAGGCATGAAAGAAAGGAGGAAACAAAAACCAAACGAGGGAAAGAGACGGGAGAGATAGGAAAGCAAGAAATATTAAAATTAAAATCAGAGATGCAAGGGAAATATGGCAGTGTGCAAGAATGTTATGACTGTTCCTATTTGAAGTCTTGGTTTCAGTGTTCACATGTATTAATTCTTGTCAATTCTGGTAAATTAAACATACCGTATCCTAAACTTTCCTGCCATATGTAGTAGCGACACGTGCGAAAATAATTACTAACTACAACAAACAATAACGCGTGTTGGCAGCCAGCGCAGTTACATTAGGTGTTGAAATTTCAAGCATAGTTCACAACAGACATTGTTACCAAACGCGTTACTCGACGTCTTGCAGACTGCACTCACCAAAGTAACACATTTTCATTTTCTATCGATATTAGCCGAGACTCTTCTATGTATTTAATGCACAATGGCTACGGCCTTCCTGTAGCATGTACCTTCTTATATAGTTTTAATTGAAGATCCTTTAAGGAAACTAATATTCCATTCTCTGCGCCCTCTGTGGCCACTTTTCACTAGCTTATCTTTCACAACTTGATCCTGCCCCAGAGTCACATTCTTCACCATGACTTGCAGAGTCGGCATTTTTAATCCTATAAATCGTATTCCAGAAGCTTGATCAGGTTTCATTTTTCCGGAACTAATTATTCATATCTCCAGAAAAATAAATCACATCTCTAGAAGACGAAATCAATTGCATTTAAAATCAATAATACCCCCTACCTACAGGACTAAACATAAAGTCATCGCCCTGATGATGGAGGCAGCAAGGACCTCTGAAACGTCGGCAAACTTCTACCAGACTACACGAAGCAACAAAGCAGACGACAGCCATCTTAATATTCGCCGACGTGGAAAGCTGAATCTCTCGAATGTGAAGTTCATTTAAAATTTTGACATTGGTCCTCTGTTTCGTAACGTCATGTGGATTTGTAGGTACATCCCAACGTTTCGGAAGAACATAAAGAATCTAACTGCAACACTTTTACCAATGCACCATTTGCAAGCTACATATAAGCCAGGACCTATCATTAAACAGCGACATAAAACATATTTTGAAACAATTTATTCTGGTCAGAGGACCGGGCTAATCTGAAAGTACACCAACGTAGACTCAAGAGAGAGGAACGGCGTTCCTTTATACGGGAACGTTTCTCTCTCAAGGTGTAGTCAACCTCTGGTGCTAATTGGTCAATGTGCTTGACAATAACAGTAACACAAAACCTCTCAAAACAGCCATAATCAATTATTAGCTTCTCAACACCATGAAGCAGCGACTTCTAACCCATCCCTACCGCCGATAATATCAATTACAGTTTCCGGTATGATGTGCAGTCGGCTTTGTCGTTGACGCTTACAAGTTCAGTCACCAGAATTGAAATAGGGAATTGTGACATTACAATGGAATTCATGTATTGTGGAAGAAACGTGAAATCAGTAGTTACTGCCCGATAAACGAGATAAATGGCATGATGAGACACCTACAAACAAATATAATTAAAATGCCTTCCTGCAATGTTTCTCCTTATCGCGAAACATGTGGGCAAACGTAATAAATTAGTATAACGTATTCCTCCATGAATTTTCCAATTAAGTACTGCAAACAGAATACTGCTTCCCTCTGCATGCAGCGCAGGTCAAGTCAGACACGAGGCAATTTTTAAACACTTTAACTTATACACTTCAGATGGTTAAATGCGTACAGAAAAGCAAATGGCTAAGGAAAGAGATAGAACCATGTTTCGTTACAAGAAACTTGGTACTGATGCAAAATTCAATCACAGTTGCAGCTAACTCTTGTCTTTACATTACAATGCATATTATGCGAACTTGCCAATTAGAGTTATCATTGTACGTTTCAAAGCAACTACTTTAGTCTTTTCTCAGAAATTAAATTTTACATTAAATTATCGTCCGCAAGGCAAACTAATTTACGTAGCGTTATTTAATACGTAGTTAATTCAAACCTTGTTCAAAGTTCAGTCAGAATTTGCGGAATAATAATTCGAAATTCTATGATTGCACTGCAACTTTCGTATTAATTCTGAATGTACATAATTAAACACCACACATTTATTGTATAGTGTGTACCACTGTGCATAGTCCTTGGTACACCAATGTAATTAGTAATACCGTACACTGACACAAACACATACATAAATATTTTCGCCACAATTAAACGTAATTATTGTTATGATGGGAAGTGTATAATTGTCCTTTTAAAATAAATATACAGGCAGTACGAAAACGATGTATACACGCATTCAATAAATGATATAAAGACGTTTTAATAAACTAAACCATTACATACGTCAGAATTGGCACTTAGTGAATCACCGAATCTAGTGTAAGTGACGACTGTTAGCTTCGTGGCACAGCTGACAGCAGTAAGCAAATGATTAACGAGCAGTCACTGTATTATAATGTGTATATATCTTTTTTGAGACACACTATATATACTCCTTCTCAAAGGTTGGTGTTGAATTATAAGGCATGTATAAAATAATTCAGTAAAATTAATTATTAACGTGCTTGATAACAGCTGAATAGCCATTTAGAGGCAAGAACTAAAATACACAATAAAATACAGTAAAACACAAAGGCTATAATAATCAAAAAGGCTACATAATAAAGAAGTCAATGACTCTACAGACGACTGCATTTGCAGCAGAAATACACCTGACTGATGAAATGACCTTGAAATTGCGATGCACACAATTTCTATGCATTCAGAACGCAAAAGCAGAAAATCGCTGACATAACTATTACAGTATAAGTTTTTGGTATTCATTAAAATTAATTTATTTACTATTAATGATAACGATGATAATAATAACGATGGCATGCCGATATGGAAAACCACACAAATTTAGAATTAAAAAGGGCTAAGGAGTACTAAATCAACTTTACACACAACTGACACAAATTGAAAGTAAAACGATAAAAAAGAAACTATAGTAATGAAATCGGTGTGCAAATAAGACACAAAAATAGAACTGTTTGAATTTAACCAACAAACTGTTGTCAAGGGAAAGAATGCCACCAACAAAAGCATTAAAATATGGGCAAATTATATTTGCTGCAGCAGAACAAGTAGCAAAATGGCATCTAAACGCATTGCTTAGGCCACAATAAAGGTCGAAAAAATTGTCTCTATAGTTGGAGCATGCATCAATAAGGCAATATAATAACTGAACTCTTCTTTGTAGGTACGGGTAAAGAACGAAACATGGAGACAACATCTCATCGAATACAACGCTATTATTCTCTCTTATGGGAACGAAGCATTAAGGTTTACTTAGCCACTGGCAATAATCTACGATACTACAATGGAAAGGGACAACCGACGTCTATTTTTAAAAACAAAGTTTCATCGAGTCAGTTAGATATTCAAAATGTTTATGTAGGAACTAAACCCAACGCTTCTCATAACGTTTATACACAAATGTGAATAATCTTGCGACGTAGATTTACACAATATGTGTGTATGATTAGGCTATTTGAACAGTGACGTACCAGCCGTAGACACAGTTTGCTTAAGTAATTGCGTTTAGTCCCCCAACTCCAGTTCCCTAGGACCGTATCCTGAGAAGTCCATAATTGGTTAGTTGTTCAAGGAGATTTATACCATAAAATACATATGTAAACACAATCATTGACAAATTTTCCGTACCTCTGCTACACATACACCAATATTCTAAAAAAAAATAACTCCAAGATTTAGTCTGACATTTACCTTATAAAATATTTAGCTCTCCTAAAAATGAGCTAAAAATGACGTTAAAATTTGAGGGGTAAAAATAATCTTAATAAAATTTAAAATCGTGCTTCTTTCCTAAATGAACACACATTATCGTTACATATGTATTTTATCACCTTTAAAGTATTTTTTTCTTATATTTCTTCTGAAAAGCAAATTAGACATACAAATGAATTCTGTGAGGGACATGCAGAGTTGTAAACGTAGTTGTAGGCTGTACATTGTATGTTGATTTGGGTTGCAAATAGTTACCTAGTAACTAACGGTTAACATCACATTTCCTTTCAAAGACAATTTTTCTTCATCTTGCCCTCTATGGTAGTAACACGCAATAATTTGCTAAGGTAAATGTTAGGACCTTGGAAATTTAATGTACGATAAAATTATGATAAACAGGGTTGCTCATCCACTTCCCCTATTACTGTTAAGTCAGTTTCTTTAGACTGAGGAAGTATCTTTAATGACAGAATGAAGAATGTAATTTGTTAGGGTACAGCTAGGGATTTATTTAAGACATCAGACCGTGAAAGTTAACGTAAATAATTCGAAACTCGGTATTTTAACCTATCCTGCACCACTGCATTGTCATCAACACCATCGTCTTCACGACTGAATCTCACGGGTGTTTTGCGCCAATTTTTTTTTTAATTTTTAACAATATTCATATTTGCAACAAGTATAATTCCCACTTTTGGTTACGAACTCGGATAATTATCAGTTCACACGTTGCATCTACTTTCCTCTGTGATAGTGAATAGTGTTACTACATTTAATATGTTTAAATGCTACTGAATAACTCGATTTCGGACGATGGTCTACTAGGAACTCAAAGAATTTCGTGTTTTGTCCGCATCTTTTATATAACTGGTTTCTTTCAGGCCCACATTTAATTGTCACTGCTACCAGAAGACTGTCGAAGTCTCTGTTCCTTCTTTCCGAATAGTTGTAATTATCACAGTAACATTCCTTTATTTAAAACCTCTAACTCAACTAACAATTTTACAAGTAAAGTAACTGTGTCGAACGATTATTTAATGTAATTAACTACCACATATTATCGAAGGATGACATGGGAAAGACATGCAGCACGCACGTTGGATTGAAATGGATACAAATCTCTGGTTGGACATCCTGAGGGGAAGAGACCACTTGGGAGATGTAAGAGTTGATTGGAGGATAATATTAAAATAAGGCAAAGGAAAATATCATGGAGAATGTGGTCTGGATTCTTCTGGTTCAGCACAGGAAACGGTGGTTGGGTCTTATGTGCAACATAACGGATCTTCGGGTTGCATCTAATGGAATGAATTTATTGAGTAGATAAACGTACCATCAGCTCCTGAAATAGGAATCTGATTCCATGGAGTTTATTAGGACCATATATTTACAAAGCCAATAAACGTCCCAAATTCTCGCTTAATACAATTTAAATAAACATATTTACAACTCATTTCCCTTATTCCCATATACTTAAAGAACCAATGCGCTTTATTTTATTATTTTATATTAATTTTTAAACTAATAACTATCAAGAAACCGTCGGCTCGGGAAGACAGTAGTCTCCGAAGCAGTAAATTCAGATGCATGTTTTCTAGCCATCTTACAACGCTGTACTTTTTAAGTTGCCTTACTCATGGGCCATTTTGAAGATACAAGTAATGTCTATGCTCTCCAGACTGTTGGACAATAAATCCGCCACAGTCTCCCCAGGGCTCCTCTTGCCCTGATTACTGGCACCAACTTAATATGGCCGAAAGCCATCTCATTTCTTATGGGAAAGCACGGTCATCCCTTTTAGAGTTATCGATCACACGAAGATTTCCGAAAAAAAAATTAGACAAGGAAAAAGATGCGCAGTACTACGTCATTAGATTGTTTCTGTAGTCTTAATTTTCCCCGTTTTAACAATACAAATAGATGAGTGTAGCAAACAAAGCGGACGTGATATGACTTTACCCTTTTCCACTTCAACTGAAATCACAGCAGCTTTCTGCTTTGTAGACTGGACAGAGGTATAAAAATGTGCTCACTGGAAACGAACTAGTTAAATGGACGTACATTTATAACCTAATGTAAATAAATGAAATAGTATATTTCAGTGGCTAGCATACAGTATTATTCTGGAGCTCAAATTTCCTGTTTTTAGATATGTGTTAGTTGTACTGGGCGCAAGGCATGACCTAACCCCACGTACGATCACCGAATCGGTTACTACTCTTCCCAGTCCCTACTTCCACTTTATGTGCCGTATTCATTTTCTACTCTTTTTTTTTTATCTTATGTAGATGTAAACCAGATGGTATGATGAAGTGTCAGGAATTTGCCTCTGACACATTTATATGCTTTTGATTTCTGAGATCGGACTGGGATTTTACTTCTTTGTCCAATACACAGGATATACATTTTCAGTCTTATTCATCTGCGTGTTTATCTTATTTTTATTTAGCGTCCAACTTACAGTAAAAAACCAGTTGTTTTGTGTAGCACCACGTCGTTTCAAATAGCTTCTTGAAGAACGTGTTGGCACATTACAAATAATTTGCTCAAAAGTAAAATCCATCTTGCTTGACGAAAACTGAACATTGAAATGGGTTGTGACGTACTGAACAAACGGTCGCTGTTTGTTTATTTGGGTGTCAAGGTCAACGTTTACCCAACAATTAAGTCCTAGCTCACCAAATACCTATCGGGTGACCACTTACATCTCGTACATGGAGTATACCGGGAATGTGAAATCTGGGTTGCCTGTTGAAATGAACACTGTGTAGAAATTGGCAGATTCTTCTTAAGTGAAGGATGTCCACATGTCGTATTGTCACTTCTTTCAACATTTCTGTTCACCCTGTATAAGCGGCAACTACTCCGACAACCGAGTTACAACCGTAGTCTAACCTCGTCTGCTGCAGGCGCTCTACGTACTGCTCGCTTACAAGAACTGACGGCCTACGTAGTTCGAATTACAACATACGAAGCGTACAAGTTCTCTCTCTGGTTTAGTCTCGAGATCGCAGAGGTGAGAGCAACGAAACAACCGAACGGCCAATGTATGTCACATTCATGCAAGTGATTATTATAATTCCGGATTATTACAAACACATGATTTTACCTTTTACCCCATAATTTTCGTCTCTTCTACAAGTCCTACTCATTGCAGTGCGCAGGTTCAATTGGTCTCACTTGTATTCTGATGAAAACACGCTCGAATCTATCCTGAAATGTTATGAATTCCACATACTGGGATACTGGGAACGACCCGTTCTTGGAGTGCCTGAGCATTGCGGGTCCCAACTTTTCGTTGGCTTGATCTATAGACATTTTGGTAGGACTCCTTGGACGAGCGATCGGCCCGTCGCCGTTTTTGCTTGTCAACATTAAAAGCAATTTTACGCCTAAATCTAAGCTGCTTGCATATAACTTCTGTAACTAAAACATCTGCATGATGTAACAAACATTCAACATACGAGCTTTGTCCAAAAAACAGTTCTATCTATCGATATTATGGCTATCTAAACGAGACACTAATAATGAAATTGATCTTAAAATGGGATGTGGAACGAATTCGTGTGGTAAGAACAGACACTACTCGACTCTGTGAATACGATAATAAATCTTCGAGTTCGTGAATGGTTAGGACTTCCTTGGCTAAACGCAGTTTAATTTAAGACAGCTTAACACAGGATCTACATAAAATAATTTGGAAATGTACCATCTTCAGAACAATGCTGGTTGTAAGCAGTGTTTTAAGAACAGTAAGCTCTTATGCTAAATGTACACTGTGATCCAGTATTAGTTACGGTTAATAAGCTCCCGACGTTAAGATTGAGTAGGAGCTTAACCCCCTCTCCCCACAAGAGCCTACATAGCGTATAGTGGGACAACTTTAGTTTACTTTACTTCAAGCTGTCGATTTTGCTTTATACTGTATATTTTTCATTCCAAGGGTTATTTAAATGACGGATATTAGGACTGCTTTGAGTAATAAATTAAACGACAGGGGACAGAATATCTTGGTCAAACTAAGGAAAAGTCAAACATCAATTACAATGCTCGGTCACCACATCTGACACAGCTCGCGGTCTTCAGACGCGTTCTAGATGAAACGACAAAGAACCGGTGATTACCAGCGCGTCACGAAGATATTGAAACTTATTTTATGACGGAGAAACAAGAAATCTAATATTTGTTTAAAATTAAATGAGAATAAATTCACCGCAAACAGCGAAACAAGAATAGGCAGTCTTAAACCTTTTGTAAACTAGTTTAATTTAATACAGTTTAGCTTAGTTTAGTTTAGTTTATAAAGCTGAGCCCCCTATCCAAGCGCTTCCTCCTGTCATAGCAAAAGCATATAGTCCAATAACACGCACATGATAGAATCTTCTTAGTATGTAACAATTATCCCAATTACTGCCTCTTATTAGGGTTATTCTGCAAATAATCACATAAAGATCTTTCACTTGTCTCTTGTTAACAGCAAATCTTGTCACATTCCTTTTACAGCGTATGTCCTTGTCCTCTTTCAAAACAATTATCTTTTAACACGTATTTCAAGCATATTCTATTCGTAATAGTTTCTGAAAACCTAATATGACAGAGACATTCGCCATCTCTCTCTCTCTCTCTCTCTTGGATTTAATAAGGAAGAATGTTATTTACATTACAAAATAATTAAATTTCCTGCTCCAAAGTAGAAATGGAGTTTGTATGAAGTTGTCCATGGCACCATGCAAACGCTTCTTCCTACTAACGCAAGCATTTCTACAAGTGCTTGCCTACTTGTATATTCCTTGAATACGTAACCAGTGGATTTACATGTAAAGGAACTTAATTTATCGTCAAGAACATAAGACGAGAAAGGACACGGACCTCTAAAACAATCTCTATGTCTGCCTTTTGTACCGCACAAGGAAAACATCTTCATACGTAGTATGGAAATGTTTCCTTCAGTGGTTTCTGATGCATTTTATATTCCTGAAAGGATTTCCATCAAGATACGATAAAGAGGTAAAAAGTAGCTCAATATTTTCTCTTCCTTCAGGGGATTTAAGAGATTGTTCCAAATCCAGTTCAGTAGATTTCCTGTCCCGAGTCATATTTCTGCACGTAACGCTGTTTCTGTAATGTTTCTGCTCATGACCTTCAACTTCCAAATTCAATTTTCGAACCTCAACCACTTTACGATGCGAAGCTGTCAATCGATATTTTCCTTTGATTCCGTGTCCCAGAGATGACATTACTTCCCAGACGTCTCTGTACATTGTTTTGCGACAGTCTAGGAGTTGCAGTTTGGTTTTTCAGGCTTCTAGAAACAGGGCTAAAACTCCGCCTAAAAAGGGTATCTATGACGCACCTCTCCCATATTCAGTAAATTTCTCCCCACATAGAAATTCATGTTTCACAATGTACTTATTATCAGTTACTGTCATCAAGCCATCGTGTGCTTGCTATATTCTTTTCATTTTTTTCGTTCTTTAACTGTAAAGTGTTGCACATCTTCGAATAATATCACTATACACAACTCAAAGGCCTAAACCGTATAACACTACTGGTAATCATACATCATGGTTCAGCGTGGCAACCAGATTAGTAAAGCTGCTAACAGTTAAAAGTAATGAAATGGATTAATTTCTAGTGGTACACTGTTCACATCGGTTAATTCACACCATCATATTTATGCTCGCATATCAAATCAGGGGACAGACAGTCGGATAAACAAACATGCGCAAATCGATAAAAAGAATCTTAGGAATGAAATGTTCCTTTGGAACCTTAAAGGCTACTTGTTGTGTTCTGAACACAACATAATGTTCATAACAAGGTTCTTTTGACGTGAAAACGTCTTTAAAATCGATGCCGGGTGTGGGGAGGCAATCGCGCCCAAATGAGCGACAGTTTCTGTCGAAGTAATTTCAAACTTCAATAACTCAGCTACAAATAGACATAGCGCCGCAATCGTAGTCT
Source organism: Zootermopsis nevadensis (assembly GCF_977971745.1). NCBI lineage: Eukaryota > Metazoa > Arthropoda > Insecta > Blattodea > Termopsidae > Zootermopsis > Zootermopsis nevadensis. Next base: position 1,973,338 of record NW_028259150.1, read on the forward strand.
CGTTTTAAAGAGGAAAGATGAAAGTTTGTGCCAGTACCGCTCCGACATTCGTGGCGGCCGGACGTCGCGAACTGCGCACGCGCAAAGTGAACCCACGATTTTCGACTTTCCGGATTCGACACGTGTCCATAAACGGGATCATATCTCTGAGACTAATTATCCGATCCGAGTGAACCAAGTGTTGTTTTTAAGAGGAGTGTATATGTTACAACTCATCCTGGCCTCCAAGTGTGTATCTCAAAAACTAAAAAAGATACGAGGCTGTGAATTTTAAAAGGTTTGAAAATTTCCCGATTTTCTTAAAATGTCGCGATATATGAGAGCAAAGTAAAACCAGAATTACAAAAATCAGGCACGAATGCGTAGAGCACAAAATTCCAAAGAGAATGACACCGAAAACGCCGGGCCCGGACCCAAAACCAACGCGCAGTACTGCCGCGAATATAGGCAACGTAAGCGCGCTCGGACAACTCAGGCGGCATCTGACGAGCCTGGGTCAAGTATGGATGTGTACCAATTAAGAAATAATCATTTATAAAAATGATTATATTTTCAATATCCCTAAGTTAAATTATTAATTATTAACTAATATTTTCGTTAAGAAAAACTAATATAAAAGAACATTTATGAATTTTTTCTTCATATGTAATAGAAAGGTACAGTTCGATAGATGAAATTTTAAATTTTTGTTTTGTTTCGTTTTGTTTATTAGATGAAAGTGTTGTTTTAAAGAGGAGTGTATATGTTACAACTCATCCTGGGCTCCAAGTGTGTATCTCAAAAACTCAAAAAGATACGAGGCTGTGAATTTGAAAAAGTTTGAAAATTTCAATATACTATACACGATTGACGTTTTCACGAAAATAACTGCGGCAGTGTCCGACACTGCCTATCAATTTTTTTAAGTGAATGTCACTCTTGAGTAATTAAACCCTGCTTCGTGTCTAAGAGGCGTTTGATTTTCATTGCATCGGTAGGCAATCGTAAACGGGGACACAGTAATTTTATTCAGACACTGAAAGCGAATGATGGTACATTATCTTTCATCAACATTCTTCCAACTCATTTTTTTTACAAACGTCCTTCAGTTCGAGGCTACATAATCGATGTAGCTGATAAAGGGTTGTTACAGCCCATAGGTCCAACTACGAAACAATAAACAAAGGGGAGGGTTGAGGAAAGCACCGGAACTAATACATTCCATATGAATGAAATGCATTAAACATAAGCACATAAAATATTTACTCAGTTTCGTTGTGTTTCGACTGAACACCGCATGGACACTTAAGTCAACACCAGTGTGTGTGACACATGAATTGTGTACTGTGGGATTCAGCTCCTATAGGTCCCTTCGCACCTTACGTGCTTTGGCGCAGAGGTTATGCACTAACATGAACTGTTAATATTTAACAAAGACACACTAGCAGCTTAAAGAGACCTTATCACGTATGCCACGTCATATTCAGCCAGACAGTTTGTCTTATGACATGAGAACATTAATTTCAGAATCTGCCACTTACAAACTGAAGATTGCTGTCTTCTGGGTTGTTGCGCCTTGTAGTCTGGTAAGATGTTTAGCGACGTTTCCGCGAGCCCTGATTGTGGAGGCAACAAGAACCTCTGAAACGTCGGTAAACATCAACGTGACTACACAGAGGAACAACCCAGAAGACAGAAATCTTCATGTCAATTATTGTTACAATTTTCCAGTAATCACAGGCAGACGCGACCGTGCTTGTCCGGAATTGTTAAATAAAGAAGTGAGACTGAAACTAATTCCCTTACGTAGTATTCTGCCGATATTGGTCCAGACGTAAAGTTAAAGCAGCCCACAGAATATCCCTGAAGTGAACCGATCTAAATTCTCCCAGTTCCAGACGCGAACTATGCAGCTGTAACTATGGCGGATATAGGGTTATTCATGATGATAATGACATAACTGGTATGAGACTTGGCCCCTTGTACTACTGTCTCAATCAGGTCTATTATACCAGACCCTGATGACAGATTAGCATGGAGAGATCAGTGTGGATGTCAGTCACAGGGTACAGTTTAAACGCTGGCTTAATTATGTAAATTAAATTAGATCTTCCTGATGCTTGTTCAGTTAAACTGTGGATATTATATCACTGTGCACTTATTCCAAAAGGAATAATTTTCACTTGAAGAAGGCTGTCTTCTGGGTCGTTGCGCCGTGCAGTCTGGTAGAAGTTTACCGACATTTTAGAGGTCCTTGTTTCCTCCATCATGACGGCGCAACAACCCATAAGACAGCCATCTTCAAACTCACCGCCGTGAAAACCTCAAATCCTACAACTTACACTTGGTCACAGAAAGTTATATTCTTTCGTTGTTTTGCGCAGTTAAAACAACCAAGATCCAATGCATGAGTGCCGTTACAACAGTTACTTCCTCATGCAGCCTCCATCTCAGATCCAAACATCACCTTATCACATGCGCCCTACTTTCAAACACATCGAAAGAAAAAATCCAAGTATCGCACCAATACACAACGAGTAAAATTATAATTTTAATATGTGCCATAGAAGCCGGTAAGACGAAAGATAGGCCCGCTCTTAGTGTATCCGACAACGTAAATTTTATTTATTGCTATCCACCAATATTTAAATTTTAACACATTTTCCAACAAAACCATTAACATAGGTCGAGGCCGAACCATATCGCATGTACATCCAGACCACGTCTACAATACAAGATTCCATGCGGTATGTAAATTTGTATTGTACAATAACAGTCGAATAGCCGCATCGATTTGCCAAACGTGTAACAATGTTTCGTGCTCCAACATTCGGTGACAGAATTTTACTGTAGAATCCCATATGGAACAGCAAAATAATGTTAACTCCCTCCAAAGCCCCATGGTAAGTATGTATCGCTCCTTTAACAATCAATAACGCTGCATGTTTTAAAAATGTGTTTCGTATTATTCTCATTGCAAAGAGGCCTGACTTCCATAAACAGCATTAATCAGTTAATTTTTGCAATGGAGAAGTGTTTTGTTTCATTTGCGGTATGGACTAAGTTTTTAAATATTATTTAGACGAGCTTCGGCTTCAAACAGTTAATGGAAATACAGACATGTTTTCTGCACTGGAACATTCTAACGAGAATTCTTAACTCCAACAATCATATACAATTACAAGACAATGAAATATAAATTGTATGTTCGTAGAAATATGTGCGGTCTGCCACTAACGGAAGTTTGGATTTAAAATTTGCTCTGGGAATGAAAATCTGGTGGAAATGAAATCTGAATGACGTTTAATATACTGATGTTACATTCTGAAGCAATGACGCTGACCCATATACTTGCTAAATTGAACACAAATGCTTAAATATTAATGTAAACATTTTCATTCATAAATTATTCGCTGAAATTTATAATTCAGCAAACTGCTAAATCATGAATATGAACTGCAGGTTTAATTAAATATTTTAGCTCACTAGAATGCAACGAACAAATCATAAAACCTAACAAAAGTAAATTTCGGAAATGAGACACTTAGGTCAAGCCATAATACTTGTCAAAGGCGAATATTTCTACCAAAAATTCTGCCTTCGGAACAAATCTCATACTAACATATGCAGGGCGTGTCTGTCCGAGCGCCAACAGAATGGCTAGAATGCAAAAAACACCCGCGTCTCACTTGGACAATTAACTGTAAATTACTCGCACCTGGCTGGCTGTTACGTGTTGATAAAGAAAGTGTAAATATCATTACGTTTGAAAGCCCATTTAAATCATACTCCATGTTCCCTAACACTGCATACTGAGTTAAGTGGACTGTAAATAAGTGGCATGTCCTCAGGCTCAAACCCTTTGAGTGATTTACATAGTGACACACACACAGCTACTACAAAGTTCGTCTCATGTGATCTATATGAAATACAAACCCGTGTACACTAGATGGATTTTATATGCGTATGTGTGAAGTGTATCAATTTGAAACAGGTTACACAACATAATAAGTTGGAAAACACATGAATCAAAACTCTAAAATGGCCTAATCCAGTCATGATCTAACGGTTGCCAAAAAAGAAGTTTTTCTTTATTTGTGTGCTACGTATTTTAGATCATGTACAGGTCTTACTTTCATTCTGGATATCTACAATTGATTTTCCGACACAAATACATGGTCTGAGATCTGGTATGTATGATAATTATTCTTCAACAGCTGCAAATGTAGGACCATCATTATTAAACCTTAAATGCACTGGCTCTGATACGCTTCTTTTTAAGACTTGTCAGAAATTTCAAAATACGGCATGTATGTTTCGTTTTCAGTTTAGACACATGTAAAGTAAAAATAAATATGACTACTTCAATTGTAACTCACAGACGTTATCGACAGAAATTTTAACAAAAGTAAATTTACATCAAATACAAAGCAGTCTGATATTTTAAACAAAAAACTAAGTCGGCTACGATTTTAAGTACCGAATCCTGAATCTGAACAAGTCACAAGTACACTTCGCTTTTGTCATTCCTAGAAAACTGGACAGAAAAGAATCATAAAGAATAAAATTTGGAGTACTCACACAAATTGTAGTGTTACTCGAAGTGATAAATGTGGCTAGATGGAGATAATTACAAAAACTTAATCGTACCATCCCCATATAAAATTACACATCCCAAACAAAAGGGTTTTCTATCTGGCTTTATTATTTTCAGACGTGTCCACAATAAGCCTCTATCTATCTTACGAATTTTAGCTCTCGTTTCCGTCTAAACTGGTTAGATAAAGAGATGGAAAGTAAAAACTGTATTTCTATCTAGGACAAATGAAATAACTGAGCTTCAAGCTTGCAGAGAAAAAGCAAATTGTGAAAGAACGAATTAAAAGAGTATATTCTATAAGCGTATATGTTCATACTACGTGCAAAGCAACAATGAAGTCGGGCAATTTTTAGCCTATTTTCAAAATAAATCGCCTTCAACAATCGTTTCGGGCTTCGACTTCTGTTTCGTCGCAGGGAAACTTGGAATATTTTGAAAACTTCTTAGTTAGCTTGTATATAATTCACAACTGATACTTTAAAATTTCACGGAACAGACACGTCCCAGATACGCACAGCGCCCCAACAGTAGTATCACAAATTCAAAATCCTACTCTCGGTACGAATGCATGTCTTTTTGGGGGAGGGGTTAGTGTATAAAGGGCCTTGTGGTTGGCCGAATCTCCTTCCACCGAGTCCTGTCACAAGTGCAAAAATTGCAATCTTTCAGATATTGCGTTTTTTTTACGAATTGAAGGTTTGTGGCAACCCTGCGTCGAGCAAGTCTATCGGCGCCATTTTTCCAACAGCATGTGCTCACTTCGTGTCTCTGTGTCACATTTTGATAATTCTCGCAATGTTCTCGCATTGTTTTTAGACATAATGCCATTGCACACTTAATAGACTACAGTATAGTGTAAACATAACTTTTATATGCACTGGGAAACCGAAAAATTCGTGTCTCGCTTTATTGCGGTGATCTGAGACCGAACCCGCAATATCTTCGAGGTATGCCTGCATTTCCTAAATTCCTAAATAAGGTTGAACGAGGACACTCAAGATCCACAAAAATGCCAGTAGTAAAGCAGTCACCAAAGTTACTTGTGCAGGACGAAGAGGTCAAACGCAAAAGCACGATAAATGAGCGACATAGCGACATTTCTAACATGCGAAAGAAAATGGTTTTGAAAACACGGTGCACTTTAACACACAAAGAATACAAGGGTTCATGTTATTTTATCCCAAGTGCTATGCTGTGATTGAACCGTACTAAAAACAATGATGAATTCAATCACCAAGAATTGTGCCATCAATGGAGATGACGAGTACCAAACAAATGACTCTCATCGACTGAACTGCAGTGCGGTTCTATGCTCGTAATTGCACAGGCCCTCAATTCAATTACTGACACTTTACTGGAGAGTGTTATCGGAATTTTAAACCATTTTTCCGCTCCTATAAAAATATACTACTTTAAATATCATATGAAACATCCGGTTCCTATTCGACAGTTTACATATTCACTCTTCTAGCCATGCTGCAGTACAAAGTGCAAGTTCATTATACATCAATTAATCAATCAATCTATCTATCTACCTATTTATTTATCTATCTATCTATCTATCTATCTATCTATCTCACAAACATGTACACACCAGACTTCCCTACCCCGAGCATATAAACAGATTGGAGCAAAATTCACGCACAAGCACTCCATAGTGCGGTTGCTTGTTTAAAAAAAATCGAAAACACTATACAACATGCCCTGTGACGTTCAGTTTTCATGATATACGTCACCGTCAAATGGCACAACCTATCAGACGATCGAACAATGGGCGCCTCGTAGTTACAGCAAGTGTTCGAAGCGGCCTCCGTCCATTTCAAAGCAGACGCCATTTTCTCCAACACGCATTAACCTGCTGGCATCTACCGTTGTCACAGATGCTTGAAGTCCTTCCTCGGTATCTTCGATAGTCCTGGGAGGGACTTTATAAACGTGCTCCTTCAGGTGCCCCCAGAGGAAAAGAACCCATCGGTGTTTGATCCAGCGACCACACACTCGTGCTCAAACCACTTCCGCTTCACAGTTTTCAAGCAGCCCCGGTAGAACAATTTACAGAAAATCACAATAAATTCTTCTTGTATAATATCTCAATTTTCCTTTTTATCCGCCTACTTTCAGTTCAGTACTACAATTCCTGCAGGAAAACCAATTATAATCGAACGCAGTTAGACACGTATATCAGACAGCCGTGCTATGTGTAGACATGGAAGCTTGTATGTTTTCGTTATCGGTGTGGTACGAAAAAGGACAAAGTGTAGGGTAATTTATGCATCAGAGACACGTACCAGGTTCAGATCTAATATGTAAATTTACATTTTAAAATCTCCCAGGATGAGAGGTACAGGACGTGTTAATTTGCATACCAAATACTGCGCGTAAAGACCAATAGTGAGTAATGGTACGAAAAGCAGTTGCACCCTTCACTTTTTACATTACTCTCGATACTAGAGCCAACAAGACCAAACCGCAGTTCCCAACACCAGTCTCTTCAACTAAGGGTTAAGAGGCCTCGATGTTAATCCATCGGCACACCATTTAATGCTCTCTAAAGTGTTTCTAGATTAAATACATTTAAACACCTCCACACAATTTCCTCAAAATGTTCATGTAATTACCATATATGTATGACATCTGTAGTCCAATAGGTAAATAATTTTATCCGACGTTTCATAGCCGTAAACGTAGCTACTATACCCCTAATGGATGTCACACAGTCGTCATGTACGCGAATTAAGATTATTTATTAAATTTGAATCTCGGATTGAATTTTGTTGCATTTAAACATTATTATCTCTCTGATTATAATGCGGCCGTAAATGCTATTATTAAATTCGACAGTTCGGTTGAATAATCTAACTGGCTGTTATGTGGACACAGAACACAGTAATTCTGGAGGACATAATTAGAGCCAGTAGGATTTGAGGTTTAGACGGCGGTGAGTCCGAGGAAGGACATCTTCTGGATTGTAAAGCCGCTACATTCAAGAAACAGGCCACGATCATAACACAGAGCTACAACCCAGAAGACAGACATCTTCAAAATAAGACCCACTTTTAATATTAAGATTTGAGGTTCTCATGGCACCAAGGTGGTGGTGATATGAGTTTTGACAACATGTGGACTAGTGGGTAAATACAAGAGTGTCGGAGAAACATCCTCTTTTCATTTTCATGGCTGAATAACAATCAGTTTCAATAACGTTCACGTCAATAGCGTTTATTTGTTCCTTTTGATCTTCCATAACAGCCTCTCACAACGAGGTTTGGTTATAAAGATATGTCACTCAGACATAGAATGTGTCGAGCTGATAGTTTTTGAAATGGGATTAAGCTAACAATACTATATTGCGGACGCAAAGGATTAACTTTCTGGAAAGTAGCAGCTCTTTGTGTTCTCAAGTTCCAAGAAAACTGGGAATATAACTGAAAGTCTCATAAGCTGTTACCTATTCTTAAGAAGAAAGTCACAAAACAAAACAGATATTTAAATTATGTTAAAAATCTGTAGAATGTAGGGTATGTATTTACGGTAAATTAGAAACTAGTAGTTCGACCTTCACTATTATTTCAAATTCTCTCCTAACCATTATGTTATAATATTTACATTAAATATAGCAAACCACGATATATTTTGGGTTAATTTCAAAATATTAATTATATCACTACTAACAATTTTACTGGAACATTATCAAACGCCATGCGACTGTATTAATATAAATATTTAATTAGGAAAATATAGGATATGATGATGGGATGCGGATCGTTCCTAATTGTGGGTTTTAGTGTTCACGGTACTTGTACCAAATGGGAGTCATACGAGTAGCAAGATACCTGAACGACATCTTTACAGTCATTTTCTTCACGAACAAAAATACTGACGACTGGCGACGATAAATTTACATGGAGTAAGCATAAGAAATCGCGTCACTGTTGGTCCAGAAGCAATATTCTGTCGGGGAAGATACTAATGTGCCTAAGCATTATGTTACACAGCTGAACCTTCTGTTCATTGTATCAACCAAAAAGTCTATGATGGGAAAGAAAGTTTCGTTAACCCTTTGAAACCAAAAAAGATGACAGCGGGAGTACTGCAGACTGGCCGCAGTTGTCAGTACAATTACTTCAGGAGGTTTCAATACTTGGTGTAGCATAAATAACTTCGTCTGGACTTCTGCCAGACAGAAGATGCAAATAATATAACTCTACTTATTTATCATTTCTTTTTCTAGCGTCTCTTTCAATTTCGTCATTTTTTTCCTTCCTGCTCTTTTCTAAATCTACTTACGTGCTCTGTGCCTTGCTTCTTCATTTCTTGGCATAAGTATATCTCGTGATTTCTTCTGTATGTTAACAGTTTTGATTACCTGATACCATTTCCACAATTTTTTCGTAAGTGTTTGTAGCTAAATTTCTAAGTATTCATCCAATTTAAAAAAACGAAAAATCTTCATGCCAAAAGTTAAATAAAATGTATTATTGTTCGGGAATACTTCAAATCATTCTTACGTACTTTATATTAGCTCGAGTTACGGATTTTAGATGTGCGAGTATAACCCAGGCTTCGCAACCATAAAATGACAGACTTAATGCATTTCGTATATAGGCTTAGTTGGCGTTTAATGATGGGTGCAAGGTTTCTATGGTAAGCGAGTTTGGGTTTAAACTCTAAAATTCTGGCTGATGTCTTGTTTGCTATGTTGAATACATATTAATTCCAGACGCGATTGCGATCGAACGTAATTCGGAGACACGCCATCCTCGTTGACCAAGGAACTGAATGGCTGAATAAGGCTGATTCAGGTAAATGCCTAAGGAATGTCGAGTGAAGAGTACTGATATTATCTTGTTTATGTTAATAGAGTTTCTCCATTTTGTAAACCAATGTAACGTTTACATTTCAGCTTGGCAAGCTGGGGGCAGTAACTTTGGCTAGGGATACAATGTCATCAACGAACAAGCTTAGCTTATTATCAGGCCCATCCAGAATGTTATTTACGTAAATAAATAACAGCATAGGATCAAAAATAAAATCCCTAAGGGACACCAAACAAGACGGTGTAGGCTAGATACTCAGATACGTACGTAAAATGCAGAATTTCTCTGCTTGGAGGCTACAACATGCGACATGTTGCTTCAAATGCAGACAGAACCATTTTTGGCCGTCATATCATACTTGATTAAAAGCCTCTGAGATGTCCAAATATAAACCTGTGAACGTTTATTGGATTCGAAGGCTCTACAAATTTCTTGAGTCAGGTGGGTTGTGGAATGGTGTTAACGTAAGCCAAATTCCTGCGACTTAAGAAATCTGCAGTGATTCAGGACTCAAGAATTTCAACACCTCTAATACTAATGTCAGCCACCGGACAAGCCAGGGTAGCTTAGTCAGTACAGTGACTGGGCGACCGGGGTTCGATTCCCGACAGGGATATAAAACATTTTTTTTTCCTCTAGCGTCTGCATCCAGACTGGCTCAGGGGCGCACCCAGCCTCCTGTCCAATGAGCACCGGGGTCCTTTCCAGGGGAAAAGAGTGGCCGGGGCGTGACGCTAACCGCTAACTCCCCATCTAGTGCCGAGGTTAAGAATATGTAGAAACTTCCTCACCCTCTAAGCGTCTACATGGCTTATAGTGGGACAGATTTACTTTACTAATACTAATGTCAGCCACTGGACACGATCCTGATTCAGTCCATCTTGCATCCTAGTAACTAAAGTCCCTAGTACCAGCAACAGATGTCTTAATGCACTTATTGATTCCCCATCCGAGACTACATGTCCGATCCACGGCAGCACCATCATAACAATAATGGCTGGCCTGTAAAATCACGATGCTCTTCGTTGCGTAATACCCAAAAATTGTTAGGTTACTCCAATCAAGAGACCACATTTCTCAATCACATAGGAATTATACAAAAGTATTTGTTGCACGCTATTATCTAGACCTGTTACGAACGCAGGTGGAGTGAGAACCGTTTCTAAATTAACAATCAAGAACACTCTCCCACAGTGACTCACTTCTGTGGAGGACCGTATTCAACCCGAAGAAGCTAATTCCATAAACAGTGACGGACAAAACTAATCAGTTCATCTCTAGACATAAGCATCACTTCGGCTTTCAGTTACCAGTTATACCAACACCGCGCAACACTTCACATTATTACCATCTAATTCTGCTTAGGTACATTGGTATTGTTCTAATTAGTCGTTTCCAAGTTTAACACTCGGTTTTAGTTGTTGATGGGCGCCTAGCGTGTCGACGGCCCAATTACTGCCGCTCTGCAAACGCTGGGGCTTACCGAAAAACAGGGAACTCCACTTAAACAGACGGATAAAACTGTACTGTCTGAGCACGATAAGTATGGTCAGTGTGTGCGATAGGATGCTATGTAATCGGAAGAGAAACGTATCGCATTACGAGGTACTCAAAATGTATTTACGAAGTCGAGGGCTCTTTCGAAATGAGTCTAGCATTTTTACTGTTGTAAAAATTCGTACAAAAATTTGTTGGGGAAAATCACATGAAGTGGCTACTTGAAAGATATTAACAACAAGAAACTTGTTTATTTTACGGATGTAAAACTTGTGTATCCCTCTTATGTTAACTCGTTGAAGAGGATACAAGGAGCCAAGAGACTCAAAATAACAGATGTCTGAAAAAAAATAACGTAAGTAGTAGCTTCATAAATTGTACTGTTCGCCTGTCATTGTTTCTATGTTTAAATTAAGAAGAGTGAGATTGGCGAACATGTTGCATGGTTGTATAACGATGAAGTGCTTATAATTTGGTATGAGAATCGGAATAAAAGATTCCACTTATGAGACAAAAATAAACTGGGCTGAATAATATTAAAATTAATCTTAGATGAATATAATGTGGCTATGTGAACGATATTTAACTTATATGATATGCAGCTTTCAAAGCGGATGTCATTAATAAAATCTTCTCGGGCCAGCAGCCGCGTCACTTGGTTAAACTCTGCCGACGTTTCGAGGGCCATCTCTGTCCTCATTTTCAAGGCTAGTCTGAGATAACCCTCGAAACGTCGACAGAGTCTAACCAAGTGACGCGGCTGCTGGACTGAAAAGATTTTATTAATGATATTTAATTTGTTCAGAATATGATGCACTGGCCACCATGAAGACTGAGATAAACGATTGAGATCTGAGGGTCAGCCCTGACGATCGAGGCGGTTTATCTATCCGAAATGTTGGTATCTACCTACAAGTCAACAACGCGTTATTACCCAGAAGACCAACAACGAAAGGTGATGAACTTTCTGGTTCCAGAAAAGTGCAGGAAGTTTTTTGGTCAAATGAACGAAAGCAATGATCAATCAGTTGATGCCATAATTGAGGTTTTCTCTGAGAATGAACCATCAAATATACTTTGTGGACAAAATGCAAAATATCGCCAACTGTTAAATTACGTGGTACATACAGATCCCATTACGCTTTAATATTTCAATTATAAAACAAAGTAACTGTTTAGGAGTTAGCCCAGTATTTTACAGTGGAGGCTGTTCTATCATCACAAATTCTAGGAATATTAAACGCAATAAATATTTTGCGTATGTGTGTTTTGTTAGTGGCATATTATGCAGGTTTATTCGCATGTAGGGGAATATTATGTGTTAATTCAATAAAATCATCCAGGTAAAGGTCAGGGGGTTTGCAGGTTTATCGCTTCCAGCGGATATTTTGGAAAGGTAATTTAATTACTATTACATAATGTGTCTTGGACGTGCACAATTTAAACAAAATTCTTTTATCGAATTCGTTGTGATAAAAGCGTACAATCAGGAGAACAATCGCAGAGGTTATAGTATTCACACGCTGTTGGAAAACATACATCACACAAAATGTATGTCTACATACACGCAATGCAGTAACTTCAAAATCTTTTTGCAAGATTTGAAGTTCTTGAGGTGGCATCACGATGACGATGTTCTTGGCGCCGTGTAAACTTCCCTGTAGATGCCACCGTTTTGGAGAAACATACCGTCTCCATCTTCAGGGCTGAATAACCCGCGTGTATACATGGCGTTAAAACGCAGAACATTATCAATATATTTAATATGAGAATACAGAAATGCTTCATGACAATCATTGGAAACAGATGTTGGGCAAACATCCAAAAAAGGAACAATGCGTTCAAAACGTAATGAAGAGGGCTGAGTAACTAGCTGAACGATGTAGGAGGCGTCTACACGTCATTAGTGGAACAATCGGTTACTTTTGTCAGTTTTACAGTGTATGTTCTTTTTTTCCCATATCTTTCTTTCCCATTCATTTCCTTATTTGTCAGATGACTGGGGAGACTAACATTAGATGACAGTTCTCTGTCTTGTCTCCATATTCATGTCTTCTGACTTATTTCATTCTCTCTACTTCCCATAAACTAAAGGAAATGTTCCCCGAAACAGGACGTCAACATTTCAACATTCGCGGAAGAAGAATTTATGATGCCTGAAGCTAGTGAAAGAGCAAACCGGAGGACACACAAAGCAGCCACCATTAAACAACTTAGCAGTCCGCAGACAGCAGGGGTAGACAATCTGTGTCTGAAAAGAAAATGGCTTGGTTTGCATGTTACGTATCACTTTGTTCAGATTAAAATCAATACAAAAAGAATACACGTTATACCACATAGTAAACCTATTTAACAAACTGTAATGAATCGATGCTGTTTCCATAAGTTCCCTGAGCTGCCTTAGCCTTCAATACAGTGAAGAAATTAACATGCTCCAACATATAAAAAACAAAAATATGTCGTACGTTCCACATTTGTATGATTCAGAGTAAACATTTACCTCACTGTTAACCTACGCCCTCAAAACACGAAAAACAGTTTGACTAATTAAACTGTGCGAATACCAGACAAAAACGAATTTGCAAAAACAAAACCAGCAATTTTTGTATGAGTATGGTTTCCTGTACAACAAGAATATGGAGATGACATAAGATCATAATGAGTGATTTGCTCTCTTTTCCTACTCTTCTCGTTCTTCTTCGTCTCATATCCTATCGTTTCCTGCTTGTGTTCATTCTTCAGCACACTGTGTATTACTGTCGCAAAAATAAACACCGAAATGTTGAAGAGTACTCAACAGTCAGAATTACGAGATTCAACGTCAGTGGTCATGACGAGACGAGAAAGAAGTTTTCTGACCAGAACAATTCTGAGCTTTTTTTAAACATTAGACAATAAATAAATTATTAGTATGTAAAAGTAGTTAACCGTGTAACCAACATTCCACAAACATTTGAAATTCATTGTGAAAATGAGACTTCATATCATACATAGAAGAGACAGCAAAAGTTTCATAAACAATAATTAAATATCTAAAATGATGAATGAACTGTGGTATTCCAGTAGGCCTGTGTCAGCACAAAATAAAACGTAACTTCAAAGCAGAACTCGAATGTAAGCCCAAACAATATCGTACGGCTGAGGGCAAGGCTTAATACTTGTCTCTCAAAGCTCTGACATTTCCTATAATAAAGATTCAAAATACAGATGGGGACAGTTTAAGCACAAACAGAATTCATATTTCCATCACAAGTAGAATATGAGAAATGAGACAACATGTCAAAACGCAATATAATATTCCCGTAAATGTCCATAAAAGAAAAAACAACAAACGGACTTGGTTTCTACAACATCCGCTACAAGTTGGCGTCTCATACCATTATACCCGTATGTTAATTCCTGTACCCAACTGAAGAAGCAAATAACTCTCGTAGAGTTCCCGCATTTCCAGAGTGGAGTTTATATCAGATGTCCTTTCTTACATCTGTCTTCCTCCGCTCATTACTTCTATCTTCTAAATACTGTTATTGTGTTCCATGGGCGGTCGGTTCATCAGTGTCGTTGTCGACCGGGGTTTAGATATATGCGAGAGATAGTAAGATTTTCAGAAGACAGCCATCTTCAGACTCGCCGCCGTGAAAACCTCAAATACTACGTAGTAAGATTTTCATCATCGGCATAAAGTTTAAACAGGTTCTGGGACCTACAGTGTCTCATGTCAGTTTTTAAATTACATACGTGATGAGAGGAAAAAGACGGCCAGAGCGTAAGATACTAAATTACGTCATAACATCCATCTAGTATTAAAACGACGCTTTAAATTTCAACTCTCCTATCAGTTTAACACAAGAGAATTAATATCAAGATATTTTATCATTGATAGGTACATACCGGTTTTATGTAACATCTTATAATAAACAAACTGTTAGATAATTTTCCTAAAGTAGAGAAAATATCTGAGGATGGTATAAACAAATATGATTAACTATAACGGCTTTGATACTGACTTCAACAAATATCTGACAGCTCTAATTAATTAATTTATATAAAACAAGAAAGTTTATTCGTTCCGGTCATAGCTTTACATTAACTCTAATAGTGCTGTCCTTTTCAGACGTGCACAACTTCGCCAGTTGACAGCATCAGTGCGTTTATAATCTGACGCCACGTAACGTACATAAACCTCAGAAGAGTTTAAACACATCTGCACTGCATGTTTTCCCTGTTTCAACCAAACGCGAACGCTGATAGAGTAGCAGACGGAACTAGATCCATTTTTAAAACAGCACATACCAGAAGAATCGAATAACTTTCATTATCACTGGGTTTGGATATCACAATTTGATGTGACGAAACATCGTTCAGGATGGTGTACTCAAATCTCCATAAAGAAACATTCAGGCACGCGTAATTTTAGGACGTTACTGTATTATCAGAGAACCTGCAGGTAGGCCGAACGCTGCTGTTGTGCTGGCACACCGCTACACATTCGGGTTGCTCTACTTAGTATCTTGACTGGAAGGCCGGTCGAGTTACTTTCAATAAGCTACAACTTCAAAGCACACCCAAAAGGCTATTCATCACAATCTTGAGCGTTTTTCATTAATTAACTCTTCCCACTTTGTCAGTGAAACCCCGTCGTTGAATAGACCAATTTGCATTTATGAATTCCACTGTAGGGGCCTATATATACGTCTGTCCGTGGGACTCAGCATGCACAAACACTATATACAGTTCTGTGCCGATTTCATGCTTGGCAAATGCTTGCTTCAAGCTAGCACCGTAGGTCACTACGGGTCGATATAGAAACCAAGGTCATGTGGCGAAAAGTGAGACTAGGGATCCCACTGTTATATTTATCAGCCAGACACTGACATCACCACTCAGGTGTAGATAACCGCTGGCCTATGTCGGCTTCTGCAAAGACCAGCTTCTAAATGGGGTCAGGGTAAGAATTTTTACCCGCGTGGATAATCAGCGGCAAGCTCTAAAAGCAAAATAATCTTCATATATATGTATCAGAATTCGTACCCAGACAGTGTTTGTGTTTTGTGACCTCTGTACCTGTAAAATCCTCCGAGAAGAGAGCAATTTTGGTATCAGAGCTGTTGTTTTATCATCTTTGATCCACCAGCCTTCATTCAACTAGTTTTCAATAGATAAAAGACGATCTTCACAAGAACTCGGAAACCGGAACACAAGTTTCAGAGATGTGGCATCTGTTCACGTATTCTATCCGCCGAAACTTTGGTCTTGGTGCAATTAATTTTCCGTGATTCACTTTCGAGTTATATAAACCGCTCAAGGACAATTTTTGTGTTTCTCACCTTTGTACCTGTGTGTTCCTCGCAAATGCTACATACTGGTTTTGTTGTTACATTGCCGATTTGCCTAAAAAAACTTCGCTGTCGTCGTGGCAACACCAGATTTTGTAACAAATGACTACACTTTGTCTAATTTTCAGCGACCAAAAATCATACAATCTCCAGCAGACCTCCTATCCCTCTGGCTCGGTGACATAATCACAACACTGCCGAATGGCTACAGTGGCTCTTCTGAATATGTATTATTTTTTAATCAGATATGACTATGGCTATGACTTTTCGTCTATGATTACACACTTCACATTTCCCGGTTTCACCTTCAATAACTGACACAGTTGATCCACTACGATTACTTTCAGCCAATATCCCTCTTAATATCGTCATTCGACGTCTCCACGTAACAGATCTCGGGAGGTCCGACAGGTTTAACTGTTCACTTACCGTACTCAACATCACCACCATTTCTGCATCACTGACACGACCTCAGCGACGGACCAAAGCTCTCCGACCTGACGGATGACCGCAAGAGTGGACTGGAATAAAGAGAATAAAACAATAGATGAAAGGTGGACCAATTCCAGTGTTCTCCAAACGCACTGTTTGAGTTTTGATTATAGTATTGGTATTTATGCGCATTTATAACAGATACAAATGTCATCTTCCATTGTTGCCGAACTAATTACATTACGGACAACACAGTGCACAGTCATCAATTATTAGACCATATTTCCACGAATTCCGTCTGTAATACAAGTTGAACATTGGAGACCTATATTTCACGTAACGTACGGCAACAATTTTCAGTGTAATTATAAAGTTTGGTTCAAGTTTCAAGAAAAACAAACGCTCCTATCGATACTACAGCGGCCAATATCATATTCTCCAGACTGTAGTGTAAGTCCCCACTAAAAATGTCGATATAATCGCACGATAGTTCCGTGCATGGAATGTGGACGGACAGGTAGATGAAGAGACAATTCTCCATCATGTGTAAATCGTATGTAACAAATCTGAAAGCTCCTACAAAACATATACAAAACTTACAACAATGGCTAGATAATACTATCAGCAGAAATTTACGAACACTAGGGATACTTGCAATAATATAAACCTTGTAAACTTGAACCATGAACGTAACAAATGAGGTTAATGCCAGTGAGTCTGAACTACAAACACTCTTTTACGCTTCGATGCGACACAAGTGAAGACAGAGTGATTAAACATTACAAGTCTTCCTGTTACAGTGACTTTTTTGTGTGTTTTTATTAAAACCATTAAGAAGCCACGCCAATACATAGCATTGGAGAATTACCCTCAGGCTTGAAACTGTCCACAGCTTCACTGAGTGTAAACCTTAACTGTATGTGGGTGGATGGTTTCATCCAGCTATACAAAAACAATCGGGTAGTTCCACAAAACTACGACAAACTAGTGAAATATCAGGTACAATAGAAAGCAGGCAAAGATAATTCAATGCGTACAAATTTTCGGAACATAAAACAAACAAGGGACTTTATATTCTGTCATTTACCGCATAAAAATTAACACAGATCATAAAAATAAAACACATTCGCAAAAACTTTCTTAACATTCAAGAGCGCAAATCGTAATGAACAAATATGCATGAATCGACTTTTATCTGTTGATGAATTTATTATAATGATTTCTGCATATAATTCAAGGGCAATTTTAAAATTTCCTTGGAAAACTTACAATTGAGAAATTGTATTTCACTGTCTGGATGACCCGGTTAATGTATGTTTTTCCATTTCTTAATTTTAAATTAAGAATTCAGAAGAATCAAGTAAATACAGTTCATCAAATTGTTGTTCGCCGTACAGAATAATTACTTTAATTATATTCAGCTACTAAATTTAAGGTCACATATCCATGTATTTAGGGGTCCGCAGTGGCCGCGCGGTCTGAGGCGTGGGCCTTGTGCCGCTTGGTCGCAGGGACCGTGGGTTCGAATCCCACTGAAGCCATGGATGTTTGTCCGCGTTTTTCTGTGTTGTGCTGTCCTGTGTGCAGGTAGAGGCCTTGCGATGGGCCGATCCCTCATCCAAGGAGTCCTACCGAATGTCTTTAGATCAAGCCAACGAAAAGTTGGGACCCGCAGTGCTCAGGCACTTGAAGAACGGGTCGTTAACAGTATCCATGTATTTAGTGGCGACGACTTCAACCTCTAACAAATTATTTCAAGTACCCTGCAAGGTACACGTTTCTGTACCTTCGGGGCTTGGTCTTGGAAGACGGTTATTTTATTCAACACGTACAACAGCAATTACCAACACACGGTAATAACTATAGAAGTGACTTTACCGAAACATTCAGGACTGTACGTACTCTCTCACGAAAGAACAACTGGTAAATGATGTAGGACAGCAACAGAGATTATTATTAATGAAATTCTCGTACACGTCCTACATCGTATTCAATGAAACTGCAAAGTTGCGTCGTGAGGTGGCACTACAGAACGTTAGTGCTATTTCCAGTCCTACTTCTGAGATGCGTATGACGCAACACACACACAAAGAAAAGGTTAAAAGGAAGAAAACGGAATGTTAGACGACACAAAAACCTGAAACTTTCAACAGTTTATGATAGACTCGACTATTTCCTTTTCCCAGTCAAGGCAAAGAAAAACAGTTAATTTAAACATTAAATAACAAAGGAATACTTAAGCTGTTTTGAATATGCAGTATGCGTCCTCAGAGCCCTACGAAGAAGCTATAGTACTCTTTTCCAGTCCATTAATGATTCAAAATCCTTTAGCTCTTTTACGAAGTACTTTGCATGCAAGCCTCGGACTAGAAGCGCTGCTTATTACGGAAACAATTTTTCCTCGATTGGGTTAATATCAGTTTTTTTTTTAAACTGTGGTTGGAGTCACCAAATTACGGAGGATGAGATGGGCGTGGCATACGGTACAAATGAGAGATGTGGACAGCATTTTAAACGTTAGTCGAAGAGCCTAATGGGAAGAAACCACTTGGAAAGTTATAAGTGTATATGGGAGGATAATATTAAAATTGTCTGAGATGTGAAATGGATTCATCTGGCTCAGAACATAGTCCACTGACGAGCACGTTAAATATCGCAGATTGCGAGGCTTCTGCCGACAAAAATGTAAAGCCTACATAGTGCAGCGATTTTAAGCTGTAACATTTGTTTGAATTTGAAATTTTACTGGATGTATGCTTACGGTTAGCTAACAGAGGCACAACCCTTCGATAAGCTTCTGTTCAGTAGAGATCGAGTTTAAAAGTAATGCATGGCGATGAAATTGTCATATTATTACGAACGTTACGCCAGTAGCAAAAAGAAACGGATCCTAAGATTTGACGGTCAATAAAAATGGAGATCATGTTGACATGATTAATTGAAATCATTGGCTAGTTATATAAGCACAAGGCATACCTGACGTTTTAAATCCCACCCTAACGTTAATCTGGTGACGTTCGAATTTCATGTGACTGCTTAACTGTGTGCCAAAAGAAACAGCATCAATCTCTGTCACACACACACACACACACACACACACACACACACACACACACACACACACACACTCACACACACACACACACACACACACACACACACACAGCTATACACGTGTATCAGAATGCTCTTTCAGAGGTTCTGCTGACCAACATTTTTTTAGATATCAGGAGTAAAAATTTAGGCTGGGTTGAGCACTAAGAAAATACCAAGTAAAAACCATCAGACACTTCCGATGTCCCTCAACATACACCATTTACAATTATCCACACATCACAGACGGAACAAAATAACTTCTATGTTTGATACACCGTCTTCTTTCAGTTTCTAGCTGTCAGACTGGCTACGATGAAGAAACATTTTGATTTGGAACAGAATTTCCATTCTCTCAAGATTTTAGGATAACAATGATAACTGTAAGAACGTACTTTCGTAAAATCCGAACCACGGCAGGGGTCAAATCGCTGACATTGTTAGGGGTGTGGGAAGGAGAAGACGTGGGCTCCGTCGAAAAACTCGCACTGGGTAGGATTAGTCCAGAATCCTGTAAAGATGACCTTACACGAGGAGAATCAGGTGCCGATATAACACATTTATATGAATACTGCAATATAACCATAAATATGAAACAGATGTCGAGCGAGCGAGCGAGCGAATGGTCTTTTAAAACACGAAGACCATCGATGCAACTTTGCAATACACGACAGAATTCAATTACCATTAAACGTGCAACAATAAAAGCATTATCGGCAACAATGAAAATGACATAGAGAACAATGATCCACTGATTTCACAGAATTTAAATATCAAATTATTTGGTTCGTTTCTAACAACAAGAGAACGAGAGGCATGATGTCAGAATCTCACGACGGCGATCTGAAGACGACTGTCTTTAGAAATGTTGGGCCATGCAGTCTGGTACAAGTTTACCAATGCTTTAGA
Source organism: Zootermopsis nevadensis (assembly GCF_977971745.1). NCBI lineage: Eukaryota > Metazoa > Arthropoda > Insecta > Blattodea > Termopsidae > Zootermopsis > Zootermopsis nevadensis. The sequence continues at coordinate 1,994,001 of NW_028259150.1, forward strand.
TGTGCTTGTCATGTTTCGTGTCATAACGGTTAACATTCTAGACGGCTGAATGACTAGCCTATGTGATATTGCGCCGTGAGCAGAGGACAAGACTGGAATTTAACCGCAACGCCAACTTGCAGGCATGTGAGTAACACACGAAACGTGGCATACATCGCATAACCACAAACGTTAAGTTCTCACGGACAACGCTGTACACGGCTTTCAATGTGAGTGTGGAACACTGGCGGCGATATGAGTTCCAGGTTTTATTCGTATAACTCAATCCGACCCGACCCAATAACCACAGAACGTTTGACGAATCAGTTTAATCGGCCAGTGATTCGTACCACTGCCTCAAGGTGAACACAATAATGTGTCACTGCAATGAAACAGCAGCGGAAAAAATGTCAACAGCACAGTTGTGCCAGCAGTATTAACATTTGGACTTTGGCATACTCACATCTGCACAACTGAGCTGGTTTGTAAACAAGAAAATTTTTGTTCGCCAATAATTGATAAGTTTTGGTCATTATATGCGATTTCCTAAAACGACCACACATTCATCAGGACGGCTTACCGATCTAAGAACTGGGGGAATACAACAAAAATACAAAAACTTTAATAATCAGCATAAATAAGAAAACTGATGCATTTAGGTGCATACATTTCTTCTAGTTAATATAGGAAATTAACTTTAATAAGCTTTCTTTACAAATGCAAAATGTCTGGCTCCTTTCAAAAACTGAAACCGAACCCTACTGATTTTCTCATAACAGTTTTAAACGCTGCAAAGTAAAACATTAAATTTGATCAACATGCGCTGTGATCCCAAACATTTGCATTTCGTCGAAAGCTCAGTTCTTCATTTCCCTATTTATTTTGAAAGTATAATAAGAAAAAACAGAATTTGGCAAAGTGCCATGTTATTAATAATGTTTTAACATTGCTGGGGGCATTATCCGATCCGCCCCATGCGATTTATTTGTACACCCCTGCTCTACTTAGAAACAACCTGTGAAAAAGAACACGACACATCATGTAGTTCCAATATTGACCAGCCAACAGGTGCTGGCATCAGATAGGCGGCACTTAACAATAAGACTAGCGTCGCGACGCAATACTCAGCAACATCTGATATCACGCACTCCCACGCCCAAACCCACATTCATCCCTTATAAATGGGGAACGAGACAACAGACCTGAAGGCAGCTCTTGCCTTTTCCGGCCAATGGATTAAATTCCCACTTTACTTCGTTCTTTGTCACAGGTAAATCATTGGCTAAATACACGGGATCTACCCTTGTGCAAAGTGTTCGCTCATCGCCTGACAATTTCGAAAAATAAAGTATACAGCAATTTCTTATGTCGAACATCTACGACAAATTACAATATCAGACTTGTATATGAAGACTATTTTCAACAAGCATTTTAATAAAATTAATAAAGAGCAGAAACAACAGAACACTCTAACGCCTAAAATGGTACTCGAGAGTTAATTAACAACGAGATCAAACAGAATTATTACATCTTATCATTACACGCAGGTTAGGTTAGGACGAACGGACGTGACATATTACATTACTTACGCAATGGTTATTTATCCTGATAAAGGCTTGTAAGTTCAAAATATATCGTTTTGTGAAGTAATCGGTTAATTGGGAGAGAAACGCCCAACAGACACAGGTACCTGATCCAACGAAATTTAATTCGTTTGCTCCTCTCTCTCTCTACCCGCAATGCTTCTGTTCCAGTTAAGCCACCTTTAAATGACGTCACACACTGTGGAACGCTGGCACCAAAGACCTTTCATGTAGTTAATTCCCTATCGTTCAAACAAAAATGTACTTTTTTGGAAAGCAATTTCAAACAGCGCACAAAGCAGCTTCTTACAGAAATCTTCTATCATAGTGTAACACACCATCTGCCACTTACGCTGATTACACTTTATCACCATGGCTCCAGAAATACAGTCGTCAGTGAACAAATACCAGTAATTTGTAGGCCTTCAAACAAAGCTTTATAAAACATATTATTATTCTTTTGCCGAGTGTAATTCATGTAGTGGCTAGAAGATATGAATTGCATTTATAATGCCCTGTTTATTAGTGCAATCTCTGTCTTAACGGGTTTTTCTCCGACGAACTGAATACTATCACACCGTTATTCAGAAACACGTACCTCCTCTCCATCGATTCGTAGTTTTCTGGTTAAACATGAACCCATACAGTCCGACAGTCACACAGCGTATATACAAATCACATGATTTATAGCTTCCAGTAATGAAACACATCGAGAGCACATCAATCTCCTTGCATTCAAAATTTATGACGCCGCCTCTAAAATGTAATGCAGTCTTATTTAAATGTGTACATGGTAAAGTCGTTTCGTATAGGTGTGTTTACAACTAAATTTTGTATCTGTGACAGTTATTTTAAAACAACATATGGCAGAAAACGTAGACCCTAATCTCATTTAAAGCTGAAATGTTTGTCTGATTCAGTGGAAATACCGCCGAATACTTCATGATTCTGTTTCAAATGTTCCTTGTTTCGCTTGATGCTCACAAGGTTGTATGATCTATATTTTGGTTTTCCTTAAAAATGATATTTACGACCGGAGGATGACCTTCAACGACACGAAGTACACGAATTAGTCACTGCCATTCAGCATCCTCCCTTAAGTGGGACTATCTGTGCTAAAACATGAATTTCGATCTTCATGACTGTCCACGGTACTTCCCGAGAGGTCAATCTATACTTCACCATCTGGTACCATTCTCGCCTAATTCTTTCAATGTACGGATGTGAGACCAGTCACTCCAGAGATAGTACAGAGCCTCCACTTCTTTCAAGATTTTGAACCTTCCATATTTTCGACTCTACGTACGACTGCAAAGAATGTTAACGAAAGGAGAGGACTCTTGAAGTCTCAAAACCTTGCATACCGTGCAGTGTTGAATATTTATCTAAAATATAAAATCATGCATAAAAGAGAGGCAACACAGTGTAAACAGTTTTGTATTTTTTATGCATGACTTTACATTTTAGATAAATACTCTCGAAAATGTTGCACGATATCGTGAAATATTAGTGACGCACAAGTAAAAATTAAAATGAAGCATAGTTCCTGTAGGAGAATACCATAAACGTTTAAAATTCAAATTATTAACGTTTCACCTAAGAACGCCTGGTTCACACATCTGGAATTCTCTGTAGTCAGCGGTTCATAATTTTAAGATACATAGAAAGCGTTTTAAATTTGAGGTGTGTGTGTGGCAAACGACATAATGAGTACAGCAAGGTTTCAAAACAGGAGGAAGATACAGCTCAACTGGTAGGATCGAAGCACCTCTAAATACATAGCCACAGTTAGCTGCTCAATCTTGACGGTTGCTGTACGCAACAATAAATATAGGACGGTCATGCGCTGGTTATAATTACACGAGAATCTCTTGTAAATCTCCGGGGTTTGTAATATTACGTCTTATTTGCCCTGGTTATGTACGGATTATAAAATAAGGACAGTGAAATTCCAAAGCAAAGGTTATCATGAAACGACTCTGGTGTTTGAGAACTACCAATGAAAATGGCCAGAGTTAGTACAGCTGTTGACCATCAGACCCGTGTTCGGGAGGTACATGGTTCTGATCCCGGTCAGATAACCAGTCCGTCGTGTTCCAGGTTTTTGGTGGTTTACCACTAGTCTCTGTAGATGAATGCCTGATTTATTCCCCCCCCCCCCCCACCAAGCTAGAAAGCTTAAAACTGGGTGACTAACGCTTTTCTAGGTACTTAAAAGATCATCTTTAAATGGATCGGAGATCTTAGCATTAAATATTCCATACCAGGAAGCTTAATCTGATAACAAGGCATTGCGGGGTCTAAATTTATTGACAGGGCACGAAGTCAGGCCAAGTGTTAATACTGCAGCACGAAAACGTGACGGTATTTCACAATCGTGTCCTTCCAAATCAATATCCTTGGAGCGGAAGTCAAAAATTAGTTGATGGAGGCGACATATGGCAGCCAGCGGCTCCTCGAGAAATTAACATTTTCCGTGTTCAAAGACATAAAACATCTCAATTTAAAAATCATGAGTCGGGTTTACTCAGCAGATACAGACCACGAGTTGGAAGACCAATGTTCCATTCCCGGGAAGGGTATTGAATCCACCTAATCGTCACTTACAATCAGTAAATCAGTACTACGTCTGTGAAAGCAACCACTCACCCCCATACACTTGGCGATAGGTTGAGAATGAGTGGATATTTACCTCAGAGATCCCTATACGTCTCCACAATCTGGTGGTTAACATTAGCTTCAGCTACAATTACGCGAATAGCAAGAGTACCAATTTATAAACCATAAATTTCAGTAAAACAGGAAAATCGTGTATGCTGCCTTAAATTTCTAATACGACCTCGACAACATTAACAATTTTGTTTAATGTTTTCATATACATCTGCCACATCAATCAACAGAAAACAACTAATTCATACGTATCATCTTAGGTCATCGTATTTTTAACTTTAATATAATTTGTTTATTGTATTTTAGAGCAACGAAATCTAAAATTTAGCTTGAGAGAAGCATGTTACAGCCAACAGAATGAAAATGAGATTTCTGGTTCTTACGACGGTGAGTATGAAGACGGCCGTCTTCTTGGTTGTTGAACAGTCTAGTCTGTTAGAAGTTTACCTACGCATCAGAGATGCATCTGCCTTCATCATCTCTAAAATGTCCGTATCACATTACACGGCGCTACAACCCAAAAGAAAGCAATCTCTAGAATGATGATAGTTTAGTCGATGCAACTTTATCCTGCTGACTACAATGTTTTTCGGAGTCCGGTAACTTTAGTCGACTGCCATTGACCTGTCATCGGGAACCACCAGAAGTAACTGAAGAAGTTAAACAGACCTCTCCCTCTGCATTAATGTTGCTGATTGCAGACTCTGAACGCTTGAGGGTCATTAGGCCTTCGACAAGTCATCTGGCTGAAGTAACCGATTTTTGAGGTCTCAATTCTACTTCGTGCGCTCGGTCTCGCGATTTGAAGCTTTCGCTAAAAACGTAAATATATTATTGGACTACCTGTCATATTACAGGCCTCATTTCAGAACTCGTGTACTCAAATGTTTAACTCAATTTTTTAATTGAGTATTTTACTTCGTGCTGCAAGGTGATTACGTAAAGGAGAAACATACAGGTTAAATATATTTTACAAGAAATACGTCAGAGACAAGCAAGACTGTAAAAGTATACACTTAACGGGCGTGTTCCTTAGAAGGAATAAAGCATAAATTACACGCTACATCCACGATCTTTGAAATACTTTTAAGAAAATAAAACAGGCCTGTAGTTAATGTGACAAAGCTAAGTAATATTCTGCTAATTCCAAAAGAGCCTTGTTTTGTAAAAGGGATGAAGACAGTGCTAAATGACTACTCAAATACGAGTTTAATCGTCAGTGCCGTACGAGTGTGTGCATATAAACAACAACACACTCTGAACTGCGCAAAGACGCGCTATTAAGAGCATAGCTTTTGGTAATTAGCGAGTTTGTTTAAATGTTTCAGAACGAACATATCCCTAGCAGTAAAATAAGGTCTTGTAAAAAATACGGTGGACTCTACAGACTTAATTGAGGTGGTTCTTTAATAGCCCTGCTGATATACGACGTTGATACACGAACCCTTAAAGCTGACGCCTGCATGCAAATATTACATCTACTGCTGTATTTTTATTTTTAATTGGTCGTCAACTTTAAAGTCATATTGTAACAAACCATGGACAGAATTAAACAAATATCAGTTCAGCGCAGTCAATATTCAGTAAAGTCACTTTGTCTTAACTGCTGTTTTCTCCTGAGACAACTTAAATGTTTTCGTGTATAATGACATAGTGTCACGTGATTATACGCAGAAAAAATGTGCAGGTATATGGTGTTTATCAAAATTGTAAAATCTAAATTATAATTAAAATGTCTCGAAGATTTTGGCGGAATTATCCAATTCTCGTGTTGTTCAGACGTACAAACCGGGGGAAGGATTCTAATCGGCCTTCCGCGGGTTTTCAAAGCGCCATAAGAAACGGACTAAATTGTAATCTAAAACTTCTTGGATGCGACCGCTTTGGAACCAAGGTGGACAGCAAAGGATTGTGGTGTATTAAAATGTATAGTAACTTATTGTGAAAATGATTAAACTGGGCTAAATTGACACAGGGCAAGTCTGGTGGCACATTTTAGACATGTGGACAAACGTGTTTGCAGAACGGTAATTCTTGAATACGTGAATAATTATGACGTTTAATAAAAGATTTAGCAATGCGGTCTAGAATTAAGCAGGCTTGCTTGATTTCTTGTCTGGACAGTTGAGTAAAATAACTTTTAATGCTCGTTGAATACTTCACTGTGTATGGCGAAATGGCCTTCACTTTTATTAGGCGAAGTATTTTACAGACGTGTTTCCTGCAAGCATTATACGAATGCAGACGGGCGTCCGAAGCACATAGTAAAGCAAGAACGTCAACAGATTTTAACACGGGGCCAGAAGCCTTGGAAACTTAATACAGCAGTGTGACTGCGAGAGTAAGTAAACACACCAATCCCCCACGGCTGACGAACTGCACGCTTCACGAAATTCTACTTCCGGTCTTCACTAGGGTTGAAACAACTGCAACATGATTAATGCAACTTGCGTAAAACAACAAACACACTGAGCTGTTCATAGTGGCTAGGTCTAGAACAGTTTAGTACAACGAGTGTTAGTTCTTGTGTTATTTGACGATTCTTAATGGAACTACAAAAAATGAATGTCATGCAATATGAAATCACGTAAAACTAAATTAGACCATTTGCTTGAACAGTGAGCCACGATGGCGTATGATGGTCAGAAAGGCAAAGTTCCACTCGTTCTTGACCTCGTTAACTAGACTGCTATGAAAAATCGTATTTACGCTCCGGCAGCATTACCCTTGGGCAGTAGCCCCATCTGCTGGACACCAGATATTGCTGATAAAAAGACACTGTACTGAGTGGGCTGTCAATTTCATGGATAAGACAGGAGAAGATCGGGAAAATGTTTGTTGGTAGATGTGTTAAAAGAAACAAGGACGAAGGTACTATCATTTCTTCACTTCATATGTACTGATATAAAAAGCAGTAACTTATTCTGACGGAAGAACATGAATTATAAACAAAATGTTCAGGAAAATACTTGTTTAAATTGGATGAACCTGAAAATGCATATTGCATAATGACGATTTTCAAAATTTGTGCAGCTAAAATACGTAATATCAGACAGAATAGTGAATGCAAGGATATTACGACAGAAATGACACCAACAAAAGCAGACAGAATTCTAGTGGAGGAATATCTTGGAAAGAGTTCAAGTGGGAGACAGAACATGATGGAAGGTTAACATTAGCGTAACCGCTCATCCGACTTTAGTTTGTTTTAATTAATTAATTTTGTATTTTTAATCTTAACTCTTAATTAGGTCATATGCTTTTAATATAAATTTATAAACATTTTTTATTTCACATTAATTCCTATACGTTTATTTTCAATTTAGCACGTTTCTACATCACACATCTCAAGTTGTTCATTGTATTAATAGCTACTTGGAGGTTTAGCACCACGTGTTTAAAACGAAAGTGGACATCCGCTTGTAAGTTCGTTAACCAATCAGGAATGAGTTGTATTCTTGTGAAGGTGTTTTAGCCCCTGTGATAGGAGTGACAGACTTCACTTCTCACTTGGCAATTGGACTTTGCACGTTGTTCTTGAACTTTGACTTGGACTTTCGATAAGGAGCAGTTGGACTGTCTCTCCACTGCACATTTTGGAACCTAAATTAGAAAACTTCAGAAACTATAACTAAATTCCAAGTAAATATAAATTACCAATAACAACGTTATTAATAGCTTTACAAACTTAAAAATAATCTAACGATTATTATCTGTGTGCGCGAGTAAATAATGGTGACTTCCTAGAAATCAATCAAGTGTTAATCATTAGCTGTTACGATCAGACCGTTACCACCTGAGATCCGGAGTCCATCTACCGACTAGCTGGGTCTCAATAACCCATTTACCCTGAGATACCCAACCTCAAACACCTGTCCCCAAATTTAAACATTATCCGCGAAACAAATAACCATATCGCCCCGGGAGCAGCGGCACCCCTGGAAGTTAATCTGTGGATGTTACATCACAGGGATCTGAGCGGGGCACTTCTGAGGTCGCTGAAACAAGCCCAGGATAGTATCCAAACAAAATTTAATATTAACAATGTAAAAATTTCGATTTCTACCACCAAAATGTTGAAACTCCACTTTAGATGTTACGCAGTAAGCTGTAACGAAGGAATATGGTTTTTTGCGATGAAATGGCAAACATAGGAGAGGAATAATCTTGTAGTGGTGGTGGCGATACCACTTAGAAATATACACGTCAATACAATATTTCCACTCTCCGTCCATACACAAACTTAAAATAACGTTGCTCAAAACTATCCAAAATTATAACATTCTCAGTAGACACTGCATCATGTTACATTTTTTGTATCGACGACATGTTTCAATGTGTATTACATCATCAGGTCTATCAATTTTAATATATTTTAAAAACTGTAGTACATTTGCGTTGCGTTTATTGATTATTTTAATTTGTTTAATTTTTAAATTTTTTGTCTCTTCCTTTTGGTTTGGAGGTTGTACTTGGATGTTTTATATCGGGTTGTAATTGATGTGTTGCAGTTTACCGTCTCTTAATATCGGACACACAACACATCAATTACAACCCGATATAAAACATCCAAGTACAACCTCCAAACCAAAAGGAAGAGACAAAAAACTTAAAAATTAAACAAATTAAAGTAATCAATAAACGCAACGCAAATGTACTACAGTTTTTAAAATATATTAAAATTGATAGACCTGATGATGTAATACACATTGAAATATGTCGTCGATACAAAAAATGTAACATGATGCAGTGTCTACTGAGAATGTTATAATTTTGGATAGTTTTGAGCAACGTTATTTTAAGTTTGTGTATGGACGGAGAGTGGAAATATTGTATCAATAAAACACAAACATGACGCAATTAAGATATAAATTATAAAATACACGTCAATGTTCACTTGAAATATTAAGTGGAAATCTTCCTAAACAATGTCGCTCTGTTTACTTAAAATGGAATACAGAAAATAATTTTAATACAAATGTAAAAAAACAAATCTGTCATCGATGAAAAATGAGAAGCACAAAGCTAAGTTCTTTCATGAATAAATTTTAAATTATGAAAACATATAACACAACTAAAAGCAAGCAACCATGTTCTTAAAGGGCCGGATTTAACACTAGCCAGAGAATCTTCCAATAATTTACTACCAATTTCTTTATTTGTACCTGAACTGGAGCAAGTCCAGCGACATTTTATACACGGACCAAAGTCTTGGCGGGAATCAAATTCACAGCCAAATATTCACCGACGTATCGTTGGCCCAGATATTACTATGAAAAATATTCACTGAAATTTTACTGCACAGTCTGTCTACTGTACAAATATCACACACTTACGGGGACAAACTCCCAAGTTCAAAAAGAATCATCCAGTTTATATTAAACACAGCATATCCAGAGTAAATATTTCACAGCCTTCTTCAATGGCAAAATTAACTTTTATTTTTCCCTACGATAAAGCTCGTATTTCACAACGTCACTACATCGCAACTACACTTACCAGACAGTCTCGTGCTTGAGACGTACTGAGGTAGCAAATCCCTAACAGCCGACGTCAGTTGGAATGAGAGACGTAAAAGACATGCAAGTGCAAAAAACATGCACAAATAAACCCCGTGGTGAGAATGTGGACTGGGATAAAACTAATGCTCATCTGCACTCATCTGCTCTTAGCGCTGGATAACAACACCAAAACAACGGTATTCTTAAAAAGGTTCTTTCTTACGACAAGTTTAATGAATAATAATTAGGCCTACATATTTTTTTGTAAATACGTGTAGGCCTACATTAGTTTAATCTTGTAAAATAATCGTTAATAAACATGGAAACGTAAATAATAACAGGACTTTAACCTCTTAACTGGCACACGAAATTTGGTGTTCAGCACAAAAGAAATACTGAAAGACGCTGAACTACGATTATTTTTATTAAATTCCGATATAAAAGTCAAAGAATGGCATGAGAAAGCTATTCTATTATTTAAAGAAATAGCCCCGTATGGTCACATATTCTAAAGAAGATCGCCTTATGCATTAAACCGGGTATGGCAATATTTAAAATTACCTTATTCTGTCAGTACATTCATATGTAACACAATTTGCATTGTTGGAAAGCCACAAATAAAGATAAAAGACCTAGTACCGATATTTGACAACGTGCCGCCTGGTCGGCGCTAAAGCATTTCTCACGAAGCTGAGATCGCCCCGATGATGGAGGCAGCAAGGACCACTGAAACGTCGATAAACTTCTACCAGACTACACGGCGCAACAGCCTAGAAAACAGCCATAATCAGACTCACCGTCGTAAAAACCGCAAATCCTACTTATGTTGTGCATTAGTCTCATAGAAATATGAATGCTTAAATCTCAATTCCCGCTGAACATTTCTCCCCTTGGTCGCTTTCGTCAAACTCGAATTAAAGTTTCATCGATGACGTAACAGTTGTTATAATTGTAACTGTGACTGCTGTTGTTACTATTTGCCGTTGTTATTATTGTAACTATTATTAGACACGTGAAATGCTGATGTTCTAGACATAAAATTAAAAATTAAATTAAATCCGTGGCGTAACAGCCCTCTGAGAGCCAAAGCCGACTAGCTTGGCTACTGGACTCACGTTCACATGCCTAAGCAGAGGTGAACGACATACATAAAATGATTTCCTGTCTAATGGTGTAGAAATATTGACTTTCATTTCAGTTTGCATTATGAAGAGTTCCTATATTAACTAAGATGGTGGTAAAAGTTACTGTCCAACAAAACTCCTTGGGGAGGGGGCAAGACGCATAAATCTCTCAAAATAATATGCAGTTTTGTCTGGAAACTTTGGACGAATACAATGCAAAGTTCAACTGGGAAGGAATTGTAAATTTTTTTCGCGTGTACACATGCCAAAAATGTCCCCAAAAATAAAACGACTTCAAGTCAAATGGAACGGTCCCTTACGATTAGCGGCGACTATCATTAATTCGTGTATCCTATAATAAACATGTATAGATGTTTCATAGTTTACAAAGCTCAGGGCAGGAGCAGTAATGAGTTTTTGTGTAAACGGTAATGAACCTTCGGATTCTACAAAAGAAGGTAAAATTATGTACAACCGTTCTGCTGGACTTGCCCAACGTCTTAATTATAAAATAAAACTACAATATGTCGGAAGCTGGGTTCTGCTTTCGTCCTCAGGTTGAGATGAAGAGGACAGACATCCTATATGCTGCGCCCCTCTCTGAGCTAGCCCGACATGGACCTGTGATAGTGTTAAAATTTAGACGATGGACAAACTCCATAAAAGAAATTTTATGGATTATAACGCACTATCGTCAGAAACCTTTAGACTTCATCAACCGTACTAATAAAACGCATAGATTGTGGGTGCGCAGTGGACTCTCAAAAACCAACTGTTTTCGGAATTAGACACACCGAAAAACTGTACTGAAGTCTGGATAGTGATTCGTCTGTTTTAGAAATGAAACTCCCCCCCCCCCCCCCCACATGTATCTATACTTTTATAACATCAGCTCTCCGCGCAGCTGCATGGGAGCAAGTTACATCAGTCTCACCTTAACCCAGAGGCTTGACGTGTGGTCCGACAAACTGCATGAGAATACCAAATGTATAACCTTCACGATGCACAAGAAACACGGCATAAATCCATCTTAAATTGTGGGATCAGTTTGCGTAGACAACTTTTGTTTCAGTGTTCCAACGTTGTTTACTGCAGTGAACGTCAAGGATGCACAAAATACAAAGCCGGGACAACAATTCCGCATTCTCCCGTAACGTGTGGCCGTTGAGGCTGCTGGCACTCGATTCGTGGAGCGCCCGGTTAACGCTCCTGACGGTTTTTTCCAGCGAACGTCAAAGGATGTAAAGTTAAGCTGTGTGGGCGTTCGCCGTCTCGTCCATATGCGAACATCTAAACCACTTGACGCTTTACGCTGTCTCGTTATGGCAGAATTCACAGGTGTGGACCAGGCTTATCATAACTACCAGACATAATCTTACGTCTACACGGAAAATTTGATTGACCTGTTATACAGTTCGTTACTAAAAGAACTCCGCTAAAACAGATTGGGATGAAATAACATTTAAATATAACAACAATCACAAACACTAGCATTGGGCTACTTTCTATTATCGGTACGACACGAAAAACTGAAGGTATATACACTTGAAACAAGAAGAAAAGTGGTTCAATTATTTTTTTTATTCACATCGATGCCATAATTCGTAAGCGAAAATTCTGCATTGTTGAAGCAGGTTCCATTCCACTTTTACTGTGACCTTTATTATTTTGATGTTCCATTATACAGTCTACATTTTGTGTGTGTGAAAATTCAGTATAAGAAACATGATCATAAAACATATCAGTTGGACTTTATATTCCTTACTACGGTGTGGAACAATCTATTAGTCCTGTCAAGGTAATTGGCCTCCACATTCACATTGAACCCACCTCACTATGTGCCCAGGTCTTAGTGGCGTCGTAGACATTAATACTGCGAAAATTTTACCGGTTTTATCGCCGATTCAAATCGGTATTGGGCTGCCAGAAATAGACTAATGGCTGAGAGGCCTAAGTCTGGCGTAGGATATAAAAAGGATTTTTTATTATGGAACCCACGAGAACTAAAAACTATTGACCAAGTGTGCCCCTTATAAAACAATTTGGAGACCCCTGAAATTGACAGACCATAGGCGATGTTTGTAGTCAAACCAGCAAAAGTAACCCAAGTTAGAATAGTTTTAACGCAGTTTAGTTCTTTCTCGCTAAAAAGTAATGGGTTTTCTGTTTAAAAGGGCGCTGTTCAAGAATACCATCCATAATTGACAATACTGCTTCTAAGAAGTACGACTGTATACTGATTGGTGTTCATGGAATGGCCACTACAGATAAAGATCCTAAGAATCACTCCACGCGGGGGACACGGATAACGGGTTTAAAATACTGTCCAAAAGCAAACGTTTGACATCACTTGTTGATATAGTATTATTAACTAGATGGCTTACGGGACCCGAAGGTTCATCACTGAATTAACGAAAGCCCTCCACGACCCTGTCCTGGATCAAATAGAATTACTAACTAGGTTAATCAGCTTACCGCGGGAAATTCATTCAGCAACTGTGCAGCTCATAAGTCCACGAATTCAGTCAACTGTTAACACCATCAACACTTCAAACACATTTCCCACCTTTTTGTAGTATTCCCTATCTTGTCCAAATTACAAAGAGCAATTTTATACTCCTATAAATAACCACTGTCATTAAAGTAACAAATCTGTCATTAGCACATATCTTCGATTCGTAACTTAACATCATGAGTATAGAAAAATTATCACAGGAAACACCGAAAACTACACTTTACAGCACGCATTCAAAACACCTGCGCCTCTCTCGCCACAATCCCAGGCCCTCCCCCCCTCACCACGCATTCATGGAAACCTACTGCTAAAGTTTGTTAATTAAATCCCGAAATACATTAAATATGTTCAATTTAAATCACAACACGGTTTAAAATATTGCAATGTTCAGCCGCAGAAAACACAATAATCACTGTTTTGTTTCAATTCAAATGGTCTCCAAACTTAATCACACATTTCGAACGTTTCCTGGAACAAAGACTGAAATAACATTCTAAAGCCAACACAGAAGCGTCTTATTATCACAAAACAAATGACTGCAGCAGCGCTGTGTGCACAATTAGCACTCGGGGCGAAACAAAATGCGCTCGTTTCTTGCAGCCCAGATGTCTCATGCACCAAACGAGGCTACCCACGCCAACTCAACAGCAATAATCGACAGTTTGTGCGTACGCTACGGCCACGTGCATTCCACTTACAGTACCTTATATGAGTATACGCTGCGTGTCTCCACCATGCGGGGTGAATTTATACTAATGCAGCTTGACGGTGACTGGACTGTGCGGCCTGGCTGTTGGGCTGGTTCTGTTGCCTCTTTCCTGTCCGCTCAGTTCACTCGTGACTTCAAGTCATCCTAATTGGGTAAAGATAGTAATATCAGTAACAAAGACTGTTTAGAGGCACGAAACGTCCACCTAACGACTTTCTCACTTGGCAACGACATGCACAAGAGTCTGTCATTTCCATTTTAAGTTTGGTGCCTTTAATTCTTGGTTTTTCTGCCCGTCTCTTTTCCACACTTTGTTCACTGTCTACTTGAAAAAATGTTCCGTATCATTGTGGCCTTCATCAGGTAAAATCCCTGCTTTTATGCCATTGCACTAACGACCTCTTCCCCAATGTTCAGAAATAATAACAACATTTTTTATAATTTTGTTGATTCGGTTAAAAGTTAAAATGCTAATATATAGTTATTATTATTTCTGGATATCGGGAAGGAGACATAGAAGCAGGGAACCGAACTTTATAATGGCCAAATAAGTTCAAAATATTATGCTCAAGTGAACAGAGGGGGTGAAAAGAGACGGGCAGAAAATCGAGAATTCAACGTAACACACCGGGGTGCTGCTTCCTTTATTTTGGTCTCGGGTCCCTGAGGAAAGAAGTACAAGCTCAGGCCACTGCAAACTTCAGTCCTCACAGCAGGGGGCGTTTTCGTATGCTCCTCACCGCGTTACTCTATAGAGGTGGAGGTTAAAAGGTGACGCGGAGGTGGAAGTGAGTGATTAGCTCCAAGCTACGACCGCCTTACGTTCAGAGAAGAACCCTCGATATCAATTTTATATGCGGTTGGGTGGACGCCAGTGGCAGACTTTCCGTGATGGGAAGAAGACAATTTTTCCCTCGCCGGGAATCAGACACAGACCGAATTATACAATGCCTACATATTTTACACACAAAGAAATGTAATGTTTTTAAAATACTAGAGCAGAGCGCTCCTTTCGGAGCGCCTCGGGGCGGGGGGGTGGGTCAAGTTTGTAATACGCAATCAACCTTGTGTAAGAAACTAAACTAACCCCCCGAATGGGGGGTTAACATCTCCGATGAAAGCTGCTTTGTTTTATTTTTTTCCCTACTAGGCCCCAACTTCACCCCCTTTGCAGTCAGTCAGTTTTCAAGAATGCGATGTGCTGCTTCTGGAGCAGCGATCATGCGACTGGCTAGATAGTTTTTGTTGTGAAGCGTTATTTGTTTACTCGGCATTCGGGGGGGTTAGTTTAGTGTCTTACCCAAGATTTTAAAACGCAACCAACCCCCTTGGGGGGGGGGGGGTTGGTCATGTGTTTTAATCCCCATTCGGAGGGGGAGTTTAGTTTCTTACTGAAGGGTTAAAGCACTTGAATGAGACAATAAGCTAACCCCCCGAAGGGGGGTTAGTTGCGTTTTATCCCCCCGAAGGGGGGATTGGTCAAGTGTTTTAACCCTCCATTCGTGGGGTTTGTTTAGTTTCTTACACAAGGTTTATTGCGTATTACAAACTTGACCTCCCCCCCTCCGAGGCGCTCCGAAAGGAGCGCTCTGCTCTAGTCCCTATAAACTTTATAACACTACTCTAGTTTATTCTATGAATGAAGCTCGATTTTAAAACATAACTTTTGACCATACATTGAAGAATAATATACTTGTAACTGAAGATTTCCGTCTTCTGGGTTGTTGCGCTGTGTAGTCTGGTAGATGTTTACCAACATTTCAGAGGTCATTCTGCCTTCATCATCAGGGCGATGGGTATGAAGATTTCTGTCTTCTGGGTTGTTGCGCTGTGTAGTCTGGTAGATGTTTACCAACGTTTCAGAGGTCATACTGCCTCCGTCATCAGGGCAATGAATCCAGAAGACAGAAATCTTCATACTCATAGTTGTGAAAACTTCAAATCTCACATACTTGTAACCGTTCAGAAGTGGAATAGTTTTCATTTATCGTAGCTTATATGACGTCAAACACAAATATCAACGAACACAATTAACGTCATTGTCACGAAACACTCAGAATGCAGTAACAATGTTGATTGATTCTGGAAGGCAACCGACACGTGTTGTTTCGAGATAACCAAACAATGGGTGCCACACGAGGAAATCGTAAATACAGTCATTACCCCCACCATAACCGACTACTAATCTTTTCATTTATGAATTTCTTACGATTCTCAGTATAAACAGCGATTGTTTCTTGTAAAGCAGAGATCCAGAAACTTTTCATTATCGCTGACCGCACTAGCTACTCGTATCTTCGTCGAAGGCCGCATAAAAATTTAATAATGTGGACAGTAAGCGAAATTGTATTTATTTAATGTGGCATTCACTTGAAAACGGATAACAACTGTATTTATTCATCACCTGATTTCACAGCGAAGACGGTGTTTGTCAACTTTAAAACAGTTTTGCTAATTTTATAAAACTTCAGTTATTAATTTCACAATGACTGTCATATTGTTTTGTTAAATTTCTTATGACCTGAACAACTGAACAATGGACTTCGCACTATTTTCACGTTATAGGCTTACGTCTACAAAATGTTTGTTTTATCTACATACTCTGCGTCCAGACCGATTCTGGGGCCCACCCAGCCTCCAATCTAATGGGTACCGGGATCCTTTCCCGGGGGTAAAGCTTGGCCGGGGCGTGATGCTGATCAGTTACCCCCATCTAGTGCCGCGGTCAAGAACTCCTCCAGGCGCCTACATGGCATATAATGGGACAGCTTTACTTTACTTAATTTACTCCTCAGTAGCAGAAAATATTTTTCCTTCTCGTGTTGACTAATCCCTAGTTCATTTTGATCGTCATTAGATAAATACTAAGTAGGAGTATGCTAACCAGCTGGCCACTATGTTCGGTGGGCTTAATAAGCAAGAATGACTGGAATTCGATTATTTTATGAAATAGCGCAATAATATGTTGTTTCAATTATTCATTAAGTACCGTTCTCCTGTGTAACGTTTGTTAAAGATCTTATTAGCCGAGTACCAATTAAACTCATGTAAGCAGTTGTAAAAATTGTAACAGCGAATTATTTGAATGCAGGGACTTGAATCACTTTAAAACCAGTTACATTATTATATTCGTGTGCCGTCAAGGCAAATAAGAGAATTTTCTACGTTTAGTGTGTGCAGTGCTTAGACAGGTGTGTCATTGCTGCAAATGACGTACATAAATTTTTGGACGTGTTTGGTATAAGCATTGTTTCTTTTGAGGGCACTTTCTCAATAAGAGAAATGACTTAGAAAGTGGCCTTGATTGGATCTAGCTTGGTTATTTGTTTTAATTTTATTTTTGTTTTTATTTTTTCCTTGTATTTTATTAGTGTTTTACATTTATACTAGTGTTTACCTAGGTAGATTATTTCCTTCTTATCAAATTTCTATCTTTGTATTAGTGTTTGCCTGTCATAGGCTCTTTGCTGTTGGCAAACACTTAACAAAGTAATTTAACTATTATTATTATTATTAGTGTTTTATTAGTGTTTACTTTTTACTTATTAATTATTTTGTAATAAATTAATTTTGTATATTGTTATTATTTTATTTCTCTGTATTGTTTTAGTATTTTTAGTGTTTTACATTTATATTAGTGTTTCGTTGTTATTTGTTTTTGTATGTAATTTGTATTTTTGTTTTAGTGTTTGCCTGTCATAGGCTCTTTGCTGTTGGCAAACACTCCAATAAAGGAATTGAATTGAATTATTTAGGTATCGTATTTATCCAATTTATTTGTAAAATATGATTCAATAAATGAATCTAATTATTATTATTATTAATATGGTACATTTATATATTTAGTTTCATTTGTTTGTTTTACTGTTATTATTATTGAAATAAATTAATTACTTATTATATGTTATCCTGTACTCTGGTTTAGTGCTTGGCTGTTATTGGCCTTTTGGCTGTTGTCAAGCACTTAAATAAATGATTTGAATCGAATTATTAGATAATTACTTGCTTAAAGAATGAATAATTATTAGTAATATTAACATTTCATAGGATCAAGTAATTTGTAAGATAATCTATGATAAACACGCTCTTCTCCAATGTGATATATTTCTTTAGAAACTTATAACGCAAAGCTAAGCTTACTGCCTATTGTAACTCACTACTGTTAACTGGAAGGTTGAAACGTCATAAAAATTTCAGAAATTCATAATAAAGCGCATGTTGGCAAGTCTCGTACTAAACAATGCGGAACACACGATTTTATGTCAAATCTGTAATATAAATGAAACGTTACTTATTTTTCTCAAGCTAAGTAACATAAAAGGAATACAATTTATGCCTGTAAGCTTCAGTACTCCAGAAATGTACAAACAAGCAAGAATATAAGCTCTTTGACATAGGATTATAGCAAACATGGACGAACCCGTGTGTTCCTCGGGGTGTTTTTCCTTTTGCGATCAGCAACAAAGAAGTCACACTCTTTTATTTTGTTCACTTATTATCAAAACTAAGCAAGACTGAAACTGAAGTTCTCACCTGAAACGCCAGAGGTTATGATGAAATGAGATTATGGGGATTTAATGTTTATGTATATCTTCTGAAAGAGTTTTGCAAGTAAATAGAATGGTTGCTTTGACTCATTAGCGGTTTATTGAACTAAAACAAATATTCCATTGCGTACAGATGGAAAATTTTGTTTTTATGTCATGTTACTGTGTTATGCTATGTTATGTTGTGCTGTATTACGTCAAGTTAATATTTCACATGTCGCACAATAAACATCGAAATCTGAATCAGATATAAAACCTTATCATTTAACAAGGATTTCGAGACATAATTACGTTTCTGTGAGAGTAATACATGTTTCAAGTAGTGACAACATTGATTCATTCACACTTTCAACGTTATGCATGACAAATATCTTCAGAAATATACAAATTTTTGTCTAGAACTTTTGATGTTTGGCAAGACGAATGAGAACAATATCTCCCTCCCTCTCCAGATATTTGATGGAAACTTTGAAACTACCTTCAGGTTTCCTGCAACGAAAACACACATTAATATAAAATATTCTAACCGAAGAATGGGTTTACATTTGTCAGAAACCCAGCTGTAAAGGATTATTCACATTGACTTGTTTAATATTTATATACGTCACGATGGCTTAGACATAGGCCTGTAGCCGGGATCGCAGAAGTAAAAAAGGCTGTAGGAAAATCTCTTTAACATCCACCTGGAAGGTAGAGGACGAAGAGTGGAGAGTGATATTAAATTTTATCTAAGAACAGATTTTTTGACAAAGTGAGCTGCATTACCGAATTGGCAAAAGCTACTTGTTATTTATTTATTATTTGTTTATTCATTCCTCAATACATATTTACGTAGTTCATTTAATCATTCACGTCTTCAGTTTCTCATGTAAAATATATTTTTCTAGTTCATAATTTACCTTTTTTACGAGGTTAAAATCTGGTCTTCATTCCTAGAGAAGAACACGGGTTGCGGTGATTGAAATAGAAATGGAGTGGAGAATATTTGGACTTAAAAAGGAGGCAGTAATGACACGACAAAAATATTACATAATTAGGAGCGCTATGCCGTGTACTTAATGCCAAATACTATTAGGTTCTGGTCCTCCCCCCCAACATAATAAGTAAATTCATGAATATCTTTAATCTGTAGGCGTAAAGGAAGAAATTAATTTTGGATACGTAAACATGGCAGGAAGGATAATATTAGATTCTTAAAGAAGTAGTTTTCGAGGATTTCAGAATATTAACGTTCCAAATATTATATCATTAATTTTGTTTGGTTGCAGTTGTGAGTCGCATGAAGCTTCATTAACAACTAAAATTAATTTTATTCACAATCACTAAAAGCAATTACAGGTCCAGAAGATGGCTGTCTTCTGAGTTGTAGCGCCATGCAGTCTGGTAGAAGTTACCAATCCAGTAGATAGCCAACTTCTTTTTCGCCGCCGTGAGAATCTCAAAACATAATTAACGGTCAAGTTTATGCCATAAACCGGTATTACCAAGTAATTCTAGCACTGTGCTAGAAAGAGAAGTCTTCCCAGAGGGAAGTTCGATCAATGCTCATCGACCAGTCAGTGGCTACTCACTACAGCCTATCTATCGTTAAGAATAAATTATTGCTATTACTTTCATAAAAAAACATATTATTCTAATATCCGATCTGTTGTATGTAAGTAATTCTAATATGAAGATTTCTGTCTTCTGGGTTGTTCCGCCCAGTAGTATGGTAGATGTTTACCAACGTTGGTAAATATCTACCAGACTACACAGCGCAACAACCCAGAAGACAGAAATCTTCATACTCACCGCTGTGAAAACCTCAAATCACACAATTCTAATGTGGTTTAAGAAATTCTTTGCTTCATTAGTCGTCCATAATCAGGTCCCTAATGAAGGCGGTAGCAAACGCCCCTGAAACGTCTATAAATTTATAATAGAATACACGGCTCAACAACCCAGAAGACAATTGTTTCTAAATGTAAGATCCCTTACGTTATACCTTATTTGTTTGTTTCTGTTTGTGATATGATTGCATTAATTACGCTTCCCAAATCTAATATGACGTTGTTTCACAGATAAACACGTAAACCTACATTTAATGAAGACGGATGTTTAAAACAGATTTGTCCCTCAAGACAGCACCTTCCTGATATACTTTCAAAACGCCTAAAGATGTTCAAATTGTTTTCTTGTTATTGGAAGGTGCTTTTTTGTAAGTAAAGAAGACTGCTTTCTTTTAGGTGATGTTCTGCCTAAGCTATCTCCCTCACGGTAACAAAACATCAAATCTGTCATATACATGAATCCCATGCTAGAAACTTTCTGAAACTTTATCATTAGCATCATCAAAGTAATACAGGTATTATCGGCATTTCGCATTGTAACTTGAAAAGTTTCGATTTACCCACGAATCATCACATCGACAATGAAGCCGCCTTCTAACAAATGTGGGCGGTCATATCAAAGAAAGAGACTTTTCAAGAGCATTCAACGTCAAACTTTCAGAGGCTGAAAATTCTCTGCTGAGTTCTGGAGGGTAAGGTGTATTTAAACGATGGATTACAACATATCTGAAACACTGGGCCCACCGACCTTCTACTTAGAATTGATTAATTTTTGAATCTACACATCCAATGTAACCAAGCTGTAACAAATCACTAATGGAAGGTTGAATTATGTGGTTAGTGGCTCACTAAATTAAAACGATCTGAATACAGGGCAAAGGCTATGACAAAGGACTGTTAATTCAATGTAGCATCTTTGAAACAATTTATTTTAATACTATAAATTTAATATTATAATACGAGCCTACATAATACATTAAAGCTTTATACTTAGGGCTGTCTAGGTTAACGAGATGATCAGTATAGTTAATTTCTTTAGTCTTCAAACGGCGATTAATTTTAGTCAACTGGTTGGTTAAAACTACCTTGCACAATTAATGATGTGACTCCAAAAAGCAAAATTTAGCATCATAATATGTATTTATTCTAATATATACAATATATAACACCATTTATAACACGTATCAACTCTTTTGTATGATTCGCCGTTTAGGTAAAAACTGATGAAGGTATATTTGAGCTTAATATAAAATATGACTAGGGTAGTACTGGACTGTTAATAATTAATATTAAATTCGGCGTATAACTTTGTTGTAGACAAGCTACACCAAATGTAAAAGACATCTATTCCGTAGCATCAGAGACTAAACTTGTAGACAGCGAAGACGTCCTCATTGTGCGTTCATTTATGCAGAAAAAATAATGCGTAGCAAAATCAGAACATTCAGATGTAAGGAATAACTTTCGTATCTTCATGATGTGGTTATATCAATTTTCATAACGGAGTTTTTTTTTCCAGCAGCGCTGAATACACAAGACGATGCAAGATTATTCTTCAGATGTTCAAGCATTCTTCAGGTCCTTGATCTCGCTAATTGCTAAGTTGTTGACATGCAGCACATAAAATGCTGACAGTTTTACGACATATTATAATAATGATGGAACAACAGTCACGCGAGAGAAAGCAATGATCGTGAGTCTTATTAATAACAGACGGGCGTCTGCAGACACGCGAGCGTCAGGTCCTGGGATCAAACCGTGGCCCGTACGCTTTGTGTTTAAGTGCAATGAGTACAGGTGGTAATCATGTGAAAACAGAAATCAAAAATCAAACGCTAACGGTCGAATAGATTTGTTGACGGCTGTTTCGTAGTTGCTACAACACTAACCTGGAATGAGAAGATTTGAGGTTCTGGCACAAAAACTAGCTTTTAATACTTTTTTCTAATTGTTTCTTGGCTTCTACGTGGAAATGGTTGCCAAACACATTGCCGAAAATTAGACCGAAACTACTATTCTAGCATTTAACTAACACCATTGAGTAAAGTCCTACTTGAGAAGTTAACAATCGCTCAGTTACTCATGGAATTCCCCAAATTTTATGAATACCAGAAGTTCAAGACAACGTTCACAAGAGTTCATGAATGGACATGTCATGGGTCAACTGAAACAGTCCCCACTCTCATACACTATTTTATTACGAGTTATTATAATATTATCATCCTATCCATGTCTAGGTCTTACAAATGACCTATATCTTTCCTATTCTCCGACTAAAATTTTGTACGAATTTCTCATCTTTCCAGTTCTGCATGCACCGTCAGTTTGATCCTGCTCACTCTCATTATTATAACAACGTTTTGTGAAATTTACAAATCATGAAGTTAATAAAGTCTTCTCGGGCTATCGGCTGATAGCCCGAGAAGACTTTATTAATGAAAGCCGTCGTGAAAGCTTCACATCAGAAATCATGAAGTTCTTTACAATTAAATCTTTTTCAATCACTTCATAGATCCTCCCGCTCAGGTAAACAAATTTTTCGCAGCGTCCTCTCTCCAAATACCCTAATCTACAACTAGATTACCGTAGAGTACTTTATACTTTAATTTTTAGGCTTTTAGAAAACAAGAAGGCGAAAGGTTCTTAACTGAATTTTAGGAAGCATTCCCTAATTTCATTTATTCGTTACGTGAGATTTAAGGTTCTTACTGCAGCAAGTATAAATATGGCAGCCTCATGGGTAATTGCACTGTCTGATGATGAAGACAGTAAGCAACTCTAAAATGTGGACCAATTTCTACGAGACTTTACGGAGCAATGCCCCAGGTGGCTTTCACCTTCATAATCGTCTCACAACTTCTCCAAATTTCGACCTGTCATTGTTCTCTACCAATAAAAAGAAATAATAATTATTCATCAATGTATAAGTGCAGCGTGAGCAAGGAAATTAAAAAACCGAAGCTTGTGACAATAATAGGCCTAGTTGATATTTTCATAGCAAATAATGTAGAATTCTTATTAGTGCGGAAATTTTTTACAACGACAATTTTTGCACTCTTAACTTCCTCTTAATTTTGGTGACAAGTTTCCAATTCACATTGTACATATATTAGCACATTATTCGATAATAAACATTAACATCGTAATTACTGAACTCAAATCTCAACTCGGACACCGGATAATCTGACTAGCCATTTTCATAGTTCTATTCAGTCTGTCCAATCAAATTAGATGATCGACCATTAAATTAGACGACAGCCGAATTTTCCACACCTACCCCAGTTCTGCACTGCTAAACGTCCTCCCCATTTTAAGCTCTATAATCAGCGGAATCAGTTGACACAGCGGCGTAGAACAACCTAGGACACACCCATTACAATGTCCCCTACCATCACAGTATAAAGATCAAATCACAAACTTTATGTCCTACATGGCAGTCGAATTGTCTAAGTTTAATAGCCATTTTATCTTCATGGAGAGGAGTATATCTGCGATGGAACTTCCTAAGTAGAGGATTAATGACCGCTATGTAAGTGTAGCGGAGATGAAATTGTGTACTATACATTCATGTCTTACACGGGTTTTGAACCGATAACCGAATGAGATGAGACGTAAAAATGTAACGGTCACGCTGCAGCCTATTTATTGACTTTAATAAGTCTGCCACGCTGATCTTTAAAATTACTTTGATCTTTAATTAATTTCTTGCTGATTCCGTTTCTTTACAGAGTTTCTTAATTAGTCATTCAGACCATTTAAAACACAAAGAGTGACTTAATTGAACCATGTTGCTACAGGTTTGGTTTCTTAATTGCATTATTCTTTCCGAAAATGATTCCAAGGATTCTTTTTAAATTTCTTCCATTTTTACAACCCAGAAATTGCTGAGTCGATACGACAAAGGGATAGTCCAAGCTAGAGACTTAAAAACATCTGCAGACTTTGGAAACATTATATTTGTAACATTTAAAAAAAACCTTTCGTAAAAATTCCTTAATATATGTCGCTAAAAACACCTAATTCTCTTTACAACACCTCACATTTCTTTTAATCCTATGAATGATATACACCCCATACATTTATTTAGGCCTATGCTTCAAACAACAGTGATTCAAAATTACCCTTAACATGCCTAGTACATCACTATAACCTAAGAATCACTTCAACTGTCTCTGAACGTAAGTACAGTCGTCTGCGCTATGCCACAAACATTACACCAGCTTTGTAGTTAGACGGTTCATACTTTTTACGTCAATGCTCAGGAAATTAAATTACAGTTGTTAAAGGGACATGATCTAATACCTAGTATCGTACAATTAGAAACTGTAATTTCTAATATTTGAGTAGCAACGGGACCGCTGCTAATCATACGTAAGTCGATATGATCCGTTTAATTAATATTTGGGTAAAAGAATGTTCAACGCACTCTTCCAGAGTTAACGAGCGACAAACACGGCTACTTTTGGCTCCACACAGGAGAAGAAAACCATAATTCAGTCGATGTTCTGTCCTTCGTGTTTGGTAGAAATAATCGGATATGATGTGAAGCTTTGATGTGAATCCCAATGGAGGATTAAAGGATAACAACATATCATCAGCAACACACCGACATCCAGGCTACAACTTTGGAACAGAATGTAGATATAAATCCATTTCCTAGAATTATACGCAAGTAACAGTAATAAAAATATATTACACCGATCGCTGAGGTTCATCAGTTGATATTCCTGCTCTGTATTCGATACATTACGATCAGAAATCACGGACTGGATGTTTATGGCTGAGACGTGCCGTGGATTTTCACAGTCCCACTAGCCAAGTTCTGGGATAGCATCTTAAAATAGTCAGTGACCACTTCATTCCATACAATCTGCAATTCAACACTATTTAAAGCACACATTTCGGAAAGCGTCGTTAAATAACACAAGAGTAAGTAATTAGATCTAAACAATACGATTATCAGAAGAATTTTAAATTTATGTGTAATTTTAAATGCAAGGCTGAAATAACAGTAATAAGGGCAGTAACATCTTCAGGCGATCGATTGATCTGCCATTCTTATCTTATGGATCCCAAATATCGTTAGTCAGACGTTATCTTAATAAACTTCGTTTCTTTCCCACTTCTCTGCTGCTTGTCGTTATGCATATTAATTCCATTTTTTGATAAACTAAATGTTTTGTTGTGAAAAGCTATTGTTTTAAGCTTCTTCCTAAATTTGACATACGATTTATGACCTCATAGTAAATTTCCGGAAATTTAAAGTAAATTTAAATTTGGATTATCTAAATTATTTATTATCCGGTCTCAGTTTATTTTGTAATAAGTTCGCCCTTTGTGTCCTTAGAACAAAAGTGGATCAGCCAATATAAACGGAATTGCGCGCACTTTGTACGTAAGTGCCCATTACTGTTTTCTAATATTTAACAAAGAAATTTCGACAAATTTTGGTAAAACTTCCAAATACAACGGCAATATTATTCTTCTGGGTTGCGACGCCGTGTAGACTCGTAGGTAAATACTAACGTTTTGGAGGAACATTCTGTATCGGTCATCAGGGTTGAAACGGTAGTGCTGGGAAATTAATTCTTTATATTTGGTCATGTTAGTCTGAAGACGGAGACAGTATGTTTTTTTCCCGAAACGTCGATATCTATTAATACCTAGTAGTCTACACGGCATCATAAGGGAGAACAACAATGCCATCTTCAAGTCCGTGAAAACATCAAATCCCCAATACAGAACGAAAATCCGTTTAGTCCCACAAGAAACGAAACGACTTTAATAAGAGCTGCACAGGGAAAGAATAATTACAATAATCAGAGTATCGTTAATTCGGATTATCAAAAGTTCCTACCTTATAATAGTGGATAGCCAAATGAGATACTTTTCTGTTTAATGACATTCTTCGTACCATTCTACCTTGTTTTGTTTTTTAAATTATATGGTCTGACTCCATTTATATACGTGCAATGTCAAACAACATTCATATAAAGTTTATATTTGTAGGATTTGAGGTTTTCACGGCCGTGAATCTGAAGGTAGCTGTGTTCTGCGCTTTAAGCTTTTATATCAGAATTACTTAGACTGATTTTTAGGTTGTTTAACGACGCTGTTTCAACAGCAGCTAATATAAGCTGCACCATCGAATAAGAGTTGAGACTATCACGAATAGCAGGAATATAACTGCGAAAGGAGATAGTCGCAACCTACATTAAAGTACAATGACAATAATAATAGTAAATAATATTTTGAGTCTGTAACCCATACCGGGGTGCAGTAGTAATCGCAGAGAGACAATGTGGCTAAATGGTTACAAAAAGAAAAGTGTGTAGGCTACAAATGGCTTGTATAAAAATGGAAAAAAATAATAATAATGGAAAGTTAAAATACTTTCTAACATCACAGACAGGAACACAGAAGCTCATTACACGCTAGGAAATACGTTGGCCTAAAATTAAACGCGGAAAAAAGCAAGTTGTAGGTCTACTCTCATGTTCATCAGCAGACTGCAGAACAAAATTATAGTAGATACAAAGTTTTAAATTATTCGGCAACAAAACAACGTTCACATAATTGGGAACAATATAAATAAATTAAAACTGCATTCAATCAGACAAGATCTCATTAAATTAGGATATTTCTTGCTATCAATCGGTTCAGATTCTATTAAATCCCAATCTGCCACCTAATAAAACGTGCAGCTTAAAATAAAAATATATAATTGTAACTGTTATTGGTCATTGGGTGTGAAAACGTGGTCTCTTGCTTTGCACAAAGAACGACGTTTGAGGATGACTGTGAAGAGGAATTGACACGAACGACGAATGGAGAAAGTTGTTTGATGACAAGCTTCATTATTCTAGCTCTTCAACAAAACTTATTAGATTTTTATGACAATCAAATCAAGGAGAGCGAGATTAACGAATTAACGAGGAATGTAATAAGAATGGGAGTGGTTAAAAATGCAGAGAAAATTTTTGCCCCAAACCCCGAAGATTTTAAGCTAGTATGAAAACGGGAGCGTAATTTTTAAAAACTTGTTTCAGAAGTTAAGATTGTAGGCAATGATATTCTCGGTGGTTATGCCGTGTAGACTGGTAGGCAGGAAAATAACACTTCAGCCCTCAAATTGGATACAACACATTTCTCTGGTGCCACAACTTAAAAGAATAACTTCGACAAATAAGGTGGACCATTGTGGATTGATTTTATTTGGCTCCGAGTAGCGACCGGCTCTTGTAAATACTAACAAAACTTCGTGTTTCATAAAAGGAGGGGAATTTCCTGATTTGCTGGCAGACTATTACCTTTTTCAGTCAGTAGTAATGGAGAAAGTTACAACATGTATGAAAATATATCGGTGAGTGTGATCGAATAGTCACGCAACACGTTCCTGACACGCTCTATTTGTCAAAAAATAGATTACATAAAATGAGAAAAATGTATCAAGTGTTGAAAAGGTTCACTCTTTTCCTCCTATTTGACGCAACCCAGTGAAGATTTCCTGTGTAAGGAAAATGGTCCACCTAACGAAATGCCACTCTTTCCGGCAATTTAGGTTAGAAAGAGATGCCAGGTAGTGTTTGACAATGAATATTTGAATATTTTAATATCTGAACTTCGACTGTTGAAAAACAACTGACGGACTGGCTCGAGCTGGTTACAATATGACGAGACCTGCTTAGTCTCTTGTACAGTCACAGCGATCAGGTGTGTTTATTGATCCAGTCGAATTACATTGAATTGTAACCATCTAAATTTTATAAAGGCTGACCTGAAACAGCATTTGCCATATGAATCCCATGAGCTTATAGTGCAGAGGGTCACGTGTATAAAGAAACATTAGGTGTCAGAAGAGATGGAGATTCAGAACAGCTGCATGGATGGCTTTTACTTAAAATGATCGTACCATTCTCAAGACCATCTGTAGGTACATTCAGCCCGCTTTTGTTTGCTTTTAACATCATCAAACGAACTACGTCAATAATCTTTCTCAAGCAATCAATAAATAAATTTATATTTACTGCAAGAACAGGAGAATGAATAACGTTACAAAAAAATCTTCAATGTACACTTTACCATGGCAACCTCACCTCCAAAAAACATAATCCCTCTTCTCCAAAGAAAAAAATATATAACGTTGTAAACTTGTACTGGAGCATTTCCATTGTAAATATAAATCATTAACGTAACAAACGGACCCAACGGAAAGTTTATTAAAAAACCCGACATGTCCATGTTTATGTCTGCGGACGGGATTAAGTTGCAATTTGAATTGGCTGCTAGTACCGAATTTCCTTTACTTCAAGACAGCGTACCGAAAATACGCTTACTGTAACTCGAATAATTTCATTCGTGTGGAATAATTACGGTAGTTATGGCAGTGAGTTTGAAGCGTTCCGAAACGAAAGGTCATTATCTCGTGCAGTGCGTGTCGCCGAACCAGGATGGTGTCAGGAAACACTGGAAGGTTCCTCTTCCTGCCCAGTGTTTCAAACTACATGAAAATGTTCTTCGAGTTCTTTCTAACTTTATTCACAGCAAAAATGGACATAAAAAATAAAACTAAGAGGAAATATTAAGATAAAATACAACAAACATAGTTAAAAAAGACACAATTTTTCATATTAGATACTATAGCGACATGTTTAAAATATTCACTCATCATGAAGTACGACGGATACAGCAATTCTATTAATTTTAATAGTCATGCTTAGATTTTGTAGTCTATTTGGCACTAGTGTATTCTTCGCTTTCTTAATATATGTTTATTTTCTGCAATACAGTGCCACTGCAATTCAGTTTCCTGTTAATGTAATTAAATTTGTTTATGCATAATTATGCCTTTTTAAAACTTAAAAATATTATACTCAATTTTTCTAAAACAGAATTGTGTTGTTATTATTATTCATGCATTTTTAATATTGTGTATTATCTAACCATGAATAATTCTTTACATTTTTAGGTAGGGTGTAACTTATGTTGGAAAATGGTGTCTTCTCGTCAAAAGATAACCTAATTTCTGTATGCCTGCGGACCAAACCAAACATTTTGGTTTTTGGAATACTTCATCTCTTTTGTAGTTGGAATTTAGCCGGATCTCGATGTCTTCGCTCACGATATGGCAGATCCCTAATGATGACAACCAAGACGTTTCTCGAAACGTCGGCTTTTTTCGACGAACTAAAGCAGCTGTTTGCCCAAGAAGACTTCATTTAATTTAGTCGCCGCGAAAGATCACAATATAAATCGATATTTATCATAAAAGTATACTACTAAAAATAACGTACCACACCTTAAACGGCCTATTGCTTCTCAGGGTCGAGGCTAAAGTTCGCACCAACGGTGGTCTGTGTCAGATTTTTGGTGGACAGAGCGTCACGTAGACAGGTCGATCTTCGAGTTCTTCGGTTTCAACTGTCGGTATCATTTCACCGCTGCTCCATTTTCATTCATTGTCGTCTAGGGAATAGCAGTTCCATACTTGCATTCAGGCATAGTCCTCCACGTTGGGAATAATAACATTATAAATAAATACATAAATAATGTTTGTCATCGAGAAGAAAAGGAATGGAACGAATGATAATAAAACCTTACACAAATCTTCAGATCAGATCCTGAGTTTACCGTTGTATTAAAGTAAAAGGAGTGCATTTCAATTTTACATACAAGTTCCGGAAAGCTAAGAAAATCTGTCTTTTTTAAAATTGAATATAATTCTTATTGTGGAAAGAAAATGATCACAGGAGTAGGCAGTATGGATGCATGGGCGATCTAAGCCGATAACGGGGCTTCCGAATTCACTGACCATCTTCCTACAAAACACTACATCCAAACATCCATTATGGCATTTCCTACTTCGCATAAGAACTTGGGTTGATTGGGCTACTATCATCATTTGGTTCGAGAAATAACGCAAACTTCAAAAATTTACAGACTCACTCTACTATAACTGAATGGATGAATGGTGCAATCAATTCTTTTCACTAAGAGATAATTTACTGACTATACCACTTTGAAGTCACATTAAGATCATGTTCTCTTCCAACACAAAACATGAACTAAAGCATCAAAGCAATAAGATATAAAAACTACTTTACGCAGAACATTTGGCGCCAACCAGAACACTTTACTTGTATGAAACACATTTTTCAGCCTAAGTATTATTTTCACTGCAATAACATTTAATAATTTGTATTTAAAAACATGAATCATGGAAAATTGTTTTACACACAGAACGATCAAGATTAAAACGAAGCAAAGCTCAAACAAAGTTGCGATCTTCTGAGTTGTTACGGCATACTGTTCTGGATGTGTACAAGCTACTCCAATTCCTGAAGATGGAAACTCATACAGCCTACAGCCAGATGGCCACTCGATGCAACCACCCAGAATACTAAAATTTCAATGTAATGAAAACCTCAGATCCTAAAAGACGAGCATTATTATTATTAAGGGACTGTGAGGAAAAAACAACATGAGAAAACCCAGTAAGCTATAAACAAAAGTTGGTCTACGAGGGAGCTGCATATTGGCTGAGAAACATGCATCAGTAGTTATCAAGTACCGCAGATATGTGAATACTGCAGTATACAGTGCTTCAGGACGTTATGACCTATCTCACTGAATGTTTATGATAATCGTTTTCATGTACTTCATAATTTTAATAACCAAGATACAAATTATACTATATCAAAGCTGTGTCTGTGTCAACAATACCGAGAAATTGCTGAAACGTTTTTGTTGTAGGCCTACAAGCTTTAAAACTGAATAAACACATACCAGTAAATAGAACACATTATGTTAAAACGTCATCAAGCAAACGTTATTAGCTGTAATCTTCGCGTAATTAAAGCCAGTTAGGATATGCTCATTACACTAGTACTGAAATTGGTCCGTATATTATCTGCCTATTTGAGCCTAACCGGGCTGTTAAGGACGTGAGAAGATAAAAGTGCTCGATTCCCCATTGGCTAAGCCATTCACTTGATTAAATTCCCCCCTTCCTTCAACAGTCCTCTGTCTGAGATAATGTTCATTAACAAAGTTGATCTGCTTTCGGTGTGACCTCGGGTGTGGAATGGGGTCACTACTGCTCCCACGATCTGATCATGGCCACAGTCCACCAGCCAGCTAACCAACCAGAGGCGTTCCGTAGCTCTACACATTCCCGCACATTCCCAGTCCATTTGTACCGAATGACCTTCGCAGAAGTCGAAGTTACCTTCACTGTCTAATCTCAGTGATGGAAGAGCCCGGAAAGCAGTTGATTATCACAAGGCTGATTCATTCTGTGTCGAATGGGAAGAATGTGTAACAGACAGAAAGATCGTGGAGGATGTCTGCCTTCTGTGTTCCCAAAAATACAGCCATCTTCGCATTTACCGCCGTGAGAACCTCATATCCTACAAACATCGTGGCTTATTTCAAGGTAGTGAACTGCAGGGACTGATGCAAACCATTGTTTGTTAACAGCAGGATTTGAGGTTCTGACGGCGATGAGTAAGAACATGGCTGTCGTCAGGGTTGCAACGCCGTGTTGTCTGGTCGTGCAGCAAAGACCTTGAAACGTTGGTAAACTTTTATCAGACTACACGGCTCTACAACCCAGTAGACAACCATCTTCACTGTTAGCAGCATTAAATTACTTAAAATTTTACAATAGAAGTAAATGTAAAATTGGTGTGCGTTAATTACTATTTTCATCCATTGTCAACAGAATGACATAGTGAATACTATTTATATGGATTTCCTCTAAATTCAAATTGAAGCAAACAACTCACTAGTTTCAAGTTTTCATGGTAATTCATTACTGATGGTGATCATACTTTTCGGTAGAAGTCGGCTTGATGAGAGAGACAGTATGTACTTCTGAAACGTCGCCAACAAACCAACTTCCAGTACCCAAAACAAGATCAGCATCACTCAAAGGCAAAGCTGTACTGCTAACTACCTCTTCTTCGCTTACACCTCTATATTTTCATCTCTAACAGAACAGGACAGAATACCACAAAACAGATGATGGGGGGACCCAGTATGATTCCCGGAACAGGGTTGGTTACGAATCCTTGGCTGTGGAAGGCGGAGGGGAAGATGAAAGAACGGGGCAGAGTGGTGTGCTGACAAACACTAAACTCGCACTGCGGAAGTTTCCAAACGGAATCTTGCTCAGACTACCAGTAGCCACGATTGAGATATTATATGGTTTTCCTCAGTCACTCCATACAGTTTCCGGGATATTAGCTTGAAGTAATCTAAAACCGTCTGTTTCATGGCCATTACGTTTGTCGTCTCACCTCGTCCTGAACAATTTCGTCAATCAAGATGAAAATCGACCATCAGTCAACAACAAAATTCAGTTTTTGAAGAAAATATAATTAAATTTGATGTTAGTCTTGTTTACAGATGATTGAATCTTTCAAATGTAAGTGCACTGACACATTTTGCACATCCTTACTGACGTCTATTCGGGAACAGTAAGGCTCTTCGAAACGTCGGAAACTCATTCCACATTCATACGATATCATAACTTCAAAAATAATCAACAGCCAAGAAAGCCCGAAATCATTAATAAAAACTAAACGTGATCTGCACAAATGGATGCCACTAAATTGCTTCAAATAGCTATCGTTTCTTAGACCCTTCTTCAATTCCTCACCGTCATCACATGTCTGCAGCACAGATATACATTTTCTGAAGTCCAGAGTACACCCGTCATTCAAGGTCGATTCTGACCAGTGTCTCTTTCTGGGATGTTCATCTCTGTCTATCTACAGCGACGGTGGCAAATCGCAGGGACACACGAGATCTCATAATCACGAAATCAGACTGCCGAATCTTTCGCTTTTTATTGGTGGTATCGAGTTTCGAGTGCTCACGTTAACTGTGTTAGCCATGTTAGCACGGCTAGCGCTTTGAGAAGTAAAAAATAAAAATTCTTCTGCCCTCCTTCCGAGGTTCAGTGGTACTCTATACACTAGAACAGAGCGGAACCGATCAAATGCATCGTTAGCAAGATCCAGCCAGCCAGGTGCTTGCCGTGAGCGTAAGCCTAAACCAGTTGGCTGGTAGCGTAATACAAATATCCTGAGAATTCTCTTGTGTCTTCCCGAACATTGAGTTAGGAACGTGGCGACCGCAGGTGTTTGATCCTGCCAGGGGAAGGTTTTTCCTCTTTGTCACCTCGTCCTTACCGATCCTGAGGACCACAAAGTCTCCTTTTCATTGTTTTTCGGGGAATATTTTCCCGGAAATAAATCGGCCAGGGCATGAAGATCTTCCAATCGATCTATCTAGTGAATAGTTAGGAATACATGAACCTTTGCCTCCACTCCTTCCGTATCTCTTCATTGAATGATTGATTTACACAGGGACAACTTTGTTTATACCTTTTAACTTTCATTTATGTATTATATAATCTTGTATCATGGAATTTTAATAGGTTTAAAAAATAGTAATACTTGTTTATGAGCTATTTATAATAACATCTTACAAAAGTTCTGATAAAATTACAATACTAACTTTATCTGTCTGCAAATTACGTATTATGTATTAATATTAATTCTGTTTTGCCGGCCGATTGTTCACTGCCTTTAGAGTTCTTAAATTTCTCGAACGTTCTCTCCATACACCTTTATTCTTTCCAGTGCATAAGAACGATGACTCCCTTTATTCTAATCAGACAGGAATAGCCACTTCTGCATTGTTGTTGTGGACATACGTACAGAGTAATTAATTATAAATGTACTTGAAAACTGCACAAAAATAACGTACAGACATTCAAAAGTACGAACGTAAAGCCCGTGCTAGTGTATGCAGTAAATCCTCAGTTTTTTGTATTTATCTTGTTTTTGCGTGTTTGCAGCAAGGCTACGCTATGGTCTAGTAATCAGATTGGCGGATTTCATAGGGTCAGAGAAGTCGGGCGCAGAGCGGCTTAAGTCCCGCGCCACGCCATCGGTGACTGTACTTCAGCGAAAGTTTCGTAAAAAAAACAACAGAAAGAATTACAGTCTAGGCAGCTTTCGTCGACAAAGACTGTTACGAGCAGTGTATGCATCACACTGACAACCAGGCGGTATGGCTGAGACCGGTGTGTATATTCTTGAAGCTTTTGTTCGCACTCCAATGACACTTCGTGAAAGTCGTGAACTTTATCTCCAGCAAAACTTGCAAAATAACCTCTATATACTCTTATTCTGTATATGTTTCACAATCCTGACATGAATAAAATAAAAGTTATAAATTATTTAATTTGGTACAGTTATAATTGTCAAGGCTGCACTTAAACCAGACGCATACAATTTTTTCGAATCCTATTACATCACAACCTTGGACAATATTGAAAATAATGCTTCCTAAGCTTGATACGAAATATATTCATCACGCAATAGCACATATTTCGTCCAAATGCAGCAATATGAAATTTTAAGCCCCTCTTGCAATATAAAGTATATCCAACGACATAGGAACTGTAATATATTCTTGCTATGGGATGATACTATGTTTCTGTGGCACTGGGCTACTTACGGGACCATTGTCCACTCCCCAGATGATATACGAGTTTATAAGGAGCAGTGGTGGAATGCTACTAACAGGGAAAAAAGAGGACTAAGAGACAATGCTGTCCCAGCGCCACTTTGCCAACACAAATTCCACATAAAATGACCTGGACACGACCCGGGCCTCTGCAGTGAAAAGCCGGCGACTAACCACCTGAGCTGCAGAGCGGCTATCCACGACATAAGCAAAATGTACGGCTAGTGATTGGTTCCGTGCAGGATTGCTACGAACGCCTGAAAAAAAAATGCGTGTTCGAGATTAAATCAGTTCATAACAGATTTTCCTTTCCGCAGTCCCGGGTAAATCCCTGCAGACTGATCTACTATATGCTACAGCAGCATTCTCCTAATCCATTACAATTTGTAATTTAAATTCATCAATACATTTGCTTGGAAACGTAAATGGTCACGTGAAACTGAAAAATCTTTGATTAATTGCATATCATACACGCCAACAGAGGCCCTGGGTATGAAAGCAGCTGAAGGCAGGTGGTGAAATTAAATGATGATCATGACCCCGGCAGAATTAGAGCCCGTAGGCATCCAGCTGCAGTGGTCATATTTGCACTATGACACACAGTGATGAACTCAGTTTATCAATTCTTACCCATAATGAAGCTATGGATAAATGAATTATTCCAAACGAACTAAAACATCATGACACAGGGTTACACTGTCAGATTAAATAATTTTAATATTACAATATAAAATAAATGATTACATAAAAGTTGTAAAGAAACTGAGCAACTATACGTATGGTAACGAACGAATTCAGAGTTCTGATGGTAAGGTCTCAGGGCAAGACTAAGGAGTTTATGTTACGATGATTTTGAAAATGATTTTAGAGAAGAAAGTGAAAATTAATATACCACTTCTCTGAAAGTAAAATGTGGTCTTATAGGATTACATTATCAGATTAAATAATTTTAAAAGTATGGAGTTGGAGCTGTTAAAATAATAATATAGCTAAGATGACATAAAAAATGAGAAATCGAAACCTTTACTTTGAAAGCCTCGTTGAAGGAAGATTTGAACTGATTCTGAATAAACTGGAATGGAAGGATTTCATATTGATGATATTAAATGAGATTATAATGAACGATGAATAGTGTACAGCAACGCCTGGAGTAAGGTGGGCCCAAATTACATGTAATATTATTGAAGTAGGCCTCCAATACAAACTTATCTTGATGAGTTACATCTTGAAACAGTTGGTCCCCCCCTCCCGAAGAGCTAGAATTTTTAAAAGCCCACAAGCCTAGTTTACTAAAGGTTTGTGGCAATGGTCAATTTATTACATTTCTATTATGTTGAACGTTGTCTGTCGTCCGTATACATTCTATTTTATACAAGCTACATGACGTCTCAGAAATGACTTTTACGCCGTCCTCATGTGACTGGTTGTCATTATACTGGCAGATATTGTTTGTTGTTTTCATTTTCGAGGTTAGAGGCAACGTTCAAAGTCAACATCGAATTCCAATGAACAAGTTTATGCTGGCCATTAAACGACAACTGAGTGCATGAGAGTCGAGGAAACTCCAAAAACATATCTCATGTTAAATATGTATCAGATAATGCAAAACGTCCAGGTTAAAATAACACACGAATCCTATGATTTAGATTACTGTGCAGAAATTACGAACTATGGGCCAACCCGTGAGTCAGATTTTTTACTCTTGTGGTAAATGAGGGCATTGATAACAGCTGGTTGTGTTGAATACCGAAAATTACGCTGTAACCAGGCCAGACAAAATTAATGTCATAACTTCTGTAGGAAGACAGACTCCGAAAGCGAAGCCTGTCAGTCAAGAGAAGACAGTCCGAAGTAAATCGTAAACCAACCTCAGCAAGGGGCAGTAT
The DNA here is from genome assembly GCF_977971745.1 of Zootermopsis nevadensis. Lineage (NCBI taxonomy): Eukaryota > Metazoa > Arthropoda > Insecta > Blattodea > Termopsidae > Zootermopsis > Zootermopsis nevadensis. The sequence continues at coordinate 2,030,885 of NW_028259150.1, forward strand.
GTGTCTCAGAATAGGCAGTGTATGTGCGAAGAAAGAGGCGGATGAGGACTCAACCATTGCCGTTTGTGGTGTCACTACTGGAACATTGCCCGAATCGATTGTAACGTGAAGATGACTTAGCACAGAGGAGAGTGGTATAGTATGCTTGTGCAACGGAACGAAGCAAGAGAAGATGAAGAAATCGAGTAATGAAACTGACAGTCAAGCAGACAGAGAAAGAAGGGTGCTCGAATATAATATAAAGTATTTTTAACTATTTATAAAATGTACCGCTTCAATGTTAGCCGTACAAGATAAATTTACTCAAAAGACACGTTAATTTTTCGCTTGAGATAAGCTGGTCTGTGCATATGTGTTATATCCTGATGCCAGTATTTAAAATGAAAGCATCGCTTATCAAACTTTTGAATCGAACAATAGAATAAAAAGCCGAAAAATGAAAGGAATTTCTTTTCTGAATTAATAAAATAATTATACGGCATTATTATCGAACGTAATATTTTTTTCGTTCGAATGGAAGGAGATTGCTCTGCATTCGGCAACAGCAGAGTTCGTGACGCAAAAGCTTTGATTCAGTTGAAGAAATCACAGCCATAAACAGCGGAAAGGATCAGATCGAAATTCTGTATGTCTGTCTTTCAAACGTAATATTTTATACCCACAACATCGTGCAATTCAGTAGAGCACAGTTTTTAGTACTCTAGTTTTTGGGTTACAAACTGGGAAGATCCAGCCTGGGCCTTTCCGCTTTCCTCAGACATTTAATCAGAAGGTCTCCCTTCCGGCTTCTATCTTCATTACACTGTTGTGCCATCATCAGGAAAAAATTGTAAATCCCTCCCAACAACTGCTTCTCCATGCTTCCATTAAGGAAAACTAAAGTAATATTAAGAACAGCCGGTCTTCTTGTCGAGATTGTAGTCCGTGACCTCCCAAATATGATATCCTAATTAGTTCCGAAGGAATATCACTGTAGTCACAGAAACATGCCTCTGGACCCCGTCCACAGTTACGATATTGTAACGCATGATTAAATTAGTTCTCTGAACTTGGGCGCCCGTTCGGCTACTGTTCTCATCCACACGAGGGTTATGCCCGGTCGTCTGGAACACTTTCTAGTCGCGTGGGTATTCTAGCAGGTCATGAGGATCGTCATAATTTGAATCGTGGACCATTTGTATGCTGACCGCACCCAATTCTGTAGAGCTCGTGGTTATGTTGAGCCCGTGTCCAGTTCTGTATTGGTGTCATTTGTCGTTAAAGACAAAACCAGGAATAACACGGGTTTGTAAATTTTACATACCGTTATAACAACAGCTTAAATGTGACAAAATGCGTTATAATGATTCAATCAGTGCTTGATTTCACGGTCAAAAATTTCCCTCCTTCACGGACCTATGAGTCAAAGCAAAATGTTCATAAAACCAGCAATTTGACTCTATCCTGAGCTAAATGATACAGTCCATCCGGGGGCAAAACATACTAATTAAGTATATTGAGGTAAGACAGCCTGCCGCGTAAGATATTATTTCCGTCCACGCAATAATTTTATTAAAATAATGATGTATTAACGATAGCCACATTCCAGAAACATGGATATTATTAGTGCACAATTATTAAAAAAGAACTGAGAAGATGGCTGCCTTCTGGATTGTAGCACCCTGTAGACTGGTATATGTTTTCCGACGTTCCAGAGGTTCTTTCTGGGTATACTTCTACACTTGGCACTACAACTCACAAGACAGCCATCTTCATATTCACCACCGTGTGAACCCGAAATCCTACCAAAAATACAGTATTACTGTAATACTTACTATATATAAATAATGATTTAGTTTGTGTATATGTATTATTTAATTTGAACCATCATAAAATCTAAGACCACGTCATTATAATTATGATTTATAGCTCTATTTTTTAATCAATCCTCATTTCACCACAACCATCGTTTTCAACTTCTGTTCTTCCCCATCGAGGACTGCCTTTTACGGAGACTACACTATTTGTGTGGTCCTCACCGTCCATAACCTACTTTCTTTTCACATTCCATTCTTTCATTCCTTTCATTCCTTTCCTTATTTATATCCCCATTTTTTCTTCTTCTTCTTAATGGTATTGTCTTCCATATCCGTCGTGATCATCATTCTTATATCATTCGTACAAGATGCCCATACTTAAGTCTCTTTTGCTGCTGTAATCTTTCGTTTATTGTTCTTAATTCTTGGAAGTTGAAAACATTTTCTACCTTGACAGGGAAACTGCGTTTATACAAACGAAGATACTTATCTCGAATGCCTTTTACTTGGATAAAAGAAATATGTAAAAGTTGTTAAAATCAAGTACCACAGATGGTGGACAGTCATTCCTACGAAGAGAATAGCTTCAACCTGCAAGATGCTACCTTGCAGCACGATTGACATGGAGGAAGATAATTTATGACGCCCGATGACAGCCTGCAATTGTTTCTAAACCATGTGCTCTGATTTAAAGATGCCTAATAATATCTTATGTAGATAAAGTATAAGATAAGCAACAATTTATATTTTACTGTTGCTTCAAGCAAATTATCATCTCACGGCTGTTTAGCAGATAAATTTCTGAAAGTAGCTAAATAGATTTATTAAAAGGGACATAAAATGTTTTATAAGTAAATGTATTTATGGCAATCCTGAAAAAATAATGCATTTAAAATATTACGAACTAGCCCCCTACACCAAAAGTAAAGCAATTTCAGCAAAGCAGTTTATTACAACGTACAAACATACAATTATTTTTCCTCCAACTGTGCCCAGTAGTGAGTCCGGGAACGGAGACCAAAGCAAGATAATACTCATCCACAAACGTCATATTTATATTCTGGATCGCGATACGACAGTTTCACCTTCTACTTTCGCTAAATCCATCTTCTGCTGTGAGAAAATATTTCATTGCATTTGTTTAGAGAGATCTAGCTAGAAAGTCCTACTTTTGATTAGTGGTTACTTTGAAATCAACAGAAAGTGTCAATGATATACGAACAAAAGGTACCCATTCGTCTCCCTAAACATGGTAGTCCTGAAATCATCACAATAGCAGATACAAATTCAGATTAGAAAATAGTATTCAACGCCACTGCAATGTATAAATAATAATATCGAAGAAGGGAGGACAAAAAAATCTGTCTTTCAGATTTGTTTTCATTTGCATGCAAGATTCAAGCGAGTCAGACTACCATCTGTGCGCTAATTTGTCTTCCTTCAGAGCCGTATAATCTAACAACTTAAATCAGATCTTGAATTCCTGTCCTCCACTTGCGGTGTTAAGCCAGTTTGTGACGCTGTTAACAAAGCTCTTTCTTTCAACATGTGTCGGAACTCGAATCACAGCCGTCAAGAAAAGCACGAGAGCTTTGCTGGGCTTAGCATTCCTTCTTCTTAAGTTAGCGCTGATTAGACGTGGCGAGACGGCCTGCCACTCAATGAAGTTACAGCCAAGACAGAGCATTGACCTCTCACTTCCTTTGACAGTTCACGGACTAGAGGGAACGCAGGTAAACACAAAGACTCCTGACACAGCAGCAAGTCAACAGCCACATTTTCATTACGTGGCTTCGTAGTATTTCTGAGGCGAAAACGCGACTTTTAAAATTATTTGTGAATTAAACGCTTTGTTTTATCTCACGATAAATGTATCACATTCGACTACCTCCATCGAACAAAGTCCTTTAGAAGATAACAATCGTTCAGTTAGTCAAAATATTCCATGCCTCTTGCCGTACCCGAAGGTACCAGGCTCAGAAGAGCGCATTTTAATACTATTGTTTCGTAGAGTTAGCTTTCCAAGTGACCTCTTCAGGCTTTCGGACCAACATTTGCTTTGCATACTGACTACTGTAATTTGTCTGTCTCTTATTAGATGAGCCAAAATCATATTCTTAGAAATTATTAGTGCTATTATTTGTGAATGAATGTTGTTACGAACTGCAGAAAGCAAGTCCCTGAAATTCTGTCATAAGTAATTATAATATATAAATATACAATACGAAATAAGTTAAAGAACACAGAGTGGCCCATATAATCTTATTTATTAAATATTTCATTGTCTTTGAGGAAAATCTCATTGTTCCAAGCGCAAATTTGTTAATATAATTTAATTTCCCTTTAGACGTTATAGATTGATTGATACGACTGTTTTGTCTGCGTGAAAGTCTTCGAGGAAGCGATCTACCACTTCCTTTTACAGAGTGAGTCGACGTATTAGAAAATAAAGAAGTGATATACACGTGGTCCAAGTTAACTTCAAAATAATATTTCTTTAAATAATGCACGTACGTTTAAATGTGGATGGCATCTTGCAACATGGTTAGTCGCATACGTCTATAATCACGGTAGATTTTGCGTTTTTCGGTTCTACAAAAAGTTGTCATATTTCGTTCTTTTCCGCTCATTTAAATAGCTACTTTGGTGTAGATATAGTAGGTGTTACACTTTCAAAGGTAAAATAAAATATATTCTTACTCATTCATGTCTTTATCCATCATACGCCCAAGTGTCTAATACAGTTCTGTAGCATTAAACACCCTTAAAGGACTCCGCTCTGCAATAGAATTTTTTTTATATATATATATGACGCCCTAAGATTAAGTATGATAAATTATGGTCCGGATAGTCCAGTAGACACATCCTCACTTTGTCTGGTGAAATACGCCTCAGAATCCCATTGTTCACATCTTGAGTAGCGGCGCATAAATGGTATAATGCAGCAAGGTGTGTCAGGGGAGGTACGACGAGAATTTCCTTCACATACAAATAATCGGAAGGTTCAAAGGGAAAAGGCAGTGCATATTTCTACGTCTCAAGTTAATGGAAATCGGGGATGCCATACTAAAATATCTTATTTGGAAGATGTACGTACTACATTGAAGGACATATCCTTGCTTTAGCTATCTTGACAAAGCCCGTCTTACTAAAAGTGACATCTTTTCAACTTTAATTATCAAGAGTTCGTTTTAACCTCTACTAGACATTTGTATCAGAATGTACCGTACTGAGAATGATGGTATCAGACAGGAACTGAAAATACACAAAGTACGAAATACTACACATAAATGCAGACAAAGCCGAATTAACCGTCTAGCTCAGGGGTGTGGAACCTGCGGCCTTATGGCCACATGCGGCCTTCTATGTCCTTAAGTGCGGCCTTTTGACTGAATCCAAATTTTACAGAACAAATCCTTTTATTTTTATTAATACATTTTTCAAGACGCCCTAAAGGTCACAAATGACGGATACCCATCTAGAGGATCAACTGAAACTGTGGACCTCCATGCTGCAACCAAACATTCAAATTCTTTGCAACAAAAAGCAGATACAACAAAGTCATTAAAAGATTAGTTAAATTTAAAATTAACAAATAGTTTTCATTTTTTTAAAATTAGTAAGTACATAGTAGTTAGATTTTTACAAAATAATGTACATTTTTAAGTATATTTAATTGTAGTTTCTTGAATGCGGCCTTATTTGATTACAGCTAAATTAATGCGGCCTTCTAACATGGAAAGGTTCCCCATCCCTGGTCTAGCTGTTTGGCATATGCAGTGCACAAACCGAATGGAGGACGAGACCAATTCAGCTCTCAGAAACCGAAATGAGAACGTATAGAGTTGGAAGAGACTATAGCGCCTCTACAGCGAATTGAAAACGAATAAGAACTAGAACAGTCCGTTTTGGATGTTATTAAAGTACGCAGAAAATTAGGCTCAGAATATTATTTCATATAATTTGATTAATAATGAGAATAAATGCTTCCATGTATAAACAATGTTCACGAAGACAAATAAAAGGGCATGAGGAGCTTCGTAATTTATACACGTCACAAAATATTTTTAGGATAAACCAATCAAGGAATATGAGATGAGCGAGAAATGTAGTATGCATGAGAGAAACGAGAAATACAATATTTTGGTCGGAAAACTGAAGGGTAGTTATTAAAATAAATCTTTGAGAAACATGGTGAGAGTGGACTGGATTCATCTGGCTCAAGATAGGAGCCAGTGGCGAGCTCTTGTGATCAAGGTAATAGACCTCGGGGTTACATAAAAGACGGGGAGTTTCTTTACTAGACGAGCGACTATTAGTATCTCAAGACGTATTCAACTTCATTTAAATAAGTCATCCACAAAAGTAACTGTTGAAACATCGTAACTATTTGTATTTGAGGTTCTCGCCGCGGTGAATACGAACATGGCTGTCTTCTGGGTTACACCGCCGTGTCTGGTAGAAGCTTACCAACGCTTCAGACGTCCTTACTGCCTCCATCATCAGTATTCATCGCCCTGAAGATGGAGGCAGAAAGGACCTATTCGACTTGTCTATTGTCAGGTAACTTCGAATATAACAACTACTAAACATGTTAATCTCCTTGCGTCACGACTATGATCGAAATTACCAACTCTCAGAGGTACATTTTGTGATACCTGTATTGTACAAGTATACCCAATAAATTACTTCATTACACAAGCAACTATGTTAATTTCACGTCCTTCATTGTGGCACTGAAAAAGTAGTCCTTGATTCCTATATAATTTCAATTTCCTGTCAACAAGGACAATTACATGGCGGTAGGCCGAACTTCCTCATTGGGTGAAACAATTTCGCGACTCAATTTATGGTATTTACATGTTATTTACTTGTAAACAGAATATTTAATATGCATGCATCTATCGCAAAAGTAGCATCGCGATCGTCATACATATTACGCAATTTTCAGTTTTGTAACAATCACAACAAAATTAATGGAAAACATGGCATTGATGCAGGACGTACAAATATTTTTACAGATAACAAGTACGTCAGATGTTAAAAGTATCACTATAGTAAAGGTGAGAACATTAGAGGCTATATTTTACAAACTTAAAAATTTTAAGTATACACTAGCCATTAGATTATACAAATATAGGCCAATGAATTTATAAAGGTTATTATTCCTGTGCTTACACTCTTAGTATGAAGACTTATGGGAAGTGTATTAATTATGCGATGTTGACTGTTCAGGCTTACTTCATTTCCGTCAACTATTATAACAAATTAGGGTTTATATAGTGAGAATTTAGGTTATCACAGCGGAAAATATGAGGATGACAGCCGTCTGGAATACTGCTCCATCATCAGGACGATAATAATGGAGACACTAGGCTCGTAGACGTTGACCTCCGAAACCTCGGTCAAATTCTACAAGACTACACTACGCAGTGTGCCAGAATGCTGTCATTTTTTCTGACAAGCATGTGAGATAAGTGGGTAGCATTAAATACTTACAAGACTTTCTTTCAAAGAAACCTTCCTTAAAATTCAAACGTAGCTCACATCACGTGGACATCAACGGAAACACTTTTAACGAAACGTAAACGAAGAAAACCATGAACGTCGTTAAATACACATGCCCCTCAATCAAATTTGATATTCAGTTATAATGCTATCTAACGAAAGAGTATTTGACTTTTTAATACATTTTCATCTGAGTAGCCAACAAATTGAAGGAACTCGCTTCACGTATCATAGATTCCTTTCCACAGTAATAGCTATGGTATGTGAGCTATGTCGACTTGCATTTCTTTTAGACATCAATATTAAATTTCCAAGCTTCGATTTTCTTTGTCCTGTAGAGAAAGGTATTTCATTGGACGCATCTCAGAAAACATGTGCTAGACCGCTAGTCCAAATTTCCTAAACCTGCTAAAGGTTGAATTGGTCTTGGACTCAGGAAGAAATTAACAACAACACGGAATCTTTGGAATGACAAAAAGGTGTACAGATGCAACTAAAATTCGTATCACTTGCACATCAAATGAATTACCTGGAATTTTAAATAATTCAATATAACACTGAGAGATTTATGTGACTGAACAATGTGATTCTATCATAAGACTAATTTTCGCCATTGTTCAATAAGCTTTCAACTGAACTACGGCAGTCATTCAGACGATATTTCACTTACTGCCAAAATCTATTTAGGTGGGCCGAAAGTCGTTGTCGAGTGGTCAACATTTTTTATTTAAATTCGGGAGATTCCGGGTTCGATTATGTGAAGTTTTGTTAGTGTTCAGCACTTACGGTAAGACAGTGCAACACGATTTAAAATAAAGAATATTTCCTTATTTCAGACACAATTTTTCCACCATGAAAGATTATAAGAAGAATTAAAGTGAACCTATAGATTTCTATTGTTGGATGAAAAGTTCCAAAGTGAAGAAAGGGCAACTAAAGGGACGCTGATAAAGGAGAGATATCCGGTGTAGTCCAAAAATCATGGGTTATATTCTTCACGACAGCAGTATAAATTCAGTTTCGTCTTCGTTTCAGCTTAATGTATGACATTTTAAATCCTCTTTCTGTTCGTCGGTGGGAGCTCTGATATTGAATTTTTTATGTCAGTAGGAAGAAGTATGTAAGGGTGATTCCGCGAATCGATTTTTATCCACATCCAAAAGAACAGAGGAATAAAATGAATTCTGTTTTGCCTCATAAATAAACATGGAATGTGTGTCAGGTACTTTTATTTTCCTAAAATTAGGAGCTAAAAAGGAGGAGATATAAATTTATTGTACGTACTTACTGAACTGTAAAATCTGTTAGAGATAACAGTATCATCTACGAAGCTGAGTCAGACTCATTCATTCCTCGTAGTCAGCTGTAACTTTTATCGAAAATGTTCACTGTTTAAAGGGAAAATGTCACCGAGACCTGTTGTAGTCTTTTAACAGCGGCTGGATATAACCTGATGTTTCTTCTATCACTGACACGTACTATAGCTATTTTAAACAAGTCTGGAAATATTGTACTCTTTGGAGTACATCATAAACGAAAATCACATATTTCTTAGGCAAAGGACAAAAAAATCAGCAAACACTGGTAATGTTTTAAATTACAAACATATTGAGTAATTTCTTCAAAATATATGTTAAGGGCTTCATCTTAAAATATTAACTTCTCTAAGGTATGATACTGTGAATATAAAGAGGCTATTGTGGGAAAGTAACGTTCTGTTTCGTTATTCGACGTCATAAAACATTGTGGGAAAAACTCGTGATGCCCTCTTTCTTAAAACGTTTCGATTATAAGTAGACTTATGATGAAAACACGCATCGGAGAAAAAAGAAATACGCCGGTTTGGATGGAATTGCTGAATTCGAGACAGAAGAAGACTAAGATATCGCCTGAGAGGCATCTGCATAAACGGGTGTATAATGAAATAAATGAATGGTACAAAATAAAATAACAGATTGTGGATTGGATCCATTTGACTCAGAAGAGGAACCAGTGGTGAACTCATATGATCAAAATAATTAACCTGTTGGTTAAACAAAATGTGGGAAACTACTTGATTAGCTAAGCGATATTAGCTTCTGAAGAAGGTCTCTGGACCTTAGAATCAATTACATTTAGAACGTAGGTCAGAAGAAGTAATTTATTCGGATGAGATAAATGGTGACAGGATTTCTACGCACACACATACGTACATGTAAATATTATAAGGAAAAGTAGGAATTTAAATAGAATATAAACAAAATAACATGAAAGAATTAAAGACGAGAACTTAACAGAAAAAACCTCAATTGTTGTCCATGAGAAAGACGTGTTGGTGGCCCTTGTAAACAAGTTTTATATTAGTCTGAGTTCAACAAGTGATTCTTCTGCCATCTATAACTGGTGAATGCTACTGTATTATTAACTGCTGTAATTTGTAATCAGTATGCATATGATAGTCTCTTTTAAAATGCAGAATTCAATTTGCATGATCTTCAATGCATAAAATTTATCGTGTGCTGTGAATTATAATCGTCTTTAAGGAAGACGTCTGTAATTACCAAACTCTAACGATATGGCAGTTCTGGCAAAGGAAACCACACTTATAAGATGGGAGCCATTTATGTGCGTACTTGCTTTATAATGTCAACCACTTTACATTTTAGACCTACACTGTTTATTTCAGCGAGAAATTCATGCCTCGTCCAAAGTATAGTAATTGTACAAGAACTTTTCTAACGTCAGATTAATAATGATGCAATTCTGTTGCAGTCAAAAGGTTAAAAGACTGACCCAATGCATACACGCATGGTTAGAAAATGGGTAATCTGAAATAATGTTTCTGTTAGACACTGTAGGTGAAATAACCACATTCTTTTTATTCACTTTTAAACGGATAAGGTTTAAGTGAGTAGTAACTTACCAACCATCTTTCTACGTATATGCCTATAACCTATAACCCTCTGGTTTGGAATGATCGATACAATTTTGTTAACTGCGTTATAGTCCATTCTATTAGTAATGGTTATCCACTTTCTGTATTTGTCCAGTGTTTCATTTACAATCTAACTCTTTGATGTCTTCTAATCTGACATTTAATTCCTCTTATGTTACGCTGGGTAAAATTGGCAATTAATGGTGTAACATACTTCACAGACATACTTAAAAAATACTCCTTCTGGTGCCGTATCGCGAAACCAAGATCATTAAACTGTCAAAATACAAAAATATAACACCATCTTCGGACTTACAGATAAGAAAATAAAGATGAATTCTTCAAAACCTACGAGTTTATATAAAAAAAGGAAGATAAATGACCTCCACTATTTCATCTTACCAGAGCTGAATCCGAAGCTGAGATTCGGTTTCTGCAATACAGAAAGAAAACACTCTCTTACACGAGACAGTGGATAAGCTGTGAATCGTCTTCTCACTCGCTCTAGCACGTAGTCTATAACAAGCAGGTGGTAAGGAAGGCTGCTTTGTTGGTTTGCAGCACGCTCAATGTCCCAGTTCAAGAGAACGCAACTGCAAAGGCAGTATAAAGCTTTCCTTTTCTATTCTTTTGTGACTTCTTCTCATACAGCTTCTAGGACTTTCAGCTTCAGTGTTACCAGCTGGAGCAGGAATGCTGTGACCGGGTACAGCAGATGAGAGAAGGGAAGGATACGGTGATTCTTATTCGTTACTTCCTGCCGCCTACTTGTGGTTTTAAGATTTATGTCCATCGCCTCACCTCTAGGAAGCCAAAAGGTTTTGCTTCACATGTCTTGCTATTAGATGTTCGTTCGGTGGGACAAGAGCTATGGCCTTGAGATGTACAGTGTATTTGCAGCTCGAACACTTGGAGTGTAAGCCGAGCTCAGTTACGAGCGAGCTGTGACCGAGTTCACTTCGTATGTTGAATTCCATTTCAATAACACTGGCCCATTCATAATTAGGCATGTCATTTTCACAATTTTGATAAGTATGAAAAATGGCTCAAAACGAAGTTAATTTCAAACCTTACACCAAATTCGGTATAATAAGTGGACAATGCAGCTTACCATAATGTACAACTCAATGCGGCTCAAACTTCTTCATCTCGAAAAAGTGCTATGATCCACTGGTTTTCAGACCGTGGCATTCCTTTCAGTAACCGAATGTATACTTCTCATTCTCCTTCCCTTCTCTTTCTTCGTTCGTTTTCCAATTAAATGAGGTCTTTTTTTGTAACCGACGTTTAGGTACGTATTGTCTTCGTCTCATCAGTTTTTAGTCCTATCGACCCGCTCCCGTAGAGCGACCAAAATATATCGGGCCATAAACATTGAAACGAACACTTCCATGTCATCCCCAAACCTCGCCCGTTCTTTCTGACCACTAATTTTACAGGCAAATCTCACATACTCCTATAGATAACACCAGGTAAGCCTTACAGAAGAAACATGCCTAACTAACAAATTCTATAGAGCAGAGCCCTTGTTGAGAAGCTAAGAGCGCGTTCAGCTTGTCGAGAAATTCACCGCCATTTATAGAGCCCTAAGGTTTATTACTGTGTTTAAAAGAGCCTGCGAATGGTCCCGATCCGAACCGAAGCCACACCTCCATCACTCTTTCCCTAAGGTCCACTTTAATATGATCTTCCCGTTAACACCCAGGTCTTCAAAGTGGTCTCTTCCTGTCAGGCTTTCCAACCAAAATTTTGTACGCATTTCTAATCTATACAGGCTACGCCAATATCATCTCCCTTGATTTGATCACCCTAAAAATAGCCGGTGATAAGTGCACATATGACGCTCTTTATCCAATTTTCTCCAACCACTTGTCAATTCATCGATGTTGGGTCCAAATATTCTTCTAACATCCTGTTCTCAAACACCTTCAATCTGTGCTCTCCCCTTAATATAACAGATAAAGTTTCACACCTATGCAAAATAAAAGGTAACATTATGGACTTGAAGAAAAAATGCTCTACTCCTCTCGAGGGCTATGGACTCAGTAACTGTTTAATTATAAGACGGTTGTCTTCTGGTTTATAGCGTCGTATAAACCTCAAATTCCACAATTCAATTATAAGATATCAGATTCTTACGGCAAGTAACGAATATGAATACTGATGTCTTCTCAGATATTGAAACGTGTCGTCTGGTATATTACTCAAAGTTTAAGAGGCGCTTATTGCTTCTATCGTCAGGTTTATGAGTGATTACTCTGATGATGGAAGCAGCAAGTTCCTCTAAAAAGTCGGTCAGTATCAAGCAGACTACACGGTGCAACATCCCAGAAGACGGCCGTCTTTAACAATATTATTGTCTGCATTAACACAAAAATTCCTGCAAACGTTGTTGTTTCTACTTTAACAAGTCAAGAACTGTAGTCCCACATAATTACAGGGAAAGAATGATGAAGAGTTCGCTTCCATAGGCTACTGCCTCTAGATTTTTAATCCGTAAATGAAAAAAATATTTTATATTCTGTTAGAACAGGCATAGCAGACGAGAAAGGACCTCGAATATAACACTTCATAAAATCAGTCCAAAGGATATCGTGCTATGAGACAACACAGCATAAAAATAGCTTTTCATTCATTATCTTAAAAACCGTAAGTGTTTTGTAAATCTGAATGAGTATGGAACGAGTCCTGAAATTCTACACACATTCTATTAGTAAAAAGTTTAGCTTCGACAAATGTTTAGTTAGTTACGCTCCAAATTCTCTCAGAAACGAATGTAGTTCATGTAAAATGTCTTATTCTTGTCCGACTTTAACCAAAACTGGAATGTTTTTCCATGCAAACAGACGAACAGACAAACAATCAATAGTCAGTTCATATTATTTGCCAAATTAAACATAAAAAAATATTTCTGTGAACCTACAAGATTAGTTGTATTTCACACGGTTTATAAATAATATCCTGTCATGTTTAATTAATAAAAACACTACTGAGGCTTTGCTTACAGAATTCATAAAACAGCATGTTAAAGTCTTATAAGTTTATTTAAGTGTTGGAATTTATTTAACATAATTCTTATGACACTAGAGTGTAACTCTGCAGTTAAAAGATTGTAATATTCTAACAGGCGTTTTATGATGTGCCCCTGACGTTCACAGCGATTAATATATCTGCCTGAATTCTTTCCTCATTTCCATATCCTCTCCCGGTGTCCCATTACAAACACCCAACGAACTGACACGACGCCCTTGGTAGCACTAAATTCACAAATCGTAACTCTGCAGTACGCTTACTTCCAAGAACTTACAAGCGCATACGATGGGCATTGCTTCTCATAATGTTTCAGTACGAAAATCAGATTCGCATTTAATATTGCCTATCCCTGTGAATAGCAATTTAATTGGTCCTAACTTGTTTCAACCACCGAGAAGAAAACTTTAAATTCTACATGTGTTAAAATCTATAGGGACAAGCAGTAAAGATTTCTTGAAACTAACACCCCTCACCTCCAGCGCCATGTGCATAATTTCAATATATTAGCATTTGATAATATCTTATTTCTCAGCAAAATTGAAGAAGATTACAGTAACATTAACATTATTTTATTCGCGTACCTTATGTTGCGTTGGAATACGGAATTTATATTGAACGTTTTGAAGATGAAGGAGGCCTTATATTTATAAGACCAGTGTTTATTTTGTGTATAACTCACACGCCAGAACGAGACTTAAGCCACTGCGAGGAAACCTTTTTAATATCAACAGGCATAAAGACCTGTAAGGTGTTTCTGTAGCCTGATATTACCACGATTTGCAAAACTAACAAACTCCATTGATGACAGTCTGTCTTCAGAAGTCAAAAGTCGTACATCTAATCCACATTTAATTGTAATTTCGAGTAGATGAGCGCCCTTATTCTGAGGTCGTTTCTATTTTATATTGCTAAAGTTTTAATGTTATCCTGCATAAGGCAAATCTTGCAAACGCGTCTTAAATTGTAGCGAAGCTTGTGCTTCCTTTCTCTTACTTCTCGTAACCTAGATTTTACGTCGACGAGTATGACCACCAGTTTAAATTACCTCGTGAATAGTTTTCAATTTATAAATTTTGTATGTGGGTGGCTATAACTTTTCTTGTCCATTAATATAAACTTAACTATGTGTTTAGACCAATACGTGATAGTCATACTTTCATTTGTACACTACAGTTTTTTTAGCATGCACTATGAGAAAGATCTACGACCTCGGAAAACGCGCTGCTGTTTTACCGGTTCACGAATCGGCAGAAGTTTACTGATGCACGGAATAAGATTGTGTCAGAGCAATCACGTAACGCTCGCTTTAACCCTGCTACAAAACATGATTGATGCAAAATTCGTTTCCTTACTCGGGGATTAAACGTAATGTTTACCAGCTTTGTAACATCGATTAACATCGGTTGTTCTCCAGTCTAAAGGCAGGAAATGTAATATCCGTGATCTCTCAACATTGCCAAAAGTGAAGAACTGTTTTAACTAGTTTCATATACTAAAAATTGCTGAAATGAAAGTTTAAATAAAAGGTTATATTGCAGACTATTGATCCCAGATGTCACTAAAAGTAAATGGGAGTGTAAGGACAATTCCACACCTTTAACTTGGAGGTCAGAGGCGTACGAATGTTTACGTTTTTGAGTATATTCGCAAAAAAGCCTAATACCCTAGTATCAGAACCCACAGGTTCAATATGTGTCAATAAATTACATTAAAAGTCAGTTAACTTATCTCCGTCAGACCAATCTCATTTTTATTGTTTCATTCTTGGTCTTCCAAGTGGATGTCTTCCAAGAGATTTACACCAAATTAATGTACGTGTATCTAGTACCCCTCTCACCCAATCAAACCTCATGCCCAGCCCATTGTAGCCTCCCATAATTTAATATCCTAACAATACTAGTTGACCTGTATTCGAGTCAATTACAAAGTTCCTAGTTAATGTATTCCCTAATCAGATCATTTACTTCGTCTGCATTATATCCGAAAAAAACTAAGAAAACCAATTGGCTTTGATGGACTCCCATTTCAGTTATGTATAATTTAGCAGTATATTATTTTAACACAAAATAGCTATATTAATGTCCACCAAGACATTTTACGAAAGATTCAACCCGTACAATGCAGAAACTTTCATTTATACGCAGACGATAACGGTTTACACGCATAGGAGATAAGAAATCCTGCGAGAAATTGCAAGAACCAAGGTAGGAAGTTATTACACTCGTCTCAGAAGCACATGCAGACAGACTGCCGTAATGAAAGCCCTTGTGGCGGCTGACAGTCAGCTCTAATTGTGTTTGTATTGAGTTGCGTTGCGACCGAGTGTGATACGGTTTTCATTCGTTAGAACAGACTTTCTTAGCCAGTCTCCAACAGCACCCATTACTTCGGTCAGTCCGCACTGTCGTCTCTCAAAATCTTACCAAAACAGCTTCTGCTCCAAGCAGATTAGCGCAGTGGTTACGGATATCGCTTACGTTACGGGCATACAAAGGTTGAATTTCGGTCCGGTGTTCATCCTGCTGTCACCTGTAAACGAGTCTTTATGACGATCAGTTATCCCTCAAACGTGCACTTCTCTGAACGTCCAATTGTCGCACTACTGCTTCCTATTCGAATGGTCTTGGGTTAGAATCTCGCTCCAGACTAGCTAGCGTGACAGAAATGTCTTATGATTTCCTCATTATTTCAATAACAAGAGGGAAGCATTTCACATACCGTCACCAGAATACTGAAATATAACACAGCCACTTAAATAGTTAAATAGCCTATATGTTCCATTCATCTTAATTAATTTAATGACGCTGGTTTAGTTGGGTATTTTAAAAATGGCGAGTATAAAGGTGGCTGTCTTCTGGGTCGTCGCGCCATGTAATCTAGTAGAAGTTTGCAGACTTTCCACTAGTCTCTTTGATGTTGGCGGTAAGACGGACCTCTGAAACGCCGGTAAACTTATACCACAGTATATGGTGCAACGACACAGAAAACAGTTATCTTCACATTTGTCTCCGTATGAACCTGAAATATCACCATTAAGTTTCTGATTGTGTATTAGCCTACCATCAATTGCTCACGTCGCCCCTTTAAAATCTAGAATTTATATTTTTTATTTTAGACCATTTGTTAATATTCTACATGCCTTTGTATATACTACATTTACAAAATGTTATTACCATGCCGCTGATTTAAATCAAAACTGATAATGGTATAAAATATTGCATAGAATTTTGAGGTATACAGTCAGACAAGTAGATTTATCGGAATGTCATCGTGAGAGAGATGAAACTTTCGTTTGCTCCAGGGCTGTGGAGTCGGAGTCGGAAGAAATTTTAGGTGGAGTCGGAGTCGGTAAAAATGTACCGACTCCGATATCGACCTCGATATGAAATCTTAAGGACAATTTCTATACCGTGTTAGCCGCCGGCGGCCTCACGCTTGGGGAGATTCAACGACGCGTTGAGCCACATGGTGTGGGATGCCTTGTAACTTTGGCTCCAGTACCTTAAGAATACAATCTGTCTATAAATCAACAGATTTCTGCAATAACCATTAGACATATATTTAAATACTTGGATACTGGGAACGACCCGTTCTTCAAGCACTGCAGGTCCCAACTTTTCTTTGGCTTCATCTATAGACATTCGGTAGGACTCCTTGGACGAGGGATCGGCCCGTCGCAAGGCCTCTACCTGTACACAGGACAGCACAACACAGAAAAACGCGGACAATCATTCACGGCTTGAGTGGGATTCGAACCAACGGTCCCAGTGACCAAGCGGCACAAGGCCCACGCCTCAGACCGCGCGGCCACTGCGGACCCCGATCTAATAAACAGATACCAAGATTTTAGTACCGACTCCACAGCCCTGGTTTGCTCATAAAATAAATAGCTAGTATGATTGGCTCAAAGTATTCCCCTGGACATACTCTAAAATGGAATCAGAACAGAAGATGAATACCTACACACACCACAATTGTTTACTCTCTAAACGAAAATGTTGAGTCTTCCCGACTTGAGTGGCTTTGAGTAGGGTTTCTGTTAACCCGCCTCTTATAACCATGTCTGGATAAATCAGACGTGTTTCTGTCTAATATTATTATGTCTTTATGTTGTAACTCAAGTTAGTAGGAGACGCAAAACATCATAGGGCTTGTATGATTTGAGGTTTTCACAGCGGTGAGTACGAAGATTTCTGTCTTCTGGGTTGTTGCGCCGTGTAGTATGGTAGATGTTTACCAACGTTTCGGACGTCATACTGCCTCCGTCATCAGGACGATTCATCACAGGTAGTATGACCTCTGAAACGTTGGTAAACATCTTCCATACTACACGGCGCAACAACCCAGAAGACAGAAATCATCATAGGGCTTGAACATATTCTATTCACTGTTGTAAAATGTACATGTAACTCAAACTTTCTTTCCTCCATTACGACTGTACCTGCAACTAGACGCCTATTGTGCTGTGATTTACGTTAGTGTACTTACAGGTAGCTATTAAAATTCCACTTCACCCTGACACAGTAGAAGGCGGTGGTACTGGTGGTATAATTCTCGCTGTATCCCATATTTATCATAAAAGCCATCTCACCGAACTATTTCTGTAATTTCTCCAAGGCCTTCTTGAACAGACGTATTCATTATGTTCTGTGTGTGTGTTTATATGAGAAATATTAGACACTATAGTACAGGCGCATGAAACAAACAGTGACAATAATTCTCAGAAGAAAGCCTTGCTCCACAGAAATGTTGCATTCAGCTCCCTCTACTTTGAAATTAATGAATTGCGTTGCCATTTTGTTTTCTGCTTCTACACTCTCTGACGCGAGAAACGAGCATACCGTTCTTTAATCTCGAGTAGAAGTAAGCATTTTGGCTTTTATTATTAAAGTAATCTTATGAGATTACATTTTGATATACGGATATTAAGCCCAGTAAAATATCCTTGTGTATAGATTATTTTCTATTCTTATGTCTACTAAGAGGCAAGAGCGTAAAAAACTGAAATACCCCTTCCCTTTCCCTTATTTCTGTCAGCGTAGCTTTTATAATTCGAGAAATACGTTTCTACCATAAAAGCAAGCGCAGTTTACAAGCTGGATGGCCCCTGGCTTCGAATTATTGTTATACAGCAAAACCTTTTAAAGTCTCTTGTGCTGGTCTTGTTTCGCGCATATGGTATGGAAATATGGCGCTAACGCAATGTATGCTGTACATTAACCAACTAAGAGCCAGTTGGTGGTTTGCTTGTATACAGCCTTTGTAGAAACACTGAAATGAGCAACATCACATTGGGAAATGTAGGTGTGGAATAAGGCGTAAGCGGACAGAAAAAAGCTCGCATGTATAACTTAAGAAAGTCTCCAGTTTGAGCATCTGCTGTAGTACGAAATACAAACTGATGTTTGACGTTTTCAAGTAAGAGTCCCCTTCGGTTTGTTGTGGGGGCTTGTATAACACAAATAGATTCGATGGCACAGATCATTCTTACAAAATGTCAGGACAGATAAGCAGGCACTTAGTCGCCACCATTACTACAAAATGTCTGTTAATCGCTTCATAAGTCGAGTCAGAAACTTTTAAAGATTAAACTATACTGTCGTCAAATCAAACACTATAAAACAGCGAATTTATTTTTTTTAAATGGGATGATGTTCACGTAAAATAAGAGCAATATAGGGCCTATACGGGTTAAAATGTAATTCGTGCGACAAACGTCAATGAAGATATTGCTTACAAGATTTCGACAAAAGCCGCTAAATTACTTGCAAGATGACATATGCAGGTTGAAAGACTGACCGACAGAAAGAGACAGATACACAAAACATGTACAAATGATTATTAGTGTTTATGCATTTCAATGTTGGAAAAACCCTCTTACTGGCTGAACTTAGTGTCTTAGTGTCTACGGCGACATTAGCACAAATTGCACGCAATAGTGTTACAAGTCAAAATTCAGACGCCTAGCAAGCAGCTTATCTTTTTCCTTCAGATTACGTAAATATCCCTGAAGTAAAGTGTCTGGGAAAATTGTGTTAGCATTAAAATGCCATTCTTTCTCATGATACTCTACATTTTGTAGCCCTTTCCTCACCACTACCAAGATATATTCAGAAATCTAAATTATTTCCAAAGCAAGTGTGTTGTTTATATAAACTGTGAAAACAAATGTTAACACTATTTTAAAAATAAGCGTAGTCTACCAAACGTTCTTAGAAAATAATTTTGTCCGATTTATATCGAACGCCAAGACAGTATTTGCAATGTCATACAATACCATCTACTCGTGTGACTGTGTACAGTATCAATATAACATAAAAAAACATTTGTAAGCGCTTCTGGACAATACGTCGTTCAGGGCAACGAAAGGAATTGGCAACAAGTGGAATTAGAAAAGGAATAAAAAGAACCAAACTGAAGGGTGAGAGAAGTATGGCAGCTAGAAAGGTAAAGTCACACGAGGAAGAGGAACTTGAAAAATTGGAGGAAAAAGATTTAGTTTATTTCAGGTAGATGTTTCAGCTGGTTAGGTTAAACACGGTGATAAAAACGCAAATATTAAAGAAAATGTACATTATTTGAAGATATCCCGAAATTTTCAGGGTAACAGAACGAAATGTTAGTGAGAAAAGTTAGCAGCTATGTTCAGATTTACTAGCTGATAAAAATACTGGAGTGGTACTGCACGAAACGTTTCGTCAGACAAGGGCGGACACATCTTATGCTACCATAGATATTTTAATTAAACTACATTCCATACCTGAAGCAAGGAATTGTATACCAAATCATTTACCATCCATGATCTTTTAGCTTTATTTTGTGCTTCAGGCTTAGAATATCATCATGTGTATAAATAGTATAGTCTGTAATAAATATGAAAATAAATACTTCCTTCTTCTCATTTATGACTATCAGACAATCCATTTTTGACGCTACGTAACTTCAGAACGCAATACAACGCAGTCAAATTATCTATTTAGCGAATGCATGGTGATAAACGTGCATTAAAGTGAATTCACCTACGTTGATTTTGACTTAGTTTTATACATCTTAAAACCACTTTACCTAAGGTCCTGCATTGTGCTTCGTCCATTTTATGAGTCATTTGACAGACTATGATGAACCTCAGTTCAAAGCGCTTTCTGCTATTACTGTCATATATAAGTTTTATTTATTCACATATTTATTTTGAGAGAATGAAGTTTATGTATATTTTCGAATAATTCGACAGACTGTGGATGAAACGTGACATACAGCACTTACGTTATATGGGAAGTATTATGTACAAGCTTTCTTGCCCTTGGTTCATGTTAAGCGCCACTTTATTTTCGTGAATAATTCAACATGAACGCTTATCTTATTCAATCCTTCGACAAAGTAGCTCGCGAGTATTTACTCGAAAAACGTCAATACAGCCTACGATTATAACATAGAGAATCAATAATGTGTGTGTATAGAAATAAAAGCACAGACATTACGTTTAGTTACATTAAGTTGTACACAATTCTCTTGCTAAAGAAGGACCTTACATTCTTCGTTCCTAGTTCTAACGCAGCAATGTTTATTGGAAGGAGTTTTGCTTTCTTACACAAACATACACACTCATTTGGCTGCACCCAGTGTGTTTATGTCTACTTGCAGACTCAACGCTCAATAAACGATGCCAGGGCTAATCTCCGGGTTCCTTACTAGCAGCCCAGGGTTGAGCTGTGCCTTCGAGAGATGTAGGCTTCGATATTTTCTCCAGTCATTCTAGATAAATGTTATGTATTTAATTTGTGGTTTATTTAACGATGCTGTCAGTCACTGAATTACAAGATGATAATAAATTATAAAGACCACGGAAGTAATCAGCCGTAGTCTTTTTTTAAGATACTATCCCAGCGTGTGGCAGAGGGACCAAGGAAATGCATTAATCGAATGTTAGGATAATGTCTAGGAATTAGCCTAGAACAATCTCTGTAATTTAGTTTTCCTTATTCCCGCTTTCTTCATTCTTTTATTATTTCTTCCCTGTCTCATTCCTATTTTTCTTTCTGTTCCGCCTTTTGTCTTTATTTGTTTTCCTCTCCTTCTCCGACTTCCTTTATCTCCCTTCATTTTTACAAATCGTCGTTAAATGGACTACGAATAGAATCGAAGCCTTTTACTGAACTTACAGTCGCAGAATTATAGTAATGAAGGATGCAGAGTATAAAGCAGATTATTCAGAGAATGGGAACAAATTATTCATTTCTAACCTGTGGTAATCCCAAGAATAAAGAAGCATGTGCGAACAGATAGAGACAAGTTGTCCGTTGCCGTTATAATAACGTCCTGAATCACCGACAAACAACCTAGGTTCTTATTCTTCATGCCACAGTAAATCCAGGCTGTGCGGTGTGTCGTCTTGAATGAGGGAAGATCCTCGTTCTACCCCCTCAATTTGCGGGACAGGAATACCGAGTCCTGTGCTGAAGGTGACGTAAAATACACCGTCTCGCCCTATTCATCATCGTACATGTAGTCAGGCACGTGCTTCGGGTTTTCTCGTCGGCAGAGCTTCCTGCTGTACGTAATGTGAACAGCTTCGACAGCAAAGCTTATTTGTATTCTTGGATAAAATAGGACATAGTTAAAACTGGCAATGGCTGGTGCCTTTGTATCATAGAAACTATGCTTATAATACATCATTTCTCATAGCTTCATCATTAAATGAACTGATTACAAACTCGGATTTCTGTATCATCACTTAAACGACGCTTGTTCAAGTGCACTGATTATGCAGATCAGAATGGTAATGCAATTTGTGATGAATCAATTGGAATTATTATGGAATTAATTTGATGTGGCGTCTCTGACGTCACTGCCTGAAACTAGTAAAGAAAGTAACAAAAAACTTTAGTCAGGACATCAGACCTTCGAACGTAGTGCCCCTTTCAAAAAAGAAGTGGTAACAACTGTACAGAGAAGTTTTGCTAGTATCAAGTTAAATACACAGGGCAATCAGGTTATAACAGTTTTATAAGAATTACTGATATCTTATTTGAAAACATACGTAAGTTAAATATTAAAAAATAACACAACTGGCATATACTGAATTACGCTTCAATTCTCTGTCAGAACCACTGCTGGAACCGGCAAAATAAAACAATAAATTAACAATATACATTCATAATGCAATTGAAATATAATAGTATTTCCGTCAGACATAACGTTGATTAATAAATCCACGGCTATGAGGAAATAAATGGTCACAATTAGCTGTTCGTATAAATGTGTGTGCAGTAGAGCTACCGGTGAGTGTTGCACTGCTGATTACATGCAACGTAGGCTATGGATTTTTATTACACCGTCAGTGGCCAGATGCCAGCTTCTGGCCACGGAAAATCGCGTTAAATTCAAAATGTACATGCAGAAAAACACAACAGCGACAGATTGCCGAGTTGTATATTATTTTAAATTTGCTCCTGCAACAGCTTGTCTCTCTCACAATTTTTACCTGGAAAACTTACACAAATTATTTGAACTCCTCTACTTTAACAGCTTGTATCTGATACAGTAACAATTTGTACCAGTAGAACGTATATCTTATGCTGTTAAAGTCAACGGCTTTAGTGAAAGCACTGAGCAGAATGTTCTTTTACCAGTGACGGAATATCAACTTCTACTTTTGTTGTTGCTAAACGAAGGGTTGATCGTAACACATCCTCAGATAACCTGTTCCTCTGCTTCGCTTTTAACATTTTCATGGTGGAGAAAATGTAAAGCAGCAGACGAGATGAGAATTACATTTTTTTTTAAAATCCTTGAGAGCAAAGAAAATAAATGGGTTTGTACTAACTAGTAACAAATTAACAAATATATGATGTGAAGCTTTCACGGCGGCTTTCATTAATAAAGTCTTCTCGAAACGTCGGCGATTAATCACCATCTAACACGGCTGATAGCCCGAGAAGACTTTATGAAATTAACAAATACTATCGCGGGCCGGATCCGGCCCGCGGGTCGCCAGTTTGACCAACTGCTATAGAGCATCCTAAGTAGATGTGACGCAATCATGTGGCAGTGACTTACAATTCAAAACATGCGACCCGCAAAGTAAAGTAACAATAGTGAAACGAAGACACTGATTACTGTCGTGAAGTGGCAATCAAGAATCTGAAGCCGGAACATGCATACGAATGACGAATGAAGGTACAATCCCGAAGACGTGTTCTTGAATCCCCAGTGTTGCAAACTTAAGAACGTGAAGTGAAGTGAGAAACAGGTACACTTGCACTGAATTTTCATGAAGTACTATGTAGCGCCTCTACAGTTTCAACAAGATGTGGTGCACTATCATCATAATGAGAAGGATATCTGAAAACACATCTGCAGCTTATACTAAGGGTTACGTATTGTTTAATAAAACATGTTAAAACATGAAAATTGAAGCACGGCCCTCTAAAAGATTTCCTGAGGAGAAGCCGGGAAACTCTTACAAAGATCCACAATTAAATGTCAAAGACAGACGCAAGATAAAGTAAAATGTGGGAAGCAAAACTCATTAGCGAACGACGAAAGTATCGATTCTCCAGACAGGGGATCAAAGAAGAAGAATGGACAGCAAATTCTGCCCTGAAAGATGTGCCAAAATTCAAATATAATAAAAACTTTTAAATACGCACATTGTGACAATGGTCTTTGTAGACTAGAAACCTAACCAAAATATTTAACCACAAAATCCTTGCTGAGGGCATTTAGCTGTGTATTAGCTGTAATACACTTTCATGTATTTAATATCCGCTTATGTTATTGTGCTATTCTTTTTCGCATTTCCACTATATGTTTTGGTCTAAACTATATCATCCCCAGGAGGCTCGTAAGGTTTTTATTGAAATGTGCGCGGTTTATGATATATTGATATTTGAATTATAAAATATAAAACAAATATATAACATACTGTAAATTAGGTCTGTAATTAAAACAAGGTTTAAAACTGTTTAAACGCATTTTGTTACATCTCCTTATCTAACAATAAAATTACATCACATAAAATAGGGAAGTAAGCAAGGCACACCATTATCAGCACCATAATTGTCATTGAAGGCGATACATTAAAATGATAATTATTATATTTAATTTTCTCAATGCGATGAGTAGGAAGAAGGCTGTCTTCTGGGTTTTCGCCCCGTGTAATCTGGTAGAAGTTTACCGATATTTCAGATGTCCTTGCTGCCTCCATCATCAGAGACCTGATGATAAAGGCAGCAAGGACCTCTGAAACGTTGGTAAACTTTTACCAGACTACAACGGCGCAACAACCCAGAAAAGCGTCTCCTTCACCTCAGCATTTATCTAGCTGTCTAACTAATTAATCATATTTACAGATTCGTATATCGATGGTGCTGAAAATTGAACTACAGTAGCTACTATTAGCTTGTCTTGTCTCATCCACAGGAAAGACAAGTAACGGATCGCATATTTGTCATAATTACAATCCGAATCTGCAACACATCAAGCGAATCATGACATAAAAACAATACAGCTTAATAAAGTGAACAATTTACGTATTTATCGAGCGTCTGTTGTTTGCTTAATTAAAATAATAATTTATCTTATCACAGTTTATAGTAACTACATTCAAAATGTCTTGTAGGCATAATAGTATACAAATGTTTTCCGTATCACTTTGCATTCTATCAAAATTAAGCTTAACCTTCCAGATGACACTACTTTTAAACTAAGTCTATGGGGCCGAGTCCTACTTAAGAAGCTGACAGTCCATCAGTTTGTCGGGAAATTCGACGCTTTTTATGAAACCTGGCGGTTGATTGTCGTGTTCACAAGAACCACCTAAGGCCACGTGTAATATTTAGTAACTATAATTTTTTATAGCGAGGTGACTGCTCTCGTCGAAGCCTCACGCAGTTGGGGTATTCCTTGTCAGCTCTCCGTTACTACCGCAGTTACCCCCCCCCCCCCCACATCTCGGGGACTTTATTCTCCCGCAACCTAACAACATGCATATCGTCATAACAAGGAACACGCTGGCTTAATATGTCAATTACTGTTAAGGGAGAAGAAATAGAAGGCCTATATAACATGCCAAGACTTTATTAATGTCATCAGAAACTTTTGTTTTAAATGCGTTGTTTAATTATAGTGTAATTGGAATAAATCCCTTAATTATGGAAAAGTATATGGTTGTTAAAATTATGTAAGGCTTACAATAAAAGTTAAGTTTTAGTATTCCTGGCTAACAGGACAATTCTTCTATTCTAAATTCACCTTAGTATCTGAAGAACGATTTATGGGAGGACTCAGCCTAACAAACACGTAAGTCTTACTATGTTTTACTTCCAGTTATCTTGCAGATTTATCCCCCCCCCCGTATTCTCCTCTTTTAATAAACGTTATGGAAAGCCAAATAATAACGCACCTGCGGCTTTATTAAGCGACACTAATGTCAGGAACATTGAATGCACAATTTCACAACCACTCAGTCCCTACTAGCAGCAGGATAGACTTGTGCAAAATTAAACTAGTTATGGCGACTGCGCGTCTAGTATGTCAACCGTTTATCTAATTTGTTGTCAGCTTTCCTAGTTACACTATCGTTACGCCATTGTCTAGCCATAATATTACAACTTGATGAATAGAGAATGGGTGGGAAACTTGGTCTCTGGCTTTGACGGAGGAACATAGCCTGAGGGTTTTTGAGAACAGAACGCTGAGGAAGATATTTGAACTTGGACTTAAAAGGGGGGCATGGAGCATGGAGAAAACTGCATGATAATGAGCTTCACGGCCTGTACTCCTCACCTGATACTGTCAGTGTGATTACATCGAGGAGAATGAAGTGGGCAGGACATGCGGCACGCATGGGGGTGGAGAGGGGTGTTTCAGGGTACTGGTTGGGAGACCTAAAGGGAGGAGACCGCTGAGAAGACTAGGCGTCGATGGGAGGACAACGTTAAGAAGGACCTTAGGGAGACAGGAATCGATGGAGCGAACTGGATGCAGCAGGATCAGGATAGAGTCCGGTGGCGGGCTTTTGTGAAGATGTTGATGAAACTTCGGGTTCAATGAAGTTACTGGACTATTCTTTGAAAATCCGATTATACAATCGACTTTTCAAAGATTATCCTGCACCACGGAGCGAGTGAGTGATGCCTGCAGACAGGAAGGAGAGACCAGAAGATTTACTCTGCAGCTACAAAAGGGCGTTGTTCAAGCATAACGTAATTGCTAACTTTGCTAACAAGGTTTTAGTACAAGAATTCAGTTAACTCACATGTAAAGACTTGAAAAAACGTATTATGTTAAAAACGAATTATTACAGGAATGGCAGAATAATAAACATAATATATTCGTGTACGAACTCTGAAAAGGGATTTATCATATTGAACAACTTCGTCAGACGAAGTTTTAAGCTTTATGACGATGATGCGATACATTGTGTTAAAGTCTTATTTTCTCTTTTGGACTTTGTCCATAGTCTAACAGTTTTTTAAACCGCAACGGTTCGGAAGTTGGTTTTACTTCCTTCTTCGGGTGAAAGCTGACAAATCCTTATATGCTGGCCCCCTAGTGGAGCTAGTCTCAAGCTGCCTCACATTTGGAACTTCAAGTACCCCGAAGTAAGTTCGACCACTTCCCTATTCCGAAATTCAACATTTATAATTTCGTCCTTGTCTTACTTGATATTTCAGAGTTCCGAAAGTTAATGCGGTCTCATTAAGTAGCCAAATAATAGAAAATTACGATACAATTAATCTTAACGTCTGTCGAAATTTAATTCTAAAATTGTGCAAGAGAAGCTGTTCTGAATAACGGTACAGTGTTTGTGTGCAATGTTTATTTAAAGTTCTGAAGATGTTACAGACACCTCAGACGTAAGTTGTAAAAAAAAAAAAATTCGTCTGTTGTCATAGTACAAATTAACCAAAATAATTACTCTGTGGGAATAATTAATCTGAAGAAAGCAGCAAAATTGAAAACTAAATTAAGCCATCATTACCAACTAAATGTTTAAAAAGAGTTTTCAATTCTGAGCGGTATATAAATTATGGTGACTTCGCAATGAAATCCTGAATTATGAATTTCATTAAGTAATGGACCCACACAACGCAATGTGTGAACACAAATTAATGAACTAATTTGTATGCGGCTCTATCATTTAACTTTTGAATAGAAAATGAATATTGATTTCAAACGTACACATATATATATATTTATGAAAATGTATATTTTGAATTAATAAGCTAAAGTCATACATATGACGATAAATACGTAATGTGCAGATGAGTAATTTGTTGGACAAATGAACAACGCGTCGGCATAAAAATGCAGAACATGATGAATATGAATCATTGTCTCATCACGGTTTCCATTTTAATTATCTTCTCTAAGAAAGGTGAAATCATTATAACGACTTGCATACTCTTATTCTAAATGATGTCCAAATATCACACAAATCATTTAATTAATATGTCAAGATATGCGAACAGGACCCGCATGGGCGACCATATGGTAATCATTCGGCTTGCATAATGGTAAAAAGCCACGAATAAATTTTATAGAATCCTTTTTTATGTAAATTTACTACTTCAGTGATCTAAGTCACGGAATCCATATGAAAATAATAAACATTCATCCGTGTTGTATATTAAACTGGATGAAAGGCCTCTTTTGGTTATACGTTAGACTGGTGCTGTACATGTACTTGTAACAAGTGTCTTTCTTACCTGCTTTACGGCCGAGTTCTTGGTCGTCCACAGCAATCTGTAATAAAGATGCCACAGTGTAACTACGAGTTTAATTAGTAATAACTTCACATAAAAAGTTAACAGTAAACACGGCATATATACACAACTATTTCTTAAAACATTTACAGCGATCTGTAATAAGTAACGAAAATTATGTAAAAATATTTAGACCTATGGCGTTGCTGCCTTCAGATATTCTAATCTACATAGAATTAATGATAGTAGAAGTCCCCAATACCTAAGAGTTGCTTGATACAATCTGAAACATTTGATACCGTCGTCATTTTAACAGCTTTTAAAATACGTATTAAAAAATGTGTGCCATTTCAGGTTCCGACGATGGCGAGTACAATATGCCTGTCTTCTGGGATGTTGAGCCGTGTAGTCTTATAGAAATGGCAGACATATGAGAGGTGCTTAAAGCCTTCATGATCGGAATTATAAGCACCCCTTTGATGGGGGCTGAAAGAACCTCTGAAAAGTCAGTCAATTTCTATTGGACTACAATTTGTTTCTTAAAAGATTTACAGATTTGTTTAAATTTAGTAAGATTTAATAATAACATAAAGGACGTTATATAAAAGTTAATACACTATGGTATATACCAACTACTTCTTAAAAATAATTCCAAACGATAGTAGTAACGTTCTATTGTCGTAAACTTCAAGGTTTAGCAACAATTAATGTATTGTAATACGCTAACTAATATGTCATTGTTGCACTCATTCCTTTCTTTTTGACCGATCTAAATTTTGGGACAAATTTTCTGTATTAAATTTTAAACGAGATTCAACGCCTTATTAAAGTCAAATCGTGAAGAAAATTTAAAATGGCCTTGATATTTAAACAGACCATTTAATAACCCCCAATGCGATTGCGTATACATCTTATGTGTGTCAAAATTAAGGTCTGCATAAGAATGACAAGCGGGCGTTTTATGACACCGCACGACATACGTCTAGTTACACGGCGCAGAGAATAACGTTACGTGGCTGTCGTATTTCTAGAAATATATTTGGCTTTCTAATAGGGTTACCCGATTGTGAGGAGTGCCATTTTCTAAACATCTGGTCACCTTCCTTTCTTTTTGGACCTTACAAATTTAATGCTTGGAGCAATATTAAAAAAATATTATTTTAATTAATTAGACAAAGTAATACCTTACAAATATCTATATTCTTTTGTCTTTGTATTACTTTTTGTCCGGTGAATTTATAATTGTTTCATAACAACTTCAGCTACCTGCCTTCATACGTTCTATAAACACGGGTTCTCCCATCTTACGTTATGTTATATGTTGTAAACCGATGAGTCCCTGGAATTTAAGTATTACTTCTCTCGTCTCATCATGTATTATTTGCATCCGTCAGCTCAGATCCACGTCTCGTGTAGTACCTTATAACTGTTTTTGTATTACAGCAAATACCCATTCTTCAATGTTATAATTCAGAAGAGACTCAACGCTACTCAAAGTAAGAGGCAATTCATTGTCCCCACGTTTTATGGTCTTTCCCTCTTCAACCTACGCATCATCTAGAGTTGAAAAAACATAACCGAACTTACAGGTTCATCTTTATAATGAAAACACCCATATTAAGAAAATATACGGTTACGAGAATACAAATGGCGTGTCTTTGATCGGACAATTGAGTTACTAAATTTTGGATACAGTATAAACATTTGTCTTTAATTTTACAGAAAGACTAATGCCATTCTGAAGTTACGATTCCACAAACAGAGATCAATAGTGACCTTTAGTTTTTAGCAGATCTTCCAAAGCCAACAGACAAGTCAGCGGACCACGGCATAGCCAGAATGTATGTATTACGTGCATCCAAAGTAACAGACCTATGACAAGATACGAGTGTGGTTATATGAATAAGAATGGCGAATTGATAGCAACGTCGGAGAAAGCTGTTGTATTGTGTATTACGATATAATTCCAGCGTCATACTGGACAGATTGTGAAAATTACGAACGTCTGTCTCAGGGTAGCCAGTTCCTTGAGGAAATTCGATCTGGGTAATTACAAAATTAATTTTAAGTTACTATCCTCTTTATAGGTAATGGGTAATTACTCATTTATGAGCAGGAAATTATATCAGGGAAAATCGGTACTGAAAACTATACAGAGTTATTATAAATGCTCTTCGCACTATTAAAATGTTTCTAAAATGTAAGTTGTGCCAAATAATAAAATTTGTAGAGCATGAAAAAGCACTCCCAGAGTTCTGATTGCGTACAGCGACGTATCTGATATAAATGTAAGCACCACTGGTGTTTCTACAAACGTCAGTCTCATTCCATTAGACAACATTTGCATGTCAATTAGTTTACTTCAATTTAAAATGATTCTTGATAATATTCAACACCGTCAGTTGAGGAATAGCGGGTTCTGGGCTGACACGTAATGCCGGTTTTCGCGAGATGTGCACTAACGTTTGCCGCATTGTGTCCACAGTCGTTTCAGAAACAAGCTGGCGCCCTGAAGTGCAGCATTTTGAGAGACAACTATTCTGTGTAAACTGCCTGTACAAAGCGCAAATATACGCTCTGGTATGTGGGTTCAGCCCAAACTCCCTTCAAACCATCTCTGCACGGTCGCCACTGATTTGATTTCGTGAAACCACATCACACACTTAGCTATCTGGACTTGCAGGGCATCATACAAGCAACTGAAGTACGCTTGTGCAACGCTTCAAATGATGTTATACAGAGTGATTCAAAAGGTTAGGGACAAACTGAAGGAGCGTATAGAGGGACTCAGAGAGAACAACATTCGAATAGGAATCCATGTCCTCCGAAGTTATCCTGAGTCTGATAACATACCTGTTGTAAATTTGGTTTGTAAGATTGCTAATGCAATCCTTGTACATTAATAAAAAAGAAAATTAAGCTAGTAGGAGAATAGCAAAGTACAATTATTTCAGCGGAATGTTATCAGACTTCCCTACCTTCACTGGCCTCGACTGACTCAGGATGACTTCGGAGGACATGGATTCCTATTCGAAAGTTGTTCTCTCTGAGTCCCTCTATACGCTCCTTCAGTTTGGCCCTAACCTTTTGAATCACCTGTATATGTCTTATAAATTTCATTATTGTTAATAACTTACTTGTTTTCAATACAGTTTTAGACGTGTAAAGATCATTTATTATCACTGTTTCTTGAAGAATAAAAGACTTATCACCGAGAACTACGGCTTTACGAACATCACGTGCTTCCTTCGTAACTGAGGAAGAGCATTTAGTGAGGCAGCAGTATTTGAATCTGCCAGCTGAAGAATGTCTCCATCATTCTCTGGAAGGCAAGACGTCTCCACTGCGTGTTCCGGACAGATAAGCAACGGAATATTAGTGTGCCCCCCTACCTCACCCATCAGATTAAAATTCTCCGAGAGTACTCAATTACCCCAGATGGCTGCAAGAGGTTTGCTACGCCCGTCTAATTTTGACAGCTTCGTAACTGGAGCGCCTAGATTTATTGAAGCTTTTGGATTGCTCATTTTGTTACTTAACTTTGCGTGTTGAATTCATTGCACGGGGTTAACTCGTTGCCACCATTTTACTTCATATTGACGTACTTTTCGCTTTGATAGTTTAATCTCAGTCCTTTCGTAGTCTCAATGATTTAATTATTTTTGTAAATTAAATTTACTCCGTGCCCATCTAGGGAACTTGACCAATAAGGCAAACGGTTTTTAGATTTTATAATTCATTTAATTAAAGTAAATAACTACATTTATTACTGATAAAGGTCTAGTGGAAGAAACAGGGTTTATGTATCGTTTAAAGTATAATATTAAAATAGGCCTACACTCAAATGTGACGACCACTTTTACTGCACACACTTGTCTGCTTTATCCTGACACTGTGTACCATGTTCATCTTTATGGTAAATTAAGATACACTAATTAAATGCTCTTATACAGAAACACAGCACCACTAAAGTACACATTTACACAATTCTAGATTTCATATAAAGGCGAGTATGTCATTTCTTTTCTGAAGAACTTCAACATTTTAACACAAAGCCAGTAAATTTTATTTACTTCAAATATTAAAATGACTCGGTTTAATTTGCCTTCAGTATCCGTTCACGCCATTTCTTATTTTCATGTGCTTCTTCTCGGGTGTGCTTAAGTTACGACTTAATTATTTTCAAACGCCAATAACAGCTCTTTTCCAGAGTTCTAATAATACGGTAGATTCAAGACTATTCGGTCGTAAAGTCCCAAATTGAATGTTTAATATAATCTTGTCGTAGACACGATACGAGTAAATCTCTTAGAGATGAGTCATTTTATTATTATGTACGCCCGATGACTTGCCAAGTTTGGATGAAAGTGAAGATCTTTGCTGTGAAAATAACGTGATTTACGCGAAATCCAATTTTCGCAAGAAACACCCGCAATCCAGTCGCTACAACTTTAACAATCTCATCCAAGCCAAGTGCCAGAGTTCTTCATTGTAATTCCACAACGAGGCTCATTTCATCACGCTCGAACACTGAGGCAACTCCTTAACTAAATTCCTTTTCATCGTTAAGACAGTTTTAATTGGGATTTAGACGCCAGGAGAGCATCAATTGTAGCGCAACAGAGGCATTCTTAGACAGAAAGAAGGAAATCGTATTTCGGCGGCTTTATTAAGCGTAATAGTACACACATTTTTGTGGTTTATTTAACGACGGTGCCAGCAACTCAGACTAAATAGTGTCAAATGATCGGATCATTTTGTGCAACGAATTGAAAATGATATGGAAGAAAGAGATGTGGCATAAATTATGGCACTGTACCAGAACATGGCTTTTGGTATTGAGGAAAACCACGACATATCTCAGTGTTATATCCGTTATCCAGACTATTTGAATCTGGAATCTCCCAAATACATGGATACATAGGAATTCGGGAATTTCTTACCACAGCCCCTTCAGAATATCACAAATGTGTACGCAAGATCATTATGTAGGTTAAGAGGAAAAACATGCCATGACTACATTAGTTTCAGTAAGTTTTTGTGTTGACGGCACACAGACGACAGTTCAGTAGCGCGATGATACTGGAGACGCTGGTTGTGACGTTCCTCATAATAGCCTTGGGAGTTAAAATGTCGCTCTGACAAGAGAACAGGTGTGCACCGGAGAACATAACATGGCTGAACATTCGGGCACACCTGACGCAGGGTTACAATTTACTGACGGAAGCAAAGTAGACCTCCGAACTGCAGCTGTTCGCGGACCTACGTTTAATTAACAGGATGAAATAACTTCCAATTTTATAATCATATAACGTGACTCATATGTTTAAGAAACACGCCAGTTTCGAGACTAAGAATGGACGAAATTATTCCTCCATTCCTCATAGGATTTCATGGGGTAGTGCTTGAAAAAGGTAAGAAGATGGCGAAGGGATGACTGGGAGACTGTGATAAGGGAGGCCAAAGTCCTCAGAGGACCGTAGAGTCACGCAGGTAGGAAGGAAAGAAGGAAGGAAGGAAAGAAGGAAGGAAGGAAAGAAGGAAGGAAGGAAAGAAGGAAGGAAGGAAGTGCTTGTTTTCTATAATTATGACACTTATGTTCCGTTCACAACCGCGGAATGCATGTCATTGCATATTCTGTACATCACCATTCTCTCACTTTATTCTAATTTCTAATCTAGTTACGGTAGGGAATCCCAACTTTTCACGCATTCCCTGAGTTCGCCTTT
The DNA here is from genome assembly GCF_977971745.1 of Zootermopsis nevadensis. Lineage (NCBI taxonomy): Eukaryota > Metazoa > Arthropoda > Insecta > Blattodea > Termopsidae > Zootermopsis > Zootermopsis nevadensis. Next base: position 2,064,573 of record NW_028259150.1, read on the forward strand.
TTTAACACTCACATATTCTTTCATCATGAGCCAACCAGTTACATACACATCGAATGTAACCATTTCCCTCTCTATAGCCCATCCTCCTAACCGCATTATTAACCCACGAACGTACCCCAACTTTACATTCTGAAACAAAACACGTTGTCAATTAACAATGCTCTCTAACAGCTGGAATCCCGACTTCTAGCATTCCACGCGTATTACTGAAAAAAGAGCGTTGCCAAAAGCACAAAAGGCTAAATGTTTTCTACAGCCATTTCCATGTTAAAATCTGTGTTTTGCGAGGTATTTGCTATTACCAGGTATTAAAGATTTATGACACTGCGATTTGCACATAATAATTCATGTCTGTACACAAACTGTGTACCTGCAAGATTAATCTCGCATTATATTATTTAGTACTGCGGTCTCAGTACGTCATTGAAATTTATAGACGTGATTGATTCTTGGATACAGGGACAAATGCGCTGAGACTGGCAAGCAACTTTATATATCAGCTTTTATTTAGCAATCACATAATGCCTGTATCGTTCAAAAGCCTCTAGCATAATCTTAATAGGTTTGAAAAAGAGTTGTCCATGTCTTGAAGACTGCACTTAAAAGCCGTCCAGACGCAGATAATGACGATAAAGTATCAAACATGACGCATCTATTGCATCCTGAATCTCATAAACAGATTTCTTTTTTGACTCAATAAAACCTGTTATTTTCTTCCTCAAAGGAAGTAGGTACACACTTCAGCATTTTGCTGGAACTTCAGAATAACAAACCAGGAAACCCCATTCTGCTCCTAATTCGGTAAACCGGGAACTCCCAGTGGTTAAGGCCTCTTACAAGCATAATATATGCAGCCTTAATACATTTCTAAAACCCTTAGTGATCTTGTAGAACTTCAAGATATATCATCGATAATGTTTTCGTATTTCTCTGTATTTTGTCACCTCTGCAACTCTCCGTTTGGTGCCTAGCAGCGCGGAGACATTGTCTGTATGGGAGACTTTTACTTCACACAACTGTAGCTTATTTTGAAATACTGAGTACAAATCTGAAGCCTCGATAATGTTCTTAATAGCGACTACAACAGCCAATGCCTTCATAATTAAGTGCTCAACAACCAGCGGAGTTGCGCAGTATCTGTGACATACTTACATTCATACATGGCCTCAGAATATCAATTTAAGTCCAAACATTTGAACTTCAAAGTACTGAAAAAGATTTATCCGGACGAACCTATTAATCCCGACTCTGTGTCTTTAAATAAACTGATGTTTAAGAATGTTTTTGGCTTCTAGGGTGAACAAATAATATCAACAGCGTACTCATGGCACACACTCTTTTACAAATTCTACAAAGAAAAATGGCGTTTGAAACATTTCCCGAAATAAAGTAACTCGTTTTAACTTTGCGGTTCCCTCGAATGAAACTAAGAAGTTTCTGTGCCAAACATTTATTTAATGGCCTAATTAAAATAATACGAATAATGTTTGCGCTTTTAGAATGTTATTTTTTCACGAAATTAAATTGCAACTAACAGAATGACTACTTTTATTTTCAGTATAATTTAAGGTGTCATGTGGCAACATACTTCACTCTCTGATTCTGTATAAATATGCCTCGATGTGATAACAGTCTCCCAATCTCCTGTTTTTATTTTCCTGTACTTGTGAAAAACATACAAGGCACAGGGGTATTTCATTATTTCATTTTCATTGATTCTTCCGCACAAAAATATTTGATTAATCGACGTGTTTATAGTCGTTCCGTGTTGTATCGAATTTAATGATTGACGAACAGTGAACACAACGAGGAGGAAAGGTTAGGAACAAACAAAACAAAAGAGCACTACACGTCAGAAGATAATAAACAGAAATCGATGTTGAGGCACTGGTTAAAATATTGTAATGAGAAGCTGAATTGCACTGAAAATTTTTATTACTGAGAGAGGGGGTCCTGTCTCTTAAAATATTAGTCTATTTATTATCTGCAACTAATAACTATAGTGAGTTTGAATGTAAAGCATTAAAGAAAGTAAAGCAAAGCCGTCCCACTAACGCCATGTAGGCGTATTGGGTGAGTGGAGGTATAGATCCTACTGTTTCTTGACCTCGGCACCAGATGGGGTGAGTGGTCAGCGTCACACCCCGGTCGCGCTTTACCCCCGGGAAAGGACCCCGGTACCCATTTGACAGAAGGCTGGCTGGGCCCCAGAGCCAGTCTGGACGCAGAGGCTAGAGGTAAATTCCTCTGCCCCCAACAGGGATCGAACCCCAGCCCGTAGTCAGTCGTTATGTTGACTGAACTATCCCGACTCCCGAATTTATTAGTAACTAGTGGGAATACCTATGGACATTCTACGGGAAGGATTTATTTCGTATATTCATCGTTTGCCCGCTTTACCCCTTTCCTCTATCCCTTTCGTCCCTTATCTCAGTTCAGCTTTCTCTTGAAGACTACTCATTTCACATCACTTTCATAACCGCCTCATAACAATTCCTTCACAATTTACCGTTCACAATCGTCATTCCACAGTCCATATTAAATGTATTAATTCAGTTATTTTTTACTTCTATGTCATCAAAGATACAAAAAACAGTTCATTATACCATTTTTGAGGGTTGATTATTAATATAAAATATACCTAATTTATAACTCTGTTTTAAATGACATTTATCGACAACATATAACATGAATAGTTTAGGAATCGCGTTTAAATAAACAAGAATATGACCTTTGCTTAAAGAGACCACTAAAGTATTTTAATAAAGTACATCATCTAAACAGAATGGAATATGATTTCAGCCTGGTCCCATGGTATAATACGTAACAACTAATTAAATACCGAGATCACATGGAAGTCGACTCAATTCTGTGTATTCCAGCCGACCAAGGGATAATTAACCACACATAATGAACCTTAACATTGATTACTGAATGTTATTAAAAACAATAAATGAAAGTGTAATTAAAGAAAAAATAGCCACACAGAAGTACTGCTGTAAAATTCGTCATAAATAATAAATATTTTGTTGAGTACTGATTGTTAATAATACATACTAAATGAAAATCTACAACAAAATATTTACATTCAGTACATTGAGCGTGATGCTGACCACTCACCCCCATCTAGTGCCGAGGTCAAGAAAGAGAGGAGCTATACCTCCGCTCCCCCCAAGCGCCTGTATGGCACGTAGCGGGACAAACTTTACATTGAGCGTCATGGGTTATATTACACTGATGCGAACCAAAGTTATTTTGATCCCACTGAAGTCACTGTAAACCCAAAACACGATATATGATCAAAATCTCTGAGCAATTTAAGAGATGTAAAATGCAGACGGACAGACGCACAGCATTTCAAAGAACGCGTGTAAGGATTTACTATCGTACGTAGCAAATTGCTAAAGTTCAAAAACGGTAAATTGTCAAAAAGCGAACTTAGGAAAGTAAAACCTGTTTAGATTTTCCTGGCACAGAAGAACCAGCAGTTTGTGTGTTGCTATGTAGAATGTTTATTAATTAATAAATTATCGAACATTGACCTGTGTAGTTGATTTCACAGAATGGACGGGAAACACTACACGTTATTAATGTTTGGCGAATTCTGAAAGGCAAATATTTGCCAATATCGAAAACACTGTCCGTAGATTTGTTAAATGACACTCTGGTGTAATAACTGTTTAAAAATTCAATTCTATTTTGAACGTTTATTCTAGTCGATACGTGGCATACCGGGCCGGTCTGAAGTACTTAGACATACATAAGTTTTCCGACTTGCCCCTTCTATAAATCAATTAAAAGACAGTTGCTATCTGCATTGCTGTCAGGTGAGTCCACTTTCATCGTCCAATGGCCTTTACTAATCGTCATGAATCTGCTATGTCATATCCATATGAAATGTCATTCAATAAATCGTTGAGATGTCGGAGCTTCAAGTTAAGTAGATGAATCATACTCAGCCTGAACCGCCATTACTCACACGAGGAATGTTGGAATGAAAGACTAATGAAAATCAATATTACGGAGTTTCAGAACAATAGAAAACTTTAGGTATGTCTGCCGAACCCAGCTACGTATTGCAGCGAAAAATGTCCAACGTTCACAGAATCGTGGGTCATTTATATTCAGTTTCAATGTCGGGACTTAAAACAGCTTTCATGTGGTAATTCATCGACCGGGGAAGACAGAGGCGACGTTCCTCGGAGGTACACAGTTGGAATCTCTGAAGTGAGCGTGAGGTAACCTTACTTCGTTCTTTCATAATTTTACTCAGTCATTGAACATTCATGATGGGTTAGTATGTACAAATAAGGTAATGTCCCTCCATAAAAGACTTTAGCCGCTCAAAATCGATTATAATATTCCCGTGTCAATGCACGCTACAATAACACCGCACTTGAAACTGTGTACCGATAATTCAAAGATTAATTAATCAGTACCGCCTATTTGCATGTGGTATATTTTAACACTCACTTCACTTTGTTGTTCATGGAACGAAGCGTGTATCAATTACTTCATACTACAGATCCCGCTATTTGCAGACATGCAATAAGCGCTATTGTTATGCGTATCAAGTTTCAATTCATAGGGACCGGCCTGTTGTGCACGTCGGCGTTCTGACAGAACAACATTCCGGTTACCATCCTGCTCATGGAAACTTAAAGAGTCATCGTATAAACTAACATGGAAGGGGATAAACATCCACATTGCGGACTCCGAAGTCTGACAGTGAAATCCACACAGCTTCAGTTGATTGTGTACGTCAAATACACAATTTAAATGAATCACAAAATGTAAAATTGTCAACCAATATGTGCCGAAGGTTTCTGTTATATAACTACCTTTACTAAAAAACCATTCAGTGCCGGATAAAAGAAGGCTTCCCCGATTTAGTACCGAGATTTGACAACCTGCCGCCTGGTCGGGGCAACAGAACTTCTGACGAACCTGCCGCCCTGGTGATGGAGGAAGCAAGGGCCTATGAAACGTCGGTAAACTTCTACCAGACTACACAGCGCAACAACCCAGAAGACAGCCATCTTCATTCTGGCAAAATGATTTCGAACGAGATGTCGGTTAGTTTTCGACAAAGGACAGTCGTTGCAGTTGTAAAAAGACATTCTTCTAATTCGACCGTTGAAAGGCGACTGACGAAATGGCGCTATCAGATTACGAGACCTACGTGGCCTCTTATATCGTCACAACAACATTGTGTGTTTATTGATCTGGTCGAATTGTATTGAATTTCTATCATTTATAAATATTATATTATGCGTTGCTTGACTCTTTGATCACCTGTATTTCTGCAGTTTAACACACTTATTCTATATGCAATGACGTCTAACATTCAACGATGTTAACATCAAAATAAACGTGAGACAGTTGCTTTAGCTGTGGTTACACTATATGAGCTCAATTTACCAGGGTGGGATTCGTGGAATGTATATCAACAAGGTCCTTTGTGTCGTGTAGTTGCACGTTGAGTTACGCTTTTATTAATTCACTGCCTCAATATTTAATCGGGCCGTGAAAGTCTGCGGTGGGGATTTAAGCCTAGTATAAAACGATGGGCTGCAATACGGTGACCTCTTGTTGTACCACTATAATGTTGGACGTCATCAATTTTCTGAAAAAGCCTCTATGTAACATTGGCCTAGCCTCACACGGCTAATGTTTCGGCAGTTGGCTGTATTTCCGCCTGATGGCGAATTGTTTTCATGATACATGCCAATGATTTATTCACTTTATTTCAAGATAAGTGGCGATATACTTTAATGCGATCCGTAATAACAAAATTATAGCAGGCGAACTTCTACGGTGGGAAATATTGGGTTATCTTTTATTTAATGACTAAAATTTTGTGGGGTGGCATATTCGAAAATAATGTAAAATAAAAAATAATAGCGTAAAAATGGCATGAAATTCATAAAAAGCTCCTTTTGTCAGCCGTTTAATTCCGGGGGGACTATTCACGCTTTATTGACTCTCGGGACGCCGAGTGAGACATGAGGTAAATTTATTAAAACCTCATGTCAATTAATTTAAAATGCTGTTAACTTACCATAACAAACATATTTACGTATTTGTCGATATAAATATTTCAGTTTGATAGCAACAACTACACCTAATTAAAAACTGAAGCTAGGGATGTGAACTTCAGTATAACTCCTAAATATGAATGCAAATTTTGTATTCACAAATATAAACATGGTGATAGTGCGGCATTTTGAGAACGTGTTTGACATCTGTCGAGTATTGAGTAAATATATTAGTCGAAATAACACACAGAGACACAATATTAAAGTACACAATTCCTTATTTTAAATTTCTAGGTTTAGTTTAGCTCTTCTAGGTTCATATTTTTTCCATTAATTGAAAAACAAAACTTTCACTTATGAGGGAGACTAGTTTTTATGTCATATTGTGGTTTAATTCCTCTTTGTCTCTACGAATGGAAGGGGAATGATAACCTAACAGCAAATGACGAACTCCCTATTATCTGTCATTTTCTGAACATTTAACTGAACGTCCGTAAGCATTTGCAAGGAGCAGAACATCCCAGCTCTAGGGATTGGCGACTCCATGCTATTCAGCTCGATGACCGAGACATTGCCAAATGCTTACTCAAGCTGAATCAGACAGGTTACTGCTGACTCCAACACAGACATGAACTTGAATCTCAGGATGTTCTACAGGCACGCCAAGGTCGAGTACTTCACATCCGGAAGTGAGAGCTGCAAAACAGCTGATTGGAATCAAAGAAACAAACTGAAAGACGGAGCGCGATATTGACTAACGCAGAGGTTCCTAAAGTGTGGGGCGCGTCCCCCTGGGGGGGGGGGGGGTGTTGTTTGTATGAAAAACGTTTTTAACGAAATATGGAGAAACATTTTTAACATCCTTTGCTTGGTTGAGGCATTTTAGTTGTCTTACAGTGCTGTAGAATTCAGACTTGTAGAGCATCGGTGGTTTTAGGAAGCAAACTGCAATATAAGTCTACGTACAGTTAGGGACCCATCCCACTAATCCAGGTATGAAGCGTATATTTTATTACAGTTTTTAAATTAAATGCATTGTATAATATACACTAAATTATAAAAAAATGTGTACTCATAGCTAAATTTTATGAAAAATCTGTTTGCTTGCATTTGTTCTGGAAGGGGCAGGAAATTTATGAAATGTTTTAAGGGGGGCGCAAGGTATAAAAGTTTGGGAACCTCTGGACTAACGCATTTGAAGAGGCAATGGGCCTAACACTAGCGGTGAAAGAAGCCAAGTCGCATGCGATATGGGAGGAACTTAAATGGTTCCTAACATCTGAAAACAGAAGCTACCAACATAAAGAGCAAAATTTATACTTAATGGCAGTAGTGGATCAGCTAGACGCCACATGATGTAGAAAGGAACAAAACTGATTACCTCCATCTGAATATAAAGTAAATGTTTCCCGCCCAAACACTTTTTTAAGATACAACTTTCTTTACCTACAGCAAAAGGGTGGATCAGAAACATCTGCGAGGGAAATAAAACAAAAAACAAACAAATTACGTCCTCTGAATACAAAGCACATGAACCAAGTGTCATGTTTATAAATCGTTTAATGTCTCGTAGTTGAAGACGAGACTGGATCAGACCAGAAGACTAGAGCAAACCTAATGACCGAAAACAGCGTCCAGCATAGTTGCTAAGCAACTAATCAACTGTTCACTCAAACCCTTACGGACAGCCAATAGGCCATCTGTTACACTGCCATATTACTGGTCAGTCTTAGGTGTATTTGCTAGTTCAAAATAGCAATCAGAGTTCTATTCTGTCCTGTCATTTTAGCTAATTCGCGATTGATACTCCGGCCTATTGCTTATCAAATTCTAGATTACGGGAACGTTGTGGTTTCTCTACTCGTTTCCATTTAGACAATGAGCGTAATTGCTTTTAACGTTCTCGGCACAGAGTTTGGTGCAGTTCACTATTAGTTATATTTTATCCGTGCAAATTTCTTTATGGTTTTGGAAACATTTAACCAACTAAAAATTTAAAACAGCACTTTGTTCTCATACACATAATTAATTTTCTTTCGTTAGGTAAGAAACCCAGTATGGCACCCATATAGGTCTGTAAAATTGTAATTCTCTCTATTTAAACCGTTCTGCTTCTACATCTGACAATAAAAAATTCTCAACAGAAGGATAAAAACCATTCCTGCTGAGATTTTAGGTTCTTACGACGGCGAATACAATGACGTTTACAGATGTGCTTGCTGACTGAATCATCTTGCTCATCATCCTGATGATGAAGGCAGCAACAGCCTTTGATAATAATAGGTATACATCTACCGTACTACACAACGCAACAACCCAGAGGACAGCCATCCTCATTTTCAGTATTTTCAGTATGTGCTCCAAACTTATTCGGGACTGTGATTTTCAATCTTTACATTCCTTTTCACATTTTCCAAAGATGTATTAGCTGTTTGAATATTTAGGTTTCGCCCTGTTGTCTAGTGGCACGTCATGAACACACCTAGTTACCTCTATGTTCAGTGTTAACCATCCTCTTCGCCAGTGTCTTCAGAGTTCTCTCTTTTCTTCTGTATCTATGTCAGAGAATAACGAAATTGTAGTGCAATGTCCCCATAAGAATAATCCTGCATGACACGTAATGTACGTCAGCTGCAGTAGTTCTGAATAGGTAAAGCAATAGGTAATCGTCGTAAAATTAGCATAATGCAGTTTCCGTAAGAACAACACGGGGAGTTCAGTGCGTAATGATCACATGAGGCTGGTAGACTAATCCGGCTTAAACATTACTCGAACACTGAGAAAAATCCGCTTCCGTTTTCCACCGATACTTATTTTTATGAGATCAACCTCGACATGCTCATAACTTTAACTGTTATGAATTTTCTATCGATAAGTTCACGAACCACTTTGTTCAAAAAGAAGTATAACGTTTCTGTGAAGGCCAATGCTAAAGGTTCCTTGTCATTTGCTTTTGCAGAAGCGATAATTTATAATCTAAAAGTCTCTTTAATAGGCTACTACAGGTCAGACATGGAATACAAAATCCCTTCATTTGTGAATGCATTCTGATTCATTGAGCAAATAATAAAAACTGATACACTCCTGGAGGCGCTTAGTGGAATCATTATAAAGCTTTATAATATGTCATAAATCGCTTTTCCGATTTTGGTCTCTAGTTCATCCAAAGTATGGGCCGCTTCTCAAATACGTGACTCTTCAGATAACCCCGATCACATCATTCGGAGGCTGAGAAATCATGAGATATTGGCGACTGCTTTAAATCACGAAACCGTGAGTTAAATGACGCGGAAGCATTTCGCACAAATTCTCCGTACTCATTCGTGCGGTATGTGATGTATCGTCATCTTGCTATACTCTGTTCCATCTGTGTTCCTATTATCAAAATTCCTTGCCTGCTCTACGTACCTATGGCCTGAAAACCCTTTCCACTTCTCGCATTGTTGTATACTACTCAATACAAAAACGTCAGTCTTCTCTACCGGATCCTCTGTAATGGAATATGTAGGACAAAGAACAGAAAAATAGAAACTTAATTCCAGTTGAGTAGGAAACGAGCAACGAAAGGACATCGAAACTCAGATATAATGTGATATTTTCGTACGAGGGCGCCAACTGTGGATTACACATTGTAATTTTCTTTGTTTTCTGTCAACAATCCCGATTTCACAATGTTTCTTCTTTCATACGAAAACAATGCACTTTCTAATTATGAAATAACGAAGAGGCTACCTCTATTTGCTTATGTGCTTTAAGGGAACGCACTTGTAAGAAAAAATACCGTTAACATGTGAAGCGTTTTGTAATTAGACCAGGCGTACTGCCAAAAATAATTGGATAAGATTTCAAAACTGTTTGCTTAAAGTGGCACGATTTCGTGTTGTCCATATTTATTCAGGCAGATTTCATGACGGAAACTTATAACAAAAGCACGTATTTCCTTACCTGCCAGTCTTCCCCTCAGAAAACTAGACCAAGTTTCAACAAACCCGATAAAATGTGACAACCATGTAAACCAACTTCTCTACCTGCCGACCTGCCCTTAGGACCTTACCTCACCTCCACCATAAAGTCGCATGCAAGGGTTTGGAATATTTATTTCATACTCATAATGGATGAGAAGAGACATGCAGTCATTACCACAGAATGTGGATCGACCCCCCCCCCCCCCTCTATATACAGTAAAACCTCTCTAACGTGGACACTTCCGGCTCCACGATAATGTGTCCAACTTACAGGGGTGTACAGGATAGAAGGAAAGGGGGAAAATCATCCTTTCAAATTGTCGTATAATAACAATGTGGTAATTGTAAAGTATTATGGAGCCCTTCCCAAAAAGGAAATTATTGATAAGAAAAATCAAAAGAGTGAATTAAATTTTTACAAACTTTGTTTTCACTAAATTAAACTTGCATGGATAAGCTCAAAGGGACGGGCACCAATACTTTACGTTTACCGACAATGTAATATATTTACTTACATAATCTAACTGCTGTAATTTCTGTTAACACTGTTTAACTCAGTTGCAAGCACAGTACAGTACAACCACTCTATAACGCGGTTCGCTATACCGCGGTTCCAGATATAACGCGGGTATATCATGTCCCCCATAGTGCAGCAAAAAAAGAAAAAAAAGTTCATCAATTATCCTTCACACAGAACTCAAAATTATATTAAAATGCAAGCCAAATTAATTATTTATTACTTTTTTCCGTAAAAATCAATCGTAACATAGTCAAATAAGTATGTATACTCTTAAATGGCGATAGTCTAATAATACTGTACGTACCGTACAGTACGTCCAGTACTTGTACCGATTTTTCTGATGCACTCCCGTAATAACGCGGTTTCTCTATAACGCGGGTTTACCCCTGTCCTCCGCGACCGGCGTTATAGTGGGGTTGTACTGTAGTGACAAAGTTAAAACTGTACCAGCAATACGTACTGTAGTCCAGTGAAGGGTTCAACAAAAGAATAACTATACACTTTCACTGCTTTCCAATGATGTGTTCAATGTCTCACACCCTCAACCATAAGCTAATCCTCAGGTAGAAGGCATTCATCAGTCAGAAATTCAAAACAAAAAAATATGTAACTGTTTCCCATAAAAGCATTGAAGCTAAGTGCATGCGTGCACCTGTCAAACTTACAACAAAAGGGGTGTACAAGATATAGGATATTGTGGATATGTAAAATTATAGGATATTCGCCGGTTCCAATTAAAAGTGTCAAATATAGAGGGGTGTCCAGGATATAGGGGTGTCCAACTAGAGGGGTTTTACTGTATATATATACATATATATGAAAATACGGAGCAGGCTGGCGTGGCGGTAACGCTGATTTTGTAATCCAAATATTTCCGACTCACGTACTATCCTCCTTAGTTTTTGGACGAACGGCGGGACAGTACGCTGAAGTATCGCACAAGCACCTCATACTTGTCATTCACAATCATATTCCAATATCTTTCGCCGCTGTATTCATTTATGTATGTAATTAAAACATCATCGTTAAATAATCACCGAATAAACAATTATATCGTAATAAGCCAAAGTATGGATATGCAGTTCGCAATATCATGCTTTCATGTTCACCACAGACAGAAACCCAAATCTCAGACATGTACAGTCATCTTAAATATCGTTTTGAGTCTTTGGTACACGTCTTCACTAATTAATACAATATTTATTAGTGAACCTGTGGTTTATTTATCGACGTTGTCACTATCTCAGACTACGTAGCGTTACATGCTAGGTCGATTAATGGACAATGAATTGGAAATTATAAAAAAAAGAAGTCGTGGCCTGACTTAAAGTCATATTCCTAGAATTTCCCTGGAGGAAATGAGGAAAACCGTGGAAACCCCTCAGTCAGGATAGTCGATCTTCCGACCGAGATTTGAACCCGGGACCTATCTAATATGTAACAGGATTGACAACCACTCTAACGCGACTTTCGGTTATTCGTTAAAAAACTAAGCGATCTAATAACGTTCATTGAATAACTTCTTTGTACACATTAGTGCCATGCTTTATAACAGAACCTGGGAAATTACGTGATTGTCAAATTTAAGTTTCATCCAGGTCCTCATATATGACAGCACAGTACTAATATTGCTGATTCTGCTGTAAGAGCAGTTTGTTACGTTCGACATTCTTACATATAGATAAGGCCGAGATGCGGACATTTGTTGACCTTCCACTCAAACTTAAAATGATCACAGTTGCGCAAACTTTGTAGCTCCAGTAAATTGAAAAAGCACTCAGTTTTTATTACATCCATTGTTTCTTGTCCATTAGGCTCAAAATGCTAGAGACGAACAAAATTACTCTGCAGTGGAAAATAATGTTAGCAACGTCATCATCGCCTTCACGTCTTACACCTCGCTGCACAACGGACATCATTGCCGTCCACGCTCCACCCTCCCTCCGCTGCCACTGCCAACATTATTAATGCAACTCCAGTGTGATTGGTTTTGGTTGCCCACTGCAGCATAAGAAAAAAATGGTGGAAATTCGTTCTCTGCTCTCGGGCTAAAAGTGATAAAATACATAAACCCAAATTCAAACTTAAGGTTGTTAAGGCGGAGTTAGGTTTTAAGGGGTTAATGACATATTTTTCTTTCAGAGTCCAGCCAAAGGCTGGGTCGAATGTCGACGTGGTAATGGTGAAGTAAGGCTTGTCACGCACTTCTGACAGACGATAGGCGGGGGAAACCGAAGTACTCGGAGAAAACTTCGTATGACATGCAGTGCGCAATGATTGAACCCCTGCCTCGGTTGACAGAAGCCCTTGTCTCAGAGCTTGTCAATGTATGTTCGTCTTGGAGAGGCATTATTACAAGGAAGCGTATGACGGCAAACCGCGTGCTGTGGCTGTCATGCTATGCACGTACTAACTGACCTAGTCGCTCGGTTAGACCGATAGCAAGTGGTCTGCGGTCAGACACGTGGATCTGTATCCAATAATCTTAATGCGGTAGGAACTATTACATTAATCTTCACTATGTTTGTGCACCATGTTTGCCGACCCCTTAGGAAAATTCTAAAAGCACGGTAAACAATGCAATATACTTCAAGGTTAGGCCTGCGTGTTTTTGTCCGATATTCTTTTCGATCCAATCAATATGCAACAAATATGGTATTTATATAAGCAGACCTGAAGTTAATGTGTATTATTTACGCTTTGACGAAGAACGCCTTATGGGTACGTCAGTCTGTCGCGTCTTTTAGCACTGAATCTATCAATGGTCAATGAAACTATTTGTGCTGTCATATTATAACACGAGACTGAAATTATAATTCGAAAATAAACATATTCTTTATTAAATTTGGTATGGGGGTTATGTTCCAGGACGCCACTTCAAAACTTGTAAGCTTAAATATCCTAAAATCGGTAATGCCCACGTGACAGATGTTCAAATCTGTGAGGTGGCACTATGATCTTCTGTGATGATATTACCCATGATCCTCTGTGATTATATCATCGACCTTGATGTCCGTATGTTCACACGTAACTCGGGAACGATTGAACGAAATTTAAATAAATATGGTTTCCTTCTGCCGATGGAGGCTACTCCAAACACGTAATTTTATTTTTTCCTGCATCAGTAAAATAACGTGATGGATACTCAAATTTGCGAGGTATGAGTATTATCTCTTGTGATGACATCAGTACACATCGTGTTTTCATGTAACGGTGGAAATGTGGAATACTCGATATAACGCCCATAGGCTGTGTCGTAAAGAACACACGAACTTTTACGTCCTCCACGAAATGTACGTTCCGGTCTAATGGAATTTGAATGGCAATAAAATGTTGACAGTTTTCTGCTGCCGTCAGTTTGCCGAATTTAAGTCAAGTGCTAATTCGTTCACTGACAATATAGTAATTAAAACATGCAATAAAATTGACGATATCACGTCAAAAAAACACGTACACACAAATACAATTTGTCGGTAAAATTAAGTTATTAAATTTTGTAGCAGGTGGTACATATAGTTATCACTGTACTCTAAAGGATTAAACAGTTACAACATGATAAAATGATTACTACAAGTAACTAAGGATATTCTGCCATTATTTATTATAACCGTATAAATCTACCATAATCGCTTTGCACGTTACATAACACCGTCACGTAAGGACAGCGCCAGTCACAAGTTAACATTAACAGACGCCTTAGATCCTGCAAATGACCAATGGTAAATGATTTAAGTGACTGCAAAAGTGACATAAACCGTGTGGGGGGGGGATTTGTTTTGAGCCTCTGACTTTCAATACACGAGTTTCGTCACATGAATAACAATAATTCAAGTTTTCTGACGTAAATAAGTTTTTGTTACTCTTTAATGACAACGTGGCAAAATCCACTCCATAACAATATCGACGGAAAGTTTCGTTACACTTATAGCCCCAAGGAATATACTTTATAAAGTTTTCATAAAACCTGTGAAAGCTTTCTTCCAACTAGTTCCAGCTTTCTGTTTCTTTGTTACCTTCGTCTGTACAGGGCCCTTTTCATTCCCAAGAACACAGAGGGGCAGGGTATTCTTCCACAACACGAAGGAAGTGCGATTTCTTGTAACAACTGTTCTAATATAATGTTTGGATAGTCATATACGCTAATTTAAATATCGTATTTCCGTGTTACCTATCTATATTAACAGGAGAATGGCCCACGCATCAGTTTGGGCTGCAAATAAAGTAAAAACAGCTTTCTTATGATTTTATATGTCTTTAGTGTTTCTGAACCTTAAGTCACATAAACAGAAATTTGCAGTCCGAATTTAAAGAGATAAGAAATGTGCTAGCTTATTTTTACTTCGAAATAGTTCATACCATTATCAAAGTTAGACATTTAAGGAAAATAAACAATGAAACAAGTTTCAAATGTTAACGTCTGAGTTACGAGTTTCTTACTTCCGCTCAGTGTTACAACAGACAAATTTCTATTGCAAAGAGAGAAGCAAATTTTGAAAGGCAGAGTAGAATTTTCTAGAACATTCAGCGTATGGAATGCCTTCCCGTGAGAGAATACAACGCGGAACGAGAACCGGATTTCCGAGCCGACATTTTATACACATTTCACTCGAAAGCAGTTTATCGTAAGTCAATTTTTCTCTGCACCATTTCAATTTGCTTTATAAATATAATCCCATCAGCAAAAACTTCACTCTGTCGCTAAAATAACGCTGAGTCACGAGTACACATGAATGCCGGTTGTGGTCTTTTGGACCGTGTAAAATATTGTAGGTTCTTAAAGGAACACAGAAATGCACGAAACATAGCTTCATTTTACTAAATTATTTATTTAATTGCAGGTCACTATTTTAGGCCAATATCATTAATATTAAAAAATGTCATCTACAGAAATAATACGTATATAATTTAACAAATAATAATAATAATAATAATTTAACAGAGAAACTATAGCTATATATGACGACACTGACATTGACGTGGTCGAACTAAGGAACGAACTAATTCATGAATAAATTTTAATTAATTTTTGTCTTAACATAGATAACAGCAAAAGCGCCATCGGATCCATCGACCTCCCATCCTCAAAAATCTACCTTCCTTCCGAAAACCCACTGTAATGTCATCCTCCCATGTTCTTGTCTGTCTGAAAGTGGCCTCATTCCATAGTTATTCTGTAGATATGCACGAGAAACTTCAGAACTGCCGATGCCTTATCGATATATCAACTAAGAGCAACTGCAAAGCAACAGAAATCTGTTTTAATTCATTGATTCTGTACAAATTTTCAATACGGATGCTGAGGAAACATTCGAGTAAACAGTTTATAAAAACCTGTACCAAAAGCACGTCACATGAACTAATTGGCTCTTAAGCCAAAGCTCGGGTCCACATTCTTTTAAAAATCGAGTAATGTTTTGTAACAGATTTATAACCAACGATGCTATTTTTGTCTCAGAGATTATACAGCTGTGAATGATATCAGAAGATTATCAGAAGTAGCGGATTGGGATTTTGGAGACCTTTGTGGAGTGTCTTGGTCCAACTGCGCTGACAGCAGACTGCAAAACATTCCTAATGTAAGAAGATTATCAGTGTCCACAATCAATAGACAAAGTCAAACTTATCACAAGAATAAAGCGTAACAACGAATTATAAACACTTCCAAAATAGTTTCTTATAAATGTCTGTCTCTACGAAATGCTGTAGTTCAAAGTAATGGGCATAAACAATACCTTAAATTTTAATTTTTAGTAAGTACCAATTGAAATTATTGACGCATTTAAGTACTGTAAGGACACTGTCACAACATAGTAACAATTTATTTGTATTAAAAATTACTGGGAACTGCACTAATTGATAAAAGCAGTATTTAAATAGTGTTAAAATAGTACACAGCTCTCGATTATATTGTCAATATAACACAACGACATCTCTTTAGTGTCAAATCGTGTCAGTCTAGATACGAATCATAGCCTTATATACGCTGATTTGAACCAACTTTACTTTTGTTCGTCGTCAGGCATTTTTCATTTAATTACAGTTAGAACAAACGTTCTGATCAGCAAACAAATTACCCAGGCTCGGCCGGCCATTCGTCAGTGATATGTTTCGTGACGTTTTAAATTCTTTGAGGAAATACTGTGGTTAAAATCTTGAAGCAGATCACCACTGCTTCTTTCCAAATACTTCCCGGCTCTTCAATCATGATCACCCCATCATTCGGCCCGAAGAAGCGTTACTACGAAAATGAAGAATCAATCTACCTCCAGAATACCAGCCACAGCATTTCTACTGTATTTCAATTCGTCTCGCGTTGTAACAGATCACGTGTTTTGATTCCACAGCAAAGTTCTAGTGAGTGTGTGTGTGTGTGTGTGGGGGGGGGGGGGATATTGCGTGGTATTCCAAACTGGAAAGAGAATGAGGTTTGTTGTACTGGGTACGTTATATGAATCCTGCCAGCACACTCGATCGATCCAATGAAGACGCTACACGCCAGCAGCCTGAGAGAATCCTGGACTAGAACGGGGGCCTCAACATCGGTAGTTATACTGCAGATACGCAGTGCAGTTTTGGGGTAAGAACCGTGTAGTATAAAATAGCTGTGAGTGTTTGAGGATAACGGGGAAGGCCAGATTTATTCAAACGGCAGTTACTGGTGGGTGAGTGGAACGCTCTAACATTCAACAGAACATGGCACTAAAACTGTCTAGATGTAAATGATAAGAGAGATACAATAGAGTTCTGACATAGCAGCGAGCGAAATAATTATAGTTAATGTAAATTCAATCTCTGTTTAGGCAACATCTATGGATTTATAAACTTATGAGACACTTTCGGCGTATCGAAGAAGTGTTCGTAATCATTTAAAAAATGCGCTGTTTTAAATAATATGCAGTTGTGTCAAATAGTTTCCTTGCATTTCGTATAACCAGATTTTTTTTATTAAATCCTGCGTGAGCTACAAAAGGGTTATCATAACGATAAGAAGTACGAGTAGTTATTTTGCTCTAGGTTATTACTAGCTTTTAAACAATATTCTGAAACAAAACATTAATTTTCTGCATACATATCTGAACTAAGAAAGCAGAGCTGAATGTATTTCATGATTACTTTCTGCCCATTTCATACGTTTATTGAACAACACAGTTGGTGGCTCAGACTGTATGAAATTGAATGATAGGATTAAGATATAATGAATCTGAAAGGATGTGGAAATAAGCAGTTATGGCCTAATTTAAGGTTCTATCTACCTCAGCATTTGCCAGGAGAGACCGAGGAGAATCGTGAAAAAACACAGAGAAAATACTCGAACTCTGTGTAGAGATTTAAACCAAGGACCACCTAAATTCGAAGATGTGTTAGCCACCTGGCTACAAAGTTCGTTTCTTTTCCCGTCTTCCGTTGCGAATAATTTCTCACTTTAGAGTCATCGACAAACATGTCCAATCATTTAGTCTTTTATTAGCAGATTTTCTTCCTTCAGGGATACTAGGAGAGAAGACGATGGGGCAAGGACAAAACTGCATAATGATGAGCTTAAAAATCTGTACTCCTCCCCAAGTATTGTCAGGGTGATTAAGTCGAGAATAATGAGATGGGCTGGACATGTAGCGCGCATGGATGGGGCAAGCGGTGTGCACCGGGTATTGGTTGGGAATCCTGAAGGGAAGAGACCACTGGGGAGACCTAGACGTAGATGGGAGGATAATGTCAGGCGCGATCTATGGGAGATAGGAGTTGAAGGAGGCTGGATTTTGTTGGCCCAGGACATGGTCCGGTGGAGGGCTTTGGTTAATTCGGTGATGAACCTTCGGGTTCGGTAAGCCATCTAGTTAGTTAGTTAGTTAGTTAGTCAGGGATACCTGCGCAGGAACACGTCCTACCAGCTTTCTTAGGACAAAAGAACGTGTTCGACAGTGAACTGAAGCCATCACTAACTAGAATCTGCAACGTTTAATTTCCTCGATGATTTCAATCGTATGCAAATCTGGCGTCAATAAAACTTGTGGTTAACATAAGATATTAGTATTCAAATGGTCCCTTTTCGATCCCGACAATTTCCACCAACATAAAAATCGATTAAAAATTACCCGTGTAATTTTACTTCTCTTCTGAATTATAAATCTGTGCAGTGTTGTAGGTATTTAACAGCGTTTTGGAGGAAGTGTTGTCCCTACCTTTAGGACAGAACTGTATCTCAGAAACGGTAATAGCGACGTACAACATTACATGGTATAAAACAAAACACATTTTCGCCTACGTGAAGACCTATGACGACTAGAAGTTAGATAAAGACAGGAATAAAGCCAAATCTCGAAAACTATGCTGAGTCTGTTATATCAAATGGAAATCTGTTTCAAACAATGAACGACATTTAATGTAATTGTTGCTTGTCTGCCGCCGATCCTTTGCCCAGCGAGTTCTCTATTAAGCGAATGTTGTGTTCGCGGCTGCATTACCGACCAATCTCAAAATGAAAGAATGAACTAGTCTTAAACAAAAAGTGGTACGTCTCCAATCTTCATAAAAAAATTTAGAGTCTCATAATACATAGTTTAAAGTTGCACTCTAGTCCAATTACAATTGACAAAATTACAGGTTGAAAGTTGGGGTTCTCATTTTCCGCGTTTTCAGATTGTGAAGCGCACAAATCTCGAACTTCGTTTATATGTGTCCAGCGTCTTCGAAGTTCCTCGTAGAATGTCGTAGCAGCTCATAGTGTGAAGGCACCACAGGTATTGATATTCACTGATAGACTTACGATTCGATGGTTGTTTGAAGACGTCATATCATATAATTGTTGATCATTTGAAACACTCTTAACTACGAGTTATACAACCGTGATGCTACTCGAACGTCATGTTCCTTCATAAATTACGTATTAACGCTAAAATACAATTAGTGTTTAGTTCCACTGCTCCCGAGAACGTATTAACATCGTCTGTTTAGACGTGTTGAACACGTCAGCATCGTCGATCTGGTCACATGCAGCGGTAATAAACAGTTGAGCGTCTGTCAGTCAGGATGTCAGGAAAGCGGGGTAATTACGGTAGGTGAGTCCGCCATGTAGGACATATTGTTATACATAAACAATGAGACAGAAACCTCCCCTGAATATCAGCAACACGATGCTTTTCAATTATTAATTTCTTGTGTCTCTTCATTAGTAAAACCGTAATGAAAGTGCTATCGCAATTAACGAGTCAGAGTGTGTTAGGTGTTTATTTATATATTGTACATAGTTATACATCTCTGCACACTTTTGTGTACTTCTGTCCATATTAATGGGGCGAAAATAATGAAACGGGCTTCCGTAATCCTTTGTCGAAATATTAGATCGATTTCATCCATAAATGAGAGGAAGATCTACACAAGTCCCATTTTTAAGAAGCTCGACAAGTCTATAAGTTTATTTTAACATAAAAATATAGTGAACAAAATAAAAGTATGTGCTTTCAAAGGCAAGTGTCCAATACACTGCAAAATAGTTCTTTTAGACTCAATTATAAATCAAGTATCACATTGTAAGTAATATGGATGTGAATCAGATTATGAATATAAAACTGTAACAAAGGATATTAGAACAAGTATGGAAGTTTCTCCAAGTTGAATAAAATTATGGTAGTTATCACACTTTCGTATGGAAGTGGAAATTACGTTAAGAACAAGTCATTGACTTTCATGAACTGAATCACAAGTTTCAAGAAAATGTGTGTACATACATAAATACATATACACATAAAACACACATACATACATACGCACGCACGCACGAGCGCACACACAAATACACACTTGCGCGCGCGCACACACACACATACATATTAATGTTTTATTTGATTCACAGAGAACAGAACAGAAAGAATTATGTAATATTTTTTAAAAGGGATGTCAATTGCATGTGTTTTATTTTAAAGGGTATTCTCTTTCACAAATTTTTAATTTTCATAGGGGCTGTAACGCCATAAAATAGGATAATAATTTTTAAACACGCTTGTGCTGAGGACGAAGATACGTACTTTTACGACAAAATCTTAAAATTATCATAATTTGATTGTGTGCTTTACCATAACTAGTTAACTATACAAACAATGCCAAAATGTAGGATACCATAATACTTTTGGTAACATTCCTTCGAAAATTAGGCAGCTGTCATTAAGATATTTTAAACAATAGAAAACAGTAACGGGAAAGCAGAGGTAGAACGGTTAGGGAACCTGCTACGTTTTTGGGAGGTCCTGAATTGAAGCCTCTGTTTTGAGATCAGATATCTAGGCTAACGTTTTTCGTGGTTTTCCTTAGACCCTGCAGGGAAATGCCGGAATAATGATTTTATTAGGCCAGGACCGCTTCACATCATTCACTAGTTATGCTATCATTCGATATCAGGCACGTTAAATCTTGTACGCACATAAATCGCACAACGTACACGCACGCTTTGCACAAAATATTTTCTTATAAGCCAACAGTTATAAACACATGGATGACAGTATAAACTTTGAAGTCATATCTGTGAAAATTAACGGAATCGGAATTTGTGTCAGTGAAAATTATAAACAGAAATGGATTACGAAATTACATAGTTCCTGCCAGCCTTATTACGTATATTAAAGCATATCAATGGAAGAGGGAGGCGTAGGTTTCTTCCATAATTTCTTAATTTTCGTAATGTTCTGTTTGTATCAGGTTGAAACTGGAGCACGTAATAACGCCCACTTCGTTATTTTACCTCAAACCTCAACACTCTTCCTACAAAAAGTATGACATTATAAACAAACCTGCTAATGTTATTTGCTTACTGGGTCATATGTTTTTTGAAAGAATGCCCAATTGGGGTGGCTGACAGAGCATTAACATCAGAAAATTCTGGTCCTGCTATTAAAGTTCGGAGACACTACACACTTCTAGAAGAAAGTATAATTAGGTGGTTCCCACTCCTTTGCACAAGCAAGCTTCTTATGCGTGAAGTTGAAGACCCATATTAATTTTATATCCCTTTTTACTGCGTCGTAAAACTTTTACGTGCTGGATCACTTAATTTACTTACACGTATGTTGCGCGTGAATAACTCGTCATTACGGTGAACATTTCTGATCATGCGCAATTAATTTCCTCCACTGCCGCTCTGAAACAGATGGCTTCAAAG
Source organism: Zootermopsis nevadensis (assembly GCF_977971745.1). Taxonomy (NCBI): domain Eukaryota; kingdom Metazoa; phylum Arthropoda; class Insecta; order Blattodea; family Termopsidae; genus Zootermopsis; species Zootermopsis nevadensis. The sequence goes on from NW_028259150.1 coordinate 2,086,245, forward strand.
AGGTTCTTACGCTGAAGGCTCCTACATAAAATTAAAAATTAATTATTTTAATAATATCATTATAAATATTAAAGTTAAATCGCTTCTTCATTTCCACCTTACAAATTTTGAAGTAACACATTACTCTATTCGTTTATCTATCCTTTCATGAAATTTTATAACAAAAACGAAAATTTCCTCTTGAATTTCATGAGATTTCTGATCAGCATCAACTTAAAATCTCACAGACAACAGCACTGTAACGATCAATGATCTTGGTATCTGTTCGAAAGATTTCGGCTTTTTTCGGTTCTCCTAAGATCCGACAGGCAAAATTTAAGTGAACAGGGCCTACTTAGAAAAGGACTACATTATTCCACTGTTGCCATCACACAATCGTTATGCATTTATATAAAACCTTTGCACGACGGCGGTAAAAAATTCTACATTAAGATGTGATTCCGATAAATTTCGCAATTATACTTTGAAATACGACAGACAGAATAAGAATGAAATTGGCGTGAATATAACAACAATCCTGGCTCGTTTAATTTACACTGACGTCACTTATGATGTCAGATAGTGATCAGACGCGGTTAAAGCGGTTACGGATTATTAAGGATTATTAAGGACTACTGTGAGACGTGGACAGAAATGGAGAATAAAACTGTAATTCCTTATTGAGGTCTCCTGCTACTATTGTAACCACAGAAAAAATGAACTCCATTGCAACGCGAACAGCGGAGCCCAGGCAAAGAAGACAGCTCAGAATTCGCACCGTAGAAAAGTTACTTTTGGGGCCTAGAACCTACAATTTGGTGACTGTTGTAGGGTCTCAGAAAGAATAATTATTAAACACTTTAGCTGTTTCCAACTGATCTTCTGTTGAAAATAAGTCACATGAACAGCTACAGACATGAATATACTCGATACAGGAATAAATAACACATATTTATTTGCTTATGAATAGCGCTAAGCGTTTTTTCCTGTTACGGAATGACAGAAGAGAAGATATGAATTAAAAGCGGGTTTCATAGATTTCAAAGCCCTTTATAATTCATTCATAAAATTACCATAAAGAAGTTAAAACCTTCGCTCAACATTGTGGGCAGGTAATTCAACCCAGAAAGTTCCCGTGAATAAGAAACCGCTTCTGGTATGTTCTGCTTCCAACTTACCTAGATCGATAAAATTAATCAAAGCTACGTACTTGCGGGCAGAACAGATTTATAAGGGTTCTTACAGTTCAAATAGCCTTGGGATAGAAATCAGAAAACAAGGCTCTGAACGTAAACGGAACAGCTAGCTCTGTATTCATATACAAAAAACAATGTTACATACATACACATGGGGAAAATTGATGCGTGTGATTTCATTACTTTTCTGCTAATCATCTGATACTTATTTATGGAAACATTTCAAGTGGAAATATTAGAGATTTTTGATATGAAAATAAGTGTCTGAAATGTATGAAGATTTATGGTTATGTTATTTTCCTTAAAGAGCTATTTTCTAGGATTTACAAAGTTTGCGCAATACTTGTATTTAATTCTCAACAAACCGCGACTGTTCTACGTGCATCAAAGACGAACCCACAAATGAGGCGATTGTTGTGATCATAAAACGTTAACGGTGATGAATAATATATATAAATATCTATTATTATGCGGGATTTAAAACCGGTATCTTAGCTTTCACTCTGCGTTAATGTCACATTAAACTGCATACTCATTTTATAAAATTAACTAATTTAGCTCTTTGAAGTCAAAGCTCAACTAAATAATAATTAAACATTCGGTTCTTATTAAAAACATAACACTTCACCCTTTACAATGAACAAGTGGTTAATGCTGCTTAAGGAAATAATCGCTGTTTACTTTGAGAGTTGTGTGAGATACATAAATAAACTATCTAGAAAAATGCAGAATTATGGATTTTTAAAGCAGGTGGTGACTATAGTTAACACTGGGAGTTAAAGGGTTAAATAAACTGGTTCCCTTTCCTTTCAATTACTAAGATCTTACAGAGAATTTCCTTGTTGCTAGTTTAAACACTATCCGTGAATATGTGTACTTAAGTAGTACTTACTCAAAGTTCAGCATTGTATAAAGTTTGTTACTGTGTACTAAATTTCATATGAGAGGAACGATTCAGAATTCAGTAACAGTGGTGAGGATTCGACATGAAGTCGCTCATAGCTCAGAGTACGGAACATTTAAATAATTATAATATTTAAAATTGTGTTTTTCTTTGTCCCTCTCTAAATTATGAATTACATTGTTTTAAAGTTGGTTTCTGTTTCCGTCTTCAGGCAAAAAAAGGGGGGAAAAAAGGAAAAATGTTTATCTATTGGGCCTCCTGAGGCCGAGCAGATCCAACTTTCGAAAAGTTGTGTTTTTATAATAATTATACTGCAGTGTTTGCTGAAACGCTGGTTAACACCAAATATTCGACTAGGCCAAAGTTATACAATTAACTCCAGCCGCGAAAACCTACGTACGATAGCACATGGATGGTCAAAATAACCTGAGCAAAAACAGATGGTGTGGCGATAACATTGTACACTTCTATTCTGAAGACACTCTGTTAGAATCCTGGCAGAACTACTGGATATTCTCAGTGAAACTTTCACTGACTTTCCTTAGATCCTCCACTAAAACGTCAGAAGAGTGTAATAAAATAGGGCACAACTGCGTCCTTCAAAAACCTTACATTTACGCAATTACAAGCAATTATCTCTAAATTTACTTCATCTCAAAATAAATTAAACAAGAAATCTCACCATTAATACGTTTTCTCTGAATAACTCTTTCAGGATCACAATATCTTCTCAGTGTTATAAAAATATAAAATAGTATGTCACAGAAATTTCATATTATACTTCAAAATTAATTCCGGCTTAAAATCCTTAAAACGCTGCAGTGAGTCATTATATAATTTTCTAATTTTTATGGATTACCTGTCAATTGGTCACTGCTATACGATGTCTGTGGTGGTGATGTGTGTGGTTCAGTGCAATTTATAATCACGTTCTTTTCAACTACAGGCCGTCATATATACATTTTTCGTAATTGTAAGATTCAGAAAAGTGTGAGCTCATCAATGAATCCATATGAACCCCAATGCTACAGCATGTTCAACTGTATAAGTGTTTTTTTTAATATAATGTACCCTACAGACTGAAAAGCGTCATTTGTACTATTGTAAAATTTCACGTCTCGTCGAAAGATTTCCTTCAACTTAAAAATAGTGACAAAAAGAAGTAGTTCATAGCAACGTTTGGTGACACATTTATTGAATCTCGTTCCTACTTTCCCTGTTCCATTTATCGTAGTGAAATATTACTTCATACTGCATTCTATTTCGTCTGCCGATGACACTCATGCCAGCTCTTTCGCAACTTGGACTACTTTCGTTATTTCGCCGCAATTTTATAGATGCAACGATCCTGCTCACTGCAGCGGTGTCGTTTACCTGTCAGACGGGCGAGAATGTCACAAAAATATTTTGATCTCCTTTTTCTCTTACTCTCCTTTTCATTTGCGCTCATCCTTTGCTCTTCTGTACACGTGCAGGAAAAATCTGTGAAAAATATAGGCCTATGTCGAATATTAAAAAATAACATTCTACAACATGATAAAAAAACTGAAGAACGCAACGCAATCTTTTCGGAAATACGTAAATGTGCACGTAATTAACTCCGACTTAAAGGTTCCACTTCATAGATAAACGTAGACCTACATATTATCTTGTTTGCTTATTTAACGATGCTGTCAGTATTATCAGAACACAACGACGATCAACACATAATTAAGTGGAAAGTATTTGTAAGGAATCGGTCGATGCCGGTGCCCGAACCGAGATTTCAACCAGTGACTTTACCAACACGAAGCATGAGTGCTCGCTACTTAGCCGCTACTAACTTTCTAAGTTTCAATAGAAGTTTAAAATTTTTCTGTTAGGCTCAACACCTTCATACAGAAAGCCTTAGTTTGAGCTTCTTGTTTACAGAACAATCTCGTAACGCTCTATTTCAAGACCCGTATTACCGAATGTCGCAGTTAAATTATTGAGAGGCTTCCTTCGAAAAGACAGCTGTCCAAACTGACGTTCTAGTATCATAACTGAGTTTCTCAGGGTGGCTGATATGTCGATTGTGGCCTTTTGGGTAAAGACGTTCCACCTACAAGGCAACATGGTGAGAGACCCACAAGACCACGATGGACGACGTTTTTAGTGCATTTCAGCTGATACGGGAAAATTCTATAACACCAAGGAATAAGATCTGATTAACTGTTATCATCTCATCGGTTAACCTGGGGACTTAATTCCATGAATATTTCGAAGTACGCTTGTTTTTGCATTTATTTCACCTGTCTATGCCACATGGATCTCCCATTCTGAAACTCCCCTCAGCTTTAACCATCCTTCGACAAGTTAAATGCGAAAATTAGGAAGTTCCCCAATTTCAGTTTTCTCCATCCATCTCTAATTTCTTATCTCTCACTTCCAATCTGAGTTAACATGCTACTCACTTTGAGAGGCCAAACTTTACATCTACGCATACAAAACGTGTAACTATATTATACTGTATTTTACTTCTCATACAACTCTGCGAGATAAGAGTTTTTGCTTAAACTTCAAGATGTCAAGTGAGGGCGTAATATACCTTACACTGTTATAACTAGGAAAGTTAAAAAGCGAAACACAATATATGACGTAACAAGATTCAGAACAGAGCTCTCGGCCATGCGTTTTACGAGATATACAATAAACTGCACCCTAAGGAAACTTTTTGGTTTGTTTCTAATTTGTTTTGGGGATTAAAACATTATGCGTCTCCTGACAGTTCCCTGTCTAGACAGACAGACGTCTTTTATGTGTTTAGTGATTTATGAAAGTGCGCTAAATTTGAAACTTATAAAGGTACATGCAGAGTGTTATTTATTGTCTTTATTATAATGGATTTCCTGTAATAAAAACATTTAATTTCACAGAGAGAATGGTAAATGGTAGACGTAACATCACTTACTCGTATAACCGCCAAGAGTCTTTCATAACAGCGATATTTCATATTTAGTTTATTACAGTCATATAACTAATTTACTAACAGATGCACTGACGTACAGGAAAATATTACAAGAAATACTATAGTAAAATTTATTATTTAATGCATGTTCTGTGTAACGTTCACCTATTTACTACCACAACTGATTTACAAGCGAAGTTCCAGACCATCCAAAGCGTCCCGCTTCCTTGAAGTTACGATACTTAAAAATAATGAGTCTGCCGTTAGATTTTATCTTCAGAGCAGTGTTTGAGTGAAATCAGTCACTGGTGCCCAAATAACAGATCACGATGTTAAGAAATTGTGTGAGTTTAGGAACAAACTGAAGTAGACTGACTCAAATCAGATAGAATGTCACTTCATTAAGGCGGCAAGTAACCAATGGCATGCTGTTGTAACTCGAACCTGTAATTGAAATTATACTGTCGATGCTAATATTTGCATTGGTCAAGGAATTTGCTTGAAAGATCGTTTAATCTGAATAATATATGTACGAGGTGCGATCGGAAAGTTTCAAGACTGTGTCAATAGAGGGCGAACCGGATGTAGTACGAGCTTCTGCCTTTAGGGGGTGCGGCCTACATTCATAGTGAATCAGTGTGCCAGCCGGCATCATCGAATTAGCATTTGTTTCTTAGTTAAGGGCGTTTTGGTAGTGCATTACACCGACCCTCCTGCGATTTCGGAATGGCGTGTGCATCAAATTTTGCCAAAGACTCGCCAAAACGGCTACGGAAACCTATGAAATGCTAAAGCAAGCATTTGGGGAGTCCGCAATGGGTCGTGCACAAACTTTTGTGTGGCATTCACGTTTTAAAAATGGCCGAACCTCTGTCGATGATGACGAGCGTTCTGGACGACCATCTTCGAGCACAACGCCCGAAAATGTTACGAAGATTCGGCAGGCCATTCACGAAGATCGACGTCGTACCATCAACGACTTGTGCGACATTGTTGGGATAGGCTATGGGACCTGTCAGCTGATTCTAAAGGAAGAACTCCACATGCGACGCATCCTGTCTGAGGACCAGAAGCAGAATCGACTTCTCGTTTGTCAGGAGCTCAAAGATCTTGCAAGAACCGACCCCAACTTCCTTTCTAAGCTCCGTGTGACTTCTTCCTCTTCCCAAAGATGAAAATTCAGCTAAAGGGAAGGAGATTTGAGACGATAGAAGAGATTCAGGCAGAATCGCAGATGGTGCTTGACAGGCTGACAAAGAAAGATTTCCAGGAATGCTTCCAGGCTTGGCAGCGGCGCTGGGATCATTGTGTTCACTCCCAGGGGAACTACTTCGAGGGTGATGGATGAATTTAATACCTGAGATAGGTGTACGGGTTTTTATAGGCGCAGTCTAGAAACTTTCCGATCGCACCTCGTAACATAGAACTACATAATAACGCTTAAGAAAAATTAAGTTCTGGATTTTATTGCTTACTTTACACTGGTATAATTACATAATGTAACTTATGTTTAAAATAATTATACGCTTCAGATATGAAGCTTATTCTCAAACCATGAAAAAAGAGCATAAAGTGTTAGGGAAAATGCTGAAGAATACATACAGGCTGAATAGAAATAAGGCAGGAAGCGATTGGGGAAAGTCACACAGTGAGAGAATTTCTTTATTCGCTGTTGAGTTTATTACATCAGTAAGAGTAAGCCTGGCGAGATATTTTTGAAACTAGAAGTTTGCGATAAATGGCAAAGATTTGGAATGAAAGGTTTATGACATATTAAAACAATTTTGTTCAGAACTACTCTATGTGAACTGAGAACAACCATTGAACGTCATCATTCATCGAGTTTCTTGGTCGAAATTTGAACCAACTGACTTCCTAATGAGAGGCAATTTCATTGTCACTCCCCTTCATCTTACACTACGGCCATTACATTTATAATTTTCCTAAGCAGATAGCATAAAGAAATGTATGGAAGAAGGAGTTAAGTTCAAGACATTCTTAACCGCTGACATTTGCACAGGTAGGTTGTGATTTCTAATGCTCCGGTCACCGAAGGTATTCGGTGGTTTCCAGAGGCATTCTGATGTGGCAACGAAGAAGAAAAGTAAAATAACCGACTTTATAAAATCGAATCAACGATATCTAACTCTAAGTGCGATACTTTGATGATTTATAATGACTCCACAATGTAGCAACATTGGTAACAATTGATCTTGAATTTATATTTTATTAAACCATTCAATTCTTAACATAATCCAAACGTGATCTTTACTGTTCAAGCAAAAGTACACAAGTCGTCTTGTCTTATGACGCCCTTTCGAATATGGAATGCCGGTCAGAAAACTGTCAGGCCGGTTCATCCATACGAATGCTCCTTCAAAAAGGTGATTCTGAACCGTCCAATCTCTGAATCATCCTTTCTAAAGGATGGTAATTTAGGTCGCTGGTGCTGCTCGTGGTATATAGACATGTGATAAACAGATGATACCGGCGTCAGTGATTCTTTTTCTTTCTTAAGATACTGTCAGTCTCTTTGCTTTTGATTTATGTAAAACCGATAGCAAGATGAAGACGCGGAAAAAGACACGTTTTGAGGAAATCCTGTCGTAAGAGTATCACTGAGTTCTAATACAGAATTCTTTTTTTCCGTCCTGTCAAACACGACCTGTCAAATTCCTCAGCATAATTTCGTCACCACTTTATATTATGTTTATATTCATGCTCAAATCAGCTCCAGTGTTACATCATACGTCATTTTGTCTCTGAACACAAACAATTAAAAATAAAAGTAAAATACACACATTGCAGAAGCATATTATTCACGTTTAGATTTTGTTTAAACAAGCTACAATTTTTACTGTTGTTTCTTAAAGCACGATTATATGATAGGGCAGTTTAGAGTTGGTGGGCTTGTGCAAACACAATGATCAAACTAAGGGTTCTATGAAAGCAATCTATGTCATCTCTTGGCAACAGTTTAGTATATCAGCCAATCACTTTAAGGAACCACAGTGATAAATAATAGAACCGAGGAAAAGGAATGTATACACATGTTTGTAAGATTGTCAGTTTCAATAATTACAGCTTATTTAAAAAAAAATTCCAAGCAAAAAATTGGACCCTTAGTTTGTTACTAAATAAACAAAGTAGGTAAAAATAGATATACAAGACAAATCTACGAGTTTGCTGTAATGATATCAAAAGTAAAATGGTTTGGGGGGGGGGGGGGGGGGCATGTCTTCACCCAATGCAATTTCCTTTTTCGATCTGATTTGCAAAGAACATCTGTGGCTGTGTCATTCTGACCTGGTATTGGAGAGGTTTTGATGCTGTGTGATCGAATATAAGGCTCTCGGCATTACCTGACGACGAAGGAAGCTCTGATTCTTCCCCCTACGTCGAAACGTTCAACAGGCAGGAAAGTGTAATAAAAAAGAGGGAAAGGAAATCTCGCTATATCATCTGAAAAGGAAATATGATAACTCTTGGTGGGTGGAGAAATATAGTTCAAAGGAAATTTAAAGGCGAGAAGAGACTCATAGTGAAACTATGCAAAGAACTTTGTTAATCTGCAACACAGTGTATTCTGCAATGTTGAACCATAAATTCTCGTAGAAAATGTAGTACTAATCATTAATTCAAAAATTATGTAATCGTATACAAAGATTTTCAATTTTTGTTACATTGTATTTGGTAAGTTGAGGTTAGGTTTGGTTATGTACTATTTAGTTGGAATCAGTATGGTCTTATTAGTTTACATTCACGGCCAGTTTTATACACTTTCGCTCACCTTCAATCCCATACAATTCCATTCAATCACTTTCAATCCCACACAATTCCATTCAATCACTTTAAAACCCACGCAATTCCTTTCAGTCCCTTTCAACCCCGTTCAATCTCTTTTGATCCGTTTCAATCTCTTTAAATCAATTGCAATCATTTGCAGCCGCATTCAAAATCATTCAGCATATACAATCACATTCGGTCACTTCCAAACTCATTCAGCCACAATCAATCCCCTTCAGTCACTATAAATAACCTTGTATCACATTAGCACATCTTAAATCACTTTCAAACGTTTCCAATGATCGTCAGTTACTTTTAAATATAATCTCTCCCACTCAAGCACATTCACAATCATTCGTAAATTTCATTTCCATCAAGTTCAATCCATTTCAAACTGTTTCAGTACCCGTCAATTACTTTCAACCCCATTCAATTTCAATCTCATGCTGTTGCGTTCATTACCATCCCTTTTCATCACTCTAAATCATTTTCAATCATTTTCTACTATTAACGTCGCGACGCTTCTCATCGTTTTCCACATTCGTTTCAGAAGGCATCTTGAAGATGGCCTGTGGTAAATGTGTCGTTTCTTGAAGATGTCGAGATAATTAACGTCGCGCCGCTTAGCCTTCCTTTTCCAACGTCGTGTATACAATGGCATCCCAATGTTCATCTGTCCCTAGTATTTGGTTTTGGGCAAAGTAACAGCCCATCGAAAGACACGTAGTAGACATTTTAACTTAATTTCCATTGACGTCCCTTGTCGAATATGTGCCAAAATTATCCTGCCATGGAGTCCCGACTATACGGGTTGCGATTTCTTGTCCAGTTCCATCATTGGATCACATGTAGAAAATATGGTGTCTGTTGCCAGCGTGCGAAGCCTTAGGTACGTCTTCCAGCGCCACGTAAAATGACATCCCGTTGTTCACTTGCGGTTAATGACGTCCTTTGGAGTTGTCGCTACTAGAGGCAACGCGACGCTTGACGTCCGTGTACATGATTTCGATGGCACGTCTCGTTCGTGTGTGCCAAATATGTTGTTTTGAGTCGGCGTCCGGACTTCTTGCGTTGCGAAGTTAGGCGTCGGTTTTCCGGTGTCATTTTCAAGGACTTTCTGAGGTTCACCTGCTCAAAATGTAGTCTCAGCGGCGTCGTGACAATTGGAGGCGCGGCTCTGGCTTTATTTTGTTAGAGTCCCTCGAAATGTGTGCAGAGTTATTTGGCATCATTTGAATTTCGTAACCGACGTCTCATCCCCATCGTCGCGACGCTAATCATCGGTTGTCCACCATCTGTCCTATGGTATCTTGATGACCACTGTCGCTAAATAACGCGTCTTTTGGCTGCGTTTCGGCGACTGGCATGTCGACTCTCTGCGTCGTTTTATCAATACTGTTGCACATAGCGTTCCGAGCCTTGCGTTGGCAGTATTTGCACTTCTGAGCCGGCGTCACTCAGCGTTTGCTTTCCAAATTCGAGTCAAACTGCGTCCCGAGTTTCATCTACGCTATGTTTGGCGTCGTTTGCGGCGTCGGCCTGCCAGTATCATGCCTCATGTATCAACAGACTATTCGTAGCGAGATTTGAAACTATAAAAAGTCGCACGCTCAGCTTTGGTTTTCTGGCGCCGTGTCAAATCGCATCCCTAGCTTAGTCTACGCTAAGTGTGATGTTTAATGTCGACGTCAGTCCTGTAATTTTTATCCCAAAACAACAAATGTTGCCTTGGTGCCCTTCTTGTCTTGTAATTACTTTTGGAGTTTCATAAAAGTTCTGTTCTGCTTATTATCCGAGCTACTTAAATCATCTGCACTGGGAATCGAACCAAGCACAAGTTTTCGTTGATCTGTATTTCGTTTCTGAAATCTTGCCTTCGAAACATACTACTTTGGTCCAGGCTCCATTCTTCTATCGGGCCTATTTTTTTTGGTTACAGGAAACGCCTTCAGAGGGAATCAAACTCAGGAGACATTTTCAGAGTTTTTATTTTCATGTAACCTCTTGGTGAAAATCTGTGTATCCGTTCTCGAGCTATAGACGAACAAACACATAAACCCACAAGTTCTGCTTAATGTGAAAATTTATGTAGGCAACCTTCAAATAATTAATATCTTCGACATGAACATACAATAAATAATACAATGATATATTTTCCGTTAGTAGTATTGTTAAAAGTTACATTTTTGACTGTGCTCCGTAGAGTACCATGGCGCCGAGGTGCTTCGCGAACAGAGAAACTTCGGTAACCACTAACATACACTATACACTAATTCACTCGGACCCACACCTTTAGTAACTATTACGACTTGATATTGGTCTTATATTTGGTGTGTATAGAGAGTTTATTTTTCCAATGTCGGGGTTGGAAATCTGAAAATTTTCCAGATGAGCGCAGATAATGCGTCGGACGAACGCGAGTCTGCGATAGAGTCTGATAGGCAAAACGTGGAAGATAAGAAGCTTATGCGGTATTCTGCTTAAGAAGATTATATTTATTGAAGTCCTCCTTTTTCTTACTGGGACCTTGCTAACTGTAATTCCTGCTCATTACCTCGGATCTTCAGTGCTTCTACATGTAAATCGTTTCTTCTTACTCACTAAACATTGCATAGACCTCCACAGTTTTGCGAACAACTGATTTATGTGGCTGCGTGGCTGACAGAGTATAATTCATTAAACAGGAAAGTAATTGTAAAGCTGTTTACACGCCACTTGGGAAAGAAGTAAAGCTACTAACTAGTTCTTGACTTCGGTACTAGAGGAGTTCACACCCTGGCCGCGCTTTACCCCAGAGAAAGGATCCCGGGTACCCACTGGATAGGAGTTTGGATGGGTCCCAGATCCGGTCTGCACAGAGAGAATAGAAAAATAATAATTTGCCATTTCCAGGGATCACGCCCTGTTCATCTAGTTGGTGGACACTATACTGACTGAGATACTCCGGCTCATTTACTTATGTAGTTTACTGTGATTATACAAGAAATGTGACTATAATTATTAAAATATGCATAATTATAAGGATAATGAGTGTCAAAACCGATCTCTGACCAGACGAGAAAATCATACAGGATGTTACAAAACATGGTGTTGAAAAGTTTATTGGGCCTGAGAGTAATGAAATAAAATGACCTGGTTTTATTTATTTATTTGTGGTTTATGTAACCACGCTTTTTCAGTAGATCAGATTTTATAGCGTTGAATGGGAAGATTATGATGAATAAATTTTAAAGCACATGGAAAGACCCGGTCGTGGCCCTATATTCAGGTATTATCGTGGCATTTTCCTAGAATGACTGAGAAAAATCACTACTCCCAGTCAGAATAGCTGTCTCCGGGCCGGAATTTGAACCCGTGACCTCCAAAATACGAAGTAGAAGGCTGGAAGAAGTCTATCTTCACAATATGTAGCTACTCTTCACCAGATATGATTAGGTACGATAATTATGATAATAATAATAATTATGGTGGATGCGAATGCCCTTTGCATAAAGTTTTCAATGCAGCAATAGTCAATAAGGACGTCGGGCAAACTGTACACTGGGGGTTAAAGTTTACTCTGTAATCCTGAATGCATTCCGCGATATAATTAATTTGTAATCAAATTGATGAACTGGTGTATGATGCATAAATTTTTCCGGGGCGATAGACATAAAAGACGTAAAAACCTGTTTTCTGAAATACACTTAGTCATCCTACTGTGTAAACCACATGTAATACAGTGAAACATCAGACAGTAGAAAGTAACTTAGTTATAATCACAATACGATACTGTATTTTACCACCATTTACGCGAGTCCATAATTATTTACCGTAGGGATGGAAGACATTTTCGTTTTATTACATCAGAGAATGTTTCATTTCAGGATCTGATAAAAGATGGCAGTCGGAAAAAGTCACCGGGATCATAAAAAACCCTTTATTTGTTCCAAGAATGTACGAGCAAAAGCAGAAAAAGGAATGACGGCTTAGGACGAAATTAACATATACGAGAAAACCGGACAAGTTTCTGAGAGTAAGAGCAGATGAGAGAGACAGGATAATGGTTATAGAGAATGGCTGACTGACTGAAAATTATGAAGGTACTCACAGCTGAGGATCATAACCTGTCAAACTAGCTTCCCTTCACAGCCCTTCTCTTGCATCCTAGTGATATATGGCGTTTGTAAAAGCGTTTTGAAATACAAAACAAAAGAAAATGATATTTTTAACATCACATAAAATCCCCCTCTTTAATTCATGATCGTTGTTATGACTTTACAGCTTGGCAGTGATGGTTATATCCCTTTAACTGTAAAAACTATAAAATGACAACGATAACGTAAAAAACTCTCCCAGAGCTCTTCAACTCATTGAAAACTAAACGATTTCCTTTAATTTTGTGACCATACCAGTCCAAAGTTTGAAGTTATATAGAAACTGAATGTGCCTAATATGCCGTTAATTTAAAACCCGAAGACTTAGTTTACTTATTTCGGAATTTATTTTGTTGCTTTATGTAGGTTCATTGTATATTTAACATAATTTAATTCTGAATAACTTATATGGGTAACATCGGTTAGGCCTATTATTTTGACGTAGCTTTGCGTAATATGTTGTTTAAAATTATGCTTATTTTTCTTAAGGTTTCAAAAAGTTACGAGGTTACACCATACTAGATGTATCGTTAATTTCATTAAAAAAATGAACGTCACCATGAGAACTACATTTGGAGAGGGAAGGGTGGTCTTCATTAGCAGATAATTTGGATTAGAGAAGCGATAATTTGAATTTGTCTATAACTCGAACATGTATATTTTTATAAGTCCCGTACCTAAATAGATAACAGTCTTTTTTAAACCACTATCCATTATTTCATAGCATGTATCAGATTATATTTTACATAAATTGTACAAAGCAATATGCGTCTGTTTCACTCTACTTCTATTAGAGGCCATATTTTAGACTTTAAACATTTACAAATTATTTCTTCCGAATAACAGTGGAGATCTCGTCATTGTAGAAATGTAAATAAATATCTCGGCGAGTGGGACCAAGCAATACCGAACGAGAAAGCAATGAACGGATTATGTATCCCCGGGTAAACGAGGCTTTTACGGTGCATGTGGTTAAATTGCTTTCGCAAATCGTCGTACTTAGAGTGATGTCTCCTTATCATAACAGCACATATAACATGGCAAGAATTATTTAAAGGGGCAAAGAAATTAATGATCGGCGCATCCGTACAACTTAACCTTTAAAGCCCTTTGGTAACTTCATGTACCATCTGCTTTAAACCAATAGCACTGCATTTTAGTTGTGAGTTTCGTATGATTCTCAGAGTCAACAGCAATTAAGCAGATAGTATTACCAAATTTATTTCTGTAGTGGAAAAGTGTGTTTTCTGTGCGGTACGGATTTAATTCTTAAATGTTTAGACATGCGTAGGCTTCAAATGGTTAAACATATAATGAGACGTTGATTGGCTTGAATACAATTCTAAACACGTTCAATATATCAGATTCATTCTATCAAAGAAAATGTGTTAACCGATTTAACAAAAATTCAGGAGGGTGTGTGAATTAATTCTTTCACCGACATCAGAAACAGCATCATTGGGGCTCTGTGTGATATCGAAGCCGAAACGAGCATCTTGGCGTCTTTAATCTGCTGATCTTAGTTTCCGAAATGCAGAACCCATCTTAACCGGGACTCAAACCCAGGACATATTTTTCCGGTTTCTGGCCTTTGTTCTCATAATCCTTTCTTTGAATGAAAAATGTATGGTCGTGACGTCGTTTCCGTGCTGCATGAATCGCCCTCAAAAGGACATAAACTCAGGACACTTTTCAGCAGTTCTGTTCCTTCTAAACTCTCTTCCTGGCATCAACTAATAAGCATGTCAAGTTTGGTATAAAGTATTGTCAGCTGTCAACCTACAAGCGAATAATTCATATTTTGCATATAAGATAGAATTAATAAAAAAACTTCATCTTCTCAGTTCAGCGTTAATTTAAGCTAATTTCATTCAGTCATCCGTCCAGGACAGTACGTATCGATTAGATTATGGGTTGAATTTTCATTATCAAATGGAACAGGATTAAATGACGTAACTCTCCTTTCATACTTTTATAATGATTTTTTAAATGTGAAAAATTTCAAGTCCGTGAAGTTTACTTTAGGTCTGCACCGCGTATGTCAATAGCGCCATATGAATACAAACGCATTAACGCATAATTTCGCAAGAAAGGTAAGTCACGCATTCAGCCCGCGTATTTCACTTGTCAATGACACAG
The DNA here is from genome assembly GCF_977971745.1 of Zootermopsis nevadensis. NCBI lineage: Eukaryota > Metazoa > Arthropoda > Insecta > Blattodea > Termopsidae > Zootermopsis > Zootermopsis nevadensis. Next base: position 2,101,314 of record NW_028259150.1, read on the forward strand.
GTTTCATTCGCGGATAAGAAATACTTGTCCTATTAGCGACTGAGGTTTTTACTATAGTTGCTGTTAATGGCATGTACATTTAAAGCTGAGGGATTATATTAAAAAGTATTTTGGGGAGCATAACGTGAAAAGAGAACAGGACCGAAGTAATTTATTACAGAACTATGCAGCAGGCCTTTATGAACACGACGATACATGCAATTACTGTACGTGTAGGGAAGTTCCTAACCACTTATTCGAACTAGTTTTAAAGAAAGACTCTGCCCAGTGTGTTTAAATAACAAATTGAATATTTAGAACAAAGACAAAAAGCATAATGCATTTTAAAATGCAGATGCAATTAAAACAATTTAAACCAATAAATTTCCAGGTACTTGACAGTATCTTAATTCTGTCATAGTTCTCCACATTTTATCAATCTCCAGTGGTCACTCAATTATTGTATAATTTAATAAGATATAAAGAATAATTTATTTCTCTTAATGTCTTCCAAAGTAAGTACACGGGATAAAGGATACGAAAAATTAAATCAGTACCCGATCATACGAATCATGTTTCTAAATATATGTATATAAGCCTATCTTTAGGCGCATTTAGGACAGCGCGCCTACACACAGCCTCTTATCCAGTGGGGCTTTTTTCCGGCAGCCAGTGTGAAGTTGGCGGTTCGCTTACAACTATCACCGAGGTTAAGAATGAATGGAGCTTATCCTGTATGTCCTTATACGGCCTTCAAGCAAGTGATAACTACAGGTACAATGCTACAATATATTAACGTGAGTAAACGAGCGAGAATAAAATCCCATTACGTTGTTTCAGGATTCTGGCATCACATGGCGGCTCTAGGGACCTCCCAGTTCCCTGCCCAATAGTTACTGGGGCTCTTTGCACAGCCATAGGGCGGTAGAAATTTAAAACTTGGATCTAGCATGCTTCTTATATTGAGTTACAGGCCACGAGGACTCTTGTCTATACTTCTATACAGTTTCAGGTCGCAGGGCTTGGACATAGGGTAACTTTAACTTTTCAATTGCATAATATCCATAAGCAGTATATATTATTAAATTTTACTGATAGGAAGAATCAGGTATGTAAAGCTAAATCAATTAGCGTACACCGAAGTCGTGTCTGTCTGCAGCTGTGCTCCACGTCGTGCCATACCCGTTCCTTCTTAACTCACCGGGAATTCTCATATTGGGATCCGATTTACAAGTCTTTATTGCAAGAATCCATCGGGACTGAAGCAGCGCATGAGACGGGGAACTGCATCATGTGGCAAGAGACATCTTATTGAAACTGTGAGACCAAATTTTGCGCCGGTTTCGTATCTGTCACAACACACAGGCCGACCAGCGATGCTCAACCGAGATCGAGCTCAGGCACTTCAATATTGCATCCTACTTTTACATCGCTCATATTATACAATACGCAGTAAGGCAAAGAATCAAATTTTAAGCACCAGGCTCTAGTTCAGAGTCTCTACGCTGTGTCTGTATGTTACTTATATATTTTCTTTCTCATTATTTAAAATTCCAATTTCGACATTCTCTCTATATGTTTAATCTATTCACTAAGTCTTGTATAAAATGTCGTTTAAATTATGAACTACAGTTTAGTGATTTACTTAATTTCCTCCTATAAACATTTTATTGTTTAGGATTTCAGATTCTCATGCGCCGAGTATGAAAATGACTTGTCTTCTGGATTGTAGCGCGATGTAGTCTGGTAGAAGTTTATCAACGTTTCAAAGGTTTTTGCTGCCTCTATCATCAGGGCGATTGATAGAGGCAGCAAGGACCTCTGAAACGTTGATAAACTTCTACCACACTGCAAAGTACTGCATACCAGAGGACAGTTATGTTATTTAACGTTTAGAGAGTTTTCAGATTTTTTTAACAAGTCAGTGTTTTTCATAGCGAAACATCGGTCAATAGTGCTTCATCTGACTCAGACTATTCACCGTGAAATCCTCAAATATCAAAACACAAACATGTTTCTTTTCGACTCAGAACACTGATCCAAGATACAGAGGTTATTAAAATGTATTAATAACATATTATTTAACATGGCATGGTTTGTAATAAATGATGCATCACAAACACAGATTATCGGAAAAGCGAAAGATCGAACATGAAAACATTAAAAAATATTACCAGCGCCTGTTAAAATAAATCTGCAGTCCTAGAACACAACTATTGATTTTCGCTAAACTATAACCAATAAATAAAGATTCTATCAATGACCGACTTACACCGAAAAATCTGCAATTTAAATTTGCTGCTTAATAATTTACAACAATCTCAATTTCTTCCTGCAAACATTTTGACGTCACGTATTAAACTTTAAAATAAACTTCTATAATGGACGAATGCAAAGGACAGTGGAACAAAATGCAATATACTATAATCCTGATCACTGACGTTACAGCATTTTCACACGGTTCAATTCATCAATAAAATAAAATATTAAACAAACGAAATAAACTGTACAACTATAATTCTGACTCCGAACATATCTGACAAGCACAATTACTAAGGAGTTACAAGCATGAAGTAAGACAAATCCCGTTGTAAAAATCAAATTGCTTTCCTTTCCTTTCCTTGTAGTGGGTTTGTGGTATGTACTATAAGAATGTTTCCAGGGAAGAAGGCGAAAACAACATCCCTTTCCTGTAGTAATGTGGTGTTGGGACGTGCTCCGAGAGATAAGGGATGCGGAAAGACTACGTGGGTGTCCCTAAATCGACACACCCTTTTATTTGTAGTTCTAGCTGAACCACCTTTAAAGAAAGGGTGTACATGTTCGACAAGCTGTACAATACAAACAAAAATACAATACTGCATCAAAGAATATTTCTACAACATAAGAGAATCATATCTGAGAAAAAATTTATGGTAGCATAAAAGAGCGGATATAAGAAACTTTGGACAAATAAATTTAATTTATATCGAGTGACTCACCTACTGTCCGAAACACATAACATTTTGGGTATATAAATAAAATAAATGTCATAAAAATACTCTTGTATTGCAGAGACAATAATCACTCTGGAATTATAAATTGTTCAAAGTATTTGCCAGTGACCAGGCTTTGAACAGAACCGAATCGCACAACTTTGTCGAAACTGAATCTAAAGATTTCAACATAACAATTAGTTTTTATACAACCAAAAACAGACAAAGAAAGATTCGTTACATGAAGTGTTTTGACTAAAATGAGTCATCTTCAAGATTTTAATTTTTGTATGAGGACAAGCACTGAAATCTGGCTAATTAATAGATGTCGCCTACTTTGCGTCTATGTCCTTGTCCTCGCTATTTCCAGACGTAAAAATATTACTGTGTTCACGTTTCTACCTTAATATTTATTACAACTGATACGTTCTGATGCTACGAACAACGAAAAGGAGCCCCAAAACAGCGGAATGTTTCCTCTCTAACCTCTGTCAGATGACGTTCCTCATGAAGACACATCACAGCTAGCCTACCTCTCTGCTTGCTCTGTACACCAATGAGACCTGTGGGCAAAGTTCCAGGTGTCTGCAAGACGACCCACGTAATAGAGGAATCTGAAACCAAGTGAACGGTAGCGGATTAAGACTAACTAAATGGAGCGGAGTCCTAACTGAGAAACTAATAGTACATCCAGTTGGTCAAGAAATTTCTCACCTTTCATGCAACCCGAATGTTCATCACCGTCTTCACAAGAGCTCGTCATCATTCCCTATCCAAAGCAAGATGAGACCAGTCAACATCCTGCAACACTGCAACACTATTTCCCTAACATCCATTTTAATATTAACCTCCCTTCCATTTGGTCTCTTCCCTTCAGGATTCCAGATAAAAAAAATTGTTAGTGTTTCTCATCTCCCCATGCGCGCTATAATTCTCACCCATCTCATTCTCCTTGATTTGATCATCCTAAAAATATTTGGCGAAAAATACAACTTACAGACCTCCTCATTATGTAATTTCTCCACCGTCTTGCCACTTCACCCCTCTTTGGTACCCTGTATCAAAACGTGGAATGTCAATGCAGCTGAGAAAACAAAGCACTACACAAAAAATAAACATCACGAAGAAAGCTCTGAAAACTGTTATCGCTGATAAATTGATCCTGTCTACTAAAAGGAGTGACCACATAAATCAGACATTGTGAACAGCTGGTGGCATGATAAAATGCAGTTTGACAAAGGCTGGATATCTTTGCTCTAGAATGCTTCACTTCAAGGGCTTGTTTCACCTCCATTTTTTACTCACGTCACAATATATGTTCATATGTACTTTTAGACACGTTAATAACCTCCCATAACACATAATTTTACCACGTGCAAAGGCAGTTCCTCCAATATCGGAAAGTAATAAAAATATAGGCCTATATATCACCTGTGGTTCGTATAAAGATACCATAAATGAGCAGAGTGTTATGAGGGAAATATTGTCAAGTATGTTTCGAACACGACAATGAAGAGGTCCTTCACATGTTCACGACGAAACTTAAATGTCTTTCAAAACAGGAGCATGCATTAAATACTGTTCATAAGTTATTGTATTACAATTAAGAAACTGGTGACTCCAGCCCCGAAATTGGGTGACATTATCACTTCATTCTTGACCACCACAAGAGATTTCGGATGTAAAAAGCCTAAATGGTTAGAAATTTGATTTACAGAAATGTCTATAATTGGACGTGAAATTGAAAATCTAGTTACGTAACCAAAGAATACAAATCTCATTGTCCCAGCATCTCAAAATAGAAAAAAAATATTCAGAACAATTTAATCCTCTGAGCCCAATAAAATACTCCGAAATTTCCTTCGAAAATCGCCACAAATTCTAATATGACGGTCATGTTCTGTCGATACAGGACCCTGCTACTAAATGGCTTATTCCTTAAGCAAACAAAATCAAATATTAAGTAGCATATACAAAAAAATCAAAATATATAAGCTTCACTCTAAAATATGTTAATAACACTCTCGAAAAGGGAGAGGATATTTATTTAACTATAAAACAGATATTTGAGCCATACCTTGTTGGAATTTTAATCTCAGAAAGTTAACAATAGTGTTTCAGTGTTGATCGTTACCCTCAGTTTCATGATAGCCATTTCAGAAGCCAGAATAAAGACTGTGCGTATGGACGTAATTAGAACACAACAAAAACATTAGACTAGCCTGAAAGCTTCCTTTATCCCGGAGGGATTTAGGCCACAGTTAAGTTCATAAATGAGGTGGGTTAATGACCACAGCTGTTTAGGTCTGCACAAAAAATAAATTGTTTGGAACTAATTACTTCGAACAATTATATTGTCTCACTCGTGCAAGAAAATTTCCACCAAAACTGTATCTCACTGTACTTCTGTTTACATTTTCTTGTGAAAATATATAACTGAGGTCACAAGAATTTTTATAATCGTTATTTAGAAAATAAATAATTTAGTTAGAGAAATGGCTCCCGGAATTGACAATAAAACGAATATATTAAATCATTTGGGGAACTGTACTCTCACAGGAGGCAAAGTCCGAATTGTGGTCCCATGGTGTAATCGTTAGCACTCTGGACTCTGAATCCAGCGATCCGAGTTCAAATCTCGGTGGGACCTGCAATTTATTTCGCTATTTTACGTATATGAACAGGTCCCAGTCCGAGAAAAGGATGGAAGGATCCTGTTCATATGGACCTGTCGTCAGACAGAACAGAACAGAAAAAAAACAAAAAAACAAAAACAAACACTACCACCACCACCACCACCACTCCACTGCGAATGAGGGTCATGCAGTTTATTTAACAACGATATTTCAACTACGTGGTATGGTATGATAGAATTCTTATGAAGAATGAAGTGAAAAATATGAGGAAATGTAAATTAAAAATTTGGAAATCAAGAAGCGCGTCTTAGAGTTCTGAAGCATATTCTGCACCATTTCTGGAGGAGTATCCTGAACGAGACCCAAAATAGCACTGTGATATATTTAAATATAAATTTCCAATTGCAATTACATGTATGTTACATTTTTTGTCACTTCATTCTACGATATAAAAATAATGCACATGAAAAAGGAAGCGGGCAATTATTTAACCATTCTGGTCACATTTTACACATACATGTGAAGTCCTTCATATTTTCAGTAGCCTTTGAAGCGTGGTCAAAGCTTGAGGTTCACTCGGCTCTCAAAGCGAAAGAATATAAAGTAAACATAATTAAAACTTTTCCTTCAGTAAAACAGACGGAGTGAGCATTCGACACTTTGAAAACACGTTGCAATATTTTGTACAAAGTATTTTGCATGTATATAGTTAAAAATTATACTAAGCATTAAGTCATTCATTATTACCAAAATACGTCATCTAGATCCTATTCACTTCGGCATTTCCTGTCAACAGTGAGTTCAGATTCACACTTTTCCACTTAAAATATTATTTACACATACAAGTAATTGTCATATGTTTAAAAAATTGTGCTAAGTGCAATCAGACGTACACGACATAAAATAAAGCAAACAATTTCCTTACAGGTACTGTATTAATATTGCTTGTTTTAAATTAGGGCATATCTTTCTTCCATCCAACCGCGTAGACTATTTAGGCCTTCAAGTTAACTGACCTCTATTGGTATCCAGTACGTAGAAAAATAAATGCGACATCAAATAAAAATGGCCGCTGTTGTTAATAATGCAGTATGAATTAAATACAAGAATAATGGCACCAATGGCATAAGCCTTATTTATATATTAAATACACATAATTTTGATAAAAACTAATAAAGATGCTGGTCTGTTTGTTTGTAGTATAGTTATTTTCTATAAACACCTAAAACTCACGTTATGAAAATTTCTCACTTGATACATACAATACTTAATCGAAAAACACCCAGAACTTACAACACAAAATTTCCTACTCGGTACGAAGGATACGAGAATAATTTTAATCGAAGAATAATTTAAATAAGTTGTTTTATCTTAAAAATACCCAAAACCAAAGAAGGCTTTCTGTCAACGAATAGTAGATTTATAAACCTAATTACGAACAAATGTAAATTATTGTGAGTGAAGGTATTTTTCTTACGTATGTGATGAACATAAATACAATAAAATTACGTCACATTTACTTGATTATAAGCCACTGATCAAAGAAGAGGAATTGTTTTTGTGGATTATAATCAATCTACAGCATATTTTTCTTCGCCCCGCTGACTGAAAACCATTTAAGAAGGCGCAGTTAATTTCAGAAGTCCTGTTATTTATCTTTCAGTGTATTGAACGGTCTTGGTCGAATCAGCCTCACAGGCTTCAAAGCTCTGGCAACAGATACGCGCATTTTTTGCGCATCTCTTGTACTGGGAGGTTTAAAAATGCATTATATTAATTGGAAACTTTTCCTCGGGGAATAGCAACGACCCGGCTGAAAGAATTTGCTTTGCAATTTAATTTTAGCCTAACTAAACCAACTAATTAATGTTGGCGCTCTCTGAACGTTACAGAATATCGACATGTGTGGAAAGTACAGAACATATCCAAGCAAAGCAGAAAGAAAAATAAAAGGAGTAGAAGTATAGAAGCAATGAAGAACGAAAAACTAACAAAGGGTGAAAGCAAGAGAAGAAATTTTACAAAAGAAGGCTGTCAAGAAAACGGAGAGGAAGAGTCTGTGTATGTAAAATGTTCACGACAGGCATAATGCGACGGGAGCACTGAGTCAGTACGTAGTTGAAGCCTCGGGAGAGACAGGAATTGTTATCTCTACACCCACGTCGAGCCTCGTGCCCAATGGATGCCTGGGTTAAAGCGTTCAAAGTGCCAAGATGACCGCTCACTTCTCGAAGACTATACAGAGTTCATTGTAAGAACGAGCAAATCCAGACAAAACAATTTCGTGACAAAACATACACGCCAGTGTCAAATAATTTTTGCCTTGTGGTTCTTTAAAGCCTTGAGCAAAGCGAATGAAATAAATTGACAATTAAGACCTGCCATAAAAAGGAAGCTATGGGCTGGTGCGTATAAAAAAACTCTTTGGCTTGTACGAGACGACAGCAAGAATGATTTACTGAAAAACGTGACATTTTATAAACATTCATAAATTCGGCACGTCCCTTAGCGAACTAGCCTACTGAGTAAAGGACACAAAAACATAAATTAGAAAAGTGAATAAACACAATAAACACATCAAAGACCCCAGTTACGTTCATTTAAGCATTGTGTATCCCTGCATCAAAATTCGTGATATTGGACGCAACTTTGTTTTGAGACTTTGTAAGCTACGAAACAGAAGAGGCTATGTGAATCGATCAGAGCGAACCTTGCAATAATTAGGTTTTTACATCGTATTCAAACACTTATCACCGTTCTTATTATAAATGAGACCAGTTACTGCACATGTAAAATGTCCGATTTATTCATTTTAATTGATATTTATACACTAAAAACAACTAATATATCGCTTAAATTGTTTCCGTTAAACATTAAATATATGTGTTTACATAAGTAAGAACTTACGGACTGGTGTGTGAATTCAGAGGAACTTCAGGGTACAAGGGAATTTGGGCCAGTATAAAGTTCACGTTGTTAACATAAAATATATATGCCAGACCATAAAAGGCGATAAGAATGGGCAATATTAAAAGAAAATAGTTATATACGGTGACATAACATGCCCGGATGTAAAGGTACCTGGCAGTGACATTGAATATAAAAGTACAAAATTATTACAAGAAGAAAGTGTGATAAAAAGTGATGATGATATTTCACGATGAAAAGGGCCTGTTAAATCCTATTAAAAAATAATGTTAATAGCGACACACAAATATAATTTAATGTGACGTAACATACCATGAGTTAAATAAGCATGATATAGCTGTATAGCAGGAAGGAAAGCTACGTCATACATGCCAAATCAGGATTATTAGACTAATCAGTAGTTGTTGACTTTTTCTTATCATGTAGCTGAGATAAATCTGTAAGCCATTTCCGCTAATTTAGAGCGTGAGTGATTAGGAAAGCATCTAAGGATATGCACTAACAATGATTCGAAACCTTTTATTGCCTTGATGTCGAGAGAAATGAAAATGTTACGCTCTAAATGTAACCTTATTATCAGTGCAGGTAAACTCGGCAATGCCTAAATATCACCTTTCCTGGCCACGTCGCCTTTTAATTGCGGTCACAACTCTGGAAACATCATTCTCAAAGTCCACTGATATCTCTACACAAAATATCGGATTGATTGCCTACAATTATAAATATAAAGTGATTTATTTCTATTCATTGTGAGTTTAATAGGATAATCATATTAAGAATATTTAACCGAAAGATGTAAGTTATTACTAAAGCAGGTGAAATTATTAGTTTGTTGTAAACTGAGAAGAATAAGCTCCACTTAGGGGTAGCAATTTTTCGTAACGTAATAATGTGCAGCTTCAACATGTAAGCCATAAAGGATTCTACACAAAGACGTTAATTTTCAATACAAGTTTATTAAACGTGTTTAACAACTGCAGCTTTTCCTCACATAAACCACCAGTTATTATTTTAACGACTAGTATCTACATATGTCTGCAAATTAAAACGACTGTATATGAAAGCTTAAATTTAACGAGGGTTTCTCTGCTCTTTGCTAAGGCTACACAACTGAATTTTGTGTTTCTGTAATTCAGAAACAAATACGTAAGTACATTAGCATGTTAGAGGAAGGTAAACTATCTTATTTGATATAATGAGCGATGTTGGTCACGTTTATGTGCACTGTTGTTATAATAGCTAAGCGGTTTTTCGCCTTATCGGATAATTATTATGCGGTTGCTATGGTGATCCTGTTAAGAGAATCTCTGCCTTATGATCCTCATTGCTTGAAAGTTTATTAGTTTCTTCAGGGGCTAAAACGGAAAACTAGACATTCGAGTGCTTCGCAGTTTAATGGTTTTTCTAAATAAAAGGACAGTTATACTCGAATTCCATCAACATTTGTTTAAAAAGTAGGCCAAAATTCTTTGCTCAAAAGTTTATTCTGTAATGGGCCTACATATACTGCCACGAACAGGGAAAAAACAATTAATTTACGAAAAAATGCCAATCCCTTCTTTCACCTTAAGAACGTACATCACTTACATTCTCAGGAATATTATGAATATAAATTCTGATTCAAACATATTATTATAAAAATCTACCGCGTGAATATTCAATCATTATTCTCAGTTTATCACAGTATACAATATTTCAAAATTAAACAAATTTAGGGTGTAACTAACCTGAGAAAGAATATAAGCTCCAATTATTTATATTCATGCGAAAGGCATGAGTTAAAATCTTGACAAATATTTTTAAAAGTAATTATTGTAGATGGCACTGCAAAGACAAATGTTTTCGGTTTAGAAATAATAATTTTTCCTATAATATTCAATGATAAGTATCGAACGATCAGCCTTATATAAATCTTTCGGTCAAGAAAGATTGATAAGAAATGTAAGTATTTGTCGAATATCCCCACAGGAACACTGTGGGATTTATGCTAGTACAATAAATTAAAGAGAACTGTTCAGATACTTCAACAACATCGAACAATTTAAAGAGAATTCGAGCAACAAAATTGCGTAATCATGGTGTTCACTGAACCCCAATTCAGGCTCGTGACAAAGCCCATTAGATGTTGAATGAGTCTATTCTAAATCTACCTTCAGAAGCTAAACACAGATGGGGCAAATGTGTATTTCAGGGCTGGGAATCGAAGCATGATTCTCGAGTTTAGGCGGTCTAAACAGTGAGCGCATTGCATCTCGGGGCCAAGAAAGCTTGACAGTATTTTCAACCTACACTACAATGTCGTATAGAAAACGCTGCTGCATGAATTCCTTACAGAAAAATTGTTATTTTTAATTATAAAAGACTTGTATAAGAAAATTACTGATGTGTTTCTCTCCGTAGTAGGACACAAAAATGAGTTCGTTTTTCACATAGCAACGTCGTTTAATTACAGGTATGGGTATCTTGCCTTGCTTGAAGTTCTCTTTTGATAACACTGCAATTAAAATATGCAAATGTTTCCCCGAAGAATACAGGCGCACATTCATCGTTATTCTGCACAAAGTTCATGAGCATCAGAACCGAAATAATTAAATTGGCCCTTTAAATAACCGTATGTTTATTTTATTTAACAAGAGCCACACAGAGAAATTAAAAGAACATCGCTGCTTTAGGCGAAATTCAAACTACGTATGCTGAGCAGGTAGAACACGTTATTTGAACAAAACACAATTTTTATGAAAAAGATTAGTTCTATAAAATGTTAGTATCGCTGCGGTTTCAAGAAACAGCAGGTATTTTCTTATACAAAATCATTCAATTGAGACAGCACAGAAACTTGTTCGTTACGATGTAATACGATGTATATTTCCATTTGTATTCAAATGAGAAAGATGAACGAGTTACAGAGAACTGAAAGGAGTTCTGTTTCCAAACTGTGCCACACATGCTTCGAAGACGACAGCGTTCCTTCCTTCAAAGAATGCAGATTCTCTCTTTAATTTGTTGCTACTGAAAAGTATAGGACTAATATCACCTACTGAAGAAGATAAAGACAATCTTTCGCTTCTCTGAACATAATGATCTCAAAAGAACGTAACAGCAAACAGAACTGATAAAGTTTCGAAAAATTAAATACATATATTAATAATCAGAAACAGTTGTTATTATATTCCCAATTTTAATATTATAATATTATTACTATGAATGTGAATGTATGTTTGGCACGCAGAAGCAGCTAACTGAATGTATGGAGGCTGGTATGAAGGTCTTGACTCTGCAGGTCTTATCACATTCCTCTTTTCTATTTACTTAAACTGGGCATCTAAAGTAATAGCTACATTCGTGAATTTTAATGTAAATATAATGTAAATGTAAAACTGAGGAATAATGCATGGCAATGCGCCTTCGGACACACTTCAATTAAGTTAAAAACATTGGATAGCCCTGCAAATGTCATTATTGTGTATTGTTGGTACAAAGAGTCTAAAATGAAGGCATGATATTTCTGTGTATTTGTCCTCATTTCATCTCTGAAATTACGGAACACAATTAACCTGTACTTGGTGCACGGGGTCTAAATCGAAAGACGTACACCGATTTGACTTTTAATTCGAATCGGTCGTAAAATATCTGCATTACATGAAGCGCAAATAAGGCTTTAATTTAACAGAATCAGGCCATCGAACAAAGAAGTGTTGAATAACATACAATATAGAGTTCATAGTAATTTACCTTCACTCAAAACATTTTCTTTTTCGATATGAAAAATATTTAACGATTATAAAGGAAATGACTTTTAGTTTTGTTCAGTAGCTTTATAGCCGTTGGTTTATATCCGTAGTAAATTAACGTACAGACCAATAAGAGACGCAGAATCGCAAACAACAGCTTGGTAGAAATCTTTCAACTCGTATGTTTCGGTTTGCCAGCGAAAATTTTAGAACTACTGGAAATAAGCACGGCGAATATGTATCCTGACATCATATACCTTAGCACACACCCGTATCTCAAAATATTGCGTAAAACAATTCTTAACCAATTCACTCACACAACGGAGTAGTCCTCCTTGAGAAGGTGACAGTACGCTAAGATAGTGAATAAATTGAAGATTTCTGTTTTCTGGGTTGTTGCGCCGTGTAGTCTGGTCGATGTTTATCAACGTTTCAGAGGTCATTCATCGCCCTGATGACGGAGGCAGTATGACCTCTGAAACGTTGGTTAACATCGACCATATTACACAGCGCAACAACACAGAAGACAGAAATCTTCATACTCACCGCTGTGAAAACCTCAAATCTTACACAGTGAAGAAATTGTCCGTCTTTTACGGAAACAAACCGTGTTTACAACTGCCATCGCCAATCGCTATCCCAAGCCAGATTATCTATTCCACATCCATCATACCTATTTCTCTAAGACGCATTTTAATATTATACACCCATCTACGCCTACGTCTTCCTACTTCCTTCAGCATTTCGAACAAAAGTCTTTACGAATTCCTCATCTCGCCCATGCGCACTACATGCCAAGCCCATCTCATCCTCCTTATTTTGATTATCGTAATAATAATCATTGAAAACCACTAATTAGAGCCGCTCATAATGCAGTTTTCTCCAGCCTCCTGTCACTTCTTATCTTTAACTAGCACGGGTACTCTTATGTTGATGGAAGCTTTTATAACAAAGTGGTAGATGTTAAGTCCATACAAGAACCAGGTACTCGATTAAGAGGATCATTTAACTTAAAAACATTCTAATCATGGATGGCTGCTCTTTCCCATGGCTTACTGTACCATCTGAGCGCTCGCCTAGGACAATGTGTATCGTAAGTAGGGCATATAAAAGTAGAAGATAAGTAAGGTGGCAGAAAACAGTTGGTTTAAATGACATACTGAAGATTACGTACGTGAACACTCCGTGAGAATATACTGACAGACGAGAACACTTAACTGAAACAGAAAGATAATTCAGATTTCCTTACGGCTCCTGATTTAAATAGAGGAAGGTTACATTTCCTAGGTGACCCATAGCAACGTCTTTGTGAAAACCCGTAACTTAGCTCTCATTATTATAGTGGATACCGATCAAGTCTATTTATGAATCTTGGATAATACATCAGAGAGCTGCTTATCGAGTTTCGTATGACAATCGAATATCAAATTAACAAAATATACGTAACTAACTGAATTAACATAGCAAAATAGAAGATATTCTGTTTTATGATGTTCACTATTGAGACAATAGGTTTCAACTGACAAAGACATCCCCAGCTGCTATAATAGTAATAATAACAACAAAATGTATTTCGGAAATACCTGCTGCACTATGTACCTTAGGGGCATGGTTTGTCTCGGGTACATAGAAGAAAATAACCTATAAAATGGTGAATAGATGGAATAATAATAATAATTATAATAATAATAATAATACTGAACGGACTTTACACAAATAGGTTTAAAGAGTGTGGACAGGATTCATCTGGCTCAGGATAGGGACCAGTGCAGACTTTTGTGAACACAGCAATGAATCTTATGGTTTCATATGAGGTGGGGCTCTTGACTAGCTAACAGAGTATTAGGTTTTGAAGGAGGACATTGATCCACGGATTTGGTTACTGATAATACTTCTGTTTCAGTGGGAAAACAAGAAGAATGGATTCTTCCAAAAGCTTAATATTATTGATTTCTTACGGAAAAACATGTAACAGAGTTATTTGAGTCAGTGCTACGTTTCTTAGAAAATTTGTCAGGTTATGTAGTTTGTTGAACTCATTGGCCATTTGTTTGTTTGACGATTGTTCTTCAACGGCATAGCTGTCAAATGTTAGAACAATAGTGAATGATGAATTGTAAAGGATGCGGAAGGTACTCTTCAGTATCTGCCACAAAACACTGAAGAGAACAACAATCTCTGTTAGAACGTCAGTCTGTGGGCGAATATTAAAGCCTAGAACATTCCAAATATAAACAATGATTTAACAGATCAGTACGTGCTGTGTTGTCCTGTCATGATTCGTAATTTCCTCAAATTTTGTTGTAGCCGAAGTTTTAGCTTCAAGTCAGTTAAAACGTTAATTAACCTGTAACAGTAAGTGACGCAATGGTTAAGGCTCGATCTATATATTCCAACTGATCCTGAACGTATTATTTTCCTTGTGAAATAAAGCTACATAAGAGCTTACAGTTTCTTTTGTAAGAATTTCAAAACGCCAATCCACTCAGCTGCCTTTATTTGTGACATCATAGGTCTTGGAAAATAATCTTACCTCTGCTCCTCGTATTCAGTAAGTTGGTCTGCTGTTTGTAGGTTATGTATGTAACCTGACGCAAATTTGCAGGCTCAACTATCGATTAGTTCCCACGCTCCGTACCTTTCACACACAGGCAGTCTGTCAAACAGTCTGCTGACAACCTTATCTTCTATCCCACTTCCGCGCCACTTGCTTGTTAATTAATTTAAAGTCATCTACACAGCTAGTTAGGTAAATTTATAGTAATACTGTAACCTCCAACAGAAACCCTAAACACTGCACTTAACGATATAAATGAGGAGGGCTCAACACACTCGCCTCTCGAACACGCCAGTGTCGCTTTAACAGCTGCCCTCATGACACACAGCACAGGTCAAAGATTTATTGTTCGATATCTGTGGAAAAATAAGAAAGAACCGGAGAGAATATTAATGCAAGAAATAAGCGATTCTTCGCTCCTTGGCTCCTGAATGTTCACTGCTCGGTCTCACTGTTTCACTCAACTCCTCTTGTTTTGCACTCGTCAGTCGAACACGCGAGTGTGTTTGTTGAGCCCAACTGGTTATAGGACTAGGAGAGACAGACGAATCAGAATTTTCGTAGGAGATCGTCTGGAAGAGCGAGAAAGAGATAGAAGAAATATATTACGATGAATATGAGGGAGGTGTACACTCATGTGTTGTGACAAGGCATCATCCCAATATATACAGCGCGGTGAGAGGCACACGAATCATCTCAGAACGTGTCGAATGGCATGTTGTGGTCGAAATTTCTGGTTCTGCTTCTGCTGCTTATGAGCAATCAGTAAAGTTGCCGGCTACGGGGTGGAAGTCCGGGATTCGGTTCCCGGTGTAAGGAATTTTCATTCGGCTATCGGGAGGAAAGTGGCAGATCACTTAGTTTCGCCTAATGCCGAATGCCGAATGCCTCTATGTGTCCTGTTAGACACATGGCCAACTTTATCTATGCATGTGACTTTATTGACGTTGTGGTTTAACTCAATATTTGTGACGGAAGAACGTTTTAGTAAGTTTACCAACTTGGTTCTTGCGATGTTTTAATTAAATCTCCACACCTTAGATTAAATAGAAATCGTCACATCTTTGAACATGTGTGTTTCCGCAGTTAAGTAATGGTATGAACACAGAAATTCTGTCCTGCTGTACATTTCACCATTCATAATTTTAAAATTGTTTTAGGAACAACCACAAAATTTCCTGGACCGTAATTATTCTGACCTATATCCAGGGTGTAAGACGGTAACAAACTTGCAGAGTACTGCTTGAGATCTTGATATATTTAAAAGTACGTGAAAGAACCAATAACATGCTACATAATTCTGAAGCACCATATAAACGATCAGTTTATAATCTTTACTAAAAGTAAGAAGAAAATTTATTATTTATTATTAAAATTCCATGCATGAAGACTTGAAGGTTGAGGGGATTACAGATTGAGTGCAGGATAAACTTAGCATTATCCAGCCCAGCACCGCCACGTGTTCAATATCGATTACAATGTTTAAATCAAAGCTCTGTGTGAATAGCATATTACAATTATTATAACGTGTTTGAATACAAATTGTGTCAGCTCTATTTGGCTAAAGATTATATAAAATATGATGCTTTTATGCTATTAAATACAGCCAATCCATCCTATATGCAAAATAGTTCCGAGTGTTTGAAAGATATTTCTGTCTCCGACTCCGTTCTTCCGTAATCGTGTAGCCCCATAGTCGGATATATTTAATTATAACAGGTACTTATTTTAAATAATGCGATTCGATAACAGTAGATGTCCACCAGCGTTTGCCCTGATGACGAAGGCAGCATGACCTCTAAAACGTTGATAGACATCCACTACACAACACGACTCAACAACCCAGGAAGACAGCAATCTTCTCAATCAATGTAAACTGGATTTATACAGAACTGTGTATGTCTAAACCAACTGTTTGCATTCTTAACCACAATCTCGCAACCAAGCCACTTCATAACTTGACATATTGCAATTTAATGTAACACCATTATGCTTCCGAAACTGTGCATTTTAACCCAAATCCCATGGCCAGACCTTTACAACCTGACCTGCGGTTCTTACCAATAGAGTTCTTATTTTTAGAAAATTTTCTGCTATGTATCCGTTGGCATGCAGATGAATTTCACACCGATTTACGACACGGCTAAGTTAAATTGAAGAACACACAGGCACAAACAGTCTTACGTGCTCACAACCTTTTAAATCCACAAAAACAAAATGCGATTTGAGGTTCTCACGGTGACTCGTGTAAAGATGGCTGTTTTCGTAAGTATCACAGTGTAGTTTAGTAGAAACTGACAGACATTTCGGACGGCTTCTTCGCTCCGTCACCCTGATGAAGGAGGTGGTAAGGTCCTCTGAAACGACGGCCAGTACCTTCCAGGCTATACAATGTTACATCTCTGTCGACAACCGTCTTCATTAACAAAATAATCTCCATTCTGTTCAATATAAAACAGCACGAGTGGAACATAATTTACATGTTTTATATTATACATTAACTGCTCTTCTATAATATGCACTAATACAACAGACGCCCATGTTATTACTCCTACGGGAGACAAGCGTCATGTTATATACTGTGGGCGACAATATCAGCCATTTTCGTGCCACTAGACTGAATTATTCCGCGGTGGCTAATGTACGTAATCGGACGGACTGACAGAGCATGGTGCTGTGCTGTGTTATGTTTTAGACAGAGTGAAACTACAACTAAAACTGTCGTTTAAATAAGTGGTCCTGTAGCATATTTTATTACGTGAGAGAATGTTACCTCGGTCTGTTAGCTAAACAATATACTCAAAAATCAGCTTCCTTATATAAAGATGAAGTTATGTAGAAAAACTCAAGAAAATTTGGTGTTCAGAACAGCTGAAACTCAGTTAACCACCTGCAGGTCAGCACGTCGTAGTAACACGTAACACCACAATCCACAGACTTTTTGGGGAATTCTAAAACACCATTGCCTTTAAACTTCCGAATCAAAATTAACATTTGTACACCTTGAAACGGACTTTTCAGTGAAGAGCTTAGTGCCGTGATTTCGTGTTTGATATGCCCCGTGTTCAAACAACCTGCGGCCAACTACACTGCCTGAGGTACAACTTCGGTTAGTTCCGTTTCTCCATAAAATTATTGGGAAGGTATCGTAAACATATAGCGACTACATACTGACACGTAATTCTCAACTCAGAATCAATTACAATTCTGCTTGTATAAGATAGTTTACTGGCGTTGTACGAACTGTAGATATTTGTATTGTCAAAGATGAGAACAATTATTCACAAAGGGGTGAAAGTAGACAATCGGTCGTGGTCGACTTTATAGTCCTGAAAATTATTTAGTCCCATATAATGAATCATGCACGAAACATGAATGTAATTTCCACTGCACCTCACAATGTTTGTGGTTTCGTGCACTTATTAACCTATTAGACACACGTCATTATTTAGGTTAAATTTGTAAAATAACCAGCGACCGCAACAAATCTGACAAAATATATCAATTTATTTTGAAATTAAGAACTTTTCAAGAGAAGTGAGACCAATGAATTCACACAATGTTTAAAATAGCATCAAAATCTAGTACAATTTTTCGCTCCGCCAGAGTGGAAAGCGAATTAATTTCTCTCATTCAGGAGCGCCAGTAATGAATGGGGTAGTTCCGTTACGTCGCGAGACACGCCACACGATAAATTTGTTTGAAAAGTTAAGTGTTAATTTGGTGGTAAATTAGAATTTCAGAGCGAAAATAACTCTCAGTTTGTGTATAGGATTATCTACCTGTATAATGCCTATAATAACGAAAGCTAGGTTTTCTGCAAGGCTGCAGTGTTCATTTCCCGACAGTCTATCCGTCGAGGTTCCAAACACTCTGCCCTGTTTCTTTACGCCATACAAAATAAAACACTATTCAATTACACATACGGTACTCAGAAAAAATTACGCATAATAACCTCAATACATTCATAAAAAGTTTTTAAATATTTATGAATTATCGAAAGAATCTTCAAATATATCCTCGTATGAACCAATGCTAAATTATTAACATTTCCTGAATTCCAAGAACTTATCAATAAACAATAAACATGATAGTAACGCATATTTTTCGCTTAAACGTTAACACAAACTTCATGTCTTAACAGAATGCTAAAACATACGAAACCAAGAAAAATATGAAATGCCAGGAGGATGGAGAAAACTGCTCATTATTACGATAAACAAGTAGACGAGAACGAAAAAAACCCTGAGAAATGTAACACGATCGGTAATCTTAGATTGCATAAAAATATTCGAATGGAAAAAAACGACTTGGGAGACTTATGCGTAGATGAGAGGACATTATTAAAACGGACCGGGTGTGAAATGCATTCATGTTCCTCAGGATAGGGTCTAGTGGAATGTTATGGATCTTCGGTTCCCATAAAACAGTGGACAATTTATTGACCATCTGAGTGACTACAGGTTCTCAAGATGGATTCTCCTCCATAGAGTTAGTTTATTAGTACTGCACATTTCGAAGGTTGTGAGTTACACGGGTTTTCTTCCAGTATTAGCTGTCAATACGAATTTATTAAATCTGTCACGTAAATCGAACATCTTTACACCGCATAGAAATACACAAATGTTGAACAGCGATATACATTACAAGATCTCAGGTTCTCACGGCGGCATGTATGGTAGAAGTTTACTGACGTTTTACCACCAGAGTGATCGCTCTGTAGCACCTCTGAAACGCCGGTAATCTTCTACCAGACTACACGGCGCGACAACCAAAAAGGGATTCATCTTCAGCGACAGACACACACAGAGTCTATGCATACTAAGTAAAAACTTTACTTCATGATCACGTTGTTGAAGTAATGAAATGTATATTTGTGAAACAATCAGGTGCATACACGCTCCACACATTGCTTTCTCAGTCAAGTTTGACGGACGTTGGAAGAATTGTTGCTCATTCCCAGCTCAGATGAGACTTTCCATACATCTTTGTGGGGTTTCTTGACGTGTCTGCGTCACACATCACTGTCGACCGGAACGGCATGGCGAGTGACTGGCACACCACAATGTTAAAGAACCTGGTTTTTACTAATACTTTATTGACAGTGATTGATTCTAGGATTATTAAAATCTCTTCAGATGTTACACAGTGACGAATGTGATAAGTAGATGGTCACCAATGGAGAATGGATAAGGATATAGAAGGTGGCGATTGAGGACTGCTTCAATGAATGTAAACTTTGGATTTCGTGGTTGAGCCGCGTCGAATGCTGAAAACTGTTAAACGTTTCGACAAACATTAAACTTACTGTCTGAAGGATAATGTGAGATGGTTGGGCAATATTAAAAGCCTTACATAGGGCAATCAGTTGGTGGCGAGTAGGATATGATATCCACCCTGAAGATGACAATTGCAAAGCTTGCCGAAACGTTAGACAATTTTCAACATTCTACGCGGATCAAGCCCGAAAGCCAAAGTTGCACATTGAACTCCAGGACGAACATCTAGACGAGATCATTGTAAATATAAACAAATGCCTGTTACATACGTGTAGTAAATGAATTTTAGCCATAACTTAATAATTGCGTCCCTTTATACATTAAAACTGAGTAAAAAAATAAATTCAACTGTGGTTCCGTTTTACAGGCCGATGTTTTTGAGGGGTGCTATGCATTGTCTCTCTACCCCACCAGCTCTGATTTAGGATCCCGTTGGGAGTCATCTCAATCGATTCAACAATACACGACGTAACAATTCCTGCAACGAATTTTACAACACCTCAATGTCCTCTTAAAGTAAACCTGTACCCACAGAGCTAACAAATAGGAAACGAACATTCTGGAGACTTCGCTACCAAGGGACTTAAACCAATTGGTATGGGTTATATAACAACTTGGCTGTTTTCTCTACTCCTCGAAAAATATCAAAGATATTTTGCTTTGTATGTGAAATGTGAAGTAAAACAGTTACTGGCGTTATGGTACTTTGACAGAATAACATTTCAAGAGCTTAAATAGAACAAATTTAGTAAATTCTATAATTAAAAGGTGAATTTGAATAAAAGTATATGGAGGCTGCACAATGTTACAAAAATGTTATACGAATGGCTTATTTAAAGAACTGTTGTATAACAGATACATAATATTAAAACAGCAAACTAAGTATTAATTGTATTAATTTAATAGGTTTGTATTTAGGATTTTGGAGGCGAAAGCCATCTGAATTCATAAAATTTTCAAACATTGTATCCAGAATTTATTACGTCTACACAGAATAACAAATTAATTAACATTTTACTGCAGTGTTTACTCCTTTCTACTCCATTACTTTTTTCAACCATACGAAGTTTCACTAATATCTGGTATAAAACTACACGAAATAATAAGAACCTAAAGCAAAAAGTTATTTTCGCTTAGTATTAATTCTTAGCTATAGGCCATGCTGTGTAATTTAACGAATTCAAAGTGAATAGCCATAGAACGCAAGGCAACAAGCACCTCTGAAATTTATAGTAAATGCATGGTTTACCCCACTTTACCCTAAAATTTATCCAACAACACATTTCTATCAGTTACATATATACAGATCAGAAAATATTAAAGTCTTCTTTTTCGAGAAACATAATTAGGAGGTATGGACTTGACTGATCTGACTCAGAACAGAGATCGGTGACGGCCTATTGTGAGCACGGTAATGAAATTTCGGGCTCCGTAAAAGATGGGGATTTATTAAGTAGCAAAGCGACTACCATCTTCTCGAAACGGACTGTCCCTTGGAGTGTTTTAGTTAAAAATGTGCGAGCTTTGTAAAGTTCACGTGACACGCCTTGTGGCAGGCAATGTGAACAAAAAATTCTCACACTCCTGATAATTTTTCAGATACCTTTCTTTCAGTATGCAACATTACCCCTCTAGACAGCTGCTTCACTTACACACAAATACACACATAACAGCATAATTGACCTACGTAGCACAAAAAGGGATGACGACCACCTGTTGTGCTTACGCCCTGGTCTTCGGCAATGACGAAGAGGTAGCTTGCCTGTGAGCAGCGGCTGTTAAAGCGGACCTTCGCACCATTACCTACGTCTGTTAAAGATTTATTTCCTGCACCTTAACTATCTCAGCTGAAAGGTTATTCAACGGCCCTACAAACCAAACACCACGAATGATCTAGAAACTTTTAGATTTATAACTTAAGCTGCATAAACGCAACATACGAAGATATCAGTGGAATATTTTGTGCTATTATTGGGCACTTGTTTGATGTAAAATATTCGTTCTGCTACCGATATGTATTATCCTGTGTTAAATATGAGTCAAAAATCCTTAACACTTTCTCAAAACCACACAAAAAAGAAAAGAAACTTGAGTTTGAAATTTAAATCATATCTCGGTTTGGGCCTATGCGTAGAAAACTTAACTTCTAGTCCGAGTAAGAAAATTCGAGAATTACATACTGAAATAACAAGTATTTATTGTAAGATTTGACGTTTTCACAGCGGTGAGTATGAAGATTTCTGTCTTCATCGCCCTGATGACGGAGGCAGTATGACCTCTGAAACGTTGGTTAACATCGACCAGTCTACACCGCGCAACAATCCAGAAGACAGAAATCTTCAAGAATTTATTGCGCAGTTTTGCATATTCCGAAATAACTTTGAGCTATAAAACCAGAGATCATGTCCTATCACACAGGGACTATATATTATTCCCACGGACGTAAAGTGGCCAGATTGTGGAGCTGATCACTCGTCTACGTCAGTTTCCTAGATTTAGAATGTCTGGAATTTTACCTCTTCCCCTACTAGATGTTTATAACGTATATACTTGATCAAATGTCTTTAAATAAAATAAGAAGCAAACCAACTGTGACAGACCCGAAATGTCAGAAGTTCGTTACAATTCTCGGTTCTCGCGTAAAAGAGTTAACTTCAACTGTCAATACACATCACAACACGTCTAGACGTCGAGAAGTGCTGCCGTATCAAAAAATCGCGTTTGTAAAATTCAATGTGTGTCTTTACTCGAGTTTCGAAGCTACACTGTTGCATGGGTAATATGCCCTCTGTGATAATAGATATAATTGTGTCTAGTTTCTTGTGTCAATATTAGCGTGCTGTGACTATGCATATTTTATACGGTTTACATACCAACACATTTGATCATAGTCGAATGGAAATGTCTGATTTGAGAGTTGGTATAAATACAACAGAGGACTGAAGTTACGAAAGTTTCAGAAATTAATTTTGGAGAAAATTAAAGACATTAAATTCTAGTCGTGAGAAGAAAGTAATATTTCGGATGCAACGACGGGATGTAATATTGTTTATTTCATAATTATTTTTTCTCTAATAGGTGAGTAATATCCGCACAGAGCGGTTAATTCTTCTGTTTTACAGCCCTTCTGCCGCCTGTTCGCACATCGAGATGCCGGCCGGAGGACGGATTCAAGTGAGTAAGTAAACACTGCATGATCAAATGGAAGTTCCGCCTATGCTCGAAAAATGTGTACATTGTAGCCAAGTTATTTACCTGATCACACCATAAGCTGGACGTAGTGTTCTTTATTTCACATGGATGTAAATTCTGTGGCACAAGTTGGGAAGTTTGCATTCTGTGACTTACAGAATAACATTCCGAAATCCAACCTGTAAAGCCTCCAAAGTTCGGGGATTATTTGACGTTTTGTCACAGAATAAAGTCACCCACATTCATGTCAAAAGAACGTAACGGCTATAGCACGTAATTAATCTACTGATTATTCCTTTATCTGAAACAGCCGCAGAGTCCGCATTCATTTGCTACATAAGCTGGTGCACCGTCCTGCCAAAAATACGCGTTCCGCTTTGGTTATGTCTGTTATTATCGGTGAGTTATTTTCTGGAAGGCGGGTAGTTGTGACAAAATTATATTATAAATAATTGATTTCGTAAACGCGTCTAAATTTCGTAGTTACAAGGTTACGTTCAGAATTAATGTCATCAATAACATGAAGTTCTTAATTTGGGTCATCCTGTTGCTTAGTAGGTGTATATTACAAATTCAACTATAAATCTGTCTACAAGACTTTATTATAGCAATTTGTATCTTATTTATGCTTTCCACTACATGTTTCTATCAATATACTGACCATCTTCAGGTGGTACAGTCTTTATCAAAGCCTAAACTTGAACAGTATATATTTAATATTATAAGAAGTTAAACTATAAATTGATGGAATAAAACAGGAAAATGATAAAGTACTTGATTAAATCACATCATGATAATATTTATTAACGTACTACACCGAAGGACTCACTAATATAGTTTTACGTAGTTTTAATTGCAATGATAAAATTTGGTCGTTGTTAAAATTAATAGTCGTTAACATCAGCGAGATGATCCCAGCCTGATCTTTAAGGTATGGAATTATTTACTATGGAAGATTTTATGTCGTGTGATAGAACGAGCGTATGTTGTGTTTTATGGTACATGCAATTAATTAACGTGAGGCTTATGTTTACGTCAGAAGAACGTATACAGCGAAAATCATAGTGATGAGTAGCCGGTGTCTTCAACGTGCTCTAGAGCAGTACAAGGAAGTTGTGTAGCCTGCAAATGTTTGTATCCGAAGCTATATATAGGTCGTTTCTCCGTATCTGCTTAAGGAAGGTTGACTACAAGTTAATTAATAGATAAGAATCAAGATGCACAGCTTACATATACGCAGTTGAACTGAATGCAGAAACAATTGAGAATTTACTATTTAAGAATATATTGACTCTGATGTATCAAGTTTGTAAGTTTGCAATATAATTTACAAGGTACAGATGAAGCAGTGTACGAAGCTATTTTGAGGGAGGGTAGTAATTTTATAACAGAGTATTACCGAACTGTGTGTGCATGAGGTAGTTGAACATTGTATGTTTTTATCAGGATGTAATAGATGGGGTTAGTGTGGTCACAATAGTTTCGTTAACCTAAACGCCGTTTTATTGACATAAATGTAGAATAATTACATTTATAATATTAGTGCAAAGGGCGTCCTGACTTATTTACAGGTAACACACTTTTTATATTAATCTCGAATCTTGTGCACTGAAGACGACAAATCATCCCTGTAGTTCGGACTACATATAGTCTTCTGACGTAAATATAAGCCTCGTATAAGTTAAGTGTAAAGTACCAGAAAACACATAAACACTCCTTCGACAACACAACATAAATCTTCAACAGTAAATAATTCCTTACCTTACAGATCAATCTCCGACCATCCTGCTGATAACGGCTATTAATTTTATCGTTCCAACATAAACTACGTCAAAGGATACTTGGATGTAATAATTAACATACACGGTGTCACTGAATCATGTTTTATTATTTTACTGTCTTATTCCATCAATTGATATTTTAACCTCTTCCTAATATTACATGCAGAGGACTGTAGAAAACAAGTTGAAGATAACCTAAGAATGACCTACCTCAGCATGTTCAGCTAGATAGTTTTTTTGCAGAAAAATCAACGCCTTATATTACAAAAATATAACAAATCAATGCATTACATTTGTCTTGATAGATTTTCCGAATGCATTTGTTAGTAAATCCTTAGAAAGACCATGGAATTGTACACACATTTTAAGAAAGTGCAATATACTAGCTTTCTTCATTACAGTGTAAGCAACTAAGTTGGGACATTATTATTATTCGACAGTTATCATACGCAGAGCTGAGTTTTCGTGTTTCCAGGGTGCGGTGATGTTCCCGAATTATGATCATCCGACCACTGAAACGAGTCTAAATTCCAGCTTTGTGTCCGATTTTACCCGACGAAGTGCAGGAGGCAGAAGCATAATATAATGCCAGTGGATAGTGAAAAGCTTGAGCGTGGTTCTGAAAAATGGAATGTGGGTGGCTTTTCGTTTGATGTCTCACTTGCGTCATACGTAATCTCTGTGGCTAACCATCAAGCGGTACAAGCCCCAGGATGACTAATATAAAAGTTATCTGGGTTTGTACCTGAAACCTCCTCACCACACTATATGACCAGCGGGAATCTCTTTCATCTCAACTTGGTCCTGCTCAATGGTTGGATGAATCTTCACGCCACTAGCTCCCTAAATTTCAGCGCATTTAATTTTACGTTAGCAATATTCCATCTAGTATAATTTGTATGAAATAAACGTTTTCAGAGCATTACAAATTCGATTACAAAGTTTTCCCACAAAAAATTACCTCAGAAATGTTTTCGAAGTCATTAAGTTACACAAGTAAGTTTTGGCTCATACGTATATATGACATGGGAACTAAAGTAGCGATATAATGGTTACGAATCCAGCATCGTACTCAGGACAAGTTCCAAATCTCGACCTGGAGGTCAGCTATCCTCATCAGAAATTTTCGTTTCTTTCCTCAGTATCTCCAATAATAGAAGAGATAACCAGCAACGATCATTTCCGTCAATGTCTCTCCCATGTCATCTTCGCATCCATGATATATCACCTGTGCTACTGTGGAAATAAACACCTGGGACACATAATCATCATCGTTACAGACACATTAAACTATTAAATCCAATTAGCAATTTCCGTTTCGTTGCGTTTCATCTCCTACTTTCGAATTTTATTTGAAACCTTTCAGAGCTTACAATACGTTCCCTGGCTGATACTCTGTTGGCAGAGTCTTTTAAAGAATTGACTTTTATCTTTGTTTTCTATTCCTCGCATCTACGTGGGGCCTGTCGAATCTAAGAGAGTACTTTTCCGTAAACTAGGCTTGTAACTCAGGAAACTTTTAATTGAACAATGAATGAATTATGTTCACAATCAATTGAGCTCCTAGATACTTAATTCGCTTGAATAGTGTGACTTTTAATTTCAAAAGATTTTGTTAGACATATCGTGCAATTATTTCGATAATTTATGCCTCGTTCATAGGATTTTCCTTCCACCACAAATTAAACACGTCTTTAAATTCGCCTCCTTGTTATACCATTAATACTAAGGTATTCTGATTCCAACATTATAATTTTCTTCAATATGATTTCGATTCATCTCTTTTCTGGGTCTGTCTGTATTTATTGGTAACAATTCAAGAAACCCTTGAAGATAAAGTCCTAAAGATATTTTCTGTCAAAGTTATTGAAAAGTCTGCAAAAGAGACTGTATTTAAATATTTATTTCTTGATATTGGTTATAACAAAAATATTTGACTTAAGAATAAAAAGGAACCTACTGAGTAGACGAGTGATGATTAAGACTAACTTGTCTTATTTAATTAAACTGATAGTAGAATATGTTCATTGCAATTCAACGCGGAATTATTTAGTATCTTGATTCCTTGCTGTCTGGCACACATTCTTTTATTCCTTTCGTATGTTCATCTTCTTTAGAAACATTTTTATTCGCTTTTTAATGACAGCAGTAATAGCAAAACAGAAAAATATAATCTAGTGTAATTCCTGATATCTTGTCTGTTTTGTATGACACACACGCACACAGTCAAAAACAATTCATACACGTCAGTGTATATATATATATATATATATATATATATATATATATATATATATATATATATATACACGTCTGCTATCGAAATAAAAACTATAAATTTCTTAGGGAACCCGCAAGGCTTTCAAGGCTTTGTCTCTGTTATTTCATTAGCCTGTTTAAGTCAGCCCACAGCGGTTTTAAACAGAGTAACAGGGCAGAGTATCAAAAGCGACATATTTTGTTCTATGTGACTTGAAGACATTGTTCCTCGCTTGGAGACCTGCACCTTTATACGCAACTCACTCGAAAGGAGGGATTTCACAAACACAAGTTTATGCGAGGTTTAGAATATTACTACACAGCCGCAATGTTTGCTTTACCCGAACAAAGGAAACCACTAATGGGGCTTCTCTACTCGCAGGTTTGGTAGTCTCCTTTCTATGTCAGTTTACGCGTCTATATTTAAATTTGCCAACACCTCTAACCGGGTTATAAACGAACTACAAAGAAACCTTATATAACATTATATGTTATATAATTTGTGCTTTCCCGTAAAATATTTATGTCACACCAAAGTGTGTGTATGAGCTTAATCAGGGACAAACAGAATACGAAACTAAGTCTATTGTGGAAGTAAATAATTATAAACTCCCTGAAGGTACATATAAAATCAGTCCAAGTAGCATTTACAGCTAAATATTATGTGACTAATGGCATTCATAAAGAGCACTGAAATTTTCGTGTATCAACACACAAACGTACTTCATTACTGAAATACAGCTTTCCTCTCTTAAGATAGCCGTCTTCTGGGTTGTAGCGCCTTGTAGCCTTGTAGAAGTTTACCGAAGTTTCAGAGGTAGTTGCTGTCTCCATCTTCAGGGCGATCGCCCAGACTACATGGCTTTTCATCCCAGAAGTTAGTCATTTTCGGACTCACCGCCGTGAAAACGTAAAATCATATCATCTCTCTCTTAGCCACTGAAAACTTGTAAAATATAACTGACGTAGCATTTACGAAAATCGAACTTGAAGGTAATCGGAAGTGTTATATTTCAGAACAAACTGTATAACCATTTAAAAACAAGTTTCTGTTGAATGCACTGGCATCCCTGCTCAGGCAGCTATTGACTGCAGCGTTTACTTTGCTTTAAGCTACATCCGTCTTTCTTCTACAGCCAATATTAACACAAATGGCCAACAAATTTGTTGCTTTAATGGGAAACAGAGATTCATCACCATGTTCACAAAATCTCGCCACTGAACACAGTAAATTTCAATCGAATCAATTAACATATTCCCACATGGTTTCCTCAAGATCTCTGTGAATATGTAATACGTTATTTAAAGACAATTTTCCAAGTACATTAGAAATCACGTCGTTTTAAGTTGACTATACATAAAATATTATAAGAAACTTTAAAGAGACTGTCATTACCTAATTCAACATGCTAGCCCAACATTTCTCTACAATTAGTGCAGAAAATCACAAAATATCCCAGTTAGGTTAGCCAATTTTCTGGCCGAGATTCGAATTCCTGAGCTCCTGAACCAGGAGAGAAGCCACTAAGCAGCGATACAGTGACACAAGACTGGGTTAATTAAGACGCTGTAAGGAGTTAAGAAGTTCTGGAATGTTGACTAAGTTGTGAGCGGACAAGGTGTAGGAATATATTTTGGAAGAAAATAGTGTCATGTTCGGAGGTTTTTCTTTACTAGAAAGCAGTGACAAATCTCAGCCAGGATGCTCTGTTCTCTAGACAAAATTCGTACTGGTAGTTTCACGAATACAGATCAGGTATGTGATACAGGTAAGATGACATATTTGGCAAAAAAGAACACAAAAAATAATGGAAAAACTCAAAGGTTGAGTGAGCCGCACGTCTTACTCATCGCCCTTATGATGGAGGCAACAAGAACCTCTAAAACGTTGGTATACTTTTACCAGACTACACGATGAGACGTCTCAGAACACAGACATCTTTCTCACTCATGGCCCTGAGAACCTAAAATTGATGAATAAGTTTTAAACTGGAATAAACATGACTTAATTTTTTACTATATGATATTAAATTTGTGGACTGAAAAGTTTTTCAAAACGTTTCAGTTTAAAAAAATTAATGTATGCGACACTGTGCTTAACCCAATCATCACCGATTCATTTCCGTTCATTAAAGCTTCATAGTTTCTATGCACTTCGTAATAAACTGCGGAATACAAAACTACGAACTCTGCCAATGTCTGCAGCAAAAATACACTTCATGGGTGAAACAGACATCTCCGTTAACATCAGTGTCCCAGGCAGCGACAGTTGATTCATCATTTTTCAGGCAGTGACGGGCTGATTGTTTTCTCTAACAAGTTTCATGTCATGTTCCAGGTCTCATCAGTTCATTCGGCGTCTGTCCTCATTCTCTTTTCACTCTTGTTTAACGACGGTACAAAATTCTCCGTAATTTATCGTTTCTGTGCGTCACATGTATCAAAGTGAACTATTTTATTCTTATAACACCAGAACAATAATTGTCAGCTGTTTGTGTTCATTACAAAGTAACGGGTCCTACTCGGATTTGTTGGGTGCCTCCTAAGAGTCAAGGCCATACTGTATTTTGTTTTGTGTTGCCACTGCTGAATGTCGGACAGGCCTTCCCTCTTATATTTCTCTAGCCTTCATATTTCGTAAAATAACAGCATAATAATATTTATTTCCTACATTAATATTCGTATTACTAGATGGTGCCATAATCAGGAGATAATAGGATGGCTTCCTTCTGCAAAAGTCCGAGAGCAGTAAGTAGCAGAGTTCATTAAGATCCTAAAAAATCTGACTTGTCATTGGAAAAAATAAGCATAGATTAATAACTTTCTTTAAAATAAAGCGTTGATCATGTAAAGTGCTTCTAAACCTTTCTTCAGATTGTGTGCTTAATTTTAGTCTCATTTGGACTAGTTTATACTAAATGACAACGTAGATTTTAATTCTAAAAATGTAATTCATAGCTGAAGTCATTTTAAAGATAAGCATATATTATACATTATATATTTGATATTGCTTTATATTGGCATTAGTTTCATAAGTTGTAGTTCCATTCGAATAAAATTATAGAACTCTGGATTTACATGAAGGTAAGATACCATTTGGGAAACACAGGAGTAAAAGGTATGATAATATTAAAATAAATCTTAAAGAAATATGATATCAATGTGCGTACTGGATTCTATTGGCTCAGGATAGAGAGAGGTATTTGTGAAAATGATAATGAGCCTTCAGTTTCCATACAAGTTGGGAAATTTAACGACTAGGCGATCGACTATTATCATATCAAGTAGGACTCTTCACCGTGAAATTAGATATCCTTTACAACAACAATCATGAATAGCAACATTTCAGACCCACTGGTACAGTTAGTGTACATCGTAATACGATATTTATATCGATGAGAAAATAAACTGATTTAGAACTTCAGAAAAACAATTTCCGTTCATGATTAGAGTCAATATTATGTATTATATCGATGTAATTCAGTACTGATCATTAGATTATCTAACGATGTTGTTTCACCTGCAGAGGTTATACAGCGTCGAATGAGGTGGGATAATAGTCATTAAAGATGAGCGCGTAAGAATTTGGAAGGAAATTATTACGGTCTTCTCAATGCACTATCCCGACATTTTGAAGCGTCAATCAAGTCAATGTAGTGTATGTTAATTCATATTCCAAGCTGATTATATAGTACGACTTTTAGAGTGGAGGAGAAATACCGCCAGAGTAATTGTTAACACGTTCACGAAGTGTTACTATTCCTTAATATTAAAACTATCATGAACTGATACGCGAATATTGGCATTTTCAGTAATATTTCTTCCATTATAACAGTAACAGTTAAGACCGGAAGAAGTTTAAACGTTGCACCAAAAATAAATTGGTCTCTCTTGTAGGATGTAGGACACTCATAATAAAATATCGCCCCTCTTCCATTCTGTGTTCGTTCCGTCTCAGTTCTCGAAAGCTGCAGAAGTGTGTTCCAACGAATTCACATTTGTGTGTGCTTGAGGGGAAATAATAGAAAGAAAATACTAAGATTAAACTTGGAATTACAAATAAGTAGAATATAATTTTCCCCGCCTATGTGACGGTTCACGGAACAGCCGCCTCTTCATTCATCGGCCCATAGTAGACATTGACGTTGACGTGCCCGATGCAGGATGTACGGATTGGGTTTGGTAGTGAGTATTAGTGCAAACGATCAAGGGACCATAGCTGAGAGTGACTTCATTGACCCCTGAAGAGTTACAAGAGTAGGGGATAGAATTCAAGCACTTTTCTTGTTCCTCCGGATGGAAGCTCCCTCAGATTTACGAACGTGGAACCCCCAGTTTACGGTCTCATTTCCGTCGCCGTATTCCTGCAGCTTGCAAAATGATCATTTTAACTTCCGAGGTCAAAATAAGCCATTCATCTGTGTCCAGGAAGCAGATCTTCACAGACCTTTCCATTCTCATTTGATATTCGGACTGAAGAGAACGACTAGACACGAAATTGACAACTGTTTTGCGTGCTTATTCCAGCAATTCTTTAGCAATATCATCGCTCTACTACACGGCTTCTGATTAAGTTAGGGAAAGAAGTTAATTTGTAGACAAAAAAATAAAAAAACACGACTTTTAATTCGGTATTTATCCGTTTGGTGCCTGCAAAATATCAGCCTTTGATACATTTAAATGTTCTATTTTCGAAATGTAAGGCATTGCAACATAATAATATTGATATAAATTTGATATTAACGATTAATTATAAAGTGTACTGAGGAAAATATGAAAGTTTTACTCAGTTCAAATAATCGATCTTACTCAAAGTTTTAGTCAGTATAGTGACTAGCTACGGGCTGGACGACCGGGGTTCGATCCCCGACGGGGGCAGAGGATTTTTCCTCTAGCCCCTGCGTCCAGACCGGCAGACCACTCTCCTCCATCAAGTGAAGTATGAAAAGAATGCTTAAAGCCATAACCTACTTCCATTTTGTTATATATCTTCATGTCGGTTGTGCTAATTTAAGTAGAGGAAAAAATGTTATCTTTACTTATAAATTACAGCAAGGAGCCTATGTTATGGTAGTAAAGAACATGATTCAATGCAAGTCAATGCAAACAGACGGATATTGCAATATCTCGAGTTACAGGTCATATGAACATAAGTTTCAAACGATCAAAAACCCAGAAAAGCACTAGAATAAATATTTAAAACCTTAACTTCAACAACACATTCACATGGGAATTGAAACTTCACGGTGAAACGAACGACAAAATCATAAGTACAGCTGCAGAAACAAATTTCGTGATAAAACAGCCAGATAGTAAACTTGGATGGAGTATGAGCCGAAGGTGACACATGCCTATTAAATGTTGTAAAAGCGGGAACAGTTCCTTGCCTGATAGATGATGATGAGTACCCGGATGAGGTCTCACTGAACTCAAGACCTACTCAAGACGGGTTTCATTCTGCTAAGTGCATGAAAATGATTATGATTCATATAACATTTGCGTAGCGTCTGTGTTTTCGAAAAATATTCTTACGAATTTGGCCTAGTTACTACCAGGGTTATAATAATGTTTGTTTTATGAATGCAGATATCAATCTCACGGTGACAGTAGAGGCATGTGGAAAGGATGTTCACTGTCTGTTACATGCGCTGGGTGCTTTATTGATTGACTGGCAGATGCAGAAATTTCTATAGCCGTGCTACGAGAAAAGAGCGTAGCACGGTGTGGAACACGCATCGGACACTCCCAACTACGAATATAGGTGTTTATTCAAGCTTAATATTTAATAATTTCGATAATTTACTTGCCAGTTTAAAGCATTTATTTACAGTTATGTAACATACACGTCAGTCGCTCTTTCATAAAAATGAACAGAAGTGTACGTATAACGAACATATATATCTGTCCTGATATTTTACTGCTGAAGATTATTGAAGGATTTCAGTCAAATTGGTGATGTGTCGACTCTAAAACTGTCGAGAAAAAATAATTTTCTTGCGTCATTTCATTGTAGCATCTACTTTACACCAGATCGATCAAATTCAGTTCGAAAACGTTGTCGTCGTAGTGGAGAAAGATGGTACATGACGTAAAATATACACCTCGTTAAAACTTTCATCTGTCTGAAACAGTTTTTGATGTGTAAAGATTTTATTAAATAAAGGGTAACGTCGGGGTTCAGACACAGGTTGTGGATGACTTCTGTGTACTCCTCTCGCCCGTTTTGCATTTGAAACAAGTGACGAACTAGCTGCAAACGACTTCTCGCTGTTGACAATGTCGCCGTCACAGAAACCAGACTAATTCAAGTACGGTGAACTCACACAAATTGAAAGCGACTCATGTAGCAGAGTTTAATTCTCTGTTGTAATCTAATGTCAGGAGAAGACGTATTTTCCTTGGAAAGTGAGCATGAAAATGTTCACGGTAAATACGAGATGTTTCATCTGCGGGGTAGGGTAATAAGGTTCTCAGCGGTGGATTAAAACAAAAGATGAAATTTTGTTACAACAGTTTCGTTTTAGACGATATTACGCCTTTCAGTAAGTTTAACCCATTGCAACTTTAATAATAGAAATCATCTTGGGTAATACGTAACTTTAACTAACTAGATGGATTACGTAACCCAAAGTTTTATCACCGAATTAACCAAAGTCATCCACCGGACCCTGTCATGGGGCAGCAAAATCCAGTCTCCTTCAACTCTTATCTCCCACTGATCACCGCCTGAGATTATTCTCCCATCTACGTCTAGGTTTCCCCAGTGGTCTCTTCCTTTCAGGCTTCCTGACCAATACCAGGTACACACCTCTTGCCCCATACATGCACGCAACATGCCCAGCCCATCTCATTCTTCTTGACTTAATCACCATGACAATACTGGGGGAGGAGTACAAATTTTTAATAATATGTAACTTTAATGTATACTCAATTTTTCTAGTGTCGTTTTAACAGGTTTAAACCTTAGACGATAAAGCGAAGAACTCATGTCTCGCTTACAGAAAGTGGTTCATTTTGAATGGATATATTAAAACAGAGAAGGCGTTGATTGATTTACGGTTCATTCTCAGGTAAAAATTACAATTTTTACGATCACTACGCACGAGTCTTGCATCTAAAATCATTAGCTAAATTACGTTATAACGAATAGCGTAGAAATTCCTTTTAAAAACAACTGTCAAATACATGGGCACATAAGTGTGCTATGTGCAGATTTAACTAACCAACCGAGCAGAGCGTACACACATTCTTACAGTACATGCAAGCCATTCTTGCGTTAAACCCAGGTTTGTTGTGTCTTGTCTTGTTCTCACTGCGTTGATGCAGTGAAAGGAAGTCAACACACAGAAATCTATCGCAACGTACGATCCCTTTCTGATCTCCTTGTTAGATGACAGCACAGTATAGAACCACGGCCTTCCCTACCAATTTTCCAGTCAGTGGAAACAAATGTTCCATTCTACAGACTTAAAATCTACGACGCTCCCTTGAGAAACACATATACAATATTTGTCTCCGTTTGCACTTAACTGAGATTACTTGATTACTGCAATTCTTCCAAACGGCTTTTCCTATACGAACAGAATCAAGAGAATTGGGAATGACAGACAAATACATTTTCGTACTGGATGTAACATGTGACTGCAGTTTTCACATATAAATGTGTTTCACTCAAAAGCGTCGGGAAAGAAGAAATTTTCCAAATTACCTTTTCAATTTTCAAATATCATGATTTTTTCAACTGAAGATTTACAATACAGAAATATGTCCAATATTAATAACGTATTCAATTTATCGACGTTCGATTTCTTATACCTATTACAAACAATTTTCACTCTTGAGAGGAACTTCGTTTCCGCAACCTGACCACTCCGTCAAAAATATCACACATGAGATTTAATGATTTATTAGCAACAGACTCATTATTAATAGTGGGTTCAGGATATCTTATCTTTCTATGTGAAAGCAGTGTTGAGTCTTCTATTAAAAGGAAGACCGTCATCAGGGCGATGAATCGCCCTGATGACGGAGGCAGCATGGACCTCTGAAACATTGGTGGAAATCTACCAGACGCACGGCGCAATAACCCAGAAGACAGCAATCTTCTTATTCATGGCATCAGATGTTGGTAGTGACGATGATGATATAGATGGTTACAGTGATGTAAGATTTGAGGTTTTAAAGGTGATGTCAATATCGACTATATTCTGGGTTGTTGTACGGCGTGTTACATCATTTGGGCCGGGTGCCAAGGTTTCTGAGCAAATACTGTTCCCATCATTACAGCTATGTGACATGCAGAGGTGCAGAAAGCTGACTGCCAAATAAGATAAATAATTAAGCCAGACTAAATATTTATTTTAAATAAAATATTATGAAAAAATAATAATTTAACGTGTTGAGTAAAAGCTTCTTTTTATATTTAAAGAGTTTGTTTAAATACGTCTACAGAATGAAAAAATATGGGTTCGAAAACAAATCTTGACACACCATTTAATAGTAAGACGTACACAATTATTGGACTTGAAATATGAAACGGAGAAGACCACTCTTTAAGGACCTAATTTCTTGACAGAATACACTGATTGCATTGCATATTGTTACGAATATAGGTCATATAATAACTGCTAACATGAAATCGTTTCTTATAAAACAACATACATGGCGATTACAAAATTTAAGGCTTTTTGTGGCAACATTCTAGAGCTAGAAATACAGCAGAGGATATTTTCCAAATAAAATGGCTGTGCAATTATTATGCCCATGTTCAGTGTCAATTCCGAAGGAGGCATTTCAAAGTAAAGAGACCCGCCACTTATTTTTATCACATTTTCCCTTACACAACGGCTGCTAAAGGGCTCAGAACTTGTGTGAGCAATGCAACTCTCAAGGTGTGTAAAATATAAAATTAAATACATACTTTGACACGATGACTCCTTTTGAGAAATATCGTAAAAGGTGTATTTGTAATTACTTATATGACAGAACTAGATATCACTGTGTGCCACTGAAAGACATAACGAGAAAGGAAAGCAATGACAAATAAATTTAATTATTTTATTGCTGATCGCATGTTCAGGTTACTCGGCAGCACAATCCAGAAATAAATAAATTCTGTCACTGTTACGTATGATGCAAAAGAACTGTGATATTAATTTTTAACAACCTTTCCTTATTTACCATCTTTAAGGCAAAAGCCTAGAATGAGGATGCAAAGTGAACGAATGACAATTTCGCAGGTTCTTTATCAAAGCTCTTCTAACTGCAGTGATAATCAGGCTGTTTTTCGCTAATAATAATAATAAAAATAATTTGGATCGAGGTTTAGAGATATTTTTGCAGAAATCTTAATAGATTTGACTGGAGTAAATCAGGAAAACCATGATAACCTGATTCAAAATAATCTCTAACATGTTCAAGATTAAAAACTTACACCTCCCAGAACATGTCTAGAGTGTTGTCACCCGTTCCAGCAGCGTTTGTTGTGTTTCCAGCAGTGTAAAGTGAGCCCACATGAAAGCTGCAAACATTCCTATTCCGCTTGTGCTGTAATCAGCTCTCCCTAAATATGAGCACTGCTTACACGAATATGGAGCAGGCAATACTGTGTATGGAGTACATCAGCAATAAATTAGATTCTTGATGCAACTGCAGGACAGAAGTGCAGCAACATACAGCACTGACGTGCCGACATGATGAATAATGCAACTAATACGGAATTAATGAAATTATCACCATGCTCAGGATTACAGAGAGGCCCCTATAGTTCGTTTAGAACTACTACAGACAGCAGACTATTTGGGATTTTGGCCATGCAAGTCAACCAACATCTACGGGATCGGGTTTTATGCAGATTGCATGTAAATAATTGTGTGTGTGACGCAGTCATTGAGGGATTTCATGATACCGTGAATCTACCACAGAGAGCACATGTCCGCACATGCACACAGAAACACCAGTAGCAGGTTATATTCGCTGCATTCTGTCTGTATTGTCTGTAGCTAGTAGTGGATATTTATTACGTGGTTTAGTCTACCTCACATCTCGAACCCCACATGAATTCAAAAAAAAGTCCTCTGCAAGGGCGGCAGCATGGTTTATTGCAACACGAGTCGCTAATGTATGGGCTGTGAGATACACAATCTACCTCAAAGTTCGACTATCAGCTGGTTAATCCATTCGGTTTCCGAATTTCTCTGAAATCGGCAACACTATCGACGTATATATTGCTTGCTAGGAACTAGACCGAGCATAAAACGCGTCCTGGAAACAACTCATTATATTTTATTCACTTTGGTAACGTTGTGTTGGTAATTTACGAAATTACGATAGGTATGTCTACATGCAGGGGAGGATTTTCGTTTCCGATACCGCACGGCTTATCCTAGGGGGCTATTCCTGCGGAAAAGAACACTGTTTTTTTTTTGCAAAGTGGCCTACCCGCAATAAAAATGGCTCGTAAATGGGAGGTCACGATTGAATTTGTGAAACGAATGTTTTACTAGCAAGAAGAATGCCCGAAATGTCATCGAAAAGAAGTGGTTGCATCATAAAATGTTTGAGATTATAAAACTGTCCTCTTTCAGTTGTACGACTTGCAGATCGTTGGACATTTGTTTGAATGGATTTACGAATGGTAATTAATAGGAGTTTGAAAATAGACAGTTTATGATGTATTTTGAAAGACTATCCCTGCATTCGGGTTAGGCGTAAAATAAACATCTAAAGACATGTGACTTGTAACATTTGTCTCGAGGAACTGGTAAAAACTATGACAGACCACAATGACGCGTTCTGAGGTTGGAATACCTGAATATATTTATATTTACGAATATATTTTTACTTGTGACACATGAATCTGAAATATCAGGTTTTCGCGACACGTGCTTGCAAATTATACAAGGACAATTTAACTTGAAAATTTCCGCGGTCTTTACGTATAGTCTATTAGACACACACACAGAGATAACAGCTGTACTATGACAAGTTTTATGTTGTCATGCAACAATACAGTTGCACTTAAATAATATATTATTTTTAAAACACACATAAATCTGAGTTTTTACGTACATAACCATACAAAGTGCAACTGAACCATCTACATATTCTCACCTAGAGACCGAACAGTACTATCCGTTACACCGAAACTCTAAAATGCACCGTGTCCCATAATTATCTTTACAACTTTAACACTTAATAACCAAATAATGAGATGAGATATCACAATGCGGTGTTTTGCACATGAAAGAGTAACTCTCAAAGTTTGTTTTACGTTTACTTGCAGGTGACGCCACACTTATGGAAAATGGCTACTCCATAGGAAATGGTGCAGTGTGTTTCCTGGTTCATAGAGACCAGATCAGATAAACAGGCCCAACGAAATTTCCGGACTACATATTGAAGAGAACCACCATCAAGACCCACAATTCGTGACTGGCACCGGAAGTTTATGGAAACCGGCAGTGTCCCGCATCAAGAGGGCGCTGGCCGGCCAAGCACAAGTGCAAAGGATAGTAAGTGTTGAAGTTGTAAAGATACTTATGGGACACGGTGTACATGTTTTATTAAGAACGGAATGCATATGCACATTCAATATAATAAAGTGAAATGTTCCTGTGTGGAAATGGAAATGGACACAACCTGGCCCAAACAAAAAACAACATTAAAAGGCCTTATAACATATATAAAACGTATGCGTGTGAAAACAAACGTTCATCTAAATTGCTCTACATGTTTCTATATATCAATGTTATAATTACCTAAGTATATTAATATATATTAGAATATATCACTGCCTTATATGATGTAAATCATGAGTAAAAATTCAAAAACATGCATGTAACACATACACGAAAAAAATGCATAACAACTTGTTGCTGAAAAAAATCGAAGGATGTAAACATTGAATCATGTGCCATAAATGAGGATGACAACAATTCGTAGGGAAATTAAGAATGAACATCGAGAAATGATCAGTGATCAGTGGGAGAAATACCACGAACTCGAAGAAAACCATGGTTTGGCGCCACTTCGTTCATTACGAACATCACTTGAAATCACATGGGACTGAAGCCACGTCTCTGCGATGAGAAACCAATGTCTGGCTTCCTGAGATACGACCCGGCCAATATTAGAAACATACATGAGATGTGAAGGTGTATTTAAGATTTAATTAGCTCAAGATAGGGTCAAATTCCAGGCTTCTGCGAACATGGTGATAAACCTATTCCTGCTTGCAGCCAACACGAAAAATCATTTCATTTGGAAACATGAGTGACCATCTTTTGGCATAACTTCATGTAGTGTCATTGTGTTCAAGGAATCTTAGAATGTTATCGTACAGACTTGTTTAAACGCCTACTACATACTCGGGTCGGGTTGGCTAGGGTTCGATATCGACCAGGAATCCCAGTATTCTATTTCAGATATTTTATGGACCCTCCAGTCTAATGTTGTAACAGCTGCTTCCTCCAACGTTCTTTGTATTTCGTAATTCAATAATCCAGCCATTCGACACTCTATAAAGCATTTACAGCTCACTAATTGGAAGTTAAATAACCCAGTACACAAATACCATTATCTGGGACATCCTGAACCGCTTAGCACATGCTCTGAATACCGATTCTTACCGACCTAACTCCATTCCTCAGCATTTTATTCGTAAACTCTAACAACCCGTGTTCTTTTCACCAACATAAACGCGTCGATGTTTGTCTTCCGGGTTGTAACGCCGTTTGAATTTGTTAGCAGATACCAACGTTTCGAACGACATGCTGCCTCCGGCTTACTTACATGTGCATATGGCGTTACTATTCAGATCACCAATGACATCTTCGCCATCGTGAGAACCCAAAATAAAACTGTGAATATTTAACCGTGCTGGCTGTAACTCTCTATGGCTTTTGGAGATTACGGAAGTCGATTTTGACTACAGCGATGACTAATGTGCTAAATATGTTGTCCACTCGGAAGCTGGGATCGTAAAATAGCATTCCGCTCAGGGAATGGACAATGTGATGACTTAGGGAGTCCAAAAAGTTATATTAAGGATTTAATAAGCGTAACATTACATCAGTGAAGGAAAGAGGCAGAAAAGGACAGGAAATTAAGGAATATTATAAGTCTGGAAGTTCTGATGAGAATGACCTAAACCGAAATTCAGTGAAGCACTTTGGTAAATCAGTTACCGCAGGCAGAATTTCGAAAGTAGTACGTACCTAATACGTCACCACCGAACTAACCTGCTAGCCTGTGCTCTTGTTATAATTCATACAATTAGTCAGGCCATTATGTACGTAGACTGAAACCAATTTTAAGTAATTCATGTAGCCTACTTATCAAACTCGTTATATCGTACACAAAATGAAGACATTTATGCCAAGAACAACCCCGTTAATAAATCTCAAGAAGAGAA
Organism: Zootermopsis nevadensis; assembly: GCF_977971745.1. Taxonomy (NCBI): domain Eukaryota; kingdom Metazoa; phylum Arthropoda; class Insecta; order Blattodea; family Termopsidae; genus Zootermopsis; species Zootermopsis nevadensis. Next base: position 2,142,045 of record NW_028259150.1, read on the forward strand.
AAATTCTGACGTTAAGGAAAATCATTAAACTTCACATTTCAACAACTTCAGTAATAAAATTGAGATTAATCTCGTTTGTACAATTCTTAATAAGCTGCTTATCTAAGGTACACTTCTAAAGGACCCTCCAACCCGCATATGTAAAATCTGTGAAATAATTTCGACTCCACAAGTATCAAGGAAGGGTTACATAAGAAGCAGAGTACAGGACGGCCTCCGCACTGCGCACCCACTGTCTAATGAAATAAAATCTAATGGAACCAACAATTAACGGTGGCTGTAGTTCCCCCGGGCTGGTGGCCTATTTCCTGGGATTAGCCTAGCTGAGATCGCCAAGTGCTCGCCAGGCCTCAGCTCCGCTGGGGATATATTCCCCCGCAGCACTTACTGCTCAGCCAATGGAAATTTTAATTTCACTGCAGAAACGCTTGTTATTATTAGTTCAAAAACTAAATTATCAGTTAAAGATGTCTGTCTTTTCGGTTCTTGCGCAATGTTGTCTGGTTGAATTTTACCTACAATTTAGAGGTGCTTATTGCCACCATCATCAGGGCGATGAGTTGATGATAGAGACAGCAAGAACCTCTGAAACGTCGGTAAACGTCTACCAGACTACATTGCACAAGAACACACAAGACAACCACCTTGGAACTTAAACTAATGTATCCATCTGATATCTAAAGCACCAGAATCGAATATATGGCCAATATGTTTAATATGGACCAACTGATCATCACGGATGACGGATTAGCAGCTCTGTTTCGCATTTGACAGTTTCAGGGACTAAATCGCAGCTCGAATATCATTTATACTAAATCATTTATTTTGTCTTTTCCTCAGGCCTTCCAAGCAGACGCCGGTATATGCCCTTAAATTATTCCACGACCGCTTCCTTCTATATCCTTGCCATTCTCTTCTTCTTATTCTTCAGTCATCCTCTCACTCGATACTGTGCAATCTGGCTATTGCCAGCACAGTTAAATAAACCATAATGGAAATAAAATAAATTATCTAGCCTTGAAAGAACGCGTAAAATAACTGATACCTCATTCTGTAAGAAACTGAGATATTAGTTCGCTCTTAAACGATCATCAGTATTATTCATAATATTCCAGTTAGCCAGGTTATGGAGTTTTTGAACAGGTTTGGAAAAATGTATGTTGGGAGGGGGGGCACATTTAATACATCTAAATGCGGGTTGCAAAAGAACGCATGAAGAAATTCTGTGCATTCCTGAAGGAAGTACGCTTTCTTGGCTTGTTTACAATTTTGGTGCGTATAATATGTCAGTCGAGGGGTAACACGAACGTATTTAATCAGTCTGACGTAATAAATATGAGACTGTTAGCGTAAATTTTCGGAGTGTTTACACAGGTCTTGTGTGTGTGTGTGTCTGGCTCCTACAAATTCAATCAGTTGAATAAATGTACGAGCTTCGTGGCAGAGCAAGTTTTTTCCACGTGTAGCCAGCTCCAAAGTAAACGAACGTTCAGAATTCGAGAGCACCATAAGCAACGGTGGTCGCCCACTTCGTATTCAAAAGCTTTCAACATCGAATTTCGAGACGACCTATAAATGAACAGAATATAGGCAGCAATTAATTAATTCCGTAACATTTTCGAGATTCTGTATTCGTTAAAATCCGAAGTTATTTAGAGATATACGATATATGTGACTTACTAACATATTTAACGACGTTTTTACAACTACACTTAAAAATTGCATAGGATAACTATAAAGTAACTGATTTAAAACAAACGAAAGCAGCAATTTTGTGTACTATCCAAGAATTTATCTGGAGGATAGGAGGAAAACCTCAGAGCATAGCATAATCGGTCTCGGGACTAAGATATGAACCAATGAGCTGTAGTATGCGAAATAGGGGTGCTAGCCACTTAGCTGCGACTGTCTGTCAAAGATATGTGGGTGAATATAAACTATATATCTGAAGGATGGGATAGAAATTCTTCATGATCTTATGTTTAAATTATATCCCTATATTCATCAGGAAGGACTGGTGAAAAAGACACTAATAACATAATCATAGTCATTAAATTGGCACAAAAAGAAGACACTTTAACAGTGACGTAACACGTATGGTATTTATTCTGACGAATTTGAACTGACAAATAGAATAAATCTGTATGATATGAGGTTTTCACAGCAGTGAGTATGAAGATTTCTGTCTTCTGGGTTATTGTGCTGTGTAGTCTGGTCATCGCCCTGATGACGGAGGCAGTATGACCCTGAAACGTTGGTAAACATCTACCAGACTATACAGCGCAACAATTCAGAAGACAGAAATCTTCAGAATAAATCTTAACGATATACAGGGCAATCAGAGGCTAGGTCTATATTCTCTCCATTTCACGAAAGTAATGTAGACGAAAGCTCCGAGTTAATAAGCTCACTGGTAGTGTGAAGTTTGAGGTTCTCAAGGCTGCGAATATGAACATGGCTGTCTTTTGGAACCCTGAGCCGTATAGCCTCCTAGAAGTTTGCAGACGATTCAGAGGTGGTTATTGCCAACTTCACTGGTAACATGTCTGACACGCATTCGGGCAGTACCTGCCCCTGAATTGGAATTAGGTGTTTCAGTGGTAGAACGTGTTGCAGACTCACGTCACATGACGTGTTCTCTATCGGCTTTTTAATAAACAAAAAGTAACAAAAAATGAAAATGTTCAAAAGTTACTAAAACTATAGTCTTCCTTAAAATTAGAACTTTAATTTGTGTGAATATTTATGTTAATATATAACTGTAATAATTTTAATATATTTTGTTTCTCCAATTATATTTGGTGAATTTAATAGTTTTATAGTGATTTAAAAAAATTAATGTAAAATTTTCCACCTATCAGTATAAAAAAATCCTAACTTTATTATCAAAACAAAGGAAACGTAAACAATTTACTTTAAAGAATTGGTGTATTTGATGCACATAATTACAATTACAATTTGTAGCTTCGTAAATTGCATTTGTAGGTGATTTGCTTGGCTTTCCTCATAGGTGTACAGAAATTATCTGAAAATGTGTCTTGATCCAATTTAGATAAAAAAAACTTAGCTTGGTAGGGGATAATTCCACCTTGTTATTTAATTAAAGTTCTTTGTGATTGAAGCTCACTTGTCACATGTCGCTCTAGAATTACAATTAAAGAACCAGACATGCAGTAAAAGGGCAGATGTAAACTTTGCTTCTCAACGTAGTAAACATTTAATACAAAGTTAAGACACGATCTGTAATTAAACTATGAAAAGATGCTAGAATATAATAGTAACTAAAGGCTCATTAATTGGATTCAGAATTACCACTGTGACTGGGGCAGAACAATCAATGATGAGGAGAAGTTTATTATGCAGTCAATTCGAATCGTTTATTTTCCTGCGAAATGAAATAATTCAACCAATGGAAGGGAAAAAATAGCAACCACCGACTCACTGGTAATAGGAGTACGACAAACATTGCCGCCCTGCGCGGGATTAAATACCGTAACACCACAAGTAGAGAGCGAAAATTCCGTGGCTTAACCACCTCCACTGCGATCGGCTTAAACAAATGCAACTTAAATCCAGTAACGATGTACATAAAATACAATTTGATGGACCACAAAAAAAAACCACACATATAAAACTGTCACTCGATGGGATGGGACGTATACAAATTTTAACAAGTAATGACAAAGCAAATTAAGGAATATTATTCTTCTACACATCCTCACACAGGAAAGCGTTTGTATAACTCTGAGGAAATACCAAAATTTTTTCCGCCTGCCTGTTTGGCTGTCTGGGAGAAACATTATTAGAGGAACGTTAATTTGTTTTCGTGTTCATTTGTAGACAGTAAAGAAGTTGCCCTCCTCTGAAGGCAACAGGGACCTCTGAAACGCCAGAAAGCTTTTACCAGACTACACGGCGCTGCAACCCAGAAGACAGACATCTTCGAACTCATCGCCGTGAAAACCTCAAATCGTTCTTTATGGTTGTTTGTATAGCTGTAAGGCACACTCTGTTATTAAGTGTATAACATTAACAGCTGTATAATGGCTATCCACCTATCAACCTTCCTTCCAAATAATTTATCTAAGTGTACAGTAATAAATTATGTTTTGACGCCATTAACACTAAACATAAAATGGAATGGTACTGACTCAGTTCACATGCTCACAAAAATTCCGCTGTTATTTCAGTTTTCAAACCAATTTTACCTTGAAGTACTTATAAAACAATTATTAAAATCTCGTTCAGGTACAAGCCTATATCTGGACATCTCGAGCATAAATGGAGATAATCTGACAACGTGCTTTACTAAATTGTTAAAATTTTCTTCTGGTAATTAGGAACAGGAAACACCGTTAATTTTAATTGTTTTATTTTCTTTATCAAGTACATTTATCTAGGAATCCATGACATTAATAATAAAACATGTCGGATAGCAGCAGACGTAATTACGAATCGTTTTCGTAGAAATTTGAAATTATTATTATAGATTCGTGGGCCACTTAAACTTAATTCTTTTGAAATCAGACTTGCCCTGTGTTATGCCCAACTTCAACAGCGTTGACCTAAAACGATTGACGAAAACTATATATAAATAAGTGACCTCTGGGTTTGTTTACTGATCCTCTCGTCATCCTTAACTGCGGGTCACACGATACACACACTCTGTCAGGCGAAAAATCCAATACTGTGTTTCGATCCTCTTGACAGGAAAAACGCTGCGGTGTTTAACCGTTGCGACATATTCCCGAGCCCTGGTCACATATAACTCACGCAATGAATTTGGCGTCAGTATGCTCGTCCTGGTAAAATGTTCAATATTAGTTTGAAAAGCTAGATGAAATATGCGGGTGTACTAAGTACCACATGACAGTCACATCAAATACGCAATGTTTGATTCAAAGCCATTTACGAACGCACTGTCATAGCTTACAGCCACAACGTTTGTGTTTAATTTCAACTATATATACCTAGCAGGTTGGTGTATTTGAACTTTGTACTCTGTAATTGTGGAGATAGGACCAGCAGACATTTTCTGAGCAGATATTGTCGGATTCTGAATGAGTAGCGTACGAGGTGCGATCGGAAAGTTTCAAGACTGCGCGTATAAAATCTTCTATCGTCTCAAATCTCCTTCCCTTTAGCTGAATTTTCATCTTTGGGAAGAGGAAGAAGTCACACGGAGCTTAGAAAGGAAGTTGGGGTCGGTTCTTGCAAGATCTTTGAGCTCCTGACAAACCAGAAGTCGATTCTGCTTCTGGTCCTCAGACAGGATGCGTCGCATGTTGAGTTCTTCCTTTAGAATCAGCTGACAGGTCCCATAGCCTATCCCAACAATGTCGCACAAGTCGTTGATGGTACGACGTCGATCTTCGTGAATGGCCTGCCGAATCTTCGTAACATTTTCGGGCGTTGTGCTCGAAGATGGTCGTCCAGAACGCTCGTCATCATCGACAGAGGTTCGGCCATTTTTAAAACGTGAATGCCACACAAAAGTTTGTGCACGACCCATTGCGGACTCCCCAAATGCTTGCTTTAGCATTTCATAGGTTTCCGTAGCCGTTTTGGCGAGTCTTTGGCAAAATTTGATGCACACGCCATTCCGAAATCGCAGGAGGGTCGGTGTAATGCACTACCAAAACGCCCATAACTAAGAAAAACATGCTAATTCGATGATGCCGGCTGGCACACTGATTCACTATGAATGTAGGCCGCACCCCTTAAAGGCAGAAGCTCGTACTACATCCGGTTCGCCCGCTGTTGACACAGTCTTGAAACTTTCCGATCGCACCTCGTATAACACCCTGAATTTATGAAACGGGTATATTAATTACCACACTACTAAAGTCTACCATGAGGCAGTGCACTGAGTTAATTCAAATTAACAGAACACTATCAAAATACAACATTTTTCTACCATCTAACTTTCATTATCGTGGCGGGAACCCCAATGATTTCTGAGATCCCTTGTTCAAACCTCGGCTGGAATATCAGCTATCTTGGCCGAGGTTTCTTCGCAGCTTTCCTTCTGTACCACCAGGCAAATTCCGTTATCTTATCGCGAATTAGGTCGCAACCGATTCCTTCCATATACTTTCCAACTCATTCCCCACCCTGTCATTTTACTACATATAATCTGGGCTACCACTCCTACTCCGTAGCACTACAACCCTTTTTTTGTAGAGCCTTGGCATCCTTAACGAATTTCTTCCAATCCGAACTATCTTCGCTTTTCCGTTAGATCCGTCCGGCTTCTTCTCATATTAGGTTTCTGTACAATTAGATTTCTTGGTGCTGTAAACCCCATGCCCAATCCCCAACCTGGAGGATCAGATCTCAGAATCTCTATCCCCCGGAAATAGAGTGGCCCAGCTGTACCCCCAGGCACTGGGTACCTCGGGATCGCCACTTTCCGTACCCACTAAAGTGAGCCCCTGAGAGTATAATCTGGGCTACTGAAAACAAATATAATCTCTGAAGATATATCACCATCTTTCCATTCATCATAAATTAAACCAACAGTGACATCAAGTGACTAAATTCAATTGCTCATAAAATAAGATACCCTTGTCGTTTTATTACTTTACACTTCAGATGAAATTTGTTCTTGAAACTACAAAACAGAGGCAACAAAAATAAAATATTCTGACATGAATAACAATGACAATATATTTATAAATGATTTATGATTCAAATTTGATAAAGACATTTACAGATGTGTATTATGATCATTTCAGGCACATTTTTAGTCATGATATAAATTAGAATGCATCCCTTTGCATTCATAATAGACGTTTCAGCAATTTCGATTCGTTGATCATAGCATCTATTTTATTTCAGAAAAATTTATATTAACATATAAAGAAAAAGAAAAAACGTAATTTACAACTAAAGAAATCTAGCATTAAAACGAGACTCCTAGCTATCTACGTTATGTTTGATTATAACAGTTATTTCTAGGTCTTTAAAGCCACTCATATTCAATTTTGCTGCAAAGAGTGCAGCGTGTAAGCCTATGTAGACAATAACTTATTACTATACTTTCCCACAAAAACTTTTTTTTTCTAAAATATTTCATCTCCAATTTATACTTTGCGTAATGATTTTCTTACATGAACTCTGGTATGTAAAAAACCACCGTTAATTGAGATTGCCATAAGTAAATTACAAATGTGTGTAGACAAGTTCAATTAACGAAGATGGCTGATGGCTGTCTTCTGGATTGTAGGGCCGTGTAATCGGTTCTAGAAACATACACGTTCAAAAGCTCCACAGTTTAAAAGATTTTCTCTATACATTGCATGTATCTTCCCTTCTCACACCATCTTACATTTTAGTGCCGTCCAGAAGTGTGTAATAAAATGTAAGCACTGTCAGGACGTTCTAACACAGCCTGTTCGGTGTTTTTCATATAAGTGTGGAATATTTATTAGGCACTGTCACATTCGAACTAGACAACCTCATTTTAATTAGTAAATTTTTTTAATGTAACCGATTTTTTTATGTTTAGGCCCATGAGAAGATTTTAAAACAACATGATACGACCTCTGAAATATATCAGACCTAGACTAAGACCAGAAATGTGTAAATATTTGTATAAGAAATTTTCGTATTGGAACATGAACGTTAATAAGTGGGTGGAAGAAAACCGAGGAGTTAAGCAGATTTTATTTTATTCTGAACAGACGAAAACTGTGCAGGCAGAATCACACACCACAGTATAATCCACTTTATAACGTATATTTAAATCATAACCAGAATTATTTTTGGAATTTCCGTATTTGTTTTTCATCAACTGGAGTCGGGTTCTAACTTTGGATGGTTTTTCGATTGTTAGTTATTTCTTCTCCCAGATAATTCAGAAATTTATAGAAGCCCTTCCCTTGATGCGTATATTAAATACTCCCATGCCGATCATATTTAGAGATCATTATATCACAATAAGAAATGTCCCATATATTTGTGTAATTAGGTAGTTCGTACGTGATTCTCAATATCACGTTCTCCTTAATTTCCAATTCACTTTACGTTTGCTAATATTTATGACACAGATTTTGTTTTATCAAGACACAAACCCAGGTAAAAGTCAGATAATATTTTCATTAAATAAATGTCCAATCGTTAAACTTCTAGAATCCACGTCTGTTTATATCTTATTATACAATGTTACGTGCTCAGTCATTGATGCACACTGTAATCCGATCAAAATTTACATAAGTCGACGTTGGCAGAGAGCTGCCGTACTGGTAGGTGGGATTCTTATAGGCGTAGTGGAAGCAATTCTGGCACGCCAATATTTCCTCCTCACTTATTATAGTTTCATTAATTTTCGGCTTAATTCCTTACTGAAAAGTAGTTATTAACTGTAGACTACAGGTGCTACTGCTGTTGGCTGACAGAGGCAAAACCTGGTCTAGAAGTGAGTTAATAAACGAAATCAATATTATTTAATCCTCCACAACCGTCACTCCAAAATCCTAAGGCATAATTATTATTATGGCTTTGTTTTACAAGGCCTTTAATGAAACATTTATTTTTGTTCCGTCACTTCTAGTGGTCGGGCACCGCATTGCTAGTCCCACCGGAGCAATCGCCAATTCCAATGTGGTTGATTAATAATGATGATAATAGACTACATTGTTTGATATACATGTTTATAAATTGTATCTGAAACACCGACATGCATTACTGAGGTCTCTTGCCATCGTGCAGCCAGCCTATCGATTTCGTCAGCAAGAATGGGGAACGCAGATCAGAACACACAATTATGTACTTGAAAGCAGAAGACTAAATGTGTCTATAGGACATTTATCATCGTAACAATAACTGCCACGTTCTTCACAAGCTTGTACAATTTCTAGTCTGAAGATCTTCAGAAGAAATTAAGTACGGTTCAATTTCAAATTAACAGTCATAAAGGAGAAAATGAATGACCTCTATTTTACGGTACGACCGTTGGTCGCTGTGATTAAGGAAAACCAGAGCAACGTCAGTGAAGTTATCAGGTCTTTCCTGGATTTGTAACAGAATATTTGTGAATAAGACAAGTAACTTCATAAACTTTTAACAAATTCTTACTACACGATGTTTTTGCAATAAATCGATTACAGTCTTTATTAGCTTGCAGTTGTTAGGAAGATCTGTAATTACGTATTTTGGGCAAAGAAGTTACTTAAAATACAAAAATGATTGTCGTTAATTTAACAGTTTTAAAAACACGTGTAACATTTTCAATGTACACGTGACATAATGAATATTTTCTAAGGCATTTTGTTTTATTGTTTAATCGCAGGGAAACAAAAAAGTCTCTGAAAAGGACGAAGTGTTTCTCCAACACGTCCCATAATTTTGTTTAATACCTGTATAACCTACTTCAAAACCATTAAAAAATTAGATATTTAAATTTCTCTGATAAAACAATTTTAACAGCATTATTTAAGTCTCTGTAAATCTTCGATAATAATATATATATCACTATCGCTTATTTTTCTATATTTTATTATTTATATTTTCATGAAGGAATATAGAAAATAGCTAGCTATGTGAATTTACGGGTGTATCAGAACTTATGATACAAATGCAATTTCTCAAACTCCCATTTATTTTATGTTCTAGTTGTGGTTTACGTTCTCAAATATCATTGCACTAACACTACCTAACACTAACCAATACTGATCCTTCCCTTCTATACAATGACACAGGGTGTTTTGTCTTTACCCTTCCGGCCATAAAAGCAATCCGTGCGATTATAAAAATGAAACGAGAACAGTAGCATGCTAACAGCACGTGCTTCTTCTTTACATAAATTACAACATGCTTACCGTGACGAGATAAACAGCACAATAGATGAGACGTAATGAACTTGTAGCAGAAGAAACCAGTTTCTATTTCAAGTCTAATAAACACGTGATAAACAGAAATAAATTAAAATGAAAACTGGAGAAATAAGTTTGAAATATTCCAAAATAACACTTCACTTGAAGTACGTCTTGAGCCTTGGTGTTCTTATGACAGTTTCACTCATAATAATCCCTCTTTATTTATTTACTATGGCACATACACTAGGAATGACGTTTCTTCCACAATGCACTTAACCTAATATGTCGTCAGTCATAAATGTCACTGATATTTCAAGAGACACAGAATTCATTAATATTTAAGTAAGAGCTGTATAATCATTGAGGAATACATATAAATAAACGTATTGGACAACAACACGTATATTTAAACAGGATATTTATATACAACAACATTTAGAACTGTATCACTTGACACTTCCACACATGCTTTAATACCAGTCTATTAAATAAATTGCCTTAATCAATTAACTATTTTTAATAGCCTGACATTAACATAAATGAAGAAGGTGTCCAACAGATTTAGGCCTGTGGATGATAAGTCCTTTCGCAGTTTCACGGTTAAAATAACTTTGGTACCGTCGACAGAATAGGACACGCGAGGGCGGACACTGCGTGCTAACCGCGGCACGGCAAGAGAGAATTTGCGCGGGCAGACGCAAGGGATGCTGTAAGTACGATCCTCTCGCAGTAGAGCAGGCGCAAGACCGAGTGACGAAGAGTTCCAGCTATGGGATGAGAACGCGGATCGTTCTCGACGAAATAAACCAAACTAGGACAGCTGCCGGAACTCTCTAGATTCACTATTCTGTAGTCAGAACATTCGAAGCTAGGATATCTGAACCATTGGATGATAGACTTCTCCCGAAGTACTGACAACGATAACGTTAGACAATATTTGGAAACATTTATATCTAGATCCTACCTATATAACCCATATCCCGTCTTGATCATTCTTGCGGTTTCTAACGACGCATTTTTAACTACGTAGCTGTATGACTCTGACAGGCATAGATAGAAGTTAATAGGTATTACAATCATTTGAAGGAAAACAGGATCCAATATAGTAGAGTGGATTCATCTGGTTCAAGGCAGCGACTAGTGGTGGGCTCTTGTGGGCACAGTATTGAACCTTCGACATTTATACAATACGAGAAGTTATTTGACCAGCTGAGAGACTAATAGGCCCTCAATAAAGAAAATTTTACATGCAGTTAAAAGGCTTATATCGTGCAAAATGCTAAGAAGAACGTGAATACGTATGATGACGTGAGTAACTAATAATTAATGAAAGATATATCTTAAATATGGAGTATAAAACGAAAGCTAATAGTTTCATATAAGAAGCGAAGAAACTTCGCTTGATTTGCTGAAGGCGTTTGGTGTCAGCAGAAGTTAAAATACTCCTTACAATATACGTATATTCAAGTATAAATCTAACTAAATTACGTTAAAGGCTGTCAAGAGATGGAAAAAGAGGTTGACTTACAGCAAGAACGAGACCCAACGTCATACTTTGAATCAAGAACTCTGAGATCTTTTAAAGCGATGGCTGAAGTGTTCACAGCGGTGAAGGGAAGGATGTTGTTCTTCTAGGTATTCCCTTATGGATTCGTAGGTTGATATCCACGTGTTGGAGAAACATAATGTCCCCATCTTCAGGGCTGAAGTCGGTCACCGAATTCAGCTCTGAAGATGGAAGCAGTATATTCTTTTTCCGAAATGTTGGTATCGACCTGCTAGTCCGCACGGTGTCACAACCCAGAATAACAATATCGACAAACTTTATAGTGACCATACCATTAACAGGGGATCTTTAAATATAATACTGACACACAAACAAACAAACAAACAACAATAATAAGCCTAACATATTAACTATTAAAAACAATGACAGTTCTGAAATGACCAGGATTGAATGCACAAAATGTACAGAAATACATTTTGAAAAATAATTTTAAACTAAGAAAATGTTTAATTAATTTTGTTAATATTTTCCTCTACGTTTCTTGGTTTGTTACTACAAATAAATTATGTACTGGTAGCTTATCAAACTGCAAAATCTATTCTTTAAAAAAGTAATTAGAAAGGAGAAAAAAGATCGTGCTTTGTCCAGGGGCGCACCAATGCCTGTAAGCAGCCCTGATTATATCTTATCAGCTAGTATGTATTTTATTGTTTCATTATAAAACTGCATTACCTAAATAAGACACAAAAAATCCAGGGCATTTAGAACTGTGAATCTCTAACAGGATAATGAGCATTGTGATATCTAACCGGATCTCCTATAATACGCTCTAGTAATTGTCTGTTTCATGCATTCTGTAATATTACTAAACCTCTATATAAAACATTTTTAACGAAATCCGTCTATACTAATTGAGCATATTTTATTACTTGACAGGAACTGGCTCAGCGAACAACAGTACCACCTGCTATAAGTAAAGATCAGGAGGAAACTTCATATACCATAAAATATGACATACCAATCGTAAGGTTAAAGGACAATTCTAACATTTGTTATAAATGGAAAGTGTTTATAGGGATAAATGCATATACCCGCAGAGGCTATAAAATTTTAAAATATGATACCAATAAGAAGAAGTGTCGTTTAGGTAATTCAAGAGATAATATATTACTACATAAATTTTAGGTTTATTCTAATAAACGTAACGTGCTCACTTTATTTAATACTTATTTACTATAAAATTTGAGAACATTATATTTCTCAGTAAATAAGACTGTTTCTCATATTATATTTAAACTTCTTCTGCTACAATAAACAATAATTCTAGATACTGAGAGCAATTTTTACGTAAATAAATGGGAGGCAATAGAAAAGTCCCAATATTTTTTTTCATTTGAAACGTTCACTCATAATTTCAATCTAAGTTATATATGCTATTTTTTGACAAATCTGACTATTTCTTTTAACGTTGGAGATTTACAGGGAAAGACGATAAAGTTAAGATAGTTATTACTCCTTTTAAAGAGACAGCATAACCATGCATCAGCATGAATATTTTAATGCTGTCTCCTTGAAAACATAAGCATACACAGTGTCTCTTTCGTGTCATTTTCTTCCTGAGCAATTTTTAGTCCAATGTTATGGTCTTTAAGTAAGACACAATAAGAACTGAAAAAAATTATTCCACAACACTAATCGTTCGTTAGGTCAATGACCAACCATTTTCCGGCTAATAGAGAACCCGAATATCTTAAGTCAGTAATCACAACTAACAACGCTTAAACTGAATCGCACAGAAAGGATAATTTCAGAGCAAAAAGTCTTAACTTCCGACTTCATTATTTTAAGTGAGGTTGCTATTTATCAAAGCGACATGCAGTAGATATCAGGGAATATATCACTTCTGAATTCATATATTACAATCAGAGTTCCAAGAATTCTTAAAAGTAGTACGTTATGGCACGTTTATTGCTTCTCGTCAGTGAGAAGGTAATCATTCCCATTTGTGTGTAAATGAAGCTTACACTACAGTTGAAGTCACAAAATACTGTATAAAGTTATTATTCTGAATTACATTCTGGTACAGGCGTCTCGTGAATGGAGTCTTGGGAAGATGCACAATAGTTTTATTCTTTACGTAATATTTTTAGAAGTTTTTGGCTCATTTTTAATAAAGAATTGTAGCTGTCTGACGAAATCAAAAACTAATAGACACGGTCACTTAATAATTTTCTGCAACGAATAGAAAAATCCATCCCGAGTAATAAAACCACCATTCTTATCCCCAAATTGCAATTCCGTGCTTTCAAAAAGAAAGCTATTCATTCCGCGTATACGACAAACGATTTTTGAAATGAAAGTGTAAGATATTAAAATAGTACAAAACAGAACAATTATTAACTTCCTCGTGAAAGAAGCAAGCTTCTCTCAGAAGTAGAGAGAGATACTAAAGCTGTTGTTGGGTGGGCCAAATCCAAAGTTGGTGAAAATTCAGTCTATCTCATATGCGATATTAAATTAAAGTATTTGGGAAGAAAGGGAAACATATGGACATTTATAATAAACAGGGTGGTTATTTTACATGTATAACGTAATATATTAACTCAACAACAGGCTATTGGCCATTGAAATCGACCTGTAAATTAGAGTCACGTGAGTTTGTGAAGAATCTTTAGAACATAATTTTCTAAATACCGTGGCTAATACTATAGGCTTTAAATGTATGGAGACAAAATTACCTGTACATATTTGATCGCATGTGTGGAATTATTTTACATGGTCCAGATAAGGAACATTTCTGGTGCTTACCATTTGCGTATACAACTAATACATACTAAGACATAGCGTGTAAAATACAGCAACTGAGATAGGTCTAAGCTCTCTGTGTCAAACCTCCCGAAACATCAATTCTATCTATAAGAGTACGTATTTTGGAACATTTGCTCTTTACAATTTTGTTCAGAATTAATAAAGCGTAACAAAACATAGTCTATATATTTTATTTTATATTTTAGTATTTTTAAGAGTACTTTATAAACTAAACATGTATATCCTTGATTTCATCAGCTAAACGTTAAGAAATTCAGATCAGAACTGTTATTACATACACTTGAGGAACAAATAATATGTTGGCATCACTGAACCCGAATCTATTCGAATGGAGATCAAAACCCTTAATTCCCAAATGAGAATGAGACCTTGCCTCTACAGGTTACTAGAGCTCATAGTAGAGGTACAGAGGAATCCGAGATGTATCGTAATGTAACACAGCGTTCCTGGACAAGACGACAATAACGAGATAGGTAATTGATGTACACAAAATCTGATCTCTAAAGCTACCGAAACAATGTTGTTGAAGTGACAGGATACTGAGACAACTCTCGGCAGGTCTGCTACAGGATTACGGGCAGATATTGGCATCTTGACAGCTTCGAGGAAAGCTTTATTGACCTCTTTAATCCCTATTACTTCCTTCAAAGCCAAAGTTTTGGGTGAGTGGAGGATTGCATAAGCTCATTACCAGGAGTAGTTTGAAGCTGTTCTATCCACATTCCTAATGCACAGCGGCTGAACCTGTCTAGAATAGAAGCCACTGGAACTAAAGATATTTCGTAGCTCATCCATACACGTCAGGAGCTGCCAAAGTCTACGTACAGAGACTGTGATACTAACAATACAACATACCCACCACTTGGGACATAAATACGAACTTCGAAGTACATGGCAGTTCCAAATATTCTGAAAATAAATCCACAAGACTTTAAAACTGTAAAGCGTTTTTCTACAAAACTGAGAAGAATTCATCATGCTAGAAAGAAGAAATATAAGAGGGCAAGTAAAAATTACATGATTTTCAAAGCAACTAAATTTGGTGAAAATTCGTCCATATTATTACATACTAGAGCAGGGCGCTCCTTTCGGAGCAACTAGGGGGGTGTTACGTCGCTGTTCACAGGCCAACTGTTCTTGGTCACTCAACTTTCTACGTCCAACCCCACCCTTACAAATCTTCGTCTGCTTTTTTCCCTTTCTGTTCTTATTGAATACGTTTTTCTACGTTTATCGATGTAATTCTTCTTTCGCTTTTCTTTATTTCTTAAATATGTCAGATGTTGTAGTTCTTTACGTCGCTGTTCAGAGGCCAATTGATCTTGGTCACTCAACTTTCTACGTCCAACCCCACCCTTGCAAATCTTCGTCTGTTTTTCTACATATGTCGTTAATATGGTCTCGTTTATCGATGTAATTCTTCTTTCGCTTTTCTTTATTTCTTAAATATGTCAGATGTTGTAGTTCTTTACGTCGCTGTTCAGAGGCCAACTGTTCTTGGTCACTCAACTTTCTACGTCCAACCCCACCCTTACAAATCTTCGTCTGCTTTTTTCCCCTTCTGTTCTTATTGAATACGTTTTTCTACGTTTATCGATGTAATTCTTCTTTCGCTTTTCTTTATTTCTTAAATATGTCAGATGTTGTAGTTCTTTACGTCGCTGTTCAGAGGCCAATTGATCTTGGTCACTCAACTTTCTACGTCCAACCCCACCCTTACAAATCTTCGTCTGCTTTTTTCCCCTTCTGTTCTTATTGAATACGTTTTTCTACGTTTATCGATGTAATTCTTCTTTCGCTTTTCTTTATTTCTTAAATATGTCAGATGTTGTAGTTCTTTACGTCGCTGTTCAGAGGCCAATTGTTCTTGGTCACTCAACTTTCTACGTCCAACCCCACCCTTACAAATCTTCGTCTGCTTTTTTTCCCTTCTGTTCTTATTGAATACGTTTTTCTACGTTTATCGATGTAATTCTTCTTTCGCTTTTCTTTATTTCTTAAATATGTCAGATGTTGTAGTTCTTTACGTCGCTGTTCAGAGGCCAATTGTTCTTGGTCACTCAACTTTCTACGTCCAACCCCACCCTTACAAATCTTCGTCTGCTTTTTTCCCCTTCTGTTCTTATTGAATACGTTTTTCTACGTTTATCGATGTAAGACTTCCTTCACTTTTCTTTATTTCTTAAATATGTCAGATGTTTTTTGCTCTTCTGTTCTTGTTGAATAAGATTTTCTACGTTTATCTATGTAAGTCTACCTTCGCTTTTCTTTATTTGTTAAATAGGTCTGATGTTTTGGTTCTTTACGTCGCTAATCAGAGGCCAACTGTTCTTGATCAGTCAACTTTCTACGTCCAACCCCACCCTTGCAAATCTTCGTTTGTTTGTTTTTTGCTCTTCTGTTCTTGTTGAATAAGATTTCCTGCGTTTATCAATGTAAGTCTACCTTCGCTTTTCTTTATTTGTTAAATAGGTCTGATGTTTTAGTTCTTTACCTCGCTGATCAGAGGCCAACTGTTCTTGATCAGTCAACTTTCTGCGTCCAACCCCACTCTTGCAAATCTTCGTTTGTTTGTTTTTTGCTCTTCTGTTTTTGTTGAATAAGTTTTCTACATGTGTTCTTAATATGGTCTCGTTTATCAATTAAGTCTTCTTTCGCTTTTCTTTATTTCTGAAATAGGTCTGTTGTAGTTCTTTACGTCGCTGTTTAGAGGCCAACAGTTCTTGTTCAGTCAACTTATTACGTCCAGCCCCACCCTAGCAAATCTTCGTCTTAATATCGATCAAAAGTCAGTTTTCATAATACTTTCGTAATCATAAAGTCAGTTTTCATAATACTTTCTTAATCGTAATATATCGAATGAGTATCAGTTTACCTTGTTGGAGTTGTTAGAGTTGATACTTCAAGTAGTTGATAACGTCTTCTTTCACTTTCCTGATGTTTTAGGCCAACTGTCAGTCAATATTCAAGAATGCGACGTGCTGCTTGTAGAGCAGTGATAATGCGACTGGCTTGGTACTAAGCGTTATTTGTTTTCTCGGCATTGTTGTGTTCCACAACAATGCCGAGTATAAACAAACATAAGTTGACATTGTTGATGACGTAATTTATTGAAGACAACGACTAATCACAAATTTTTATAGTTAGATGCCATTGTTGGATTTTAAGGGAGAGGAGGTACAGCTCTTACTCATTCTGAGAATCGGCAATAGATGGGGTTAAGTCGTCAGAGTTACGCCCCGGCCGCGTTTTATGCCCGGCAAAGGACGCCGTCAGCCACTGAACAGGTGGCTGGGTGGGTTCCAAAGCCGGTTTGGACTCAGAGGTTGGAAGAAAATCCTCTGCCTCTGTAGGGCATCGAACCCCAGTCGCCCAGCCCGTAGCCAGCCACTACACGAACTGAGCTACCCGGCTCATTAATAAATTAAAACTGAATTCACGTTTACTTATCAGGAACCCATTAGCTGGATAAAACATGATCCGGCCACGGATTGAACCTGGTATAAGTTCAATACAATAGAACGTCATAGTCCAGTGGTTAATGCTCCTGCTTTGTGATCGTGAGATCTAAATTTTTAATTTGAACTTCCGAACTTTGTTGTTTAGATTTGTCATGTTTTACCTTAGTTTATTCAGGGACGTTACTGGGATATTTTTAATGCGCAGTTAAAAAATTTCGGCAAGGTGATCAAATAATGAATCAATCAGAACTGGGACAATAAATTATAAACCTGTGCTATCCTATTGATTTTATAATAACGTACAGTGATTTTGACTTCCTGTTAGTTTTGTGCAAATTTTTACTTACGCCGTATGCTATGGGATTGTGGATGGCTACTGATTACAGTTTCTAATTACATTTATACTTTCACATGTATCCACGCTCCAGTGATTCTGATATTTTAATGATGTTCAGTTACCCTCCACTGTTACAGAATCGTTGCTACGTAACTAAAGACGGAAGTCGGGTTGACGCAGTTTACAGGAACATTAAGCAGGCCTATTAGTTGGAAATTTCTAAGGGTTGTGCTATATTGTACTGGCATGTAACCGAAATCTAACAGTTAGAATCTGTATATGGATCCATACGACTAGTTATATTATTTAAATTTTAACTTAAGACGGAAAACAAATACTAGTGAACATGAGGTTGCTCGTTCTGGAGCTGTGTCTAAATTCATTTTGAGAACCTAACATATAACTGTTTCTCATCTACAAATATATCCTCACACATAATAAAACTATTTTCCTTTTAATGTCACAGTAAACAGCAACTAAGTGACGGTACATACTGACTAGTTAAAAGAAAAATAATCTATCCACGGCTGTAGTTACATAAGTATGTTATTGTAATTCCGATGGGGAAAATACTTCCCAGACTTTTGTCTCAGTACGTGCTTTTGGAACGATACAAACATATTTTCAGGCAATAGAGAAATAGAAGACATGTTAGTATCAAACCTATTTCCCATAACTAATTAAAAGTAATGTCACTGTGATGAAAATCAAATTAAAGAGTATGAGATGCGCGGGGAATGTAGCGCATATGTGGAGGATGAGAAATGAATGTAAAATCCAGGTTGAAAAGAAAAGCACTCGAAAGACTTAGTCGTATATTATGTGATAATACTGAAATAGATCTTAGATAAATTTTGTCCGAGATACTGCGTTGAATTCATTTGGCTCAGGGCGGAGGTCGATGGATAACTCTTGTGAATATGACAATAAAACTGCTTCTGAAAAGACGAAAAATTACGTGACTACATGTGCATAAAGAGAAAGACTGCTCTACGCATTCGGTTAATATTACGCCATTGGAACACACTCCATACCTGTTCTTTTTAATGTACTGGAATTCGTAACAATAATATGGCGGACTTGTGAGTTGAGAGCTACAGTAGCATCACGTAATAAAAAATCCTTAAAAGATGAATATTAATACAACATTGAAAAGTATGCAATTTATATCAAAGTACTTTCTGGAAATTAAAACTTTGGGCGATAGGCCCACTGCCTCAATCTTCCCTTCTTCTAACCCCCCACTCCCCAGCATTTCTACTTAAGGCCAGGAGATGGAGACAATATGCTTCCCCAAAACGACGCATCTACCTACGAGTCTACACCGCGCCAAAACCCAGAACAACATCAAAGCTGATTTTGTTTGAGGAAAACTTTGCAGCAAAGTCCACTGTTTCCTATGAAACATAATTCTTATGTTCCATCAATATTATCTTGATTTATATATAACAGGCATTCTTCGGAACAGAAAACAGCTTCTAAAACATTAATCTTTAATATACAGTTTTAATTGACGGTAAAGTAGTGTATTGGGTTCATAACAGGATTTTAGAGTCACTTGTATTGATTTCCGTGCTGAGGATCGCCCTAGATTCAGAGATGGACGCGAAATTAATTAAATCAACAATACTCCACGTGATTACAAATTCAAATGTTGTATGATTAGGACATTTAAATGGAAGCTTAACAAATCTAAAATTAATTACGATGACGCTTTTTAAAACTGGTTGTCACTGCAGTGTGAGATACTTTTTATATGTTAATGACAGTGGTGAGGATCCCATAATCTTGTACAGTAACAGCGTTAGTTTTTTTAGAGTTCACGAAATAAGCCATTGAATCATGGTTTCGTTCCTATCGCTGCCAGTAAAACTGATACTGAAATTATATCTCCACAGGGGGCCAAGTCAAACACAACTAGAATCCAAAGGCTTGCATTACACATTTAAAAATATAATTCTCTTGCTAAATACCTTGTTTAAGTGCAAGGAGAAACGGAAAATGCAGACGATTCTGAATATTACAGGATGCAGTGACTGTTTTATAACTATTACAGAAATAACGTTTGGCCAATCACTGGGCATATGCAAGGCTTTTGAAATGTTATACTCCCATCAAAGTTAATTTATATAATTCAGAACTTATGACGTTAAGGAATGATTCACCAAAATCATCAGCTTGTGAAACTCAGAGTTTAGTTCTGTTACATGGCAATCATTAATAATGTCATCTCAGAGCTACTGTGGGTGGTCTAAAAACTTAAATTTCTAATCTACCATCTTCCGTATTAATTTTTACGTTCTTTACACTTTATCTGCATAATGAATTTATTAGATGACTGATGGTTACTGCTTTTATCAGTTGTATTAGTTGTATTCCATACACAATAAAATTCACACACCTCTGACAATGGACAATGTCTAATACTGTACTGACCTAATAAATATGACTCATCTATCACCGCAGACTTTCAAAGAATAGTTCACTAGCCTTATGTTAGTTTCTTGTTTCACTAGTTATTGGTATCCAGTAACTGCTCCAAGGAATTTCAATATCTTGTCTTTAAGGGGGTTTCCTTTGAGCTAGCTTACATGAAGCAACGTCCGACGTTTAATTATTTTGAACTCAAGTACCTTTGAAATACGTAATTGTAAGTTTAGATGGACCAGATAGACACAGAGACTTATAAATACGTAACTACAAAAGAGGATGAAATGTGCTTTCTCCTCTCAAGTTTCCTGTGTTGGACAGTAGAAGGCGTAATTATTACGTAAGCTCTTAGGACGTTTAGTGATGTTGGGGGTTTTACTAAAGATGATGGGTCATGTTTGCAATAAAACAAGACAAGATATTTACTGTCATTCCGGACAGCAATGAAGGTATCCAGAAATGTTCCCTTCTATCAAATTCTGAAGTCTCTGAAATTATTTGCGCAGTCCACAGACAAAGTCTATCAGCTGTAATCAGACCAATGTTAAGACATTATATATATTTTATGACGATAAAATGTAAACGGGCGGTCAATGTCCCAGTTTGAAATGCTAATAACCTTTGTGAAGTACAGCTCATTAATTACACACAGGTAAACTACGTAGATGCAGAAAGTATGGGACAGGCTCACATGCGACAGGCTTCTTCGAACAATTATAGAATTAATCAAATCAGATTTCAGATAGCTGTGTCAACACCAATTCCGTCAGTTAAATTTTAATAAACGTACA
Organism: Zootermopsis nevadensis; assembly: GCF_977971745.1. NCBI lineage: Eukaryota > Metazoa > Arthropoda > Insecta > Blattodea > Termopsidae > Zootermopsis > Zootermopsis nevadensis. The sequence goes on from NW_028259150.1 coordinate 2,163,218, forward strand.
ATTTAAACATTTCATTATCAGATAACTAAGTGCTCTCACCGTCTTTAAACATTTTTACAACTGCTTCAACTTCGGTCATCACAGACAACGATCAACCCCGCGTTTAACAAAAATGGACTCCCGTCCCAGAGTAGCACGCCATAAAGGCATAGGCCTGTACAAGACACAGTGGATGACACTGGGAACTGAATGAGGAGGGAAGTTACTCTGCACAGTAACAATACATAGAACCCCACAGCAGTTTTTGAAGTGACATTAACGCTAAGACGTTCCCAACCCTCTCCATTCAATCGATAGCCACATATTTTAAAAACCTATGTAATCCAAGAGCATGAATACTTCTCATTGCAGAATGTTATTTTAAATAACTTTCACATAACACACACACACACACACACACACACACACACACACACACACACACATATATATATATATATATATATATATATATATTATATACACACTTTGAAACTTAAGTGATTATGTGGTTTACGTCTGTCTCTTAAACGAATTTAAAAATGTAATAATAGATATCTTACTGCGCAGGCAAATATTTATTTATAATATAAATATCACAAAGAAAAAGTACTAAATGTTATCAGAATTCACAATTCTATGTAATCACATTTTTGACAGTTTCACTAAACACCACAAATTCTTAAACAACGAAACAAAAAGAAAGCTTGCACGTATATTTAGACAAACTTAAAAATGTAAAAAAATAATACGGCATTGTATTGTATTTCGTTCCATATGATTTACGATGTTAGTGTTGAACTGCAGCTAATGTTTTCTGTACTCTTGATATTTCAGCTGGCTAAGAAAACTTAGTTTATTGTCCTTAACAATAAGAAACACAGCTCCGAGTCCAGTTCAGGAAAAGCGCTAGCCCGGATACACTGAGGCGACCATCTATCTCTGTCTTTTTTTCCTCTTTGTGTGTGTGTGTGTGTGTGTGGGATTTGGAGGACGAATGCCCTCGCTCGTCTATGGCACAATCTATTTGGCAATTGCGGTGCGTGCGCAAGAGACACGTTCTCTATTATGATTTTAAACATTCCGCATACGGAAATTTTTGTTACTATACTGGTGTTTGTATTACATTCAAATTCAATTCCACGTTGCTTATTAAAACTGCCGGCTTTGAAACCTCATTGCTTTTCGGTCTTTTACGCTCATCTAAAAATATGAACGTTTAAACTCATTTTTCCAAATCAATTTCATTCCTGTAAGTCACGTATTAAAGACGCTAAAACCAAATTATTGCTTGCAGATTAATTTTAAAGCTGATATGACACAGTTATATAAACAAAGCATTGCATTTGCATTAATGTTTTCAAGTACGTATACTTCTGAGAAATTATTTTGAATAGGAAATCTAAAAAATAAATCTTATATTTCCCTCCTCTTAAAATCAAAGTTAGCCTAATATTCCATACAGTATCTCATTAGTATTAATTTCAAACTATCCTTCATATTAGTACGATAATTAATTGTAACAAATTGTTATTAAAATTTACGTACAGATAATAGAACCATAATTTACGCCAATGGATACCAAAGCCACAAATTAGCTTCAAATCAGCTTCCTGTTTTCTAATGTGTCCACGCACTTGGCACATTGCTTTCATAAACAAGTTAAAATAATTTGTATGAAGCCTGTTTCCTGTGTTTCAAGATTACAGCATAGCGTAACGCCATTATTCAGGGACACAATTCCAGAACAACAGTGGAAAGCATATTTCGGCGAAGCAGGCCTTTACACTTTTTTCAAATGCAAATTAGTCTTCCTCTGAGTGTTCTGGTGTTCACTTACTACACATTAAAATAAATTTCCTTCTTTCTGCACTTTTAATTTTCTCTGAACTCTTGTGACATGGTATGAATAATTAACTTACAGTATGATGTAAGTACCTTGTTTAAAAAGCAAACCAAGTACGCTTGCATTTCTTGTCAAAGACACCAGGAATGGGCAAATCCTTAAGAACATGGCATGAAAATTACATAAAACTTTAAAGTTGATTGCGTCTGTTTCGCTTTAGGTTTCACTTTCAAGGTAGAAATAACCGTTAAACATATAGTAAGTTTACTGATGGAGGATAAATCATTTGTCCTTTCACTTCGTTAATTGTATATCTAATCGAAAAATGTTTCCAGTAACTCACAGGTAGTGTCTGCTTGAAAGTGCAGATGAAGTAGGTTTTATATTGAATACCATAAACCTAATTAAACGAATTAAATTTAGTTGTATAAAGTAAAAAATAAATGTTACTGAAATCACTTGGCGAGTTCATAGTGGAATGTGCGTACGGACATACATGACATCCATATTATGCTATAATTTTAAGTAATATGCTTGAAGAACGCACGATATATACCTAAGTTTGCATGGTAATATAACTGTTAGACAAACAATTCAGTGTGCTGAACATTGTACACTGCGGAGTGCTACTTAACGGCTGAATATCGGACCCATGTTCACGTGGAATTTTTAAACGGGAATAGCCAAAGGAGTAAAATCATGGAGTTTTTACAAAACTTCACCAGACAGTCCGTTCTGAATATTTTGGAATACGGTACTGTGCTACCTGCATTTTATTGAGAGACAATAATCAGATTAAATTCTGTTCACCTCCCTCCAACGTCTCTATGTAGACAGGTTACACACTAATTTTGACTTCCATAGTTGATCAGCGTTCCACCTCAGTATTGAACGTCGGTCAAATAATTCTCTGTAAGAACAATTCCTTTTCCTTCTGCGTAATAAAATGAAGATAACAAAGAGCTGCTCTATATAAATATCTTCTCGTCTCTTATCATATTTCGTCCTAATTAACTCTTAAGGGGGATATAAATTACAACTGCTGTTCATTCAACATAATATTGCGGCATTAATCAAATTACAGCACTTGAGGGAAAGTAATTCATTCTCTTCGCTTCATCTCCCCCTCATAACAAAGTTGTCAGAAACGAAACTAGCGACATACATGTTTTGTTTCAACCCTTGCTTGTTACAATATCATGTTTAAGATGCGATTTCTCAAGTGATGATTACCAGGCCCCGTCCTGTTATTATGCCATGTTGCAATAAGTTTGTGACAGTGAAGCTTTCATAATTGCGGTGAACCCTTATTAAACCATGACAAGGAGCTAGTTCTTGAGTTGTTTAACAGGTACGTAGACTACTAACTGCAGGCGATTATAGTGTCGAATGAGATGCTGGGAATATCGGGTGGGATATGGAAGGAAGCGGTCAGGACCTGTTAAAATGTACTGTTTCTTGTTCGCCTAAAAATTTAAACAAAGTATAAATTGAAGAAATAATAAAATATGGGTAGTATAAAATATCACGTTGATGGGGAGTAGTTTAAAACTAACCTAGGTATTAATATGCTAATTTCTATAAATATTTTAGTTCAAATTTCAGTATAACTAATACCACCACACTTTAGAAGAACCTGACCATCATTCACGGAAGGCAATATATTCTTCAGAAACGTTTGTAACCACCTAAAAATCACACGGCGTCAGAACCATGAATACCATGAACGACCCCTCCATAGCCGAGAGATCCTCAGAATTTTGTCAGTGGTATCTTATCCTCATCAAGGACACGTACAAATAAACTTCAATTATTACAGGTTCTCTTTATTATGTGTTGTTATACTGGTTTTTAAATTAAGGCCCACTCTGTGCCCTCCTGACTCCCAAGAAAGAATCCAAAACTAAAATCGATACATCGCATACAAAATGACAGTTCCTTCTCCTGTAGTACACTGACTCAGCTCTGACGCCCTTCCTCTTTAGAAAATTTTCCCATGGGGCTGTTTCGAAGTGACAGTGCTTTACTTAAGAGTATAATTAGGGATTCCTTAAATTCTAAATAAATCATATTATTCACTTAAATAATAATTGCTGCCTGGAAAAAGTCTATCAGGTTAAAGTGTATAAAGGTAGCTTTGCGGTTAAAGCCAAAGGATTTCTTTTACTAAAACAGGGCTACGTAAAAATATATGAAGCTGAATTAATTAAAATACACAGCTAAAGTTTCGTAAAGCACTTAAATCCACAATTAAATTAAGCCTATGTTGTAAATTTCTGTAAAGTCAATTAAAAAGGTGCAAGGTACCACAAGCCGTTTACTGTATGCAAATAAGGAAATAAATCAAAAGCGACAACAAGAATGGAGCGAAGGAATATTCTATGAAGATGTGTTTAAAAATGAGAATTTCAACATATCCATTTAAAGAAGATGAAATGTTAAATTTTGTACATCTTTTTCAAGTCACTTTCTAGTCTACTCTAAATATAAGACTGGAGGCAAACGTTCTGACTGTGAACCATTACTATTTCTCGACGTAGCGACCTATCTTCCGAAAGATCCGAACACACACACACAAGCACAAACACACACATACACAAAGGAACACGCACAGAATTTGGAGATAAACCGAAAGGGCTGGTTAAGAACCAGTCAGGATGATTCCATCCAATCAACTGAATTTGCCACATTCATAAAAACCGAAAGAGAACATGAAGAACTGACAAGATAAATGAAAAACTTTTTACGTGAACGCAGAAGAACTAAGAGTGGCTCTTAAAGCCAGGGCGTGACAATAAACATCATATTGTAGCGCCAATATTTATTTGCTATTATTTGGTAAATGTTCTTTCGGAATTAATGGATGTTTATTATGATAATTACAAGAAACTCGTAAATACCCTCTGTGGGCGAAATGCAGAGTTGTGAATATTGAAGTAAATGGTACATATAAGTTACCAATTTGCTTTAAGGAGTTTAATAATAGCCTATAATATTACATTTAATAATACTCTGACATCAGAGTATGAGGTTCACTACACCCACAGCGACTTTGAAATCTCACTCAGCTTCCTCTCCAATAAGCTTCGTAGGTTCATTCCCCAGATATAAGGCGGCCGGAGCGTGAAATTGGTTACTTTCTGCAGAGATCCTAGTGTCAATGTCTAAAACGCCTCCTACACGCTTTTTTCTGCTTGGTGCATAGAAACAGAGAAAACGTTAGCCTAAACTGAATGTGTTACCAATTTACGCTCTCACTACCAACGGAAATGTATGTAGGCTTCATATACAAATATATTGGTTAAAACATCGTATAAAACCTAATGAACTAGTAACAATTCACTTGCACTAAACTTGGCGCTGAACATAATTACTAGCTACGAGGCAGTTAAATAATACGGACTAAAGAGATGACTACAACATGTAGTTTGATTTTAAAAGGTAACAGTAATGTATGGTACTTCTTAGCACCAGTCTGTCACTCCAGTGCGAACCAAGATGCATTCCATTGTAGCTGAAAACAGCAATAAAGCCCTCTCTAAGTGCTATATTATAAAACCACATACCTGTGGGTACACTCACAGCTGTAAGTTCAATACAGTTGGAACAAAAGCTGGACATTAGCTTCGATTGTGAGCACACTACTCCTTCGAAACATTTTTCCGTACATTCGCGATCATTTTTCAAGAGAGAAAGAACTGGTCCAAAATTCTGTACATATTTTTTATAAAATCCATTATTTATTAACATTATTATTATTATTTAGTGTTCTGTCTGACGACAGGTCCATTGCTCTGCCCAAAAAGAGCTCTCCAGTTTTCCCTATTCTCAGCTTTTCGTTTTAATTCCTGCAACTTCATCTTCTTTCCTTGTTTAAGATCGTCGGTTAGCTGTATCAATCTTCTTCCCAGTCCTCGCTTTCCTTCAACCTGGCCTTCGGTGATATCACTCAGTAACCCATTCCTTCTCATAATATGTCCCAGCCAGTTAGCTTTCCTTCGTGTAATCGCCTGCAGAATGTTTCTTTGCTCGTTGACTCTCCTCAATACTTCTTCGTTGGTCACTCGATCCGTCCACCTGATCTTCTCTATTCTTCTCCAACACCACATTTCAAAACTCTCCAGGTATTTCTGTTCCTTTTTCCTGAGTGTCCAAGTCTCTGCTCCATACAGCGCGACACTCCATACGTAACACTTCACTAGTTTCTTCTACATCCCCAAGCCCAACTTGCTAGTGAGAAGTATCCTCTTCTTGACGATGGCTGCCTTGGCCATGGCTATCCTTGCTTTTACCTCCTTGGTGCATAGAGCATCCGTCGTGATTATGCTTCCCAAGTACTTGAAGTGCTCCACATTCTCCAGCTGTTGGTTTCCAATTTCTTTATTAACATAATCTGCATTAATTTAACACACAAAATGCACATGTATTAAATCACTAATGCATTATGAAATCTACCTGTCCGCAAGGCTATGTACGCGTTTGTAAGTCTAAAATTATTCAGCCATAACCATCCCAATACAGCACACGAGGCAAATACTTTCCTCGGCTGTTCTCAGAATACAGAAAACTGTCGACAGCTCATGTGCTTTAGCGCAACCGTGGTCGATAGAAATGTATTATATGAAATTTTTTTGGAATGTATCAAAAACACTGTGCACCAATGAAATTAAATGTCTTAGATAGGGAGTCATTTCTTATCCCAGAACTCTTCGACAATCTGGATCTAAAGTTAAAGTAAAATATTTCTAAATTTGAAGGCTTCAAACGTGAAAAACAATTTATTTTTGCTTGGACATATATAAAATTTACATTTTGTAAATAATCGAACATTATTTACTATTTTTACACTTGCAGGAAGTTCATGCTTTTCTAGCTTGTTCACATTGAACGCTGTTGGTTTTCGTGCCATAAGAATCTTAGTTGAATTTAGATTTTATTGAAACAAAGTGTGAAATAATACTTGTTGAAGACGAAATTGAATGGGTAATGAAACATTGCTCCTGAGTTAGGCATGACGTCACTTAAAGTTGTATTCTCAAACTTCAGTAAAAGGAGAATGTTTAAAATGTCTGTCTTCTGGGTTGTTGCGCCGTGTGGCCTGGCAGAAGTTTATCGACGTTTCAGAGGTCTTTGCTGCCACCATCATGAGGGCGACAATAACCCACAAGACAGTGTTTTCAATACTCGCATACGTCAGAACCTGAAATCTCACAAGGAGAAGTTTAACCGTATCCGGATAGCAGGCCTGATATTAATTTCTCCTTGTGAGATTTCAGGTTCTGACGTATGCGAGTATTGAAAACACTGTCTTGTGGGTTATTGTCGCCCTCATGATGGTGGCAGCAAAGACCTCTGAAACGTCGATAAACTTCTGCCAGGCCACACGGCGCAACAACCCAGAAGACAGACATTTTAAACATTCTCCTTTTACTGAAGTTTGAGAATACAACTTTAAGTGACGTCATGCCTAACTCAGGAGCAATGTTTCATTACCCATTCAATTTCGTCTTCAACAAGTATTATTTCACACTTTGTTTCAATAAAATCTAAATTCAACTAAGATTCTTATGGCACGAAAACCAACAGCGTTCAATGTGAACAAGCTAGAAAAGCATGAACTTCCTGCAAGTGTAAAAATAGTAAATAATGTTCGATTATTTACAAAATGTAAATTTTATATATGTCCAAGCAAAAATAAATTGTTTTTCACGTTTGAAGCCTTCAAATTTAGAAATATTTTACTTTAACTTTAGATCCAGATTGTCGAAGAGTTCTGGGATAAGAAATGACGACCAGCCGAACTCTAGATGTGACGGATCCGAATTTTTATGCCTCTGAAATTTTTGCAAAGAGGTGGGGAATTTTCAATTCAACTGAGTAAAGAAAGTTTGACGGGACTCAAAGATTTTCCTTGAACTTTTTAATATGTTTCCTCCGTTTCCTTTCCTCAAAACGTGATATAAACATTCTAAACTACAAGGTGACTACAATATGATTTGCTGAAAATGTATATTTACTTGTTTGGTTATTAGATATCATTATAGATTACACGGGATTTACAAGAGATAAACTTCTGCGCTCGGTATAAAAAAGCTGTATATTCAGAATATAAACTAAAGTAAAACAATAAAATCATTTTAAAATGTTGCTGTTGACGTAATAGACGTGCTGTTAAATAGAGATTTATGAAAATGTAGCAACATATTTAAATTAACTTCAAGAATCTAATTTTGTGCGAATGTGGCTTTTATGACTTCAAAGATATGTTACTTTCATTTGTCACCGATCCGACCCACATCATCACCATATTTCTTCCGTTATGACTTTTAATAAGGTAACATTAAAATAGGTGGTGTGGAGAAAATTAAACATTCTGGGCTACAATGCAACTAGGAGATTAGAAAAAAACAAAACTTCATATTATGGCACAACTACGAATCAAGTTTACACGAACTTCTTGTACTTACTGTAGTTTTATCATTCAGAAGTGTTAAACAGAAACACTATGCAAAAATACGTAGGCTATATTCAATAAGGCTGTTGTTTTACCGCAATATTTCTCACAAACTGATAAAAATATTCTTGATCTCACGACGTCTTAGTCATCCATACTAAAAACTTAGTAAGGGATAATAACGCATATAAAATGTAACTTGGTAAAAGATATTTCCTGTCGACTCCCTGGAGGTCACAACAGTGACTTCCAGTAAGTCAGATCTGCAACTAAGAGGACAATTGTTTCAGAGTTACCGTGCTCTAATCTCAGACTGAGAATCAACAAATCTTGAATTACCAGCATGTCAGGCTACATGGCGTCGAATAATAGAGTGATTTATTAATGATGACTTGGAGAGTATATAGAAGGAAACGGTGATGCCCTAAACAAAGGAAAACCATAAAAAACCTCAGTCAGGATATCCGGCCTCCAGGCCGAGATTTGATCCGAGATCTCCCGAATTATTCTAACCACTCGGTGGCGACGTTCGGGCCCAGTGCTAACTGAATAGCTGTAATAGCCTTTTCCATGAAAACTTTATTTGTAAAACTTTCTTCTCTTTGTACATTTGCATGCCAAGGTTTGGCACTACGGTTATATACAAACACAACTGAATGTTTTTCATTGGAACAATAGGTCGGGTATATATTAACGTCGTGAATATGTGCTTTACAAACAAAAGACCATCGTACATGTCAACAATTGGTAGCAATGTCAATTAGTATCTTGTTACGTTATTAACATTCTACAAAACAAAAGAACCACAGGACAGAGCACAAAAAGTCGAAAAAGAGAAACAAAATATGCTAGTAGAGCCCCTGTAAATTGAAAATAAAATTAAAAATTAGGATTCTATTATGATAAACATTTTTATCACATATACTTTCTCTTTTTCTACAACTTTTTTTAAGGGAACTCTTAATCTCAGAATCAGCATTTGAAATGAAACATTTGTGCTTATGCATATCTGCATTCTGCACACATATGCCCGCATAATTCCATCTGCCCGACAGGTTAATAGTTTAAGACCAGTCGTTATGACACGTGTTTCCTTGTACCAATTTTCATTCTGTCATTCCATTCCGTATTCACGAGTGCTCGTCGGCTGGAAAATCGGTTTACAATTAACATGACTCGCTCTTCAGCGTCGAAACCTGCGATTACATGAACGTGTTTTAAATTACGAATTTCCTAGAAAATTCTCTGTTTAAACGTGTTTCAATAATGATTTATCTAATTGAAAGCATATAATCGTATCTCGTCTGGCATAACATGGAAATAATTTAAATTTTGTTTTATAATGTATTTAAACTTCAACACTCAGAAACAATTCTCAACTTAACGAGACTATTGCAATTTATTTTATTTATTTAGTGTTCTGTCTGACGACAGGTCCATATGAACAGGATCCTTCCATCATTTTCTCGGACTGAGACCTGTTCATATACGTTCTTGGTAGATGATCCAGAAGTGGTTTGCCATTGCCTTCTTCTGTGTGTGAATGGAGTAATTGTTGGGATGCCACGGAGAAACCGGGGAAGCCCCCGGAGGAAAACTCCGTGTTGCCTAGACCACGGCCTTGCCCAACACAAGTTATAAATTCGGGCACCGCCGGGAATCGAACCCAAGACCCCAGGATTACAAGGCCAGCGTTCTAACCGCTAGACCACCGTGGCTACTATTGCAATACGATATTACAAATATAGAATATTTTAGGTCTTATGTTTACTGCCGGATCCTATAAAATCAATTCAGCAATTTTGCTCCAAATCTGCCACAAATAAACTTGCGTCTTCTTTTACGCGGGGACATAATATACCTTGGCACATTACAGCCTGTAAACATTCGTTTCCAGTAGGATTTGACGTTTTAACAGCAGCGAGTCCAAAGAAGGCTGCCTGTAGTCTGGTATAAGTTTACCAACGTTTCAGAAGTCCTTGCTGCCTCCATCATTATGGCGGTGGATAAGTCCTGGTGATAAAGGCGGTAAGGACCACTGAAACGTCGGTCATTTTCTATCAGACTATACGGCGCAACAACCCAGAGAATAGACATACTCGTTTCCAATTACTACACGAAGAGATCGCCATACCAATTCTTCGTCTGCTTGAGGACGAGCATGCGGGACAGTTTACGTGATCTACGCATGGAAAATTTATTTGAAACTGCTGTACAAATAGTCTTTGTAACATTAGTTATCATCAACTGTGAAGGGATAATTACAGCTAAAATCTCATATCTATTAAAAGGTGTATAAAATCGCCTTTTGTTCTTATTCTTTTTTGGCACTATGGGCCTTTTAGACCCTTGGCCTCTTCAATGACCTTCCGCCATGCATCCGTCCTTCGCAAGCATCCGCCACCTTACGACACCCAGACTTCTGAGGTCCTCTTCCACCTCTTTCAACCACCTTTGCTAGGGTCTTCCTCTTAATCTGCGACGAATAGGATGCCCTACTAAGGCTCTCTTGGGCCCCCTATTATTCTCTGGCATCCTCTGTACATGCCCTAACGACTGCATCCTTGGTCCTAATTCTCCAGATCCCATTTTCATTAACTGCTCCTATTCTGCGCTGAATATTACTTTACCAGGTGTTCACTGTTCTCTGGTCTGATTTTGTCATGATCCAGGTCTCACAAGAATATGTGACAACTGGTCTTATAATGGTTTTACATACCAAAAGTTTTGCACTTCTTGAAATATTTTTTTATTTCAAGATTTTTTACAGGGAAAAATAAAACCTGCTCCGTGCTTTTATTCCAGCATTGAATAAATATCGCCAACAATTTTTTTAAAAAAATGACAATCATTAAATTTAACTACGGGCTGGAAAATAAATTCCAGCCTGCTTTGACCGTATAGATCACAAGAACGCCACAAGCAGAAAAACAGATACTAATAGCTAATACATTCCTTATAGCATACCACAAAAGGAAATGGAAAATGAATGCAACATGCAAATTTCCCCTGGAAAATAAAAGCAGAGTGGCTGTGCGGAAACAAAATACAGAATGTAAAAGAAAACCAGATGGAAAAATTATACAATTCTTTGTATTTTAATATGTCGGAAACACAGTATAATTTAGATGTGTAGTTTAAAATATCACCGTAAAATAACATGGATGGCAGGGAAAGTATTGTTGCTAAACAAATACCTATAGACGCCACATTATCATTTATATAACACTGTAAGTAGCAGTAAAATGTTGCTACAGACCCCACGCGTTTTGAACAGGATTTTCTCTCTGACGACATGTAGAACTTGCACAGTGAATTATGAGATACTGTGCGGTCAAGAAGGTGACTTTCAATATGAAATTTGACTTTGCCGCATTCGTCTTTCATGCTGACTCTTTGGAAGTAATGAAATTATGAATTTTCTTAACACCTTTAGCTACCAGTGTAAGCCCCATACGTATAAGCAACCACCATGTCCTCATATATCATTTATAATTTATTCATACTAATTTATTTATATATAATGATTCCGTTGGACTGCACTAGGCGAAAGCAAACGTTCGAGTTATTCATAACAGTAACGTGGTGTAACCTCGCGATTTGAGGTTTGATCCCAAGAGAAGCAGCTAAGGTGTTACATAAACTGGACATTTCGCTGCAAAATACAGTTTTATAGAATAATGAATATATAACGAGCAGTATTGGATTACGTCTCTTAGCTTTAAATTAATACTTCGGTTTACTAAAATGTATGTCTTTATGTAGAGATTTGTTGAAGTAAATTGACCTTGGAAGAAGAAATGTGCCGCCCTGCTGCTGCCTCAGGTTGTAAAATTCAGCGACTGTAAGGCAAATAAGTTTTTTTTACCGAATGTTCCCTAATCCGAAACGTGTCAAACTTTCGTCGTGGAGATTTAGGCCATAAAAAAACTATTTAAATGTCACTCACAGTATTACATCCATCACATGCCCATACAAAATAGTCTAAAGGAAATAACACACACTTCTAAAAACTATTACTCTTACTGGATACTGGGATACTGGTGACGACCCGTTCTTCAAGTGCCTGAGCACTGCGGGTCCCAACTTTTCGTTGGCTTGATCTATAGACATTCGGTAGGACTCCTTGGACGAGGGATCGGCCCATCGCAAGGCCTCTATCTGTACACTGGACAGCACAACAGAGAAAAACGTGGACAAACATCCATGGCTTGAGTGGGATTCGAACCCACGGTCCCAGTGACCGAGCGGCACAAGGCCCACGCCTCTGACCGCGAGGCCACTTTTGACCCCCATTACTCTTAGATAAATGGAATATCTGCAAGACAAATATTTCAAACTCGTAGAGGAGACAATATGTCTCGTTGACCAGAAATCTCTGTTTGCCCCTTCATCTCAAACTCAGGCAGCACTTCAGTGCATGAAAAACACGCGAACTCCAGTTTTGTTTCCTCAAGTGTAGACTTATGGATCCTGCTCCTGGAGTAAGAACACAGAGGACTGCGGAAAACCACTACTGTGCAATTAAATACTCCAGAGAAGGAGTGGGTAAGTACAATGTGCAGAGAGGTAAATGGGCTCTCTAAAATTATGAGCGAATGATAATAACCATTTGAAACAGACAGGTTCGTAGGAGAATGTCAGACGTCTGAAGATAAACCTAAGCGCATTTTAAACGCGATGAGACAAAATAATGAGTAAAGAATTTATCATAAAGGTCAACAGACATTTATTATTTACGAAGCCGATATAGTGCATTAAGTTAGATTTTACTGTTCTAATATCCATTTAATAATCTTCTGTAATAAACAGCGTTTAGTAATTATGTAATATGTTTTCATCACCTTTTGTTGACTGACTCCTTATGTATTACAGACCTATACATACGATTGTCACATGATAGTAACAGTCATTTTATTCAAAAACCAATAGAAATCAGTAGAACATAACAATGTAAATTGTGGTCTCATAAATCTTTTCCTTTCGATTTCGCGGCTGGAGTTCAATGTGTATCTTCGGCTTTCGCCAATCGTTGAGAATTATCCAGTGTTATGATGCATTTGCATCATAACCCTCCCAATTCGGGAGTACCGTGTTCAAGTTCCTGCTAATAGACCATCAATCCTGATTGACGGTTTTAACATTTTTATGAGACACTACAGATACACGCGATTAGAACGCTGGCCTTGTAATCCTGGGGTCTCGGGTTCGATTCCCGGCGGTGCCCGAATTTAGAACTTGTGTTGGGCAAGGACGCGGTCTAGGCAACACGGAGTTTTCCTCCGGGGGCTTCCCCGGTTTCTCCGTGGCATCCCAACAATTACTCCATTCACACACAGAAGAAGGCAATGGCAAACCACTTCTGGATCATCTGCCAAGAACGTATATGAACAGGTCCCAGTCCGAGAAAAGGATGGAAGGATCCTGTTCATATGGACCTGTCGTCAGACAGAACACTAAATAATAAATAATACTCCAGATAAATGTCTGACATATGTAGTTAAAATATATTAAATATTCCAAAAAGATTAGAATTATGTGTAATAAAATTAACTTTGTAACCACAATTCATTTACTTTATCACGAATAGTACCCTCCTTATATTACTAACAAGCACGGCTAAAACAAGTTTTTTAGGAAGAATATTATTAAATACAATTTTAGGTTCTCACGACAGCGAGCGTGAAGGTATGTGTCTTCTGCATTGTATTGTGTAATCTGGTAGAAGCTTACCGACTTTCCAGGCGTACTTCACGCCTTTATCATCAGGGCGATCATTGCCCTGACTCTACAATGCAGAAGACATCCATCTTTAAATAATCTTATTTCTGAATGAAACTGCGTAACTCTTCAAATTTCTTTCCAAGCAATTTGTTCTGAATAATTTTATTTTGTTTTACAGTTCCATACGAGATTCAAGGGAGCAGAGTTGTTACGCTCCAGACTCCAGGCTAGAATTGCACAGCTGTGCCCCTTATATAACACCTCTTGCTGATTATTAGAAAAGTTAGGCTTAACATTGCCTCTAACATATACCTGCTGATTTATTTAATGATGCTTTAACACTGAGAACTCCCTTTGTGCTCAATGAAAATGATATGCGTGATGTATTCTAAAGATGCAAAAAAGAAACTGTCGTGGCCTATTTTAAGATGTTATCCCACTAAATTACGCCTAAATTCTCTGATGATGATGGGTAGTACCAAGAGAAGCCTCAATCTATATAACCTTTTCACGGCCAAGAACCAAATTTACATCCTTCAAATTCGGAAAAAAGATGTGTTACATTCATTGTACCTAATATTTTACAGCCTTGGTAAAACATTACAAATATAAATGTTTCGCTACCTGCTACGTTAAACTGGAAGCGATGAAAATAGATATATCTGCGTGTAGATGCGACATCAATTTTCAGACAAGCTGCTTGACCACAACGATTAAAAAATGTCAGCAAAGTGATAGACGCAAATATTATGCACGATTCTAACAAAATTTAGATACTAAATTAAATTAATGTTTTTAAATAAGTCTAACACAGTGATAGTGAATTAAATATACCAACATATTTTTTTAAAACTAGAAACTCTTTAAATATTCACACTTCATTTAATGGTCCCATCCTAAAGACAATAAATTTTTGATATGTGTAAAAATATAATGGAATCATATTAGGTACATATTAACATAATATGCTCCTGAATAAGTCTAAGTGAAACTAGTTCAGTATTGAGTTAATTATGCTTCTTCCTTGATAGCGTGATAGAATATAGATAATATAACGTGTACGATCCTAATACTTCACACTAAAGTATTATTGCCTGCGCCTAAACGGATTTATGTTTGTTGTCATGTTATAGTTTTCCACCGAGAGTAAACCGTTTATTGAGCTATACAATGCTGGTATTACTGTGTAATCACTGTAAGCTTCCAAATTGTATTACATCTATAAATAAAGAGCAGCTTAAACGTTTAACAACATACAGATCTCCAATGTTTATCTTCCCTTATTTCTCAGAACCTAAATACAAAAATTTACAGACCTATAAGTGCGTGAATTCTTTATATGAACGGTTCTGTTAAACTTCAATATAAGTCAATTGTTGTTCTCCTCAATTTCTAAGCATTTCAGTTATTACTTAAGTTTAAGTATTCCTTAATGTCACAGTAAAGGATGACGATAAAGATGTCGAAATCTTGTGCAAGCTATCCTGTTGGTTGAAACAATCGGACAGTGATATAAATTAATTCAAAGTGCACTTTCCTTCTTCCTACAATGTTAATTACAGTACACAATTACTTAGGACACAGTCACTAACACCATGTAGTTTACACCGTCTTCATTGTCCAGTAGTTAATATAAGAGCAAGAGTTATACTGAAGTAGTTTTCTCCAAATATCTTCGGCTATAGTATTACTACTTTATTTAGTTTATACTTTATCCGAAGTCAGTTAAAAGTTTAATTATTTACACAAATACAACGTATCGAAGAAATTTAGTAAGAAGTTTCAAAATAAGTTTCTGTATGTACTGTTCCTTCTTATGTGTGCTATTTTGCTGATCCATCTTAACTCCCTTTGATTATTCTCGTTGGCAATCGCATGTACGGCGTGAATACTGATTCAAACCAGAAGAGACTAACTTAGTTGTGGCAAAATTATGGCAAATTCTTCTTAACGCGTTTAAAACAATTGTAACTATGTGTACTGCTTGTATAACATTCGTTAACTCTGCATTCTTCCCACAGAAAGTAAACTTATTCATGATTTTTCGTATGATTCTCAGAAAAAAATATATTATTTCTCTGAACAGCATTAACCAATTGACGTTGTAATAACCACGATGCGTTATGTTTTGCTTATGGTGGGAACTTAATTCTTAAACATTGTTCATTCAAAGAGGTAAGAGGCATTCTGCATAAATATTTTATAGTATAGCATCCTGGTGCGGTCTCAGTTATTCATTTTCGTGCGAAGAAGCTTCGTCACTTTATGCGCACATTGTTTTTACGTGTGTTTACACTACTGTTAAGTGTTCAGCTGCATGTTTCGACTGATAGTCAGACACCATCAGATCTGTCAATTTGCATTAATTACTGTACGTTTTTGATGCAATATAAAATGTTAAATAGCCTAACATTATCTCTAAGATTAGTAAATTCGTCTCGTACATACTTAATACATTTTCAAGCCTTAAAACATTGGTGTCGTTTCTTATAAATCATCCACTTAATTTCTCACATATTTCAACCTGATTTACTCTCTCTTAATGGATTCGGAGGAAAGTAGGTGGATGTAAATTAAAGCTCGTTGTAAACCACTTGGGCTACATAAAGCTGACGACACATGTTAGTAAGAACGAGAAGATGGGATTAAAGCTGGTTTGCAGTGATACATTACTCAAGTCCTTCAGTGTCACGAACAAATTCGTACTACAAGGCGTCCGAAACCTAAAAAGGCAATTTCTCTCTGTGTTATTTTGTTGCCACACACTACTGCTCCAATATGCTACATCTATTACTCACAAAGGGTATGAATTTAGAGAATAATTTCTTTGGAACCGGTTTATGTCTTACGACGCAAACACGTAGATATTATGACTTATAGTATAGTGGTATGTCGATACACATGTAGTAAGTCTGTCCACCCATGTCTCAACAGAAGATACATTCTGCAGAAGTTAGTAAGAAATTCCAGATCAACATGATACAATAAAATCCAAATCCGCTTAAGATATACAGCCCTTATATGAAACGGTTTCGATTTCCTATTTCCACATATGTTTCTTCAGCGTCATGTATAACACTAAAAGGCTTCACTGCCTTAAAAGCCAATCAGCTCGAAAAAGCAAGAAGCAATCGCGTAAATCCTTCTAGAAGAAAACAATGAAACACGTATTTCTGATAGCTCCTGTTATCTACTAGAAACAATGCTGGTTTTCATAGTTCACAGGGAACCCGCTCCTTAGGCTTGAAAACAAAGACTTGCAGAGAGCAAAAACATCTTTGTATCAATACGACCTTCTCAGTCTAACACGAAGCTTCCAACTACTGTATCTGCTAAAAACCTAGCTACGTTCTATTGTGCAAACTTCCTACCGAATTAATTTTAAATGAATGCTCCATGGGGATCGGCCCAGTAATGTAAAACTAGGGGGGAGGTTGGAGTTGGAGGACTGAAATGATTGCAATATACTGCTGTTAAGAGAACTTGACGGGGTAATGTATAGTGTGTGACCGGAAGGACGATTTAAATTTTAACCAGTTAGGACGTAAACACTCCCAACCTGTAATGGCTGCAACGCAGTTCTTTGTGCTTCTGTACTCTCACAATGGAAATGGACACTGGCCCCTACTTTATGCGCCAGGGAACTTCTCATTATTGTAAATCTGCATGGATACAAACATTATTCATTACTACATACCTTATTAGTAGGAAGAAGGGGTGGGAAGTGGCTTCTGAACACGATGCCATGGGATTCATCTCCTAAAAACCTGGAAAAGAATAGATATTAATTTATTTCATCTTTCATTCAACAACAGCTTAATGACAAACTGAAGGTTTAATACATTTAATAAATTTTATGTCCCATGCTACACTACTAAATATATCAGAGGAGCGGTAATGTGTTGCTTTTTTGCACATGGGAGGTGCAATGTTGGAACCTCCAGGTTGGGCAAGTGTTTTCAAATACAGGTAGGCCCCTCTTTACGACGCTTTATTTTACGCTGTTTCACATTAATGCACTTTTAAAATAATAATAAAAAATATATAAGAAGAAAATTTGAAAACGCAAGCGTAAACACAGCACAAGAAGTGGGTACCTAGGCGTCGCTAGCGTCGGCGTCAGTTGCTTTCTTCTCGTCCGCTAGTACAATACATTATAATTCTTCCTCGATTTACGCCGCTTGATCTAACGACCCTGAGGTGGAACGTAACCCCGGCGTAAATCGGGGCCTACCTGTATTAAATAGCAGAGTTCCTTTAGATCTAGTTCTGCTTAACATTCATAACCGCCCCTTCGTCTCATCTGACGCTTTCTACAATTTTTAAACTCAGCATCACGAGTGACTGACGATGCTTCGTAATCACGAGTCCGAGAGTTATATTATCACCTCGGAGGCCGTCCATCCTCAAATCTCCCAACTCTGCATGTGAGATTTAACGTTCTCACGTTCATGTTGGTCTTCTGGGTTAAACGCAGCGTGGGCTTAAGGTAGATACCTATATTTCTGATAAACCTTCTGACTTCATCTCCAGGAGTTAAATGCACTTCAGTATGTTCCTCAGAAAAGTCGATATCTACCTACAAGTTCAAAGGCAGTTATCATCCAAAAACCCAATATCGACGTCTCATCCTCGTTATTCGTACTACGAACCACACATTTCTTATTCCCCTTCATCACACCAGTAATATTTTGAACCAAATAAAGTTATGAAGATACTCATGTAATTTTTTCCAGCCTTCTCTTATATCCTATTAGGTCTACTTATTATCTTCAGCACTGTGTTTTCAGCCCCCCCCCCCCCGTGTTCTTCCCCGAAGAATAAAATAAAGTTCCTTTCTTTCCAATTTAACCTTTCAAAACTGGGGTACATATTCGGTCGCATATTATTTTGTAAGAATCTATTTAAAAAGTAAATCGTCATTTTGAATTGTTTAACTGAAGAGAAAGGTGTGTTCAAAGTCTCAGCATATACAACCTTTAAATAATTGAGTAAACATATCAAGAGTCTTAGAAATGCTGCCTGTGAATCGGCTGAGATTAAAATTCTATATCTCCCGAGTTAAAACTTCAACTGTGTCTACTTTGAAGCAAACTATTTTCTGGACATTATCCATCATCCAAGACCAAATAAAACCAATAAAACACGACGTTTCGGAGATTGGAGTCTATCTCCGTCTTCAGGTAAAACCTAGTCTGTTGGCCCAAATCGATAGAGCTAGACCCTATCTCCGGACATAGCAGAAGTGAAAGTCACGGTATAAACTAAACAGGACGGCACATATTCGTGGGAGATAAGGAGAGAAAGCATTCTCCAAAAATTAGCGATTCCTAATAAGATCTGTCGCGAAAGCGCCAGAATTGTTAATGTGTTCTTAAATTTTCTAAGTTCTTCTACAAAGTTTGGCGTCTGTAGCATAGCAACATACAGTCGGAACAATTTGCAGCGTAATAAGAACAATTTGCAGTGTAATAAAGTAGTAATAAGGTGAAACAGTTTATTTAACGCTAACAGGACAGTAATTGGTGGCCATTTCTAATAACAACACATTTGAATGTTACACTTCACTTGCTGTAACCTTACGGTTTCCACTAACAGTACCCGATACCTTTCCACTGTATATTTACATTCAAGAGATATCCTGCGCGTAATTCATGGTTACTGGCAATACGTTGGCCCTAGGAAAGTAACATTTAGCATTCGATGGAATAGAAGTTATGCCACAGATTCTAAATACAACCTCACAAGTTTCTAGACGAGACATTTAGCATGAAGTAGGAATTAAGTAATGCTGTTACGAATATATATTGTTGTAGGAAATTTAGTCTCA
Source organism: Zootermopsis nevadensis (assembly GCF_977971745.1). NCBI lineage: Eukaryota > Metazoa > Arthropoda > Insecta > Blattodea > Termopsidae > Zootermopsis > Zootermopsis nevadensis. The sequence goes on from NW_028259150.1 coordinate 2,183,051, forward strand.
AAGTATTTCGAATTTAACAGTGTTTGATGTTTGTGTTTCATTATATGAATGTTCCAAGTAAACGCCATCTAGAGCTCAAGTATTATGAGCCTCCGGGATAAACTACCTCTCACGCTGTCAAGTGGCTACGTGTTAACCAAGCATGTTTCTAAGTGACTCTCACGTACCGGTTCCAAGATACCCAATTCAGACAAATGATTCAATATAAAATATGCTCCTCTGGGTCTATAAACGGATTTGCAATTAATAATACGAGTGTGGTTTATAGAAACATCAACTGACGGTTCTGACATTTGTGGTTTGACATAGCAAGTTCCATCTTTGCAGTAATCCACTGAAAAGTACTACATAGCTCAGTTTTCCTCCAATACGAAATTACAAGAGTAAGAGAACTTCAACAGAAAAACAGTTTACTGTATGAGAAGGGAAGCTGTCAATAAACTGACTAGCTACGGGGTACGATTAGAGGGAGGGATACGACTTTCTCCACAGCCTCCAGGCTATAGTATCTGTCATTTGCACAAATCGATGTTTCTGATGTTCACAGTGGGGTTAGAAAGTAGATAATAGGTACGTAACACACGATTTGGAGGTACCTCAACAAATGATTGTCTTAAAACTACCTTTTCCATTTACCCAACATAATTCATATTTAATAAATATGTGACAATTTTATATTTTCAGTATGATTAAATCTGTTACTCGTCCCGGTAATGTGGCATTTCTACCTTTCTGCGTATGGGAGACATGTTATAATATATGTGTAAACCACTCGATGTAAATGGGCTTGTTTTTCAGTATTATGTACATATTACTGGTTCAGAATATATGCAATTTTCATCTAATATATTTCCCAACGTCTGAAATAATTACGTTTTTGTATGATCTTTAAAACGTCTTATATATACGAACAGCACGCGGTAACTCACATAGTAAAGTGTTTCAGATATCATGGACTCTTGAGGATTCAGCACCGTATTCACAAACTCTCACCTTTCAACCCAAGCCTGCTCCAGTTAACACCTCGATTGTCCAAAACATAATTTGATACTTTTCTCCAATATGCTCCAATGTATCACACATTACTCATTGTCTTTAAAATGACCTTATTTATTTTATGCAAGGAACACGTCTCTCCTACCTCATCTTCATGAGTGTTAAATAAAGATTATAATATATGAATTTTCTCATTATGTAAATCGCTTTTATCTCTTCTACCACATCTCTCTTAGGTCCAAACATTTTCCTTAGTAACTTGTTATCACATGCCCTCAACCCACATTCTTTCTCCCGAGCGAGTTACATAAAAACTTCAGGGAAGGTACAGCCTAGTATATTTTAACTGTATGTTTGTAGGCATGACATTTAACGATGGGTGATTCTGAGGTAAATAGTGGAATGTAATAACGGATTGTAACCTTCCCATAATCCCATTATGATACTAATTTCGAATCTTTATTGTCGTTTCCAATTAATACTAAGACTTTGTCATATTTTAAACGATTCTTAGAATATGACTTTGTATAGTAAGTTAGCCCCGACGCATGGATATATACTTACTTAATATGTTACAAGTTTACTACTATACTAGTCTCGCGAATTAATTCTAAGAGTTGCTTTACTTTTCATCCCCATTAGACTTTAAACCAAGCCGCACGTGGCTTATTCGTCTTCATGATGACGTACACAGCACGTACATCTATAAGTCCATAAATTTTATTATGGATATATATCGGTTTCAAATGACAGATAAATAACTATTTAGGCGTGTTATTTAAATAAAACTGAATACCACAAATATGGTTAAATTCTAGCCAAAATTTCATACTTGAATACTTTAGATGGGTTTAATATCAAGAGACACGCCAACTTTTTCAGCTTGGCTACAAATATAAATATTTTAAAATATGAACGTGCTCGATGCTCTTAAAAGTAAGGAAAGAAGTGGTCCATAATCATCACTTACTTCATAAACCACGTCGAAATCTGTACCTTTGTTGATGCATGCCCTATACAGACACAATGAGAAACTGTGCATGTGACGTGTCAGGAACGTAACCACGTACATACTAACATACTACAGGTTTTGTCATGAGAGCAAACGAACTTAATATCTTGTACCACTGATCACAGCACAGCAAGCATAACAAGCGACGTGAATCCCACTGTGTAATTTAGTACGTTTTGCTACACATCGTATACCTCAAATTACACCAAAATGTACGTCTACACAGAGAGATATCTCCTTTGTGTTCAGAACATGCCCCTACTTCATACACTGATTTAGTTGCATCTTCATAAATAATCTGCCCTGTACTTTCTCTATTTGACCTGTGACAAAGAGCATTGCCTTATGGCAAAATTTAGGAATATATTTTCAGTTTTAAAGCACAGGGATATACGAAATAACTTCAGAATTTTAATGTGAACACCTGAGAAAAAGAGACAACTTGTGAGATCAATGCACAGATAATGAAAAAATATTTTAACGGATCTTCAACAAAAAGGGTATAATGACGTGACAAGGATTCAAATTATTCAGGACAAGACCAGATGCCTTGCTCGTGTGAAAAAGGTAATGAATCTTTGGGTTACATAAAACAGAATTTTCTGACCAACTAACGACCTGTAACTTCTCAAGAAGTAGGCTACATTACTTTGCTGAGAAATAAGTAAAGAGTAGATGTTTGCTATAGAAGAAAGCGTTTTAAATGACACAAACATCTTTTGGTAATCCGACGTGTACGCGCATTAATCTATAGTGGACTACGTTTCCTTTTTCTGTTACTTGTCAAGTTAAATATTTTTATGAATATTCTTGTAATACCTGCCCAGATAATATTTCTGAAGAAATTCAAATAATATGTTTACCCAGCAAATGAAACATAATTTGAAACAAGAGAAGAGGAAACCTCGAATAGTTTAGCTTTATACAAATCAATTATAATCTTTACTTTTCTGGCTTCTCGCCTAAAATGTACTTTCCTTGTTGTTGAAACCGAGTGGGATAAATTATAAATGTATTATAAAATCCATATCCAGGAGCATTTAACTGTTCTGCTAAGCAGTGACATAAAAGTATTTCACCATATAAAATAACATACATACATACATTTGACTCAGGCGGCCTTATGAACAAGTCAGTATTACAAATCGGAACAGAAAAAATAAGGCATTAAACGTTCTTCTCTGAGATAATTAATCTAATTTAAAATAGTTTACATAAACATTCCACCGTGTGTTTAACCTTTTGAAAACAAAGAAGACGATATAGAGAAATCGCATGAATACAATAATTATAAAACTATAATTTTTTGCGGTCAAATATATTTGTGATATATGTAATGAAGCAGACTTATGAAAGTCATTACGTAAGGATGAAAAAGAGACATATCTCACATTTTCTGTCGCATATTTACTGTAAAAACATTAATCAATTCATAAAATAGCGCAAATATCTGTTCCGAAACAGATAGGCACTCAGAGCTTTAAGCGCAATTTTAGTATCGAACACCAATAAATTCGTAATGTGCATACAGCAATTTCCTGATTGAGGAGAAAGAGGGGAAGAGACGCAACAGAGCGGCAACTGGAACACGTGAACTGCGACATTGGATGGGAGAAGAGCCACAGTACAGTCAGTGAAGTGAAAAGAATATCAGGACGCTATTTGTCAAGTTCGACGAAACATTATATAACAATAGACAGTCGACGCTGAGTATCTGGATGATTCGTGGAGGCGACTTTGAAAATGACACTGTCGCACAAGAACTACCATTAAATCCCAGCAGAGGTATTTTTAGGTATTTCAATATAATTTAAACTGCTTAAATATCTGCCTGGATCTGTTTGTAATAAATATAGTTTATATTTCTTGAATGTTAACATATCAACGTTGCCAACAAATGTTACAGGCTCAATTTATTACCACATATATATGGTGAAAAGAGTATACTATATTTCTGAGTCTAAAAAAATCGGTGTATCAACAATAAATTAAATTTTGAACTTTTTTCGAACTCGCACCAGGTCCTAATCTGAGACATCTCAACAAATAAGAACGCATCAGATACAGGTTTTTCTTTTGTTTATTTAACGACGCTTTCATTACAGCAGGTGCTAAGTAGTTTCGAATGATACGTTGAGTATAAACGCTGAACTGAGAAAGAAGATTTTTGGCAATTTAATTCTGAAGGGACTAACTTAAATCGAGAAATTCTTACATGAAACATTAATACATCACAAACATTTTCAAATATAGAAAACTGAAATCAGATAACACAAAGAAAAACACTTTGATATCGTTTAACAATCAAAATCAATGGGTCTCTTACAAAATATTTGTATGTTAATTCAATTGTTATGGTTCCATACTAACAAGAAAAACTTTGCACAGATTTAAAAGATTTTATACCTGCATATCAATAAATGTAAATCTTCGTCACGGGGATCGGCAATCAGAAATACACTTTGAGATACACACAAATGATAGGCCTAATTCGAAAAACTTTATAGAATAAAACCCAGGAAAAGGGTTATATACATATATCAAAACTTCAAAATTCGTCTCTATCTAAGAAAGTCCCGTCTCATAAGAACATAGCATGTTACGAATATCAGACAAAAGCGAATACAGTCCTCGGTCGTCCACAAATACATTATGGCACTTCTGTAACTACGTTGCATACATTTTAAAACGAGATAAGTTTTAATAACTTCATACTTTACAGATCTTATGAACAAATTTCAAAATAAAATCTTCGTAACATTACTCGGATCGAAAAGGCCTAGAAATCATAATAGTGATACGGATAAATATTGTCTTTGAACTCTTTTTTTAAACTTTTACTTTCCAATCGAAGACCAGTTTTATTTTGTATTAAAATATCTTCCTATTAATATTTCGATAGCAACAACTTATAATTCACAAACATAACGAAGAGCTAGATGTAACAGACGAGAGGTTTCTTGTTTAACAGAGCCAAAAACTAAAAACATTTATACTTACTATACTTAGACGACCCGTTCTTCAGTGCCTTGAGCATCTGCGGGTCTCAACTTTCGTTGGCTTTGATCTATTAGACAGTTGGTAAGACTCCTTGGACGAGTGATTAGCCCGTCGCAAGGCCTCTACCTGTACACAGGACAGTACAACACAGAGAGACGCGGACAAACATCCATGCCTTGAGTGGGATTCGAACCCACTGACCCAGTGACCAAGCGTCACAAAGCCCACGCCTCAGACCACGCGGCCACTGTGACGGAAAAAACGTTTATAGGAAATAAAAACGTGTTTTACATGCCGAGAACATAGAAGATTAAAAACTATTTTTAAAAAGCTTTTCATATTGGAATTTCACAAAGCTTTCCTTTTATATAACATCAAGAGTAAGATGGCATGTTTTCTGACGGGTCAAATGATACATTGTATCTTCAGTGTAGCAGTTACTTTTGACTTAACTATAAGGAAAGAGATGCATAAAGAAATAACGTTATAATAGTAAATCACTGCGCCAAGGCGACGATCGCAGAGTTTATGGCCATTATTACATATTTTGTGTTCAAGTACATGAAAAGGACGCTTGAAGGGGAGATCTTTACAGTAAGTACTATGTTACTTACCATAACCACCCACACAATAACATAGCTGTAGATACTAATTAGGTTTGAAATTTATTGGTTACATGTATCAACAGCAATGTGTTACTAACCAACCTTTGTTTTAAAATTAATTACGTGTGTAAAACTAGTAATGCTAAAACATTTTAGATGTTTAAAATTTGACAATTTACTTTAAAATTGCCTATAACTGAACAAACTTGTTATAATTAATACATATCTATTAGATTTGTGTTGTGTTTATAATAATTGTTATGTGTCCTGGTTCTACCTGTATAAGTAATTTGGTTTAAAAAAAAGTATACAGTTAAAATTTTATATTTAGATACATTTCACATTGTTATGTGAGTTATAAAACTCTCATACTACAGATATCTATTCAGCTGTAAATACCACTCTATTATAACAACTGTATTAAAATTTGATTTTTATTTTGCTTTTATTTATGTTATTGTAACTTTGAGAATGTGTATGGATATAAAGGAGCTTAAACGTTGTTACCTTCTTTTTAAACTGGCTGTTCTAACAATGCTGCCTCTATCTGCTGTGCTATATCGTAGTTTGTGTTAGTGTATTCTGTCTCTGCCTACTGTTCTGGGATATAGGTGATCTGTAATCATGATGTCCTTTATATTAATTAGGTTGATCTAACATGCCCCACGCTTCATCTGTGAAACTACTGTATAAATTCCGACATAACTTGGCACTGGGAGTATATAATTTTGCCCGTACCGGCTTCCTGTAACTGTGCATTGCATATGACGCCGACAGGAGTGTATTAATTTTATAATAATCATTTAAAGCATTCATTGGTCACAGTATGAAACGTAATATATTGTCTCTAAATAAGATTTTTATTTAAATATTTTCGACGTGGTAAATACTGTATTACGTAAAAGAAGTATAGGCCTGTAAGTTAATTAAACTTTACATGTAATTGGTAAGTAAAGACACGGTAGATCATTAATTCCAACCAAAAGTTTAAGTGAAAATTTATCAGTGATTTTAAGAGAAACTTCATTACAGAAAAACCGCAAACTTATCGCAATCCGTCATGTGGCCTTCCCTGTCGGCATTACGCCAAGTCTACAACTTCAACTTCCTGTTTTTACTCATACTTCATGCTTAATACTCCGTAATATTTTTTTTAAAAAAAACTTGCGCATTATTCTCACTGCACACGCAAGGATGTGAGTTGGGACTGACGCAAATGTACAGTCGAGCCTCGTCGTCGGTTTGGATACCGCCATAATTTTGAAAAGCAGCTCCAGGTGGTAGGTAAGCATGCAACTTAGAGTTAGGACAAGGCGTATCGTCCGTACAAGGTAATGTAAGTGAGAGTTCTAAAGAAAACCAACGCAATAAAAGGAACCTGCTTAACTTTCTAATCTGCAGTTTTAAATTGCACAATTTTATCCGCCTAATCAAAACAATGAGGGTGGGTTAAATTATATTAGTTGTGTAGGCCTATTAGTGCATAAGGGTAGAATGGCGTACTGATATTTTAAGATGCTGTTTAGAGAGGGACTTGGTGAGACTACAAAGAATGTGAGAAGTTTTGTAGCGTTGCAGTGACTATGACGCATAAACCAGTGGGAATGTCTTATAATGAAGACGTGGTTATAGTGGATGTTTACATTTACTGTCCTGCCTCGTGCAGTGCTCTCTCCGATAATAATCCAACCCGTTTCTTAATTAGCCCTAATAGGAATACTGTAATTAGACTTCGCCATTATCTAAAAAAAATTGTTTCTTGGTAATGTGATCTGTTTTCCCTCTGAAGATCAGAACCTTGATTCACAATCATAGTTATCAAACTTTGTGTATATTGCATGATTTTATCTACTTTTAGCCCAAGAAACTAATTAACTCCACGAAGCAGAGTCCTTGAAGAGATAAAAGTCCTTCAGTTAGTCAATAAAATATCCGCCTTTTGTGGAATCTGAAGTTTTATTAATGTGTTCACAAAACCCGCATAATAAACGCGACAAACCCATTCCACACCCTTCCATCCTAATATTTATTATCATCATCTTATTTATGCATAGGTCATCCAAGTGGTCCCATCAAAACTTTCTGTGCCTCATGTGTACTAATTTTCCACTTACTCTCCCAAATATCACACAGGACATGAACTGTTTACACGTTAGACCATGAAGCTGTTATGTGCACTTTCTATATTATAGGATGTGTCTGTCCGACCGTATATTTCACTTCGGAAACTACAGAACATACTTAGATTACATTTTGTATTGGGTATATTTGGTACGAAATTTCGTTTCGGTCGGTTTCAGTCCAACAGAAACCATACTTTATACTATGCTTAAACCGAGCTTATTATTTTATAAATTTGCAAAATGTAGGTCTCTATGTTCTATATTATTTATTATAAACAACATTATTCTATTTTGTGTATTTTTAATGAGATACCATTTTGAAAAACAATTTCTGGCTGTGATTATCCTTGTAACAGTAAATATTCGTTTGGAAAAATGAAACCTCAAATTCGACAGTTAGGTCAGACGCTTTCGTTAGAGTCTTAAATCATCTACTTCTCGCTTCATACCTCAAAAACTACTGTTATAACAATAAAGGCAAAGACAATTACAATAGGCTTATTCTTCATTAAGTTATGAGTTGGTCTTAATGCAAGATTTTGAACATAGCTCACAACATTTTAGTTAGTAAGTACTATTTTCAGCTTATATGTACGATAATAAAATGTGTTTTAATTATTAACGATCAAATACATGTGCATCTAATTTCATTTAGACGTCAATACAAAATCAAAAATTTCTATTACGGTCACGAAATGTATGCCTGTATGCACGTCGCAGCAAGTTTAAGCAACATAATCAACAGCTTGTCAGGAGCTTCCTACATCTTACCTAACGCGTCAGTGCTGTGAAATGAACTGTGGAATTCTCTACAGCGGTGTAAGTCAACTTCCATGAACAGGGAGTGAATATAAATTATTGCCGCGTGTTAGGAAATAGCTTTTGAAATAGGACTTCCCTGCAGGCATCTCAATAAATGTCAATTATCTTAATTTCCCTTCTTGCCCACCACAGGCGCTGCTGTCGACGTTCCGTTGTCAGAAGGGGAGCTAGGTCACTAACGTGTCTATTGGGGTGCATTCACTCGTTTGTACAATCTGCTGCTTGTAGTGCTACTGGAAACACTTTCGTTCACAGTTGTTGCCTAAAGCCGAATCGCACTCTAGCAAAAGAGTCACGTAAATTGAAAAAAATTTGTACACTATTATATTTCGAAATTGTATACAGTGTTTGCATAAGAATTGTTGGTACTCGTCATTTAAATTCACAACGTAACATTTAAAACTCAATCCTAACTACACCTTCACCCACAAAATGACAATGGCAAAGGAAATGTTGAATTCTTGCAGCCGTATCCCGCTGTTGCAGCTGATGCACTATTTTAAGCCACGTTATGGCAATTTAGTTAGACTAGTTTAGGTCAGGTTAGATTCGCTTAACTTAGGTATGTAAGGTTAGGTTAGATTAGGGGTGGAAGGATTAGGTTGAATTAGATCAGGTTAGATTATGTCACATTAAGTCAAGTTTTATTAAGTGAAGTTCTTAAGAATTTTTCCAAATATTTAAAATTTTAAAATATTTTGAAAATTTGAGAAATTCCTGTCGGTAGGAGGCTGGGATAGTCCTTCAAATGAGAAACTGCTACATCCTTCCACATCCTTCACAATCCACTTTTACAAATGTTACTATTCCTCGTAGAATGATAAATTAAGCTGAAACAATGTCGTTAAATCAAGTTCTATAGGCTTACTATTTATTTGTAACAGCTTGGTACAGACAAATATTATCGTTATTATATATTAGTCTCGTTGAGAAATTACATAGACAATCGATTTCCTCGTAACATATACGCAAGTCGTGTCTATGGAAGAAAATATTGTACTGGCATGGTAATTGATATAATATTTAGTCACTACAAAGGACGTTACAAAATCATAATACAGAGAATATATTGGACATTGGCCATTTCATGTGCTATTAATGCGTGAATAGAAAGTACATATAATAAATAAAGGGTACATAAACAGCCGAACAAACATGGCCTCTGATTTTATAAACAGACACAATGGAAGCTGAATAAATGGATCAACTGTATCCTGAAGCAAAATATATTTAAGTCAAAAACGTGAACGAATGTAAACGACATATTCCTTTTTTGAAAAGCAAACATTCACATTTCCAAGATGCCTCTGGTGGATGGTAATGATTCTTTGGGTTCCATAAGTTGTTGTGAATCCCTCGACTACTTGGGCACTCAATAAAGATTATGCTCCATAAAGTTGGTTACTTTCAGGCATAGGCCTACAGAATGATAAAGGCACAAATCAAATATACAAATAGTAGATTGAGTTATGTATCCAAGTCAACTGTATTAAATCACCATTTCCATCATAATTTGTTTCCACCCAGTCTGCCACTTCACAAAACAGTACTTTCTGGACCATACTTTGGCAAATTCCTCTCATGTATAAACTTACAACAGCGGGATATGGTAATTATTACTGAGTTCTCTCTACCGAGAACAAATTTACGGTTTACGGTCGAGGTCGGGAAACCGTGTACATATAATACGACATACGGAAACGACACTTTGTGATGTCACTCTAACTTTTCGTGCAACAGTTGACATTTATTATACGTAATGAAGCCATCCTAACATCTCAAGCACGTACATACTGCAGTAGGTTAAAATCATATTATTTCTACAGGATACGATTTAAAGGAGAACATCTATACAACTATTAGATTAGAAATTCAGGACATAAACAAAATCAATTCAAGGCACGAAGTCTGTATTTTATATTTCAGTCTTTTCCCCACTCGATTAATAGTTTCTGAAAACTTATAACATACAACTAAAAATTGAAAAATCTACTTGTTCTCGCGGTAACAATTTATAACGATTCATCGGTTATAAACACTTTTGCTTCGCCGTCATATTGCTATTTTTGAAACTCATAAAATAAAATAAAATACTCTTATATTTCTCACTACCTAACACAACACAAAATTTCAATATCATACGCTGAATGGTGTTTGTTCTAACTTGCCAGGTTCGCCATCCGTCTATCAGCAGTACATTTTCAGATTTTTGAAGTAAATTTAATTTCAGTTCATATCGACCGATCGTTAACACCTACTTCAGAAGAAACTCAGCTTAATCAGACTTATAAAAGGGAGATTACCATATAATAATTCTTTCGTGAATAGTGCATAAGTGTTCAGATGGTCAAGAAATGTGCAATCGTTACACACATTCTGTTTCTCCGACAGCATTTCCAATAACAATCTCACATCTATGTCTAGGTCTTCCAATTGGCTGAGAACTTTCCGGTCTTGTTTGTTAATTTCGATACACTCTGAGGATATCGAAAGAAACAGTTCGATTAAAGTCGCAGACTTTGGGGTAAGCTGTCCCTATGCCTCTTCACCACGTCATGAATTTTCACAGGGAACTTAGATGTCGGGAAACACACAAATTCTGTCTGAACACTAATGGCACTGAATGAGCAGATTTATCGCTACATCCCCTTTAGTGACGAGGACAACGGCCTTGGTACAGACCAGGCGACAAGCTGGGTGTTCCCCAGAATGGGCTTGGAAGTGGTTGCGAATAGAAACCTGGACGTCCAGTCACCTTGCTCACATCTTCTGTAAATTTTCTTCACGTGATTATGTTCTTTTAAGACAATGATAATGTATGGTAAAACGAGTCTGTTAATGAAAAAATAATTTTTCTCCAGACTTTAGTACAGTCATTCCGTGTGCCTTATACAGTGACATGACGGCTGCAAGAAACTGTGGTGAGATAAAAGGTTCTCAAGGTAAGTATGTTGATGACTGTCTTCTGAGATGTTGCACCGTATAGTCTGGTAGCCGAGTCAAGTAAACTACCACATAGCTAACTGTAATTCTGCTGTGTTACATTAAATTTAAATTCCCTAAAGATGATGTTAATAAAGCGTGATTTGTAGGCCTAAAGTTATAAATTAACGTGATTTGAGTAGCATAAAGTTTTATTCCTTTAGGGATATTTTTTCTTAAAAATAAACAGGTTAAGATACATTTCAAAACATGCCGTAAACGTAACACTTTATTGATTAATTCGTAATACGTAAGCCTACAGAGACAACATCAATGCCCCACAAGTTTGTAAAGTAATAAAACCGATTTAACTAAGAAAGAAAAAGGACTGAAAAACAAAGAGCCAGTTTTAAAAGTTTCGTAATAAGAAGCAGAGGAGAGGATGTTAAAGCAGGCAGGACAGCTTGACCGCAAATGCAAAGGGAATTTCATTAAGCACTCGGTTTGCAAGGACAGCAAAGCTAGAAGCAGTTTGCAAGAACGCCAACAAAACATGCATCTAAATTAAGCGCCGTCCTTACTCTCCCTCGGCCACGCTTAAAACAATCTACTTTACTTAATATCCTACGAAGTTCTAAGAAGACGGTAAAGTCTGGACGATTGTTATGTTGAGAAGTTTATTTATGAGAAAACTCCAAAATTTTGGTCTTCTTTGTCTTTCGTGGGTTGGACTTAATCGTGTTCTAACTTCATGTCCATCTTCTAAATGATAATCTTATGTTTTATTTGCATTATAATTGTACCGAAAAGAAACTTATGAGAATCCGAAAAAGCTTATTCAGCCGATCATCATGACTCACGATTCTGAGTTCCAGGTCGCCATGGCAACTAAGATTTATTGTAACACTTAGTACTTTTAGCTATTGTTTCAGAGTTTTTTTTTTCTGTATTCAAATTTACAAGTTAAAAATCACTGGCCTGTATGTGAGGTTTTGTCATATAGGTCATAAGTTCAGCTAGTGAGAAATTGGAAGTCTTAGGGTGCAAACCATATCAGTCGGCAGAGAGTTCGGAAGTTGTGATTTTCATAAACACTGACATGAAATCGAACACAGCCTTTCAGAATACAAAGAAGTTCCGTCTTTGAAGGGTTATTGTAAACAACCTGTTACAATCTTCGACAAGAGCTAAAGCTATAATAGCATTCCTGTATTTTGTCACAGTTTAAAATTTCTGAGAAAACAATATATTTTACAACTTCCTACAAGAGTAATATAATTCCATATTTATAATGTTACATTATGTTTTATTTTTTAGTCGTCTGACCATCAACATTTTTTAATAGTTACGCAAGAGAAAATTAATAAATCCATTTCTTATTGGAGTGTTGTTTCTGGATTAAAATAATGTGGAGCTGTGTTTTTAAGAAATAGTACGGCATATTGTCTAAGACCTTGATAAATATTCAAACAGTCTTTAAATCCGTAGATTTATGGTTCATCACTAAGATCACCGAAACCAAACAATAATAAATAGATAATTTTGTGAGGAATGCATATAAAATAGTAACAGTGACAAAATATTGCTCCATAAGCAGAATATGGGATTTGATACGCATTCCAAACATCCGTACTTTTCTCTTGAGATCTCCTTTTCTCGTTTCATTCCAAATATCTGAAGCTGACATGGAACATGATGGCAAAGAAATAAGCATTCCAGTATAACAATAAAGACGCTTCGAATCTGAAAGGGCGTGCCATGCTACAAGACATGATTTTCTATCATAAGAAGATAGACAGAAGTGGAAGGGTTACATTTCACTTTAGAAAAGATGTCTGTTTCATAAATGTAGGAATATTTCGAGCCAAGCCTCACACGCCTCCCTACACAACTAAACCAGTAGCTTCAGAATCGAAGTTTGAAATCCATAAATGTAAAAACAATTTAAAACATTGCACTCCTTGTGAGACCATTACAATTGCATGAGTGTTTCTTATTTTTATATCATTATTTCCTTAATGTTATAAATGTTTCAAATAAAAACACAGTTTTATGCTCTTAATTACATTGGTTTTTTCAATTCAATTGAAAAATTCAATTGCCAACAGCAAGAAGCCAATAACAGGCAAACACTGATAATACATACAATAATAATGAAATAATAATGAAAAATAGTACACAAACAGATTAACTAAACTTATGCATGTACAGTATTAAATATAACTGCCAAGTACATGCAAACCCAAAATAGAAACAATATTAACACAAAGCAAAATAAATGAAGAAATATAAATAAAACAAATAATCCATCTAGGGAACACTAATATAAATGTAAAACGTTAAAGAAATATAAAAAACAGATAACGAAACTAGATCATCTATCAAGACAACCTATCTAGATCATTTCCCTTATTGAGAACGTGCCCTCAAGGGAGACAATGTTTATGCTAAATACGTCCAAATATTAACATACGTAATTTGCAGCGATGACGCACCTGGCTGAAGGACTATGTCTTAGTGCACTGCTCACACTAAACGTAGAAAATTCTCTTATTTGCCTCGCCGGCACACGTAAACCAACAGCGTCCATAATGGAATGGCAATTTATTTTGCCCTTAAAGACATTAACAAGAAATAACGCATCGAGATGTCGTCATCTGGAATAAAGTGTTCTAAAATTTAAAATTTAAACATAAAACTGCAAGTGTAAAATTTAAGTACTTATAAAGAATTAATTCTGTATACTGGAAGCAATTTTTCACTTCAAAAACTGCTTTCTACTCACTCTCGAGATTAATATCGACATTAAACAATTATTATTGTACCTTTACTTGCATTTTTCTGAAGCATGGCGTCTTACACTGGAAATATCACAAATTAATGGTTTAAAATTTGAGAAGGTAAAAATTTTCCTTAATAAATATAAATTGAACGGGAAATGGATACAAACAGATAATAAAGAACTTCGTGATACATAATATTATTCTGGAATTGTTGTAACATACAAATTACGATCAAACCCGATGGCAGAAATCGTTAATACAGTTTTCTAAAAAAGAAATCTTAAAAAGAAATCAACAATCGATAAACTGGATGAAACTGATTTTACGCAGACTCCGGTTCAGTAGCGGGTTTTTGTATTAGCGGTATTGAACTTCCGGATTTCACCGGCAAATTAAAAGTTCACTACCGTTTTGTTTATTACCCTGTAATGACTGACAATAAGCTCGGTCTCGCTGTAAAAAGAAGACCCAAGTAGTTTAATTATTGCTACTTTAATTACTTTATTACACGGCATCAATTGGACACGTTATGTCTGTCTGCATGATACATGACAGGGCAATATTTATGATTCAGACTGATGTGGGAGAAAACGGCTGTGTCCCAACTGAAGTTGCTCCGCGGGCAACGAAACCTCTCACAAACTAATCCATCTAAAAGGTGAATGCGAATAAATTGCATCGCTTACCTGACTGGTGTAGGCCTACGCAGTTTGAGTAAACAGGAATAATCCGTCGTTGTGACTGTTCTAATACAATATCAGTAGATTATACTGAACGTGCGAGAAAACCCACAAATCACTTTCACTTCTGTCGTTCACCGATAACAAACTGCTGGCCTTGTTTGTCTGCGTTGCTACAGCCATCGGGCTGCAAACCTATGCTGTTGCTGATTGAAGTCTGAACTGTTCGTTCAAACACGTAAAGTGTAATTCATTAAAGAACGATAACAGAAGAGATATCTGCGCGCTGACATGTCCTAATCAATATCGCCTGATCATCAAAAGAATAGAATTAAGCTTTTTAAGGGATTAATGCATTAACCTTCTAAAGTCCAGTGGTAACCACATATACCATCTGCTTTAATAATCAATAAATCTGACCACGGAACGTACTTCAGTTTTTATGATTCGCAGAATAAACAGTAATTATTATCGTAAGTAGCATTAACTAACTAATACTGTACTGCCTGTACTTGGCAGTTATATTTAATACTGTACATGTATAAGTTTAGTTAATCTGTTTGTGTATTATTTTTCATTATTATTTTATGTATTATCAGTGTTTGCCTGTTATTGGCTTCTTGCTGTTGGCAAACACGTAAATAAATTAATTGAATTGAATTGAATTGAATTTGTAATGAAGAAACCAAGTGTCCACTTTGGAGAATTGATCTTTTTTGCAGAGACGGGACAAATATTATTTCTGTAACTCTCTACACTTACCATGTTTTTTCAGTTAAATACGACTATATTTACTTTACATTAGAAAATCATTAAAATTATATAAATAACCCATAATTTTTCAGACAAATTCAATTAAACACAGTCTTAACACAAGAATTATCAACTATCTTCATAGACCAGTTGCCAATCGTTCATATTTTTAGAAAGGTACTTACTATGTTGCATCAAAATCTTCAACAGTCTACCACCTAGTCACAAAATTATTTAACTAATTCGTATAAAAGGGATAAATTTATAAAGATACCTAAACGTATCTGTTGATAGTTTTCTAGTTAAGAAAGGACCTGCCATCTTTTTACAGGGTATTGTACTTCATGAATTATTCCATGTCCTACAGTCAGTCTAACTTTTTGTATGTATGTACGTTATGATACAACGCTTAAGATTCCCGTCTTGAATCGTGACTAAGAAAGGGGCAGATATCTGTAAGATTATGAAACCAGTCAAACAAACATGAACTCAGAGTTATCAAACATGGCTTAGCGGGAACAATCTTGTCGCACCAATAATTTCGTACTAGATTAATTACTTAGGAAAGAAAATTCTCCAAATTCAACATTATTTTGTATTCGACTAAAACAATAGATAATCTAGAAAGTAGCTTATTGTCACAGAATAAAAACGAAAGAAGAATCATTGTTCCTTTTCCGATAGAATAAAGATAATATTTTGTTACCAGCAAAGATTCATTCAAAAGACTGAACTTAGGAGTAGAATTTTAAAAGTACAGATGAATGTAGCAATGACATTCATGTCCACTCTTTTACAGTTTCCATTATTGATGTCGTTGAGAGGCACATCTTCACTAATAAAAAACACGGACATGATAAAGACTTAACTTCAACGAAACTTCAATAATTACAATCTCAATTAGTTCGCACTTAAAAGAATTGCTGTGTGTGAGAGAGAGAGAGAGAGACGTTAAAAGATTTCGTAGAAGAGAATATAAATTCTGACAACTAGCACAGAAAAAATACAAAAAGCCTATCGTCATACGAATATAGGATTGGCGTAAAATATATACATATCTGTTTAAAAGAACACTCATCTTCATGTTGGTTTGACTTCAATATGATTCCGGCAAGGTTATTTTATGCAGTATTTTAAGATGCCGCATCAACTGCAGAGAGCACGCAGCAACAAATGCTACTGTGATCATGTATGTTT
This sequence comes from Zootermopsis nevadensis, assembly GCF_977971745.1. Lineage (NCBI taxonomy): Eukaryota > Metazoa > Arthropoda > Insecta > Blattodea > Termopsidae > Zootermopsis > Zootermopsis nevadensis. The sequence continues at coordinate 2,199,944 of NW_028259150.1, forward strand.
AAGAAGAACATATACAATGAGAAAACAAGTTTGGCCTATTATAAGTATCTCTTTTCAAGATTCTCCTTAAAATAACCTGTTCGTTCGAGTATGATATACTAACAATGTCTTAGCAAACTAAAGAGTACGTTGTTGAATATAACTTACATTATATTCACTCCTCCCGCTCCATTGCATGGATTTTAATTTTTTTCATTATTCCACTGATTTAAAAAATGTTTATCGACCTGAAACAGATATTTATATTAGCAAACACTGCAGGAACTTAAATTTTGAAATCGGGTAATTATATTGTTTAACCATTTGACGCGGCTGATAGCCCGAGAAGATTTTATTGAGTTACGTCGCCGTGGAAGCTTCAAATCATATATCGGGTAATTACTTCATTTAGAGCAAAATCAATAAACATGTATGTATTGTTTTGTATGAGCGTCAGACTCACTTCCCATCTCTGAGAGAAGAATAAAGATTTAAGCTGCCTAAAATCAAATAGCTGAGGGAAGTATATATTCCTAAGAGACAGTAGTGATGTTATTCACACCATTATAGTTTTTTTATACAGGGTGATTCAAAAGGTTAGGGCTAAACTGAAGGAGTGTATAGAGGGACTCAGAGAGAACAACTTCAGCGGTATGTTATCAGACTTCCCTACCTTCAATGGCCTCTACTAACTCAGGATAACTTCGGAGGACATGGATTCCTATTCGAATGTTGTTCTCTCTGAGTCCCTCTATACGCCCCTTCAGTTTGTCTCTAACATTTTGAATAAACTTGTATATTCCACAGTTCGTTTAAATATTTGTTATAATAAACAAAAACATGTTGTCTATGGAACCAACACCACGCCAGTTCAATAGCAGCATATGTTACAGAAGCCAGCAATGTTATACAGAGTAATATGAGCGATATAAACCTCCTCCTACCATAATGTCAATTTCACCTTCACATAATAAATCACGTCTTCAGAAACGAATATCTGACGATGGAGTCATTGTAGTGTAAGTATTATTTCTAACTGGGATGAAATTTCACTAGCTAATTCGAGATACCAGGTGTTGAGACTGTGCCGTTAAAACAATTAGGTTCGTTTAGTTACGGGTTTAATATATAATAATATCTACTGGGTGTCGACGATCTTATATGTAGCCTTAACAGAATAGTATAATTTGAGCCGATAAATTAATGTAGCAAAGAGTGAAGTGTGCGTTAGCAAATAACCAGTCACTGTCCGCGTGGCACTTTAAAATATTACTTGAGACAAAAAAGCTGATGGATCTTTGACGTAAACCTTAGGAATTACATGATCTCAACACAAAAAATAATGTAATTTCATTGTTTAATGCGTATGAATTAAGTAAATATAGTTGAGTTACATTAGAACAATAGTGTTTGTTTTGTAAAGTTCCGATCAAAAATAAATAAATTCTAATGTTTGTTATTAAATTTACCAGCATGCAACGTGCAGACATTCTTTTGCGCCCTTCCTCAGATTTGATAACACATGTTTTCATAAACAAAATAAATGCCATAGCAGAGGCGTATACACAATCTCGCGCCAAGTGTACATGAAATTACAAACACTTCAAGCAGTTTGTAGTGACAGTACCAATGAAATTCTGCATACTTGTGGCAAACTCTGCATAAAGATTCATTTCGATTAAAATTTTTAGCATGCTTACAAAGAGATCGTACTTACATTCTAAATTCTGTCAGCATCCTGAAAACACTTGTAAAGGTAAAGGTAAACATTACCTCCACGTTACGACCGTTTTACCTCAGGGAAACAAATTATTGGTGTTATCCTAAATTGTCTCAAAATTGCTGTAGCTGAGGTGACAAAGCGAAAGAAAACTCCCTACCCTTACAGTACCATACCGCACTGAGACTGTTCATCCCTTCTAGTCGACTTGTAAAACTCGAGGGAAAAAAAGAGGCTGTCAGCTGACTTTCGGAATCGATCCATGGACTCTAAACGTGGGCCAAACGACAACGGATTTATCTCTCGTAATTTTAGTCATATTTACTGAATACTAAAAGCATTTTTCTACATACGATATCTGACAGCTTACAAGGTGAAAGAAATAGGTACGTAACTCAATGCCATGTCTACAGCTTTATCCTGTCCCTACAAATTTCAAATGATGCGAGCAACGTCGGCTTCTGTTGTGACATTCGTTTTTGGCTCAAGCGGTTTCCTAGTCACTCTATTGCTTTGCCTCTTTCAGTTTATACGCTCATGGAAGACGTTCCCGGGTATGCGACCTTTAAATAAATGAAGCACCTGTTGTCTCCTTTCAGCCTTTTTTTTATAATCGATAAGATCTTTCTTTCTAAGTCCATTTTTCGACGACCTTTCTCTCACTCACACCTTCAATGCATGCGTGCCGCAGCATTTGAGAGATCAACAGAGTCAGTCCCTCACTAACACGATTTTCCTAGGTGTGACCTCTCCTCTTCCACGCTTGCTGAAGACAACCCTATACGTCTTCCTCGTAATAACAGTTTGCCAAAGACAAGAACAGAAATAGTGAATGGAAGCATGTGAAAGAGACAAGGACGATAGACCGAGAAGAAAGATGACACTAACGAAAGATTAATGTTCTTAGAAGAGATTTATGATCAGCCAGGAACTGTGATTGGATATTGATTTTTTTATCCTTCCGCTTCTGAAAGATGAGACAAAGAAAGAATAACTAAAAAATTAGTATTGATTTGTACTGATGGATTCTGATACTCCTATCTTATGTAATAAGGAGTTAAAATTACATCTATAAGTCTTTCACGACATCTACAGGATGATCACAATCAGTTTCACATTTAATCGATTGTGATGACAGGAGATTTCTGGTATGCTGAATGTCAGTTATCACAAATATCTACTTATAAATAAACTGCACGAAGCCCACTTATGGACAGTTTGCTGTTGGAACAGAAAACATATGTTTTCACTTCATAGCCATCGTGAAAAAAGTAACCTTATTTTATACTGAAATCTACGTGGCAAAGCTAGTAAAACTTCCAGGCATGAAATTACTTTGAAATCGACCAGGACTGACCAGTTATTCTGAACAGGTAGCTCTACCTCCTCCAAGACCGTCCGGCAACAAAAGGTATTGCTCAGTTCTGCTCAGTTCCCATGCCGCCATTCATTATGTCATTGCTGTTGTGTCTCTGTGGAATTGTCTATAACAGGCCCTTTGTCTATCCCCCATATGCCACATTAGTAAGCATGGCGCAGCGGAGGAATGACACCGACAGAGGAAAACGAAAGGACTCCGAGAAAAGCCTGTCCCAGTGCCACTTTCTTCACCACAAATCCTGCACAAACTAACTTGGGCGCGAATCCGGACCTCCGAAGTGAGAATCCGGGGACTAATAGCCTGAGTTATAGCACAGCCTTTCATTCGTTCATATTAAAGGGCAGCCTTATTAGCTCGATCCGAAAGGTAGCGGGGTCGAATACAGCTTAGGTTGTCGACATTTTTTTAAGGAAAAGGACCTGCGATAGTCTAATTCACCATCACAGAAGTCATAATACCAGTATTAATAAATTTAGAAAACCTCTGTATTACACGTGATTCAAATTTAAATGTCTTCAAAACAAAATTAAAATCAAGGTTAAATAAATTATCGACATTAATAATGTTACCGGTTTTTGTTAATACACTGATGGTTTATATTCAGTTTTAATCACATATAATAGTTTGGCAACCTCAAATTATATTTAGACAGAAAAATAAGCATCTCACATTTTATGTCTCATATCATCTATCATACGTCAATTAATATACTTTTAAGATTCTGTTAGTTTTTGTAGTAGTAGTAATAGTAAGATTGAGGACACTTTCATCCGAAGCCAAGTTACAGGATTACGCCTGGCCCAGTACCAGTCTCCTTATAAGAATTATTTCATTTTCTAATGTTCTATGAAGTTTCTAGTGTCACATTATTTTGTAGTCAGACATGAAGACGATAAACTAAGAATTTTTCGCCTCGATCTAATGAAATGGAGGGTCTACGTTAGTAACAGAAAGGCATGCTCATAGTACCAATTTTTCAGAAAGGGAAAAGCGGAAAAGTTCTGAAGGCTACACTTTGTCGTATTACCTTTCTTTTTAGATTTGTATAGTTGCAAAACAAGGCGTGTACATAGCACACCCAGAAGGAAAATCAATAAACGTATGGCCAAAATGTCAGTCAGAACCAATATAAATCCTCCTTGTTTCTGAATAATAACAATTGCCCCTGATATTAGAAATTTCGTATTTGTGGGGGGAAACTTTCTTGTTTATTTTTCATTTTTTACACTGTCATAGAAGTTTTGTTCGAATTTGAAAAGGCATTTTTACATTCTATTTTGGTTGATCTGTACTGATTTTTTGAGTACTAATATTCTTATACACGACTAGAAGGCATAAAGATGACTTATTTGCAGAGTAAAACCTTCACTTTCGTATGCAACATCATGTTCTGGATGTTGTCCGGACGTGAGTAACATGTATTTTAACACAAGATTCAAGCTCATTTAATATAGACATTCAGCACATTCGACAATATTTTCCGTTCAATGGTACAGAAATTCCCTTACATTTCAAGCGAACGTCAGAGCCAAAATGCGTCTGTAAGACGCCTCATTCAGTGTTGTGTGATGTTACTGGAGCTCCGTCCTTGCATGTGAGAATTAATTTTGACATGACTACCAACAGTAACAAGACTTCAAGAGATCGAGGCAGCACCGCAGACTTAGTTCATAATGAAGCGACCATTCTCATTTTCATCTGCTACCGAGTCCCAGGCTACATGAGGATTTAAATCCGTCTGGAGAGTACGGTGTTTCAACAGAGGATTATTTATATTTATTTTTATCATTATCATTAACAGTAGTATCCGCAACGTTAATACCACACTACTTATTACATTTTCCTGAAACTATTCAATACGTTTGCAGTAAATGAGAAGTCAAAAGTTTTATTCTTATTATTAACTTCAGTTAAATTACATATGAGAAACCACGGGTTGCTATTTTAATGTTTTAGTAATTATCATTAATGTAACTAACTCCTTAGTTAACTGCACCTACAATGTTATCAGATTTGTGTGGTATAAAAATACACCCTGAAAATGGCTGGACCTGAGCGAAACATGTATAATGAAGGACAAACAAATATCCAGTTGTAATCGTTGAGGTGTTGCTTATATAGATATATCTGATAGATGTAATTATCCATTTTGCAGTATGAAATTCAACACTAAGTCCGTATTTTAAGAATATTCAATCATCTCATCACTACACCTACGCAGAAATTTAATTTCTTCATTACAGCCATAATAAACGACCTTTTCTTCAACTTTTACCAACAGAATGGAACATAAAAATGTCTACTAATGAGTTCTCAAGCACGTATCGTCCATTAAGAACAAAAGATGTAGATAACAAGAGACTGTGTACGAAAAGAAAAGTTTCAATTATAAAATAGAAAACTAATTCCGTTAAAAGTATATGAATGAATAGGAAGTAACTTTTTAAAGCTATTTTCATAACAGTACATTTCAAATGAAAATGGAACTTGGTTCTGTTCTCCCCCTCAATAAACACGCTTTGTAGCCTACTTCCGCCGGTAAATAGCCTTGCGTCGGATTTCCCAGCTATTAAAGTTTTCCCCCCCAACGACAATCTCTTTATACTCATTTTGGTAGTAGTTACAATCCGTGCAGTAAGCATTTAATTGTCTTTCACTCCACGACCCTAGGGACATTTTACTTGACCTCACATACACACCAAATCTACAATTAACCATCAGCAATGCGCTAATGTTAACTGCCCATCTGCTGTCACCCACGTTAAACGTTACCAGTTGTAACCATCCAACCATGAAATGGAGCCGATACAAAGGTAAGCTTTATTTTCTGCACAGCTGTTGTAGATTTAATATCATTGTTGTTTCAGATGTAAACGGTTATAAGATATCGTTTTCTTCTTCTTCTTTCCCTGCTGTGTCCTGGTTTCTTAGTTTCCTTAACGACGCTTTTCACATTCAAGGTTCCACCATTTGAATGGAAGGACTGAGCTGCGAAAATCCTGGGCCGAAATTTGAACCCAAACCACCTAAACACAAAATAACTCAGCCATGACACTACAAGCTACCGAAATCGTGTAAACATTACTACGAAACTTTCAGCAACAAAAGGAAATCATTTCCCATTCTCCCCATTCACTGTAACACCCGACAGCACTACATTGTGTTGCATTTAGCGTGGAACCCATCAGCACAGCAGCAGCTAGCGAACTACCGGGAAATGATAGCCACAACGCGGAACATAGCCGTTGAAAGCTGGTATGTGTGTTCCGCGGGACTCTATAAAAACGATTTTATCCTGCTTCCGCGGTTTTAAAGAAGAACATTGGCTTACAGCATCATCATTTCTGCGTGCCCATCCATCGCATTGAATAACTGAGTGACCGACAAATGTTCTGCAACCACTTCATTACTATAAATTTTGCTTGAGTGCTAAGTGACCTGTTGAGTTTTTGACACTTCTGCGCACGTACTATTAGGAGTGGGTTGCGTTTCGGAAGTCCGTTTGTAAGTCTTTTGTTCGAACTTAGAACACGATTTTCCACAGGTAAAATTATGTAAATAGTCCTTAGGTCCTTAGACACGCAATAATCTACTGTCTAACAATTAAAATTAAGCATACCTATATATTAAATGAATATCAGTAAAAAACAATAGTCATAATTCCAGTAGAAAATAAAGCAGAAAACAAATTGAACAACAAATACATATATTTCTCTCTTTTTATGTCCATGGTACAGGCTTTTAGTCTCACTTCGTATTCCTTAACAGGGTAACGGAGTAATCTAGCCCAGAACAAACCACCTAGTGCAGATGGAATGATCCTCAGTGATGAATGATGCTTACATATGAACCGGCATTCACGTGATACAGTTACCAAAATATTACGATGAGTCTCAGATTTGTGTGTATGTACAGATATTCATAAGTCAGAGTTCGTAACTTGGTTGGGGGGGGGGGGGTCTATACAGATGGTTACCAATGTTTGGGAGGAGTGTTGACACCCAAGTACAAGACTACGCTGTGTGACAACCCAGAAGACACCTATCAGTACTGCCGTGAGAGCCTCAAACCACAGATTCATACACAGAGATTAATAATCTAATTTTATGAATTTAACAGATGATATATGTTGGTTTCTCTTGACATGGCAGCATTTCGAGTCAAGCAAGCTTCAAAATTTATTCCCAGCATGTTTAGGCCTGCACTTTGGAGAGAAGTACCTTCGATCCTTGATCAGAACTCGATGTCAATTTTTCCATGAAAAACGGAGTAGATTCTTCAGAAAACTGATGTGTGATAATATGAACACTAATCCCCCAACGTGGTTCACATATCACCGTAAGCATACAAGCCTTTATTCTATTCCAGATAAGTGGCCATCACAATAGGGAAATTTCTTGGTTAATATGGAAAAACAATGTGCAGAATGGGAAGACACAGTCTGTGTAAAGAAGAGACCTTTCCTCTTTCAAAGACCCTTGTTTGATGACTCAGCCCATCTACAAGCGCTGTGACGCTTAACAAAAACAAAGAAAGTATATTGGTAATGTGACCACTCGTGAGTTGACTATAGTATCTGTAATGAATTTAATAAGATTTTTTTTTGTCTCGCGGCACTGTAATAATGTTGGCAGTTCCTTCTTTCATGACGTCAGATGGCACTTTGATCTACTTGTGCAACTACGTTTAAACACTGAAGGGCTACAGAGAAGGAAACCACAAACTGGTTAAAACTTTCTAGCTTTATTTCCGTATTTCGGGGCGTGGTGAACTCGGATACGACATTCAGCCAGGAGTTAAGCGTAATGACTAGATTCAGGCAGTCGGTACTGAGAAACGTAAAAGGGAAATCACTTGTAGCTATCTGAAGCAGTTTGTCACTTACCAGAAGCGCACTTACACTTGCCAGTAATAATTTTAGGTTGAAATTGTGTTCCAGAACAATATCGGACAAGAGATCCATATATTTATTCTGCTATTACACTGGGAAGCCAGTGATTCATCAATCATTGTGTCATGCTGTTTGTGGACGATTTGGCTTATTCGACTATAAGGTCTATCATAATAAAACCAAACTCGAAGTAAATTTCTTTACCAATTATTCGCCTATCGCTAGCGCTAGTATATAACCGTACATGTTCCCCAGGTGCTACGCCCGTGGTGGAATCTGCTTCCATCTAGCTCCTACTGCTCAAAAATTGACTTCATCTCTCCGGACTGACAGAAGTTGAGAATCCTGCACAGCTTACAAGAATTTCACGTTCATGGAGAAGAAAGAGATGACACTCTTCACATATTCGTAAAGGACTTCATTCTGACGGGCTACGTGCGTCAAATTCAAGATGCCCACGGTACTTATTCCAGCTTTAGCTACACCTGACCTCTGGGTTTAGCACCGCTTCAGGTTGAATAATCTTAAACGTCACGAAGACGACAGCGACAGGGTACTGTGAGTGCCGTTTATAAGACGCTAGTTCACGTTCTACCACTCTTCTTATTGACGTCAAACGTCGAGCCTGTGCTCCATGACATAAATCCAATAAAGGAAAACAGCGATCTATAAAACGGGCAACAGACTACATCCCTCATGTACTCCTTCTTCAATCTGTTATACTATTGAGCGGGCAAATATGGCGCACTAGGCACATGATGCGAGAAAAAAAAGAGATAAACGCCAAAGGCTTGAATACAGGCGGAAAACGCGGTGTATTTGTTAGGAATCGAAATCGGAATGTGACAAATTGAAATCTACAACTTGAATTCTGCCATCCTATCTGTGGATAATACCTTAATACTGGGATACTGGGAACGACTCGTTCTTCAAGCGCCTGAGCACTGCTGGTCCCAACTTTTCGTTGGCTTGATCTATAGACATTCGGTAGGACTCCTTGGACGAGGGATCGGCCCGTCGCAAGGCCTCTACCTGTACACAGGACAGCACAACACAGAAAAACGCGGACAAACATCCATGGCTTGAGTGGGATTCGAACCCACAGTCCCAGCGACCAAGCGGCACAAGGCCCACGCCTCTGAACGCGCAGCCACTGCGGACATAATACCTTAATACAGACCATAATTATTCATTTTTGGTATGCAACGAACTCAAATCTGGACAGAATTACCATTTACTATGACAAGTATTTCATTCTTCACACATTCTCTAGCTCCTCCATATGTAGAAGTTATTCGGTTCTTGTCAACATTAATTTGGGCACCTGTAATTACGATCCCAAAATACAACCTTGAAGTAGTTGACTCCGTGATAAAGGATATTCTCTGAGTAGACAACAAGCCTTACACTATGCAGAGATTATCTATGTATAAAATCAGAATATTCATCATCATAATCACAATAACCCGCTGTCGCATATGGACCCTCTTGTGATATATCGACCCTTCACACATATAATTGTGTATGACCTCATGTATTGTTTGTTACTTTTAGTTCTTATTATTAATAGATACTTGTAATCGTCAAAATATTGTAAGGGTCAGTAAGCTACAGATGCTACAAGCCAGACTGTGGAGATATTTGAACTATAAATATGATAAGAAGATTACTATACAAAAATCCGATTATATTAATACCCAACGCGTCTCTGATTAAGTGTGTCGTCCTACGGGAAACCCCCGCACTTGTTGATGACTCTTTTGCCCTTCCGGCACACGACACACTTTTAATCCCCTTTATAAACCACTGCATGTAAGCACAACGCGGTCTACACTGGAATTTACCACCGAACGTTACGTTCTATTCTGCACCACGCCTAACACAGTCTTGCTCCATAGTTTACTGACTCGAGCTACTGTAAACTGGTGTAATCTCATTTCAATAAACAACTATATATCTCTACTGTGTTGCTACAAGTGAGCTTGAATATCAATTCTTAAGTGTCCAACGCACCCAATCAACAGACTTCCGCTCGGTCTACGTTCCCGTATCCCATCACCATCCTTCGGGATACAACACCGCCAGTATACCCTTATATGAACCAGATCATCCAGTTTAACAAACAAATACCAATGTACCAATGTACATCTTGGTAAGATTTCCGGTGTACACGGGGCGAGTACAAAGATGACTGTCTTTTGGATGTTGGGCCGTGTACCTACGTATCAGAGGTGATCGCTGCCTCCATCATCAAGGCACCCTGACGCTGCAGGAAGAAAACACCACTGAAACGTCACTGAACATCTATGAAACTACACAGCTTAAATCCCAGAACACAGTCGTCATGAATCCACATCTTGTTCTAAAAATTTCCTCTCTTTCAATGAGAACGAATTAAATATAATTTTTAAATGTCCAAAATAGACAATCACCCCCTTGTAGGTTTATGTTACGAAAAATACTGTGAAAGTAGTTCAATTTGCAATAGCGAACGGTTTAGACCTCCGCTCCCGTCAGTGTTCGTTTCCGGTCTAGCAGAGCTGTCATTCACAGGATATCGAGGCATGGAAGTCGCTCCTTTTCAATGGGGAAACATATACGTGAGGCTTGTGGTCCGTGTGTCTGTCCAGTCTCTCTTCCACGTCATACTTGGGAAGAGACAGACGGGTAGCCTGACTCGAACACCCGCAAAGCAAACTGCAGCATACGAACCGAAAGAAGCAGCAGAGTGGCAGATACGCTATGCGTATGCAAAGACTTCTTGAATCATAATGCAAGCATCAAGAATGACTACATATTTGTAGAAAACCTGAAAGCCCAAGTCTCATATTCAGATATTTTTCGACTATGGAAAGTTCGCATATTATTTGCGTACATACAGGCTTGTAGGCCATGCCGACATTTTTCGTGCACTTGATAATCACTTTGCCTTCAAGATGGAGACAATACGGATCTAAGAACCGTTGGCAATAATACCTACTCATACAATGTGCCGTTACAAAGGAACGGAATCTATATTTGTGTAGTTATAATGCTAGAATCCACAAAGCTAAATAAACATTGTCTGTAACTTTGCAATGTCAGAAAATAATTTTAATTCCCAACGGAAAAGTTGGTACACTGTAACTTTTCACTACGAATGAATACAATAATTCGAATAGCTCTATAAAAGATACGTTGTACCTGTCCACAAGCCTTGGTCCTTTTATTACACTGATCTTGTTTCTTCTTTGGATTACTTAGTTTTTCTTAACTTTTTCCATCGTCTGGTATTCTAAAAACACACAACTTTCGAAGGCCGGATCTGTCCTCGTCCTCAGGTGTAACGAAGGGAAGGACCTGTTCTGTAGAGTCCATTAGAAAGAGCTAACCTCAATCACTGGACCAAATCCGATCTTCGAAACGTTGTGTGTTTTTAGAATACCAGACGATGGACAAGTCCAAAACTCAGTAATCCAGATTGAAATACGCCATCGTCAGAAACCTTTAGAATCGATTTGTTCCTTCTTTCTTCTTCTTCATACTCGTTCTTAAAGGGCTGTTGAACGTTAGGTTCTCAGTCCGTCTACACAATTTTTGTTATAGTTTTAATGCTGTTTTAAAAATCTACTGCATGCTTCGATCTTAATTGGCCATCTTCAGCTGGTTCTCCTTAAGTGATATAAACTAATAAATATGACTGCTAATTTGTACACATATTTTCTGTTACTGACTTCAACACGTAATAGACTGTCCTAAGTAACTTACCTATTTTATCAGAGTGGACTACGTAGTTGTAGTTACCGGTAGAAAGCTGTAGTTCAGCTGAATGCGCTGGTTGAAGGTGAGTGGTAGATCTGGATGGTTTGGGAGGGTGGGTAGGACCGTAACGGGGCTTGATGGAAAGAAAATTTTTCAAAAATGGGTTCAAGGAACATATCACGGATGTTAAAGCTAATAAACATAACACAGGATTTCCCAGCACATTCTACAAAATGGACACTCATATGGCAACTTGGAAAATCCAATGAAAATTCTCGAAGAAGCCGAAAAGTGCAGTTACATGAGCGCACGAGAAAAATTCCACATGTATAATATAATATAATATAATAAGGCGTGCATTTAAACGAAACAAACCTAGACAACAATAACCCCAGTTTTAAATCCTGATGAAATCCAATATTACCTAAAAAATGTTATCTCCATCCACCCCCTTCGGTCCAAACCACCAAGATCTACCCTTTAAATTTAACCAACCATTTTAGTTCATCTACATATCTTCACCGGTAACTACAACTCTATAGCCCGGTCTACTGAAATAGGTAAGCTGCTTAAGACAGTCAATTACGTGGAGAAAACGTGTATAAAAATCAGCAATTATATCTACTAGTTTCGAGCATTTTAAGAGAACCAGTTGAAGATGACTAGTTAAGATCGAAACATGTAGTGGATTCTTAATAAACATTGAAACTATAATAAAAAATTGTGTACACGGACTGTTAACCTAGCATTACAGTATGCCAATATGCCTCTACACACATCCTTAATATAAAAATTCACTTCTGAACTGCTGTTACAACAATCAAGAAATTCAAGAAACTTCAATAATTGCGTTTGTGGCTCGCGTTTCAATGCAATCGATTTCAAGGAGGAAGTTTGGAATGACAAACAAGTGCCGAATTAGTCCACCTAATGAACAGAATGGAATTGGTGCTAAAGAAAAAATAGAAGTTCTGATTTATCTTATATTTGTATCTTACTCATTTGAGAAGAAATAGTATGTACATTCTAAATTAACTCCATGAAACAGAGTCTGTTTTAATAAGCCAACCAGATCGCAAAACAGTTAAGCACCCCCTCTTTTATGGAATCAAGTTTCAGAACACCCTGTCAATAAATTACATCCAGAGCCAGTTAGATCAAGTTCTTGCACTCACACACTATCCGCAAGTTTAATTTTAACAGTATCCTTCCTTAATGCCTTCGTATCCTGACTCAGTTCTTCCACTGAGCTTTATCAACTGAAGCATTCAAAACTTTTCTCATCTCCTCCACCCGTGCTACATGCCCCACCCGTCTTATCCTACTTGACTTTTCACTCAAATGACGTTCGAGGAAGACTACAAATCATAAAACTCCTGATTATGTAAATTCTACGTTTCCTTGTTGCATTCTCCGTCTCGGATCTTGAGCATTTTATTCTCAAACACACTCAGTCGATGTTCCCTCTTTGCGGCGAAAGACCAAACTTCGCGCCCATATGAAACAACAGGTAAAATTAAAATTATAGTTATTTTAAACTTGAGTTTTTTATGCAGAAGATGGTTAAATAAAATTGTATACAATTGCGTGAATATTTTGTTATATTATCATCACCAACTGAAAGCTGACGAAAAGGGAAGAACAGATGATGATGATGATGATAACGTAAGACTTGCGTTGTAATTCTTATTTCCTTCAGACTACAACGTGTCTGCATGTAATAACTCTACTGGTTAAAACCCACAGAACATTTTCTTTTGTGGAGATTAAGCTTAGGTTTACAAAACACTAGAACGTGTAGCAAACATAATAGTCCCACATCTACACATGTCTGGACTTATTTTGCTATGCTGTATCACATTTGTATATACTATCTAGGCATACGTCTTTCACCAAAACATGAAAAATTGTTCGAAGGGGAAAGGATAAAAGAAAATAAACCCTCGAGAAATCTCGAGCAAACATGGTATGACAAATGGATCGGCTCCTATACAGTCCCTAGGGTAACGTAAACTCAAGGGCCCCACTGACAGAGCAAATATCCGTCGTGTTTCCTACCACCGCTCACAAATCTCTGTACCCCTCTTGATCAACTTGATCCGGACCCTATGTATTAGTGCGTTATTTCTCGTAACAAAGACGACAGATTGCTTTGGTAGGACGATAATAGAAAGAGTGATAAAAAGATAAGATGACCGACTGATCACTTGCCTTCTCTGACATCGGCCTTTAGATTAAATTTATTCTCATGTTACAGGCCCTTTTGTTACAGCTCATGCAGGCCTGCAGTAACTGCGCTCTTGCGCAGTACATCACGTTAAGGTCAGCTTGGTATAAATATATATTTATCTACGTGAACGAACAAGTTCATACTAGGAGCTTAATAATTTTTAAGATTAATACTACAGAAAATGTTTTGAACGTATGGATTTCAGGCTTCTCTGAACACGGTAATTAAACTTTGATCTCCACAAGAGGCGGAGATCTTCCGTGATCATTATAGTCAGCCCAGATTACAGCTCTATGGAGCACAGACCTTCTCAAAAAGCTAATATTAGCTTATTTCGTAATAAATTCCCCTCGTTTATGTAACTCTAATATTCATTACCGCGTTCACAAAATACAACACCTGGACCCCATGAATTCAGTCCACTCCCTCGTATCGTACCAAAGATACACTTTCTCCCATCCACGCCTCTGTTTCCCAAGTTATCTCTTCCGTTCATGTTTTTCGATTAAGATTGTGTAAGGTTTTATCACCTTTCCATACGTGCTAAATGTCCTACCCATTTTACTCTGCTACACTTTATCACCCCAGTAATGTGTTGTGAAAGTACAAGGTATAAAGCTCTCGTTCTGCGGTTTCCTGGCGTATTTTGAGACTAAAAACTGCCTTCACCACGCTCTTCTCAGACACTCTCATTCTCCGATTCTTTCCAACTTTTGGTCAGACCGAGCCATAAAGAAAATATGTTGTTTTATAATTACTTGCAAGTATAGGCAAGATTGATAACACGTGATATACGAAGGTTCTTCTACGAAATGGGCGAAAGAAAAATATCTGTGAAAATTATATCAAAACTTCTCTTTAAAGCTACGTTATTTTATTAACTTCCTCAAAGTATGAAATATTTAAACTGTTACCACCGACAGTCTATCAACAGAAATGTTCCGTATGAGTTTGACACCGTACGGTTTCCATTATTTGTATAACCGAGAAATGCACTCTTCTTTGCTGTTGACACCTGTTAACATGTTAACAAACATACTTGACTGCTTGGAACAACATACAATGAAACTGAACCTTGCATCAGTACACAAGGGCCCAGTCATTTCGTCCAATACTCCCCCACCCCTCTTGAAAGCCTCACGAAGTCATTAACAATTCTGAATAGGCCTAGTGGCAGTCGCTTTTAAAGTCCTTTCTTTTCAAACTTTCAGTAAATTTCGTCAAAACAGAAACAAATAACGCCTTTCAACTTCATAATGAAGTGTCTTAAGCTTACTTTGCAGATTTAAAGAGGCTAGAATATGGCTACGAACGAAAGTAGATTTATGTAAGAAGTGTAACACAAATTCACAAATTGAGTTTGTATTTATTTATTATTTAATTTGTTAAAAAAGCAAAAGTGTGAATTTATTTTGCCTCTGTTACATTTTTACGTTATTTACAAAGCAATATAAGACACAGAAAAAGTCATTTGTTATCATTATAAAACAGCAAACTTTAATTTTTCAAATAGTTGAAGCTTTTAAATTACGTATCTTCTTGCTGTGTGACAAGATATTATAATATCTAACTGGTTATCAATATACGCGTTATCCTACAGTAACCGAGAACAAATGTAAGTTACGACATGAATAACTCATTTATGGGCAATGCCGACGCACTTAGCATGCACGACAATTACATTTAACTTTAATGTAATAAATTATTGATTTATTTTATTGAAACCATGTATTAATTGTGAATAAGTGTGAAATAAAATCATAGGTTTAATCCTTTTAAGTGTTATTCAACGTCTAAATTAATTTAATACTCTCCAGCCTGAGTATTTTAAGAAAGTTATCTGCATAAAAACATTAAAAACAACAGCCAAATATGGAGGTTTCTACTTCTGCTCATGAGGCCCTATAACCTTTTACGACTCTGAAATAGATAATCCCAAGATCATAAAATAAAACAACATCCAACCATTACAAGAGACGGCATCGAACCCAAGATCCGCAACTGTGAGCGGCCTAAGACCAACGTCGCTTTAAATAGCACGGCCAAATTTAACCGAAAGCGTACACGTGAAATATTCGAAGATACGTTGCAGCCCGCTTAGAGTCTTAAGTTAGAACGCAAGAGATGTTGTCTTTCTTTCCTTTACGGAAGGGCAGGGTTGCCCGTGTTCCTGTTACACCAGCCCCACAGTTCTATTCTCCTTACTGTTGTCACTTTGGCCTACATCAGGAGACAGCTGTGGAATCTCGTTAATTCTCCTGTGGAAATTTGGGCAACAACTCTTAGAAAATAGACAGATAGAAAGAGAAAATGTAAGAAGTCTCGCAAGAGAAAAGAATAAAATTATTCTCGAGTCCAAAGTAACTAAAACCCAACTATTCACGTTCTTGCTAAGAGCAGGCCTGAACACAGGAGAAGGTGCAACATGGGAAGCCATTCTGTTTCTGTCATCTAGATCTGAATAAATTGCTTCAATATGGAAGAGCGTTTAATAAAACGTTGGGAAATATGTCTGTCTACAGCAATTTGAAGTCAAATATTCTGTACGCACAGTACCTTACTCACAAAAAGTAGGATTCGAGGTTTTCACGACGGTGAGTCCAAAGATGGCTGTCTTCTGGGTTGTCATCGCCCTGATGATGGAGGTAGCAAAAAACTCTGAAACGTTGGTAAACTTCTACCAGACTACACGACGCTATAATCCAGAAACCAGCCATCTTCCTTTTTCACAATATTTAATAAAAAGAAAAATTAAATATATAATCTGTTATTAAAATTTGTTGCCTTCTCGAAGGTATCACCACCTTGTCGAAGGCAATCTGCCGGGTGAGGAGGCTTGCGTGCTCAAATGACCCTTAGGGCTATGCCGGCCTGAGCTTCGGCTCATGGTAGGGTCACCCAAGCCGGACAGGTCTAAGGAGATGCGCTAGACTAAGAGTGATACCCTGGTCCTCCAGGTTGGGGGTTGGGTGTAGGGCTAACAACCTTTCACCTTTAAAAAAAGATGTGTTACGAAAAAATCAACCAAGCCTCGGATCAGGACGGACTCTTTGGCACGACCACGGCAATTGAAAAAGGACATGAGATTTGGTACCTGGAACATTAGGAGCCTCTATAGGGCTGGGGCACTGAAATCAGTGTGTAGGGAATTATAAGTTAGACTTAGTGGCAGTGCAGGAAGTGCGATGGGAGGGGGAGGGCACGATCCCAGTGGACAATTTTACATTTTTCTATGGAAAGGGGAATGACAATCATCAGCTAGGGACGGGTTTTTTTGTTCATAGCAGAATTAGGGCAGCAGTTAAGAGAGTAGAATTTGTTAGTGACAGGTTGTCTTACGTAATTTTGGAAGGACGTTGGTGCGACATCATTGTCCTTAATGTTCATGCCCCAACTGAAGACAAAAGCGATGATATCAAGGATAGCTTTTATGAAGAATTGGAATCAGTATTTGATACATTTGGCAAGTATCACATGAAAATTCTGCTAGGAGATTTCAATGCAAAAATTGGGAGGGAGGATGTCTTCAAACCCACAATAGGCAGCGAGAGTCTCCATGCACTTAGTAATGATAATGGCGTCAGAGCAGTGACCTTCGCTACGTCAAAAGATTTAATTGTAAAAAGTACAAAATTTCCACACCGTGATGTTCATAAATACACTTGGACTTCCCCAGATGGCAGAACACACAATCAAATAGATCATGTTTTAGTAGATAAGAGAAGGCAGACAAATGTAATTGATGTGAGATCATTCAGAGGAGCAGATTGCGACACTGATCATTATCTGGTGGTAGCAAAAGTGAGGGAGCGGCTTTCAGTAAGTAGACGAACTAAACAAAATTTTGACACAGAAAGATTTGATTTGAAAAAATTAAGTGAGGGAGAGGCAAAGGAACAATATCAAGTTGAAATTTCGAATAGGTTTCAAATTTTAGAGACAAATGAGGATAATGAAAGTGTGGACATCAACAGGGAGTGGGAAAATGTCAGAAACTGCATCAAAATTTCAGCAAAAGAGAAACTAGGATACTACAGGAGAAAGCAAAATAAACCGTGGTTTGATGAAGAATGTTCAAAATTAATAGATCGAAGGAAGCAAACAAAATTTCAATGGTTGCAGAACCCAAACAAAACAAATGCGGATAATCTATGTAACGTGAGACGTGAGGCTAGTAGAACCTTTAGGACTAAGAAAAGGGAATACCTGAAGGGCAAAATTGCTGAACTTGAGACAAATAATAAGGAAAAAAACATCAGAGACCTGTACAGAGGCATTAATAACTTTAAGAAAGGATATCAACCCCAGACTAATTTGGTAAAGGATGATAGTGGCAATTTGCTTGCAGATCCAATAAAAATTGTGAATAGGTGGAAAAATTTCTTTAGCGAGCTCTTAAATGTTCATAATACTGGTGATATTAGACAGATTAAAATGCATACAGCTGAACTGTTGGTGCCAGAACCTAGCTTAGATGAAGTGGAACTAGCCATTGGGAAGTTGAAAAGTTATAAATCTCCAGGAATTGATCAGATTCCGGCCGAATTAATTAAAGCAGGTGGCAAAGGGTTGCATATGAGGATCCATAAGCTTATTCAGTTAATTTGGGATAAGGAAGAGATGCCACATCAATGGAAGGAATCCATAATTATTCCTATTTATAAGAAGGGGGACAAGACTGAGTGTGGTAATTACCGAGGAATATCGCTGCTATCAACCTCATACAAAATTCTATCCAACATTCTTTTGGCAAGATTAACCCCATATGCGAATGAAACTATTGGGGATCATCAGTGTGGGTTCAGACGAAACAGATCAACGATTGATCAGATCTTTTGCATTCGTCAGATACTAGAGAAAAAATGGGAGTTCGGTGGGACTGTACATCAGTTATTTATAGATTTCAAAAAAGCCTATGACTCTGTGAAGAGAGAAGTGCTATATAATATTCTTATTGAATTTGGTATACCAAAGAAGCTAGTGGGTCTAATAAAAATGTGCTTAAATGAAACCTGCAGCAAAATTCGAGTAGGTAAATATGTATCTGAGACATTCCTCATCAAGAACGGTCTAAAACAAGGAGATGCTTTGTCTCCCTTGCTCTTTAACTTTGCGCTAGAATACGCCATCAGGAAGGTCCAAGGTAGGCAGGAGGGTTTGCAATTGAACGGGACACATCAGCTATTGGCATATGCTGATGATGTTAATTTATTGGGGGACGATATAAATACAATAAAGAGGAACGCAGAAGTTTTACTAGAGGCTGGTAGACAAGTGGGGCTGGAAGTAAATTCAGAAAAAACTAAGTACATGTTAGTATCTCGTCATCAGAAGACAGGCGGGCAAAATTATCTTAGGGTAGCTAATAAATCCTTTGAAAGGGTTACAAAGTTCAAATATTTGGGAACAACAATAACAAATCAAAATGATACTTGTGAGGAAGTTAGGAGGAGACTAAATTCCGGAAATGCTTGCTACTTCTCAGTCCAAAATATTTTGTCTTCCCGTCTGATTTCTAAGAACCTGAAAATTAAAGTATACAAAACAATAATCTTGCCTGTTGTTTTGTATGGGTGCGAAACATGGTCTCTCACTCAGAGGGAGGAACACAGATTGCAGGTGTTTGAGAATCGGGTGTTGAGGAGGATATTTGGGCCTAAGAGGGAAGACGATGGGGCGTGGAGAAAACTGCACAATGACGAGCTTAAAAATCTGTACTGCTCCCCCAGTATTGTGAGGGTGATTAAGTCGAGAAGAGTGAGATGGGCGGGACATGTAGCGCGCATGGATGGGACAAGAGGTGTGCACCGGGTACTGGTTGGGAAACCTGAAGGGAAGAGACCGCTGGGGAGACCTAGACGTAGATGGGAGGATAATCTCAGGCGGGATCTATGGGAGATAGGAGTTGAAGGAAACTGGATTTTGTTGGCCCAGGACAGGGTCCGGTGGAGGGCTTTGGTTAATTCGGTGATGAACCTTCGGGTTCGGTAAGCCATCTAGTTAGTTAGTTATTAAAATTTGTTGAAATAGGCCCGTTGTATATTATTTATTTGCATATGAAATATAAAAAAAATTGTTGTGTTGACTGAAAGGGGTTTATCCCAACAAGATTACAACAGTACAAATTTTTCTGTTCTGCTTCCTTTCATAATTTACCTAAGTAACAAACACACAACGAACGCACGCAGAGACAAGGAAGAAATTTTTCGCGCATTCATCACCCCTCTTTAGCGAATAGAGGTGAGTGGTAATCGTACAGCTCCGGTCATCTTTATCACAAAAATGTGCTTACGATTGTCAAATATTCGTCACGTGCGCTGCATAGTGCCCTACGTTATCTATTCTGAGCCGAGCCACTTTGATTTAAGTTTACATTGCTATGATCTATTTCCGGAATATTTATTTTAATATTTCAAAGTCGTACTTATTTTGGTCTCGGATGCGGCTTTCCTCGTAATTATTTTCTAGAGCATTTTCATTAAAAGAATTCATATTAATGTAGAGCAAATTTTTTCGTGCAGTTCCGTTGTCTCAACAACCCAACCTACGCCAGCTGAGGATCCTCTTGGGATCCGGGTAGAATTTAACTTAGCTCATTATAAGCAAAACGAAAGAAGAATCTAGATGCACTATAAACGATGTATTACAGTGCTGAAACAGGAAAATAAATTGGTTTATTATTACATGGTTTAACACATTATGTTACAAGGCAGAAGCCGTAATTAATACCAACCCTCGTCAAGCGTCAGCCCTATAATCTCTAAATGAATACGGAGGGACAGGGTAAGAAGGAGATGATGAGGAACTGCAAGATAACGTGTCCTTCACATTGAATTTCTTGTTCATTGTTATATTTATGACTTGTTGACTCAGACGAATACATTATCTTGAGTAATTAGTTGTCACAGAAACAGAGTCAAATTGAGGTGGGCCTATTCGCAGAAAACCATACAGGCAAACGTGAGGTAATTATTTATGCATACAGAGGTATAAAAATGCAGTACGTACCAGGGATGATAAAAACCTAATTTAGTATAAACTGATTTTTCTTAACTAGAACTCATTTGTTATTTCAGTAATCCATTTTATGAAGATGTTATAAAACGAGAAAATATACTAAGAAATTAATAAGTTTTCCGTCAATGTTTCAGTCTTTACATAGAGACGTAAAAGTAGAACCCGGTAATTTATTTATGTTAAGCTTAATTTTTTTTATATATATATATATATATATATATATATATATATATATATATATATACGTCTGTGTGTGTGAAAAATTTCCGATAGTTGTTAGCTATCCTGCTTCGTATTTGGAAGACTGCAGGTTAAATTTTCGAATCGGTAACCGTCTATATCGACTGTGAATTTCAGTGCAGTTTCGCCATTCATATTCAAGAATAGTACCTAAAATTAGGCCACGACCGGTTACTTCCATACACTCTCCATTTCATTATGTAATAATTATACTCTATCATTCGATGCTACATAGTATAAGGTTTGCATAATTATAACACTTAACCAGAAGTAGTTACTCCAAGAATGAAACAGTATCACACCAAACACTATCAGACAGGTTAGCAGCCATTAACCTGAAGTTTTGTTGTGAAGGAAAGTTGTAAATGCGAGACGGGAGTATTGTCCATATAATATCGTGTTCCGTGCTTCGTCAGTCCAAAAATTACATAAAGCCCCCTCGGCGCCCCTACTAAAAGTTCATTTAGAGCATTTATATGTATAATTGCAGCTCTTGATGAAGCTTATTGGTTTCGATCTACTTAATGTCTTTGCAGTGTGACAAAGTCATTAATTACACACAACGTTCAAATAGCTGCGATAACCATTTAATCTGACAATATCATTTATAAAGTATAAAATAATTTTAAGTCCACAAAAGAAAAAAGTTCACGACTTTGCGTTCTTTGCAGGTATTGTATAGACTGAACGCATAATACGTAGGTCTTGTAATGTCTATCCACCCTTATGGAAAAGTGACGAAGCAGTTAAACCAATGTTCACAAAATATAAAGTGCAAACGTAGACAATGTTACTTCAGACATCTTATCTACATTTACAGTTGGCACTATTGTAAAGAAACAAAATTCTGTAAATTTGTAAGTACTGCACAAAAGAGCCAGCGTTCAAATTTAAGGGCAACCTATGATAAGAAAGATATATCATAGTCCTCCTTTAAGAGTCGTTAACCCATTGTACGCGCGGCAATATTCGATAGTAGTATAGAGCTTCACCTTCACCCCCCTTCTTATCACCGTCGTATCTTCAAGGCATGATCATCAATCACCAGAAGACTTGCAGACGCTCGTGTGCCATTACTAACTACGTAACTTCGTATTGATCGTTGCACTGGGAATACAAGTTACCAATACAACAGTTGTCTTTTATTTCAGGTCCACGAAGTATGTGACATAGCGCACTTTGAGCTTCGGCTCTCTTTAGAATCTTCCTGACAAATTTTTAAACTCTTTACAAAATTTAGTAGGATTCTGTGGATGGAAAAACACCCATGCCTCGAGTTGGATTCGAACCCAAGATTGCAGTATTCGAGTGACCATGACCCACGACTTCGACAACGCAGGCCAACAAGCATTTATCAAATAAAGGTCTCTTTAAATTAGTAATTCCCTAATGCTTTAAATTTATGTCTACATCCCTTTAAGAAACGTATATTAATTATTCAATAAATTTAAGTTTAATTTATATACATAACATACACAACAAAAACTATTGTAATAAAAGTCATAATATGTATGTCACTGGCATGAATTGTATTACATTTCTGAGCTCCTGTCTGGTGTTAATTAACGGATACGTATTTATTCATTTTACTGGCTGTATATTATATAGACCTAATTATTCCAGACAGTAGCCTCAACAGTTACTGTATATTTATTGTTATGGTGGCACGTGTCGTGTCTACTAAAATATAAACCAATATAGCTGGTTGAATCTGTTCTATGTCGTACGTGTATATTAATTTTCCCACTAGCTTCAAGCAACCCCTGTTTATAGACCTATCTGTAACAATCGTAATTGATAATGATGTACACAAAATAATACGGAGTAACAAAACGCAGCTTCCGAATCCTAATCTAACCTCTGGTCCAGTGGCATAATCACATTAACACACGTCGCTTAGATTCAAGCCGACACCAAACCTCGCCTCGAGCTAATTTATCCTACACAGGTCTTCGGGCATTCCATGTGTATTCGATTCATTGAGCACACATAGTCTCAGCACAATTCTCCCATTTTGTTATTCATTAGTCTAATCCCTTTTTTCACGTCCTAATCATTTCATGATGTTTTACTTTATAGTTTTGGTCACATCAGTCCCTTTATTTAATTGTGGTGTTTCCGATGCGAAGTTCTTGGTTTTGCAGAGGAATATGATAGCCTAATGGAGCTGCAATTAAACTGAAGACATTCTCTGAGTAATTTATTATGCGTTACTTGTACAGAGTGATGTAGTCTACTTGATTTCTTGTTTCCTTCTTCCACTTCCTTACAACATCGCTCATGTAAATTCGGAAAGTATATCCCTACTTTTACCTAAAGGGCTTTCAGGATAGGCAGCCTTCATCCAGGAATCAGAAACGGGTACTTCTCGAACTGAATCAGACACGTTACCGTTGAATCAGCATAATTCTTTACTCAGTAACTTGGTAGAAGTTCTTTCACTTCACAGAATTATTGAATTAATTTCGTAGCTACGATATGAACAAAAAAATCGACTTTTGTCATATTTTGCAATCTGTCCGTCGACCCATAAATAATTTGGATCAAATTAAGAATGTGACTTCAATAAAACTGAGTATGGTAAACCCAAAGAACCAGAGATGTACTCATTCTCTCACCAAGGATGAGTTAATGGAGATCAGTAGTCAAAACATAACAAACGAATGCCTCTAAATATGTTAATAATGTGATGAACAAACGCCTTATTATCATGTGAAAGTCTGAGGAAGGAAAGTTCAAAAATATGTTGATATTTTTCCTTAATCATAATATCTAAGCATCGTTCTCTTAACCTTAAAACATCTCCAATATTTATGTAACACACGCTATGAGACAGTGGGTAAATGGACTTTGAAGCACGGTTGGTAATATAAGTTGTATATCTCGAGCCCTGATAGACTTATATTATTTTTTTAGACTTTTTGACTTTAGATAATACTAAGGAGAATATTGGGACCCAACAGAGATAACGAGCCGGAAGGCTGAATAAATCTGTATAATGAAGAACTTCTTAATTTGCACGTTCCGTCACGTATTAATGGGGCAATAAAATCAAGGAAGTTGAACTGCGCGGGGGTGGGGTGGGGGGTAGTGGCATTCATATATATATATATATATATATATATATATATATATATATATATATATATATGTGAGAAATGTACATAACACTATAGTAGAAATACTTTAATGGGAGAGTCCACTTGTGAGAGCAACGAATACACGACGATAATACAATAATATAATATATCCGATATAAACAGGTGTAAGGATGTGGACTGGATTCATTTGTCTCAGGAGAAGAACAAATGCTAGGCGGCGTGGAGTTTCTTGACTAGCTGAGCGACTATTAGCGTCTCAATAAGGGCTCTACTAAATACATTTATTTTGAATTTGGTATAGTTCGGTTTATTTTTAGGGTCTAAAGAACTCTCACGTATATATTTTAACACTCTAGAAGCTACATAAATTAATATTTATATATCGTATTTCTGTTACATGTTAGTAAATACAAATGTGAACTTCATTCAATTTAATTCATTTTATAATCATCTTTATTTACAAAAATAAATATGATTTTTGACTATCGCGCGAAGTACTCAAATGATAGAGAAATATCTGGAATAAAAGTTTCAGTAGCAGTAAAATATACTTGCTGTGGCCCACACAGCGTCTTTACAAAATCCACTAATAGCGAGGAAATCGTTATCCTGAGAACAACAACTATATTTACTAAGTGTCCACGACGAACACCTTGTTACGTAGTGGATAACAAACTTGGCAACACACGACCTCCTATTCTCCTATCTAAATGGGATACTCTTTACGATAGATTACATGTGTGTGTGAGTTACGCATTATCGACCACATTCCCAGTAACAACGCTGGATGGCAGAATACTCTGTTTCATAAATGCAAAAACCATTAGTCAGATTTTATAATTTCTTCAAAAAAGATATAAGAGTACGGAAAGGGTAACAGAAATGAAGAAGTAAAGTAAGAGAAATACCCTAATTTCAACGGACCTCATCGCTAATTTAAATACACAAATAAAACATAATATTAAGAAAAAAGTATACTATTAACACATCTTTCCCTCCTTGCTGAAAGCCGTGCAAAAAGGCCGTGAAAGCTTTAATGTCGACTTGCTCCACCGGAAACAATTTTAACATAATTTTAAATACCGCGACTTTATTGATTTATTTTACTATCGGGAATGAATAAACTGAAGAGCGAGATATCAAATTTGTTTAGAATTGTTATAGATTACATTTTCCCTCAACGAACTATTAATTTTTGTTAACTTTCAAATAGTGCATTCTTTAAACTCTATATTCACATAGGATATTGTAGCGATGTTTAATAACTGTAGGCCAAATTTCGTTACAATAGAAAATGCAATTCATTAATAAGAAATTGGAAACTTTGTCACGCTTCGGTACAAACTGGCACACCTAATTAACAAATGTGACGCCTGTGACTTGTGAATACCCATAACTGAGAATTAATAAAACTTTTAAGTAACTACGCAGTACAGAGTAATAGTGTTCACCGGCGCACTCACGCCAGAAATCGTTCAACCAACTAGGTTAAATTGTAATTTAACTCCATTATCCCAGGCACTTCGGTGCCGCTCATCAGCTGACGTCACAAAACTAAGGGCAACTAATCCAAACCCCATTTAACGGAATGGTTATCGGAGATAAACGTAATTATCAAATGAGATAATGAAGCTCTGAACTCTAGTGAAATATGACGGATATTACCACAAGCCTTAATTTATAATGATACACATATGTAAAATAATTTACTGGACACTGCAAAATAACGTTTCTCATTTGATCACACAATTGTGAAGGTCAGGACATAGAAGACGTAGGAAGATGAGAATAATAAAATAACTAACAGAGATTAGGATAAAAAAATGCAGGACAGAGTTAAAGAAGAAAGGAAAGGAGGACGATAAAAGTAGAAGAAGGACAATTAGAATATAAAAATGAGGAAAATATTGATAAGAATAAAAAATAAAGGAAAGAGGAAAATCACGATAACAAGGAAAGCTAACAAGGTTACTGTCAGAAGTGCAGTGACAGGAATAAACCTACTGTAACAGTTCGCAAAAGCACCTCAAGTGCTTGAAAAAATAACCACAGTGATAGGTGTGGTGTGTGTGTGAATGCGTGCTTAAGTCTATGGCGTAGGAGTATATACTTCTTGTTTCACGATTACTCCACAGTCGCCATAGCGGTTACGTTCGAATTCAAATGAAATTAAAACAGTTTTCCCATTTTTAATTACCTGTCGTTTCTTGTTAGATCTTTACACACAGTACATAAAATTAGCTCATAATGGGGAGGTGTCTGTTTATCCTTCGACATTTATACTGGAAATTGTTCAGTAAAATTCCAGTTAATATGGTAATAAGATTCTACATCAAACAGGTCACAAGAATTTAATGTTTATTTCCATCACTCAAAATATATCCTTTACTATAGCCCTATATTAAGCCAATTTTGTCAGTTTTCTCAAAAACGGCTTAGCGTATAAAACATATACGCAAAAAACAGTTTACCGCACATTGTAACCTGTAGGTAACTTGTATGTGAAACATTAACGAGATACAAGTAAAAATAATTTATAATCCTATGTAGTGTTTTATCTATAGTGTGATCAGCTTATAGGCAACAGACACATACCTGCGACAATACGAATTCAATGTACAGTATAGAAATATTAAGGACGTTTGAAAAATATATCCCTACTCCTACAGAATTTAGTATCCTCTAGTGCTGTGTGTCTGCCTTTTATAAACTTAACACATTTAAAACATCGAAGGGCTAAATATACTAACTTATTTCTTTATACAACAAATTATAATCACAAATTAACTTCAAAACTGTTGTTTACCACATAATGAAACATATTGTGCACAATATAAGATACAAAATAAAAATATTAATTTATTAAGACAAGCATTTTGTAATTTAATATTTGTTTATATAAGACAGGGTAAGAGTTTTTAAAGCGAATTATTTGTACAGATTATAAATTGTTACTAATAAAATGGATAGACTCATTTACGTTCATAATCAAGAGTGTTTTGGAATAAACTGTAAATTTGACGATAATATGTTAAATATTTCAGTTTTCATACTAATAAATAACAATCATACCCAGACATACAAAGATCAGGCAACTTATAGGTTGAAGAAGACAGCCAAATTCGCGAATACCTCAAATCCTTCTTATAGATTATATTTTTAATTTCCCCGGTGACGTTACCAGCGTTTCTCAGTGCAAGAACCGTGATTAAATTTTAACAACAAAACAGTCTGTTTTGTTGTAGTTGTTTTATAAAAAAATTTCGCGTACTTCGCATACATTTCAAATTTAATGTTTCCACTTACTCTTCAATAAAACCTAACCTTTATTGGAATAACTTTTATTTGTTAGGCTTATTCTCGAGTCTATAGAGATTTTAGGTCCTATAAATATGCGATAAATACAGTATGTATACGCTTGTATCCGAAATTAAATTTAAATTCTAGGAGGATCAAATAAAATATTGGGATTACATATATCATGTGTTTTGTCTGGTGGTTTTATAGCATTAGATTATTACTATGTAAATAGATTTGCTCCGTCTAATTTTAATTTTCAGCAGAATATTGAAAAAATGTTCTATATTCCCTAGATAAATTTTATAAACAGTACTCGGGTATGAAGATGTTGGGTTAAGAATTTTTAAGAAAGAAATGCCTCTTCCAGACTGCGAAAGTCAACTTCAACTCAGCCTTCTAACTTCAACGCGTCTTTCTGAACTTCTGACATCGAATGGAATTCCTCACAACTTCTTTGGTAGGTCGAGGCAATTCACAAGAAATGGAAATCACTTATCCTGCTACTCTTTCGTAAAAAACTGAGGAAAACTTTCACTGGTGACTTACGAATTTCACGAAAATAATTACAAAATCTTAGTATAAAGAGAGCCCTGTAAACTCTGGATTTCTAAAGCCTGGTCTCTAGCTGTTCGTATCCCACAGAAAGCACGATCAATCAACCTGAACTAGATCATCAGAAGTGGAAGTCGGACACCTCCCTTTCAACAAAGAAGACGTTTATGGATGCCACTTAAGCGAGCTCGCTCATAGTCAACATTTAATTCAAAATGTACTCATGTTTGAAAGTACACAGAAAATTGGGAATATGTGTTCTTTTTGTTGAACTCTATTAAATTATTATAAGGTTTATTAAAATCAAACATGTTCGGTGAGTGTTCAGGAAGAATTAGCAGAGGTCATTGGGAATATTCCCTAAGGACACTGAAGTAGACATCCCACTGACTCGCCAGACGATCGATCCCCTCCGCAAGGAAATCCCTGGTCTACTTCTGAAATCACAACACCGAGACATTGACGCCTTTCCCGTCCCAGATCTATGGCCATTTATTGTTTTGCTGAGGTGGACCGAACATTGGGAAGTCACGCGGTGACAGGCAGGGGATATTTAGAGATAAAGGTATAAACCTTTTAGCGTCTCAAAGTTCCGTCGATTTCTGCTTGTCAGCTGGGAAACTTAATTCTGTCCAGAAGAGTGGAACTTTTAAAACGTACAGTCATTTATGCAGTGCACATAGCTGCCTGGCAATGAAGAAATTTGTTATCACCAAGGTGTTCCCTCATTGATTCATATTTTCGTGCCCCCACCTTGCTTAGAAAAGACAGTCGCCCGCATTAGGCCACCCCTTCCACTAATCTGCATTTCAAGGTTCGCTGCACAGAACCTGCCCGGAATTCAATGCCTCTCATTACTTTTGTAAAACAGAAGATCACTGGAGAATATTAATAAAACCACTCGGGTATAAATGGGCCAAAGAACACTGCATCGAACAACCGAATTCGGAAGTATGGAATACAGTGAGTGAACATGTGGGTTTAGAGATGCGTTAACGTCTATGAATATTTGCACCTGTATAAAATCATCCAGTTCCTAATTACTTTGACTGACACGTGGTAAAAATATTATAATTGTCATACTTTAAAAGGGCATAACTTTGGGCATAAATAGGGAAAAATGGGGATAAAAACGTAAATTCTTACAGTTGAACCGTAAAAGAAAAGCGATAAAATGAGACAGGCTGTAAGAGGGCGTGTCGTATCGTATTTTATCATATCATATTACAAAACAATATAGTATACACACATATATCACGAATTCTACGCCTCAGTAAGAAATTGTGGTTGATTTAATTTAAAATGAAGTAAGATACCTTCAAGATGACTCTCTTCTTGGTTGTAGCGTCTTGTAATCTGGCAGAAGTTTATCGACGTTCACTTAAAAGGCTAACTTCATAACAGGGTGATGATGACGAAGGCATCAAGCACCTCTAAAACGTCGTAAACATCTACCAATACACGGCGCCACAGTTTGCCGGGCTTCACCAGCCATTAGCCATATAAACGTTCAAAATATTCATAACTGAAATTTCCCGCATTCAGCTCTGCGTTGATTCTGAGTGGATCTGTATTAAACCGAATTCAGTCAAACCTTTTATGCACCATTTCTAAATACGTAACAGAAAATCTTCGCTGTCATGACTACTCCTGTTTTCATTGCATGTCTGTCTCTTTGTCTTATTATCTTGCATGAAGTTGTCAGTTTTGAAATATTACGGAGCTGATAACTGTTATGGGTGACAGAATGCTTATAAATCTACTCTTGCATAATCTTGCAGGGAAGCAAACATGACCCAATCAAGGCAACGTTGGCAATGCTTGCGTTAGAATATACTTGACTTCAATATGAAAATTTCCACAACAATTTTATAAACCACAAATTCCGGAAAAAGTAACGTGGTCTGATAACTTCCATCGGAAATTCCTTGCTGATCATCACTAGAATTTTATAATGAGCACAAAACTACGAAAAAAGAAGAAAAACAGCGGACAAGCGAATTCCAATCCCACTCCAATATCGAAGTTTGCCCGGGTTTTCATGTCTCGATGGCAGAAATCTATAAACGGGCAAATGATTCATTCAAGAACGCATACAGGCATTGCAAAATAAACGCTGAATCAAAATCAGTTCTGATGTACAAACAACCTAACCGGTGTTACAGAAAAGGACAGAAAAGCGAAGAGGACGGAAAGAAAATTTCATAAGCTGATTCATGTCAGATGTTCATCTTCTCTAATCTAACGCGCAATCGTCCAACTCCTCTGCACAAATGCTGTGACCAGAACCCAACCCCCTTTTATTGAGGTCTACAAGAGTAGGTGACTCTGCGCTTTCACTGTTCATTTGTCTTCCTGTGAAAGGAAATACGTGGATCAATTTCAACAGACAATATAACGAAAAGAAGAGTAAGGTTGATTCGCAGAAAGACTAATTGACTGCTACAAGAGAAACCCAATGCAGAAGACGGTGTCTTTTCATGGCCGGAGTGAAATTTTAAGCCTGTATCTCTCGTAGTTACTAGAACCATGCTTCTCAAATATCGAAACTTGAGTATTACATTCAAATAAATTACACACAAATTGTTTTTAGAAGAATCTGTGTTGGAACTAAGGTAATTTCTAGAAACGTAAATCCAAAATAAAAATGCATCTTGATGAAAACTATGTGAATGCTTGAAGTCTGCGAATTATGAGCAAGAGAGGTAAACTTATAGCTCTATAAAAAATCTACGATGGCTAACTGTAAAAATTGTTGCTTCCGTCATTTAGAAATGTTTTCATATAAGCCCTGAAATTTATTCGGGATGGGCAAGTTCTAAAATCGTTCTAAATGCCTCGGTTTCTAGAAAATTTCGCACACGCCACTGACAGGGATTGAAAGCTTCCGTCCGGGGCGAAGCCAGTCTCTCTGCCAACAGAGCGAACAGCTCTTTGGTCCAGCAGCACACTGTGCAGGGAGATCAACGATAAGGTATTTGGTGCTTGTGGTTCCCACTGGACTGGTCTACGGTAATGAATGTAATTGTTCTCCCTAGGTTACATTACAGTGGCTTGTTGTGGAAATTCTGTATCTGCACTTTGTGGCAGCTAACCTCCATGGATTGCGGTTCCTTTGCATGTAATTAGACTACAGACGACAGAGACCAGACGCCACGGCGTCGGGATGAAGCCCCATGCATTCTTAATTCAGAAATTAGTTGGATAAGAATGGTCGGTCAGCTTCGGGCTCTGCTTCTCCGTGACTTCGCCACCGTCAGAATCTCAAAGCCTATTCCCTGTACTTGTTTGCTGGTCTACATGAATCCCATAATCTCTCGGTAACTGACTCATTCTTAAGATGGCTTTCTTCTAGGTTCCAGCGCCGTGTAGTCTTATATAATATGGCTGTCTTTTGGGTCATTAAGCCGTATACTCTGGTAGAAGTTTGCCGACGTTTCAGAGGTTCCTGCTGCAACCATCATCAGGGCGACGATCATCGTCAGAAGTAAATGCTGGTAATGAATTTGATTTATGTAGTAGCTGTATAAGTTTGTTTTCCTTCTACCCTGAAGCCAGTGACATAAGTGAAACACATAATTTCATTTCGGGTACTGTAAGGTCTGAAACGTAATAAGACAAGAAGAGCAGCCTAGCAGCGCCATTAAAATTCAGACATAATAGACTTTTATCGTGAGTTTTTATTCCGTAACAATTTTTCCTCGCTGCATCCCGTTTCCCTTGATTGGTACGACGCATGCGATGTGCGAAATAACAACATTGTTTATTTTCATCAACGTACTGAATAGTGCAAAAATTAGGAAGAATTGCTGTTACTAATTACGACGTGCTTCAATTCCTTTTGTGCTGGGATTAATTTAGAAAATAAATTATTTTTCTGTCTTTCTATATTCTATTTAAAAATGCTTACTGATAAATAAAGCCAAAAAATAGTAGGATTTAAGGTTTCTACGGCGGTGAGCCGTGTAATCTGGTAGAACACAGCGCTACAACCCAGAGACAGCCAAATTTACCTCCACGTAAAAAACAGTTCTTCATGTCAATAGATGGAAGAGGATAATTTCAAATTAAGCTGGGAAGAAATGAGGGTGTTGATGCCAAAGGAAGTTAAGATTTTAGAAGCTGGTTGCCCTGCTTGTAGCACACTAAAATTCTAAATATGCAAATTTCTACACGACAAACGCAATAAACATTGAAGAGTTCTGTCTTCTGGGTTGTTGCGCTATGTAGTCTGGTCGATGTTCATCGCCCTGATGACGGAGGTAGTATGACCTCAGTAACGTTGGTAAACATCGACCAGACTACACAGCGCAACAACCCAGAAGACGGAAATCTTCATACTCACCGCCGTGAAAACCTCAAATCTTACGCAATAAACATTAATAACACGAAATCATTTTTCTATAACCCGTTTCAAATAAAATGCACATGAAGTGCTGAATTTATAATTATTTTTATCGTAGACATAGCGTATTAAAACGTATTATAGACACATTTATATTTCTGTTGTAAGCTGGAGCAAAAGTGTAAAAGAAAAGGTCCTGTACTGTCATTTATTTTTCAAAATTAAAAGGATTTTCCCTCCACATGGTTCGTTTATGACGGAGTAACGCACCATTGCGATGTGGATCTTCCCACAAAAGACGAATACATTTTGGTCACAATCAAGTTAAAACGCGTGCTATACGGGGAGAATTCAAAGCGGATTTTTAAACTGCATATAAAAAATCTCATTTATACAAGCACTGGGCCTATATTTACGTAGCCTGTTTGTCACGCGTTTATTGCACTATATAGCTTATACACACCGCAAGTAGGGCGGGTGAAATTTGAAAATTGTATATGGCACTAAATATTCTCCGTCAAATAAAGCGGCGTTCAAATAAACAGTTACCGCAACATAATAATAGGGTAGGGTGTCTGTGGTGTGTGTTTAGTGCCTGTAAAATAAAAAAGTATTTATGTAGTACATTATATTTACAAAAAAGAAATTCCGTGCTAGCTAAATCTCGTTGTTCTGTGCATCCACTTTGATGTGAGTTCAAGCGATGCTTTAGCTTCAAAAGAGAGTTAACATACAGTGTAACGCAGGATTATGCAAAATCTAAAATGCAGTGAAATCGCATGCAGTGTTTTGATTTGGTAACAGTTAAAAATAACGTATTAAAAAGTGAGAGATAACAAATGATTATGGTTGCAAGAAGCAATAGGAAAGCTCTACGCTAATTGATAAAAACTGTTATTTTGGTTGTATTTATTGGTTTTTGTGCTGCATATTAATTTTCTGCTTTCCTTTTGATGCAGTATACTAATAAAAATACTGAATTGAACTTAATTATTGAAGTCGCAAAGAAACAACACATGGAATTATAAGAACTCCATATAAAAAGTTAATGAATAAACAACAAATAAATAAACCAATCTGAAAGCGTAGAGAGGAAATCAAATCAAAATAATTTATCTTGGGCACAAATTACGTAAAGGAGTGTTATAAATTCAAGTACATCAGGCTAATGGCCTTTAATTTTAACACAGTAATAAAACCTCGAGTTTCTCAAAAGCTGGAAATGCGTAAACCAGGTAAATTTTTAATAAGAACAATGAGTTATAAAACTATTATTAACATAGTAGCCATGTTTATGTCCCCGTTTCGTCCATATTACTATTAATATGAATGCAAGATTATTTATTTTTGTTTTCTTTCAACATGTTTCTTATTAAACAGGATTTGAGGTTTTCACGGCGGTGAGTTCATAGAAAGCTATCATCTGCGTTATAGCGCCATGTAGCCTGGTAGAAGTTTAAACTCATCACCCTGATGACGGAGGCAGCAAGGACCTCTGAAGCATTGGTAATCTTCTATCAGACTATACGGTGCTACAACTCAGAAGACAGCTATCATTATATTTTTATTAGTTTTCGTTATTTGTAATTATTTTATCTCCTTGTGTCGACTCTGTAACTGGCTGTTGTAGCTGTTAAGTTATCGGTTTAAAAGAAAGAACTGAAGCGAATTTAATTATTTGTATCTAAAAATCTAACCTGTAACTTAAATCGATGGTCCCGAAACTGACTACAACACTATACTACAAGAACAGCCCACAAACTTAAAGAAGAAGAAGAAGAAGTTTCAGTTTCCCTCTTCGACTTTCGATCTATCATTTAGTCTTAGGTCGTCATAGGTCTAGAGACTTTATCACTTTGTTTACCTCATTATTTCATCGCGAGAATATGGTTCAAAAAGAATTTTTTGATTGATTATCTGTTAACTGTGTTCATTTAAACATAAAAACAATTGTTGAGTGAAAATAATCGAATAAATAGACTACCAAATTAGTTCCTGAAGAGTTTTTATGACAACATTGTTCATATAAATAAATAAAGCAAAACAAGTTTAAACGACGACAAGATTCACTGCTACGACAAATCGACGTGAAAGGCACAACCGGATAGAAATAAATAAATAAATGGAAAGTATTAGGAAATACACTTTAAAATAGAAAAGAAAGTAACAAATCGATACAGGCAAAATTAAATTAATACCTAACACAATTAAGATCATTAACTACTCACAGATGCGTTTTACTTATTTTGCTTAATATACCTTTTACCATTTTTAAATAACCCCTTTTCCTCATCTCAATTTTACCTATGTAAGTTAAAGATTTCTTTATAAAAATAGGCTTCATAGAATAAACACGGTCATATATTTAAGCTAATTTATCATCATCAACATCATCAAACGGTAAAGGAGTTAATCATATTGACCTATTCCGGCCTTACAGCCTAAAAGTCTCTACTGAGTTCTTCCAGGGTTTCTTCGTCCGTATGGTATGCAGCTTTTTAATAATTTTGGAAGTCTGTCTCTCTGCATTCTGTTAACATGTCGAAGCCAACTGTTTTTATATTTCAAAATTTTATCTAAAAGGGGTTCTGCTTTTAACTCTTTAAGTACACCCTCCATTCTTTTATAGTCCATCCAAGTGTACTTTGCAGTGCGTCTCATAAATTTCATCTCGGCAGCTGTAATTCTGTTTTTGTCCTTCTTTTTCAACGTCCAGTTTTCACTGCCATATAAAACTATGGGTAGCTTCATTCATCTCAATTCATTTTTAGGGCCACGCTACTTCAGGACCTAACTGAACTTTTAATTAGGCCTGTGCCTAAAGATTTAGATATATTATCATGGGTGAGTTTCGTTCACTTTAATTCACCTTAAAGCCGATATTACTAAGCTTTTATTTAAACAGACTACACCTAAGTAATAACATGAGATATAAAGAAAACTATCTTGAATAAAAGTCAGACGGAATCAGAACATATTGTTTTATGCGCCATATAACATTTGCATAACTTACTGATGTAGAGATAATAGCTAAAAAACATATTAGTGTGCGCCATCAAACTGTTGTTCAACTTCTTGTTATTGCAATACAAAGTAGATCACAACAGCGCTATTTCAGACCCTTTGCATTCACTTCCTGATAAAATGGAAAAAACCTCCCCAAGAAGAGAATTTCAAGAACCTATCTTATTTCCTGGCCTTCAAAATTGCCACATTTCTCTGTCCATCTCTGCTAATCAAACCAGACCTTGAACCTTGACAAATTAACAGCCATAAACCTCACGTACGTGATATTCAGATTTAATTATTGATAACCTGTAAGCGCGTCATATAAGTTTTTTTCAAGTAGTACGAATTACATCCTCTGCGCTGTTCTCATTAAGAAATAACCTCTGGTAAGAAGCTATCAACAAACTGACAAACACGCCCCTTGACAGGTTTTTGGGAACGGGTTTGTCCAAATTTCCAGCGAAGATGCAATTAAGCCGTGCCCATAAAATAGTTCTATTTGTATATTCTTCAATGTTTCCTCTAGCATTAAAAAGAGCAACAATTCGAAACAAAGGGCAGATAGCCTCCCTTTCCCAAGCACATATGTCAATCATGAAATTTGGATCGTGATTTTGTTGGCATATTCTAATACCTGTCGACAATCCATTGTACATTGGTAACCACTCATATTATTTTTGTTCTAAATGATGATTTTTGTGATAACAGCAAAGTGTTTTTAAGAAACGTTTATGGAAACTGTAATTTTACTTGGAAAGACAGACAAAAAAGAACTCGACTATTTACGGTACTTTAACAAATTTCCTTATTCATTTTCATTATTAAAAACGGAGTCTCGTTTAGATTAAAATGCTTTTCTCAATTTCAGTACAATTTCCGAGGCAAGCTTATATTTTGTTCACTCCAAATATTTAACAAGTCGAATTGATATATTTATTTATTTACTTATTTGGTCCATATGGACCTGTCGTCAGACAGAACACTAAATAAATAAACTTATTTGGATTTTATTAAACAACACTCTCAGTATCTAAAACTGCTGTATGTACAGCGTCATATAACTAAATGATTAAAAATGGTTTGGAAGAAAGCAGTCGTGGCTTAATAAAAGGTTCTATCTCAGCATTTGCCTTAAGGGACTGAGAAAAACCACTGAATATCTCAGTCAGCATTGTCGGAATCCGGGGAGAGATTTGAACCTAAGATCTTCTGAATACGACGCAGGCGGTGAACACTCGGCTGCGTTTGGTTAATAATTTGGAATTCAACTTGTATCTATACCTTAACAAATTGAACGTCAAATACAACCAGAAAAGTTTCGAGCTCAGACGCCTTAGAAGTTTTAATTTTCTCGGCATTATATGGACTTTCAACTTACATTGAACAAGTTCAAAATATAAAACTTCACTAAAATCAGCAAGCGTTAAAACGTAAAAGGCGACTAAAATACAATAAAGAATGTATATATGAACTAGAACGTAATTATGAAATTCCTCATTATGATTTTCCTACTCTGAAACTTCCATACATGGAATCTATGGGAGATGGTATCGATAATCATTTGTCAATAAAAGGCAGAAGTAGTTTAGTATGCTCATATAAGTCCTGAAGGTTTCACCGTGACTAGAAGTGATATTATGTCCATCACTTAATTAAGATTTGACTCATAATATTGGTTCTAAAATTAAATAAAAATACTGTGGCTCTTCAATTAGAATTTTTTAAAGTGAGCATCAGATGGCCGATATTAAATTTGGAATGTCCCTTATAAACTGTATGTTTTGCTACAGAAGTTAATTGGATTGAAGCCGTTACGGATGGCGAATCCCTCACTCCAGACTGCTCGGTCCGATGACTAATTTCAGGGGTCTCACTTACAGTTTTGTGAACTCAGTCGACTCCGTAACAGAGTAATAAAATATCGAATTTAATTAAATCAGCGACACTCCATATAAGGCAATACTTAGATTACGTAAAAATCCCAGGACTTCAGGGTACATTGACTGATAATACAATAGTAATAGGAGTTTCAATGTTATTTTGGGCGTTTCCCATCGTATTCGTTATTTCATAGACCAAGGTCAGACTGTGATACATTGTGCGTGTGGTTCATTTGTAGTCCGTCTGTACCGACAGGGACGAGGAACGTGCTGTAGTGGCGTATCTTTTTGTGGTCTGAAAGATCGAATGGGGCAAATACCATCGATGACTGACTGCCTCGTAGCCTTGCTGTCTGACTGTATCATTAATAACGCTAAGGTCGGGGCAACGTGTGAAGTAGGAACAACACTAACGCCATTGGATGGAAAGTCATGATTATAGATCTTAATTAAGGCACATTTTCATAAAAGGTAGTGCAATATTTGAGTGCCCAAACCAATTTCGTATAATGATCCAGTCACCTGTTCGATGGGTAACGTGGTTCTTTTATCAGGAGTGAAGTGGCTAAGGCGCGCAGCTAAAGCTTCATCGCTGTTGAAGGTACATCTGTTATCAGTGTGAGTGGGATCTTAAAACACGTTGAATTTTCCTGCGGATGAGTACAAACACAATAACCAACGGTGAGTTACTTTAAAGCTTGTTTTAATTTAGTATAAGAGCTGTACGAAATTTCCGGTCCCTGAATCAGAAAAATTCTTGGTGGCCACGAACTTTCAGAGATTTCGCATTAGATTTCTTATTTAAAAATGAGTTAACGATTATCATTAACTCGCATAGCGGATGCAACGGATATGACCGTTAAATCTGCGGTAATTAAGAACACTTTTTGAAAAACTAGAAATGCTATGCGAGAGCTACATTGCAATTTGAAAGTTAAATTAAAATATATTCGGTGAGGCTGGAAATACAGAGCTCGTAGTCCATATACAACTTGCCATTTATTTCAACTGAAGGGAATTTGCATTATAGATTAAATGCATGGCAGACATATTTACTAAAATATTTAAACCTTGGAAGTTATTATTATTATTATAAGACGATGAAACGTGCATTCAGTTTAGCAATACTAAACAGGACCTTCTTGTAGCTACCAGCAATCCATCACTATCCAGCACCTGGAAAATCACACTGTAGTATCGTACATATTCAACTGAATCTATTGTGCAAGGTATTTGTGAAAAGTTTACAATAAATCCGAAAGATTTACTTCCGTGTTCACAAAAGCACAGAAGAGGAGCCTATCGTAATCCCGTCCGGTCCAGTATGCACTATTTATAATACCAGCTTCATTTCAATAGTATTCCTATCTATTATCCCGCAAAAAATCTATTGACTTCAGGTATTGTAACAAATTGTGTATACATTTCTCATCTGTCTCTTGCGTGTTACATCTCCAACACGTCTCATCCTCCCTAATCTAACACCCCTAAGAATATTACGTAAATATTACAAATTCTAAAGTTTTCCATAAAGTGATTTGTTCTCAAATACCCGCTCGAAATAATGAAACATCACTTCCATGTGATTACAATTAACACAACAAAATTATCAGATACAGTGACTAAAATGACAAGACTTTCCAATTAAATACGATAGTTATTTATTTCAAACTTCATTACAAATCGAAAGAAGACGTCCAGTATATCTTGATACCATCACCTCAATATGACAACCACACACGTTCAAGAATTGTACCCGTAGAATTTCTGTATTCTTCAGTTGTACAACTGTGGTACCACAGTCGCACTAATTAAAACTGACGTCGTTGTCGAGTGGTTAGTACTCCTGCTTTGTACTTGAGAGGTTCGGGTTTCGAATCTCGACCCGGAGGCTGGCTATACTGGCTGGTGTTTTTTTCTCCTGATTTTCCTCTGTCCCTCTAGGGAACTGCCGAGATAGTACCTTAAATTAGGCCACGACCGTTTTATTCTATATCATCTATCATCTTCTCATTCGACGGTATATAGTCTTAGCTAATGAGTTATAAATAAATGTGACTTCTCCGGCGCATGAAAATAGCGCAGGGCGGAAAATTTGTTTCTTCGTGGACACTAACGGACCGTAGTTTACTCCTTCAACTCAGTTCAGAAACTGAGATAAAACACGTCATTTGTTCAAGTCAAGGCTGTCGGCAGACTGCCTTCCGAATTCATTGCAAGAATCTAGAGTTCAGACAAACCTAACATTACATTTGCACAAGAGTGCTGTACCGTTATATTCTTACGCATCTTTCAGACAGTAATAATTTACATTTATTAACGCAAGCCTCTATCAGTAATTAAAACAAAATTAATAGTGCATATAAAATTCCAGTTATTTCCATGAATAAGTTTTATTTTATAATTATTATAAAGTATTAAATTTATTTAATGAATCGCTTATTTTGTCAGATTCTAGTACAGAAACCGTACCTAATTTCTCATTTGAACATTAAGAGGCATGTATAATGCCAATTATCCCTATACTTCTGTAGGAACTCATAAGCAATTCAGAATACAGATGCAAGAAAAAGCCTGACAAAGAAACACTTTGCAAATACATTCTTCGCCCTCTTCTTTTATGAATCCGAACTTTATCTCCATGATAAAAGGAGCTCACCTTCGGATTCTATAGATTCTACACTGAATTAGTTCAATTCAATTCACACCCTCAAACCCTGTCCCTTTAAGATCAATTTCAGTATTGTCTCCCTATTACACGCCTGTGTCTTCCAACTGGTATCTTCACTTCTTGTTTACGAATTAAAAATCTTATGTACTTCGAATCTCGCACTCTTCGGTTTAGTCACCTCAATAATACCTAGTAATGGATACAAACTACGAAGCTACTAGAATGTAATTTTCGCCATTCTATTATCATTTCCTCTTTGCCAGGTCCAAATAGTTTCAACATGCTGCAACTCAAATAAACTCAGTCTGTTATCCCCTTAGGGCGAGAGATAAACTGTAGAAAACAAAATGTAAAATAATAACTTTGCAAGTTTTATTCTTTAGGCTTTCAGATGAGACACGGGAATATAAAAACGTCCTGAGCTGACATAAGATCATTCATACGTGTTCCCCAAGAGATTGCTGATAATTTATAGCTTTAGGGGTAGAAACCTATTACATATCTATTTACGAAACTTAAATAACTTTGCAGTTTGCAACTAATAAACCCACGATCTTGACCGCAGAACTGAATAAAGACAGAGTGATTTCAGTAATCAATATAAAAAAGGTACGCTTGCCAGTAAGAATCTAAAACTTCAATTTTCACAGAACAGAGAAAGAAGATCAAATGAGGGAGATGTCGCACACTGGGTATTGTATGAGGTTATTAACAGGTCACACAAAAAGTATAAGGTGTTAAGAAAAAACCAACTTTAACACAAAAAATGAAATAAAGACGAGTATACTACGCGTTATTAAGTCACCTGATACTTCAAAGAAAGCCTGTTAGCCTGTAGGATCATGGGACATATCCATAGGCCTGCAAGTTTTTTCTTACAAGTAATATTACGTTCGATTTTGTTAGTGAATGAATAATGAACAACCATCAAAAATCCAAAAGAGTTTTATTGCTTAATCCGTCGGCTCTCTATTCCTTGAAATAGTTACAGCCTTAGTATCAGACCTACAGGTCTAGTTTGTTTACATTCTGAATAGTGGTTACCAAGTTTTGGCCGGACCAATGGGGAAGAATGTGAGGATCGAGTGAGAGCCTTATCCGATCGGTTTTCTTATCTCAAATCAATTCCTCCCTGATGGCCCTGATGTTGGAGGCGGTAAGTATCTCTGAAACGTCGGTAAGTTCTTACCACACTACACAGCGTAACATTCCAGAAGACAGCCATCTTCACCGCTAGAATTATTTACATCAACGGGGAGGTCAGAGAAACAAGGTCATAAACTTGTTTGAGGTCAGGTTAAGATGTTAGTTTAGGAATAATAATTTTTCCCCAAATTGTTATCGAATGACCAGGCATATGACAAGCTTTCGGACTACAAAGACAGATAAGAAATGTAGCATTTGTCGAATTTTTGTAGCAATGACATTGCGAGCATTCTACTAGTGCAACACGTTATTCATTAAACAAGTTTCCGTGCGATGCTAACGTAACTGGTTTGTTTGTTTTAGTCCCTATGGTCAGCTTTGACCGTCGTGACCCCATCGGGGTTTTCTTGCGAAAGTATCACTGTGGTTTCGCCTTAACGTTACTTACATCATCCAATATCCAATTTATCATCTAAACGTTTGTGACAATGGTTAATTCATTATACCAGTATTATTGCTGGGTACAGTCCTTTGTCTCAGATAGACCTATATTTCGTACATGATACAATACGTTTCAAGTGATTGGTTTGTCATTTTACTTGACAGCTGTTTTATTATTTTTTTAGATAAGTGACGGCTGCTGGTTTTGAACCCGAGACCTTTAGAATACTAGTTTAGTGATCTAACCACTAAAGCAGTAAACCTGGCGTGTTGTTCAGAATGTCCCCTATTCAATCACAAGCATCGCCATTAATCTAGTCTCTACCGTTAAGTATACCCTATGATAGCCAATTGCTAAAGAGATGATTAGAGCCAACTGTCGAAACATCCCGTACGCCTATATGCAACGTGTCTGAATGTAACATCGCACATAGAGGCAAGGCGCAGGCTAGCTGTCTTGTCTGAAATTTGTACGATATCTTTGCAGCTGGAGAACTGGGTAAAGAGACTGAAATGACGAGAAAACACACGACCGCTTCCCGTCAAGTACGTTCCTCTCGACTGTACATAATCCTACTTTCACGCTAAACAGCTTCTGCTGTTTCTGTATAGTTGTTAGCAGCCCTGCTTTGTGTTCGGATGTTCCTAGCTTAGAATTCTGTCCCGCAGAATTCCTTATAATTATTTTATCCGCATATAAATTAAATTATTTCGCTGAAATAGAGCACGATAGCCTCCTTTCATTATCTCCCCAACTCCCATAATTTACATTTACCTTATCTTAAGACACAATTAAAAACATTTGATTATTTTTCGTTAAATTAAACTATGGCAACCTGCAGACTGTCGTATAAAGCCCTGCGTGGTCGTGGATTTCACTTCCAGAACAGTTCCATAGCGACTCCTTCCCATCACTCACAGGAGAAAAATGATAAACTAAGCAAAGAACTTTAATGAGAACATTTAGTTCGATATGAGCATGCATTGATCAAGCTGGAGTTTTACCAAGAAAAGCAAAGGAAGAGGGGAAGACTCCATTTCTGGAGCTGCTCCGTGCCCATGTACACACACACACACATAGCTAAGTGCTGTTTACGAGTTCTGAGGTCCTGGATGTATATAGTGTTGCCACTCTAGTCTGCACCCTAATGACTGTGCGTAGGAAATTCGGGGGGGGGGGGGGCAGATAGGAAAGGGGTTTACAATCGAGGGGTATGAGTATTTTGTTGTTGTGCCGTCCATCCAACCAGTCATCCATCCATCCTACGGTGAAGCTATAGATGGGAATCGATGAATCTTGCATCAATTTCAAGCTCTGCTTGCCAACAACCTAAACTCTTCGACGACATAAATCAAAAGCAGAAGAAAGAGAAAATTGCTTCCTGTACTCTCCCTCACAAGTCCCCTTGCTCCTAGTTTTGTCTCTACCAAATAGCGTTCATCAATCCACAGATCTGAACATTGATTGATGTTATCCATTGTAAATTTTGAAAGCAAAAATTTCTCCCTTTCCTTCTTTCACTAAAAGCAGTACTGTAGCTGAATTATAAAATCGATTATTTTAGAATCTTTTATTTAAAAGCTTAAATAAATGCTGTTATTTACAATAGCAGTCATAAGCTTTAAACATGTCAAAAAGGAGTTTCTAAAATAAAGCGTCTTTCGAAACATGTTAACGCCGAAATACGTGCATCTGATGTATCGTTTCTTCTTCTTCGTTGACAATAGCTGTTAATCTTATCCGCTGCGTACGTCGAGGGACGCAATGTGAGCGTAGCTGAAACGTCATTAAAATGGGCCAAACCAGTAGCTCGAACCCAGGAACCGAAATTACAGGCAACGATGTCATTTGCTCCACAAGAACAGTGTGAATGTGTAATATGACAATTTCCACTGCCAATTATTATTTTCTCATTTACTTTATTACGTCTATATATTTTGTTGTTGTTGGTTCGTACATTTATTTCTTCGTTTTTTATTATTTTTCACGCGTATGTCTAACTAAAACCTGTGACATATATATGTAAAGTCACAGGTAGCGATTAGAACGCTGGCCTTGTAATCCTGGGGTCTCGGGTTCGATTCCCGGCGGTGCCCGAATTTATAACTTGTGTTGGGCAAGGCCGTGGTCTAGGCAACACGGTTTCTCCGTGGCATCCCAACAATTACTCCATTCACACACAGAAGAAGGCAATGGCAAACCACTTCTGGATCATCTGCCAAGAACGTACATGAACAGGTCCCAGTCCGAGAAAAGGATGGAAGGATCCTGTTCATATGGACCTGTCGTCAGACAGAACACTAAATAAATAATCTAATACATAGTTTACAAGTTGTAGTTCAGCAGAAGCCGTGTCTACAAGTGGCATTTGTGCAATAAAAATATGTATG
Source organism: Zootermopsis nevadensis (assembly GCF_977971745.1). NCBI lineage: Eukaryota > Metazoa > Arthropoda > Insecta > Blattodea > Termopsidae > Zootermopsis > Zootermopsis nevadensis. The sequence goes on from NW_028259150.1 coordinate 2,243,979, forward strand.
ACATTACGTAAATCTGAAGTATATTGATTATTCCAGCTGCACATACCATCACTGATACTGGCTGCATACACTTTGGTTTCAAACCATAAAATTAAAATAATTTGAACTCAAACGTCCGTGTATCAGTATAATTTAGATATCACAAAAAAAAATATCTGACTACATTTTCATTTAATTTTAACTCCAACAATTAATATTGCATATTAAAAATAATAGTGCAGCTTGATGTATATGTGTTTTGTCACCATCATCATTGCAAACTTGTTTGTCGTATAAATAAAACTAACTAAAATGTACAAATTGGTTTCATTGTATCACCGCATGTCATAACTATATCCCATACAAATATAAATAATGTATAATAAATTAGAGAACTCATTAAATTCTAATAACCGACTTTAAACGTAATAAAGCAAAATTGTGTTTCAACAAACAAATTTAGTGCACTATCATAAAAGTTTAAATCTAAATATTAAACTATGGTATTTAACAATGAATAAACGTTTCAGACTTTATACAGCAATTTAAATTCTAAAATGAGCACGTTGGACCTTCAAGAAATCAGTTTTCTTCTCATCAAAGGCTCTTTGATTTCAGAAGCTTCGTTCTGTTGTATATCACAAAAATTTCGGTTCCATTTATGAAACTAATGTTTTGAAATATGTTTGTTTTAATTTTGAACAAGATAAATAATTTCAACTTCATGCTTCTTACATTTATTCGCTTCGGTTTTTCCTCTCTATTTTATTAATTGTTATCTTGTCTATTCACCGCAACAAGTCTATCTTATTCCAACAATTTAATCACCATTCACCAACATAACCATTGCCACGGCACGTGAATAATCTTGTGTGTAGTGATCAGATTTCTTGGATAATGTAAGATTTGTAGAATAAAATGTTAAGTCGGTGAAATTGCCTTGCAGATTTTATCTTTCGCTTACTGGTCAGACAACTAATTTCTGGGGGTAGAGAAAATACATATATAGTAAAGATCGACTGGTCAGTCTTTCATAAGAGAAAAATAATTCAGATGAAATGACGTCTTTAAATATGTAGACGAGTTAAACTAGATTTTGCTCGCCGCTTCACTGTTTTATTCGTAGTCGATGTGAACTGTTAGGGAAACTGCTACCACACTTACTTTCGTAGAGTGTCTATCTACACCTACAGAAAACACGGTTTTACGTTAGTTATTGTTAGTTCGTAGACGAAAAAATCTTGGTTTGGATTCAACGAATGTGTAAATGTGTTCAATGCAGATCGATTGTCGCTTAGATGGTCAAGAAACACCCCACCATTTATGGAATACTAATATTCATTACCGTCTTCACAAGAAACCACCAATGGACCGTATACTCACACAGATTAATCTAGTTCACATCCTCATATTGTATTTCTTTAAAATACCATCCTCCCATGTACGTCCAGGCCTCCCAAGTGGTATCCCCTTTTCAGGTACTATTTGTATCACGTGTTTGTAGCTGCGGCCCAGGTAATCCGTCACTTTTCCCAGAACGTGAAAGTTCCAATGGAATGTCTTATTTCATCACCACCGTCCTTATACAATATTACCTTTTAATGTTGATTTCCACCAGCCAGACTAACACGATATGAGCTGTATTCACATCAAACACACAAACATAAAGTGTGTTTGTTTGCCCCTCGCTTCAATTTATTTTCGAAGGACAGAAGCGGTTTGAAATACTTTTATGGACCTTGTTAACGCATAGTCTGTCCTCTTGGTCTGATAAACGCAAGTATCCATCTTTCTCTCTTTTTCTTTCTTTACGTAAACGTTCTCTGGTGTAAGTTGCTTGCTTTATTCAGTCTGTCTAGAATATACAGCAGAATCAAAATAATAACCGTAATTTCTCAAAACAGTTTGTGCAGAATATATCCTGTTAAGTTAAAATGGCGTTCAGAATTAGCAGATACGTATCTTGAAAGCAGCGGTTGTACGCTAATTACCTTTACTAACAAGGATATAGACTACTGGGGTCGTCCGATGACATGGAGGGATATGAGAAATGTGGTCGCATAATAAGGGTTCGCCGACATTCTGTAATTAAATTACAAGAAGTTCTCCTAAACAAGGGAAAATGATTAATACTGATTATTCCACGTCATTACTTACACTGAAAAGAAAGTGAGGGAGATGACTTCAGGAGAAGCATAAAGCAGGGAAGTACAAAAATAATAAGATGAGAGGTGATTATTTCTTAGTTGGAGGCGAAGTTTAAAGTTCGAGAGATTTATGGTTCTAGCAAGAATATAGAAATCTCATACTCTGAGACGGTGCGGTTGTAGTGATTTGTATGGTTAATATGTATTAAATGACGAAACTAAGCCAAATAGAATTAAATTTAGAAAAAGGTGATCGAATTAGCAAAAAATATTGACAACAGTGTTGTTATAGTTCTTTGGTATATAACCGACTATTACGTACTTACACAGTATGGTCTATTGATCTAGAGTAATTATTATTACTTAAAGGTTTCGACATTGTTAAAAATCTCATAAGGGAGTTTGATTTTACTGCTTTTCTACAGATGGTAAATGTTCGTCTTTCAGCTGATCATGATGAACTTGTTACAGCAACAAACAATATATTTCCTTCCTATATATATATATATATATATATATATATATATATATATATATATATATGTCTATTTGGCGTATCACAAATATTACAAACATTCTCTTGGATGTCTTCGTTTTCATTGCTTTGAGTGAATATTAGGCTCTTTGTTTAGAATTCCTATTTTACTTTAGTCATGATATTTTATGGTGTAGTAAAAATATGTTAGCAGTGCAGTTTTCTACTGTAATAAGTTATTTGTGTTTGATACTAACGAAGTAGATATGTCGTTTTTGTCGATAAAATATCAATAATCAAATTAGAATCAGATTACACTTTTGCACTGTTCCTTCCCAGAAAATAAGACAAATGTTCCTTCTCATATGAACCGCCATGGGAAATTATAAAGCAGTCTTTTTAAAACCTAATCAGTATTACAGAGCATTGTCGTGATTAAGTACCAAACACATCCACATCTGGAAAAAGAAACTTACAGAGGGGATACTTTTACTAAAATGGGTACACTTTTCTGTTGGGCTAATATTGATTTTGGTACAGCATCTTCGCCGACAGAGTAGGAAATTCTAGATAGACCCCACTACTAAAGTATCATTTCCGTTATATACGTTTAACAGCGATGTAATTAATCAACTAATGAAAATGGGAACTTACGGTTCCTGTGTATTTAAGACAGGGAAACAATAGTGAAGTCTCGCATAAATTAGGTTCAAGACAGACCCTTCCTATTTAAAGAGAACAATCACTTGCAGAGATAATAAAAATCTGCACAATGAAGACAGAAATAAGGAAAGCGATATGTTGAAAGCAAGGAAGAAGGAAAGATTTGTTTCAAGAAATTGGAGAATGTAGATAAGCAAGAAAATGGAGGCAGAAAACAAGAGTGCAGACATCGAGAGAGAAGTTCGTTTCCGAACACGCAAAAGCCTGTGAGAAGACAAATATGTCACTAGGGACCGTACATAATTAACGAGTCACGTTCCAGCTGACAGCCAAATCCGATCATCCTTCAAAGGAAAAGAAACTTGTATGTCATACAAATTCACTGACGAAAAATTTATATTCTTACCGTGCTAACGGATGAGTAGACCAGTATAGGTTCCCAGTATCAAACTAATTGGAAATTACAAATGTGCTAGCTTCATCAGTTCCGCAGAAATGTGGTAGGAGAAAGGCATCGCAGTAAATTATGTACCTTACTATACTACCATAACAGCGACAAAAACACACTGAATAAACCAATAAATATAGTCTTTATTATAAAGGTACATCTTAAAAGCCCGTCATTCTTAATGTTCATTCTCACAAAATTTGAAGAGTCATGCGACGTTAGTTCATAAATAACCTATAAAATTCTCAATAGTATACACAATAAAAAATATTTATTCTTAATTGTGTATCAGAAATCTGAAGTACCATCCGTTTCTCTACATCCACGGAGTTCCGATCCTAGTGGGTTTGGCCTGACATTGGATCTTCCCCTCTCCCGCAAGTCTGGTGAAAGAACCCACTTGCTTACGAGAATGTATGTTCATGTGTTAATATCTCTACAAATTTTACTTTAACATTTTTTGGCATGGTGATTATTTAACGAAATAAAAATTAAATAATTAATTCTTCTTTTCTCTTGTACCTTTCATCAACATTAAACTACATTATGAATTTTAGCCCTCATTTCTGCTACAAGAAAACTGAATTAATGGAAGAAATTAAGGAAACGAATCAATTTATTTTAATCTAAAATAAATGGACACAGATTGTACAGCATTACGAAGTCGCAAATTATGCATTTCGAAATTTCCATTGGAGTAGTCATTCTATTCTTGTTGGTTAATAACCGCACAATTTATTGGATGAATGACGCACATTCCCTAGTGATTATAAGGAGGCTTTAAAGCTGCACAGTGGGTCCATCGCATTTTATAATATTATTGTTAGCGAGGTTAAAAAAACCAATTTTAAAGAATTACTCTTTTAACTCTCGCATCTAAACACCAGATAATCATACTAAGTTGTATTTTATCACATTTCTGTACACTAGACGCATTATATTGACCGTGGCTACTTTAGTAAATATAAATGGCTTTGCGGTGTGCTGCAGATGTAACTTTCTCCCCAGTCAATATTGCAGCAACTGTAGAATCGGATGGCCAGTAAATACGAACCCTCGTCACAACAGAGAGCTGTAGGTCGGTTGTCCAGACGAAGATTCATGACCACGCAGCTCCAATTACTAAATTGTGCTTTTCGTCCATTTGCAGAAGGAAAGGCAAAGCAGTTACATAAATTCTTACTCAGCAGTAAAGAACAATAAGATTAAACACATTAAATGACGCAGCAAAGGAGGAGGTATGGGAAATGATGGTGCGGATAGCAATGCCGTCGATTTCAGAGTTAACCGCGAATTATCTACACCGAATCTGTCCGTCCGTCCATGTATGCAAAATAGTTCATTTTCACTTCTGAATATATGTCTGACTCCTTGTTATAGGACACAGAGATGTTCAGCTGGAAAAAGTAGCTCGCATTAGAGGAAGCGACAATAGCAGGTAATAATTGGTCATATCTCACTACCTGTACCTTTAATTCCCTTTTATCTCTCTAGAGGTCTCTTTCCACGAGGCATCCGTAACAAAATTTGATTATCATATATACGTAATATAATACCTGGTCATAAAAGAGAGGAAGTGACAAAAGGGAGGACAATTTTAAACATACAATGAGGAGATTCATAATTCGTCTTCTTCACAAAATATTGTTTTTGGTGGATAGCAAGTCAGCTGAGAAGGATGGGCATGCAGAACACATTATAAAAATTAGAAAGCCATTATTGTTGAAAAAATCTAAAGGGGACAAAACCTTTGCAGACCTGCGTAGGGCAGGATAATATTAAAACGGATCTAAGAAAAATAGAATGATGCCGAGGACTGGATTCATCTGGTTAAGGATAGGACCGGGGTTCTATAACAGGCGGATAATTTCTTAACAAGTTTATAAAATATTGGTTTCCCAAAGAGAATTGTGCTTGAAGGAGCTGGTCTAAATCATGTCTTCAATAAAAACGTATAAGTAGTTCATAGATGATAAAGAAGTCTGATTTTTTTAGTGCAGCCAAACAAACTGTTAAAGAAGGAAATAAACACTTGTAAATGTCTGGCTGTTGTTCAGTTGTCGATGACGTAAAAGAGATGCACTTACATTAGGCAGTAAAGGAGACACAGCAATGTGACACACATATACCACTCGCATAGTGGCAATGTGACTGGCTCGCTAATTAGTTTCTACTTCGAATTTGTTGGCTTAGCTACATGTACAAAGACGAATAACTGAAATACAGCGGTAACTCGTTTGACTCACATTTGAAAGGTATCTAGCTCGAAAGTTAGCTGAGGCACCAACTTTCCTGACTGAAATATATCGTAGTACCTTTTAGACAAAACTGAAACAGATAGATCCTTCTAATTTCACCGAGCATATCTTGTTCGTGCCAAGGCAAAATTGTATGTCTTTAAAAATTCGCGAAACGATACAAAATTTTCGGGAAGTTTTCATAACTCAAATTTATTTTTAACAAAATACATAAAATTTACGCATGTTAGTTTGCTAAATTACAAACATTATGAAATATACTCCGCAAAGCAGCAATTATATTTCCGTTGTAATTTCTGGGTTTAAATTCCTTTACCCAGGCATCGGCGAAATATCCACTCACCTGATTCTACGTTGAACAAACTTGACACTTATACAGTGCTGTTAAATAACTAACGAGCCGAGAGCTGAAGGTTAATAGTAATTTATAACTGTTCAGCATCGAAATTTATTTAACGACGCTTTCAAATGGGAGGACAGCTGGGAACAACGGATTAGGAAGGACTGAGACGACAGTCGTGGCCTATTTTAATGCAATATTCCAATATTCTCCTGGGTATAACGAGGGACCTCAGTCACTATGGTCAGTCCCTGAGCCTGGGAGCTCCTACACGGCGACGCAAAGTTTCTCGATTTCAGTGGACAATTGCTTTGTCTTACGTACACCTCACATTACAAAACAGGCTGAAATAATGTTTTCTTGCCATGAGCGTGTGTCCTGAGACTACGAGCGAACTTTAACAGCAGAATGTAGGTTTGTGACGAAACGGCTTCCCGGGATGTGATGGCGAACACATTCAAGGATTCTCTATATGCTTACCCTCCTTCTGGGATATGTAAAATATGTAAAATTTTAAATCTCATTTATATTTGGTAGAATTCTTTCTACTTTCTTTTAGAATTCGTGCCAAAAGGAGTTTCATTTTTCTCTCCGTATTACTGTTCTTCCCACACTTTCTACTTCTATACGTCTGAAGCTTCCAGTCTCAAGCACAAACTTAACCAAGAATTTTTTCCTGCTTTGATATGTTTCCTAAACGCAAGAAACAACGAAAGACTTTCTTCAAATTAAACTAGACACAGTCCCTGTTTCTCGCACAAGGGATGTCCATACTGAACGAGCAAATGTGCTACAGAACACGGTTGGGTTACGGGCTTGTGTATTCTCAGCAGCATTTAGATTCTGAACAATAGGATGTGGTACCTAACTTTTAGCTAATATTACTGAGTAAGAAATCAAGAACACTATCTGTTCAAGTACAAAATTTTAGGTTTTAAAACATTGCATACCATGCAGTGTATTGATATATAAAATCATGCACACAAACAAAACTGTTTACACTTTAAATAACACTTAGTGTCAAAAGCGTTTCGGCCTCAAGAGGTCATTATCAGTGGTAAAACTTTATTTCATTAGTCTGTCTATTAAAATCATACAATTCATGAAACGATGGTTTGTTATAACGCACTGTAAAAGGTCGCGCTTTATAAAACTATACTTCATGGCTTTAAGTTCGAAACGCTAACGTTACATGACAAATAATGCAAAAATTAATAAGTTTATCATCGTTAGACTTCATTCCCAATCACACTTTTACAGTTCATAAAATGAACGCATAATAATGAGGTCTAGACTCTCTTTTCGCACATAATTCATATCCCAGACACTGAAGGGATTTCAATTATTATTTTGAGTTCGATAGTTTCCCAGTTAATTAAAATTTGTTTCGGTTCAGAAAACTTTCAACTTACGTCATCATATCAAAACGTTTAACAGTTTTGTCAGTTTCTGGATTCTTGAGAATCAGAAAACCTGCGTCTCTAAAATCAGTCTTCAGATACAAATCATTCTTTGGGAAAACACTACTTTTTCACTAACTATGGTAATTACCTGAAATGAATTACCCTAAGATGAAATGGTTCCCAACGTTTAATTACGCAAAATCCGCATTCGATTCGCGGCTTATTTGCAGATGAGCTCTGTAAGAATAATTAACTTTAATTCTTCTATAAAACTTTGTTTCAATTACGTTAACAAAACGAGCAACTATTTAATTTGGCTACAGACAGACAATTGTAACAAACAGCAAGGAAACTTGGAAGACAAGTGGTTTTGGAGAAGTCTTCAGCGTAATTGGAACATGTTACAGCGATGAATTTTGACCAAAGGCCAAGTTCGTTAACCTGGCTGCAATCGACCAGTGGTCGGTACTCTATGTCTTGTACGACCTTAATTAATGAGTATACAATTCTGTTCCATACTTCCAAACTGATTTCTGCCACGTGGGAATACACTTTAATGGATCAAACGAAGTTTTCCAGTTAATGCGAATAGAGATGCGACTCTAAATCAGGAATAACCAGTGACACCTTGTGATATTCTTAGTAATGTAAAGCCAATTGGGGCAAAATGCAGTGAAAACTGTTAATACAGTGATGGACAACATACATGGAACACAATTACTTTATCTGCTACTGGAAACAATTGAAATCCGTCTAAACTACTTTGTCCTAGGAAAAATTAGAACACCTAACGCAATCTAATCTAACCAAACTCGTAAAAGCGATAGGAGTTTATAATTTTTCATAGGATAATTAATTTAGATGTATTTAGGGTATTTCCGAAAACACATACAATGAACTGGGGCGTCAACTTCATCAATAAAGATGAAAGTCACACTTAACAACAGTGATCGATACAACATTCATGGTTCAGGAGTAACTGACCACTGAGGTCTGAAATCAATTGCAGTACACAATTCAGGCGGTTTATCGCTAACATAGCGTACAGACGTGGGTTCGATCCTAGGCTATTAAACTACATGTGTTTTATTAGGCCGAAAATAATTCACATATATTTTGAGAGGGTGTAGGTGGAAGTGGCAAATGAGGAATTAAACCAATAATTTCTATTACACAGTAAAAAAATCCTAATTTTATGTCATTTTTATTTTATATATGCAGTTGGCTTATAGTTCTTATTGAACAAGAGAAAAGTTTATAATTAAATAAATCTACATATCACATCGCTACGGATTTATGTCACCTTCCAGTTAATTGTTTGTCCTTGTTTTTTGAGCGCGTAATTTATAGTTGTTGGGTAAATGATTAGTTTAAAACTGGTCTCTCACTACAGCAACTAAAGGATATGTATTTCAGTTTCTGTGGACAAAGCCATTTTAAGTGATGTTCATTTATTCTACAAATACCTGTTAAATAATCTTCGCGGTAGACTGACACGTGAAGGCAATTAAAAAGCTGGTATTCCAACCCAACAGAAATCAACTCTCCAACTTTAAATTGAGTAAAGCAACAGTTTTGTGGCTCTAACAGAAAAATAGTTTGGAAACAAAGTTCACCTGTTGATAGAGTTGTAGAATATGACGAATAAAACATTCAATTTATTTTTGAGAATCCAGTTTACGTCATTAGTAAATTTCAAAACGGGGCAAGTGTCCCGATTGCTGTGGTCTAATAGAATCAAACATATTTCGAAACCGACTAGCATCTAAATTTTGATTTCAGTGTTTGAGTAATTTGGAAGTTGGATTCCTCATAAATAATGTACAAATTTTAAATATATTCCATAAGTTTGAGGATTCCACGGTGGCAATTCAATATTCTGTTCTGAGCTACTACACGTCATTATCAATGTTTAAGAGGAAACTGTTGCCACCATACTCAGGGTAAATGGGACATGCTGGTAACACTCTATATGATTATATTGTGTCGCAACCCACGACATCACAAACTAATAATGTAAGTCATGTTTCCTTTTCCATTACACAATAAATACCAACTTTTCATTTGTCAACTGTATAATAAAAATGTAAGGTTTCATTCCTTCAATCGTGTTACAAATCAAATATACGTACAGTACACGGTGGGAAGTTTTGAAAATAATGTTTTATGATGTTAAGTGTTTTCCCTCTGTTTTATTACATAAAAAGATATAACTTCAACATAAAAATTTTCATTGGCAATCAGATTTGATGTTTTCACTGCTGTTAAAAAAATACGTTTTTTTCGGGTCGTGATGCAGTGTAGTCAAGACACCTGCATAGGAGAGTAAATAAAATTATGATCATATTAAATAAAATTTTACTCACCGATAACTCCAACGACTTGTCAATTCGGCGCAGCAGCTTGAAAGGCGGCCCAAATGCTTCCTTCCAAATCAATGTCTGCTCACCACTTGAGGCCATTGTCGTATCACATCCGAGGCTATATGACCTACACACGTGAGACAAAGTCGTCAAATTACCTTAACAGTCAATCAAGCCTAACATTGGCAATAGCATAAAAATCTGTATTAAATTCATGCAACCAATCACGTTATTGAAATCATTCCCATTCAGAAAACAAGCCAGTCATTAGTTCCCGCTATTTCTTAGTTAGTGATTTTCCTTTACAAGATTGAGTGATTCCATATAAAATCTACATGACTGAGTGAGTCTCGTTTATTTAGCAACACGATCTGAGCTACTCTAGTTATACAGTGTCAAAGAGCAAATGGTTCTGAACGACAAATTATAAAGTGTGTGGATATAATCCGCGGTCTGAGGCGTGGGCCTTGTGCCGCTTGGTCACTGCGACCGTGGGTTCAAATCCCACTCAAGCCATATAATGTTTGTCCGCGTTTTTCTCTGTTGTGCTGTCCTGTGTGAAGGTAGAGGCCTTGCGATGGGCCGATCCCTCGTCCAAGGAGTCCTACCGAATGTCTATATATCAAGCCAACGAAAAGTTGGGACCCGCAGTGCTCAGGCACTTGAAGAACGGGTCGTTAAAGTATCAAAGTAAGTAAAGTGGATATAAGCAGGTTTGGTCTGTTTCAGAGGACTGTCCTAGTATATGCTCACATTGACAAAGCGAACCACTAAACCCAAAAATCACAATAGCCAGTCTCCAGGATAAAAATCGAAATCGGGACTTTCTGGGTACGGAGTATGCAACTGCGACTGTCATGAAGAAGCTTTATGTGATTAACGTAAAATCATACACACAACAAAGCTCAAGTAAAGGATGTGTAAATTTCAATCTTCGATCATGTTCGCAAATCGCGCTGTTAAAACCTCCTCTACAGAAATTTCCACCCGTGTTCTTACACGACACTTGTTTCATACAGTATAATTGATCTATTAAACTTCCCGTCTCGTTTACCCCGTGTCAATTGCTGATACGTTCAATCGTGCATTCATGAAGGGTCTGAGCAATTTATTTCGCGTGCAACCCGCTAATCGGATGGAAGGACTGGCGCTAGAGACAGACGACAGACATGTGTACAGTACGTTCCACAAATTATACCGTATGTGGTGATTCTTGTAAAGTGGAACGGGGGTCTTTTGATATTCATGCAAGCAGGACTGTACACAGCCAGACACCAGAAACGTCCAAAACACAATACAGTACGTATCTGGACATAAAATTTGAGATCTCTAACATGAAGCACATTGCAAAGCACGCTGTTTATTAACCTTATTGCCTATATAATGTCTAGTAACGACCTTAAATCTAAACATAAGTAATATTATATCTTACAATAACTATCCAGTTCACCCACATGCCTTCACTTACTTTGCCAGACCCATTTTTTTCTATCTGTCTTTCATTCCTTTTGTGCGACAAGTCGTGAAATTGACATTAAAAGGGAATTATGAAAATAATCAATGTCTTTTATCCTTTAAACTCTTTCGCCTTTAAAAAGAAGCTGTACGAATTGTAAATTAATAGGCTACTTATAACTTACAACTTAGTGACAGACGTATATTTCTCTTGCATAATATGCATTAGTATAAATTTACTCTGTTAGCCAAATGTGTCAGCTATAATCTTAAAATTTCGTTCCGTCCGTCCGTTGTCTATTGCTGTGTGTAAAAGTACTATTGGATAGCAGAAGTTTTGGAAAAAACAAAAACGTTTTTGAATTCGAGTCTATGTGAACTCTTTCGCTTCTTTTTTCCAAAGAATAACCACTCTTAATACTTGTAATACAATTATGTTAACACTTTCTGTAACACGTAATAACATATGAATATTTAGAAAATGTATAGTAGAGTGTAAGACAGTATAGGACAATGTGTATAACTTCAGTTAAATTGTTGGCTTGGAATCTTAGAATTTCGGTTTTGATTTTTGGCGCATATTGTTCCATTTAAAAAATCTAAGAACTAACGCATTAAACGATATTGTCTGTAATTCGCTTTTTCATGTCAATGTAGACATAGACATTAAGAATGAAACTGGAAATATGTACTGTTTCATTGGCAACTGCCCTTCGTTCCCACCCCCGGATGCCTGTAACCTTCAGTAATAAAACTGCGAAATACTGGGATACTGGGAACGACCCGTTCTTCAAGTGCCTGGACACTGCGGGTCCCAACTTTTCGTTGGCTCGATCTATAGACATTCGGTAGGACTCCTTGGACGAGGGATCGGCCCATCGCAAGGCCTCTACCTGTACACAGGACAGCACAACACAGAGAAACGTGGATAAATATCCATGGCTTGAGTGAGATTCGAACCCACGGTCCCAGCGACCAAGCGGCAAAAGGCCCACGCCTCAGATCGCGCGGCCACTGCGGACCTCAACTACGAAATGCCCTTACAAAAGTCATTGCATTTTAAACCACCTAATAGTTCATATTCAACCCGACCTAACGAGGCTAATGGACACGGTCTTCATAGACGTAAATCACTTATAAATCCATTAGTGAAGATTATGCATAAATTATCTTTAGTCATGTATTCTGATGGCCACTGATTCCAGATTCATATTAATATTAGAGAAAAATGGGGTTATTAGTGCTGTAAATTATTATAAGTATAGCACAAACAACAGAATATTCTAAGAACTGAAGAGCGGCTGTTATGAAGGGCGAACAGATCAGTACTGGCGCGTGTGGTGTTAAAATGGGCCCTAAACAAATACAACCGTGACTGGATTAATTCGATTTTGAACATCGATCAGTAGAGCGATAGTGCCTACTAATGTGTTGGATTTGAGGTTTCCACGGCGCCCTGATGATGGAGACAGCAAGGACCTCTGAAACGTCGGTAAACTTCTTCCAGATTACATGGTGTAACAACCCAGGAGACAACCATCTTCTTAAAATATATGTCACTCGCCAAAATATTATTTGGTTGATAAGGTAAAATTGTGTTCCGCTGAAGCTTAAATCCCTCCTTAATGGATTTTTGAGTTTCATAAAGGTCTTGAATTCTTGACTACTTGAATGAATCTCCGCTTATAAAGAAGGAATGTACTTTATGAAGTTGGTGATTGTGTGTTCCTCTCACGATGGGCAAGAAATGGACGCATATAGGGCTAAGTATATTTGCATGGCTATCCGTCTGTACGCCTGCCCCCATAATTCAACTCGACAACCGATGGACGGATTATAGTGTTATGGATTTACGTTACTCAAAACGAGAGCATGATTTGTAAAGTTGCAATTTTCCTTGAAATTAACAAGTTAAAGGACATTTCAAAATGATTTCGGCCTAACTGCATTTATTCGTTAGTTTGTAGCAGAAATCGATACAACTGCAAAGCCCTTTATTACAAACTATGTTGTTTTCTCAGTTTCCGATAAATAAATGAATTAGTATCGAAGAAAGAAAATTTTTAAAACAAATGTTCGTGCGTTTTAGTAATAATAATAGTGACAACGGTGTAAAGTATATAAACTGGATGGCAATTTTCTCCAATTTATCTTCTGAAAGGAATAGGTAAAAATTAAATATTATTTAGAAGAGCTTCGACTTCAAAGCTGAAGCTAGCGCAGCAGTATACTACGCTGGTATACGCGTACAGCTGCATACGAAATGCGGGGGAGGGAATCTCAACCCCAGCTCACCCTCTGTTCAGTCACGCAGAATAGGCGAAAAGATTAAGGGGTAAGACGTCGTCTAAGATGGTTCTAGAATACATCACAGCAAACAGAAAATGAAAGGAAAAATTGTAAAACGTACATGCAAATTTTAATGTTTCCTCATTTTAAATGTTTAACAATTCGTACAATTTCACAAATCAGTTTCAGCATATCAAGCAGTTTTATAAACACAGAACAATCAGAAAAACACTGAAGAACGTACGTAATAACACTTTAGCTATTTTGCCTTAAATCATTTGGTACGACTTTTTACATTCATACGGACAGCGCATGTTTCGACAAGGCGTGGAAGCCATTATAATATGGGAAACATGTGGAACATGTAATACCAACAAAGACGCATTCTGCCACCTCAACTATCTTTATACAGATTTCAGCGCACTCTGATGTGCCTCCAACAGATGTTGTCGTAAGATGGTAGAACTACTACAGCCATCTAGCGGCTTCAATGTAAAGCATTTTAAATGATGGAAGGCAATACTTTGCACTAGACTGGAGTTACGTCACATTTACTACATCATTTCATTCACGTAAAAAAGCAAAAGAGCTGATAACCACTGAACAGGCAGCTGTTTATGATCCAGGGGCTAGAGGAAAAATCCCTGTAGAACTCCGGTCGCCCATTCCGTACTCAGTCACTACACTGACTGAGCTACCCCAGCTCACATTTCGGGAATGTACCATTGAGAATAAACTATTTCCATTTTTCGGCAGTAACACCACAATCTGGTTAATATACTGACGTTTCGAAGAACTCGTCTATCTGTATCTTCAAGGCAGCAAAACTTGTCACTGTTTCGATAATTGCCCACCACAAAATGATGTCTGTTTAATGATGCTTTCAGTTGCATGAAATAACAGCAATTTGTGAATAATTAATTATAATGGGTATTACGGCCTTATTTAAGGCATCTGTCTGGAGAATTTTATTAAAAACTACAAAATCTTTAGTCAGGATAGCTGGACCCTGGGCCAATAATTGACATCAGGGGCTCCAAAATACTGTGAAATGCTTCCCACTAGAACACAACATTAGCTAAAACTGCCATGAAACCTACATACTACAGGTCATGAATTCTGAACATTGAGCACAGTTAATAAAAAAGCCAACCACAAAAACTGTAAATCATTTAATCAAAACGTTCATTAACAATCTTAAAACTTTGCATACCATGTAGTGTATTAGAATATAAAATATGCAAACAAACAAACTATTACACAATGTCTTTTTTATAGTGTTTAATAGTTTGTTTGTTTGCTTATTTTATGTTCATTAACAAGTTTTATCAGATGCAGTCCTGTTGTGTGTTGATAGTCCATCTACACAACACTTCTTGATTACAGTTTAAATGTTTATTTAAAATTCACTACATGTTTTGGCCTTAAATGGTCATCTTTGTATATATACACATTCTCTGTTGTAAGTTGTAGCTGAGTTCATTCATGTGTCTCAGTTTCTTGTAAATATATTTGTCAATGTGAACATTTGCAGGGATGAACTGTAGAGTTGAGATGTATAGTTATGTATTTCTTCATATCAGTTACTTCCAAAAGTAAAATAATTTGTGAAACACTATATAAATATTTAGCTGAATGAGTATCAGCCGTATGAGAAAGACAGAGAAACACATAAGGGGAAAATTCTTAGAGAAAATGTAAATTATGGAAGGTTGGGGATATTTATTTTGATTTTTAAGAAAGAGGTTTGTGGAGTGTTGGAACCACTGATCTATAGTCAATTCACCTTTAACATCAATAACATAAAAACATTTCTAAAACTGAACCTCAGCATAATTCACATCACCACAGTTCCCTCATCTCTTGAATAATGTAAGCTTCAAGCCAGAGAATGACACCAATTCAAGAAATATCAAGAAAGGAATATATTTTCCTGCAAAAAGACTTTGACTGCAATGACATATTTTCAGGCACATTAATAAAATCTAAAACCACAGGTTATTAGGTCTATTTGGTTTCCAAATTTAGTCTGGTAGTAACAAGACTCTGTAAGAAGATGAAACTTGTCATATGACACCCCTTTCATATGAGTATTACCACCTATATATTTCATGTATTTTACTTCACCTTCAGAGCCACTTTATTTTAGGACCTGAATGAACATTAATGTTATGTTTTGAATGACTGGATGGACTTTAATCAAACATGAAATTTGATACTGTAATGCATGGTAAGGTACAAGTTTCATTCATTCTAATTCATTTTATGGGTCCAAATAAGCAAATACAAATATCGTTCAAGCAATTTGGCAGATTTTTATGAAACTTCATACAAGGCACATCTATTATATATGCATCAAGCTCAGTCTAATAAAAATGTTAGTGTAGCGATGGTAATGTATGTGCTGGAAACCTGACAGTTGTTCACACACTGATCAAGTATATTCCAATCCATTAACATCTGCATAACTGCTAAACTCTAGGTTGAGTGGTCATTACTTATATCATTTATTTGTGTATGATAAAAAAAGGAAATAATGTTTTTAAATAACAATTCAATACAATATATGTATTTTGGAATCTTAATACAAAAAGTTGTCATTTCAGGAATATCAGATTTGTATCTTACAAATGCATGATCAAAAGTAATCTGCTTAAGGCACCTACTTTCTATGAAACGCTTCAGTTTATTCAGAGCAGCTTGCAAAAACTATAAATCAATAAATATAATATTAAATGGTAAATATCAGTAATCCATTTCTGTGATAATGTTCACTAGTACAGATTCCAAGTACATTCAATTTGTCAGATATAACCTCAAACTTTTGCAACACTACATATAATTTGATACAGTTGGTATTTCTTCTGGTGGAATACTGAATAGACAATGAAATTTAAATACTCTCTTCAATGACTATGTGTATCTTCATCTAAATAAAAATGTATTAATTACAAACTTGATTATAATACATAAAAATATAAGAATTATAAATTTCGTTTTTTTGTATCCACATTTTTGTTCCTTTATTATACCTGTGGAGAATGACTTATAAGACATAGATTTTAATATAGAATGTTACACAATCGGACAATACCATCAAGGCTAGTGAAGTGAAAGAAGTAAAGCAAGAAAGGAGGTAGTACTTTAACTCATAACCATGTACTTGCCATTTGATAATATTCTTACAAAGCACTTATATGTTATGCTGATAATCATCAGACATGTCACAAATGCACAAGAATGTATGTAAAAGTATTTGAATCTTACATACCACAGTGCATTTGCCAGCAGGACCTCTTGAGGTTTTCCCCACATTTCTTAAAATGGGATTATGAAATGAAACACTGGATGCAAAAACAAAACAAAACTTTTTCATTGTCAGTCTACATATATACTTTTAGTTTCAACACAGACAATTCCATCTTGTATGTGGAAAGTGGCTGTTCATGATAGGGTATCTTCTTGTGTGTGAAAGTACAAGTATTGTTGAGTTATATTTATTATCCGGACATATTTCAGTATTTTTCTGTCACTTGCACAATGGAGTGAAATAATTTTATGTTGGTCATAGTGGTGAACAAATCGTATGATACTCTTTTCATTTGATAAATCGTTTCTTGTAAACCCAAATAAATCTGTGACTAATACAAATACCACCTACTCCAGTGTACAAAACTCTGCTTGATTCTCGAACCCAGCATTGAAGTATATAAATGTGTAATAATTATTATGATGATGCGAATGTTATTGGAATACCCGAATGCTTAATTTATTTTTGTTTTATATTGTCCATACATTTCCTCAAAATTAACATACGCTTAGGGAGGAAATAACGGTGGTCACATTTAACCGACCATACCAGAGATGACCTAATCATAAATACCTATACCAGTTTGTAATCACTGAATATGTAATTTGTTATTTCATCTGTTCCACCGTTTTCTACCCTTGATAAGGATTAATAGGGAGTAGACCATGACATCTGACATGAGTTGTGACTAATATCGTATGTAATTCGTAGTACTTAGGATACTTAGGCGACCCATTCTTCAGTGCCTTGAGCATCTGCGGGTCCCAACATTCGTTGGATTTCATCTATTAGACTGTTGGTAAGACTCCTTGGACGAGTGATTAACCCGTCGCAAGGCCTCTACCTGTACACAGGACAGTACAACACAGAAAGACGCGGACAAACATCCATGCCTTGAATGGGATTCGAACCTCACAGTGTACAAGCGGCACAAGGCCCACGCCTCAGACCGCGCAGCCACTGTGACGGCAATTTGTAGTACGTAACACTATTTCGAAGATGTCGCCACATATGTTTCAGTGTCTAGTTCAATCAAGAACAACCATTTACAGGTCCAGTATCAATATTTTCACAGACAACTTTCGTAGTTTATATATTTTAAATATTAATTTTAATATTTCTAACAGCTTTTTATAAATCGTTGTGCTTCCCAAATTTGTTGTTAATGTACTTATGTTGGAGTTCTTGTAATGAAATGTGTTGTAAAAGTGGCTTAAGTTCAAGGGTAATTGATATTGCTTTCAGTTTCAATTCATAGATGGCATCGGCTGGTTCGTTGTGAATGTAAGCTAGACATCGGTTTTTCTCGCTAAACTCCGAGCAAAGTTTTGTTCCAAATTAGGAAGTTTCCGTACAAACTAAAAATGGCCGAAACGAGTGAGACATTAGTGGTCAGTGTGACAACTTTTCAACATCATAAAAGAAATTCCGACCCCGTATCGTCATCTGATGAAATAAAGGAAGGAAAGGGTGAGTAAATATTGTCATTTTGTGATTTGTACACAATTATAGGTTAGCATAGGCTACAATTAAAAGATACAATTTGGGACCGAGTTGTCAGGGTATATAGATGTCAAGAAACATATAATTTAGGTTATAGAAGCCTTTATGAACGTAAAAGAGTGTTTGTATGTGTTACAGTGAACTCTTTCTGATGGTAGAAAGGAGATATTGCTTCATTATTAACGAAAGCTACTTAGAACGTCCCATGTTTCCAATTGGCAAAAGTTTTCAAAGTTTTGTAGGCCTATCCCACACGATTTTATAATAGTTCATCAAACATACAACAGGTGGCGTTCACGTATGTAGATTTCAAAGTTTTGGTTTCTATAAGCAAGTTCATTGTACGTATGTGGTAGGTTCCGCCGCGCCCGCCTTTTTCTTAAAAGATTTGCGAAATATTTCCCTTCCAGAAGTGAAGATCTATAGCCAGTATTTCAGTGCATTGTATTTAAGTCTTTTAAGAGCACCGTTAATTACTCTTTGCTAACCTGAAAAAGCCAATAAAGCTTGCATTAAATTATGACAAAATAAACCTTATGAAATTTACTACAAACAAGCCCTATTAATTATAGGTTATGCTGATAAAATAATCGAAGAGGAATAAACATCGAACTTCCTTGGCCAACAAATTGATTAACCACGTTGACTATATTGTCCTGAAACATAGTGCAGCTTGCTTTTCCATGAGTACAGTCCCCTTATGAGTGAAACTTTTGTTACTATTGTTTGTTGTGGACAACATGGAGAAGTTTCAATCAAATTCTGACACATGTAGTTTAAATACAGGGCATAAACATGACTCACTGTGCAGGAATCATGTTATCAATACTCTACCTTCTAGCATAAAAGTTCAGATTATGATATAAAAGTACTTTAGCTAGCATTGAAAGATTGACTTTTCTTCACTCCTTCTGTTCTGTAGAAGATTCACTTAATTTGAAAATTATTAAATATGATAAATATTGTAAATAGTTGCATAAATAGCTGCAACAAGTTTGTAGTTTCATTTGTACTAAATGTTGGTGTTCATATTATGATGTATTCCACATCCTTGGCTTGTACTATGAAGTATCCATGGTAGGTAAATAAATTCTGTTCTATTCTACCTATTAATTGTTGGGTTTCTTGTGTTTGCACATACAAGTTACATTTGTGTAAGTTCTTTGAAGATGATAATATATGGTATGTCAGTGTCCTGTAGTTGCTTG
Source organism: Zootermopsis nevadensis (assembly GCF_977971745.1). Classification (NCBI taxonomy): domain Eukaryota; kingdom Metazoa; phylum Arthropoda; class Insecta; order Blattodea; family Termopsidae; genus Zootermopsis; species Zootermopsis nevadensis. The sequence continues at coordinate 2,263,820 of NW_028259150.1, forward strand.
CTTTATGTGATTCTAGTAGTCAACAGGCACACAGCTGAAGCATGGCTATACAGTGATTAGTTTCTTGTATTTTTAATATTGATTGTAGATTTTGAGTTAAGTTAGAAGCCTGAAAGGTAGAAACCATTTGGGATTGCTAGGAATAGATTAGACTAAGTGTGAGGCTAGCTCAAATAGGGGCCCAAAAGATTGGCTTTCAGTCCACTTTTACCTGGCAGAATCCAGTTTCTGAAACATTGTACTCTTACAATGGACAAGAAAAAAAGTGTTGTTACTCATTTTCCTCAGAAACCTTCATACTTTAGGTTTTCTTTTATTTTCAATTTACGTTATCTAAGGCAGCCATTAACTTCAGATAATTGAAGTATAGTAGTATGCTGTATTTACTAATTATTATTTTTGTTTGCAATTGTTCTTCTGTAATCACAGATCATTTTTCCTGTTGACATTAACACACTTTTAAAATAATAATAAAAAATATATAAGAAGAAACTTTGAAAACGCAAGTGTAAACGCAGCACAGGAAGTGGGTACCTAGGCGGCGCTAGTGTCGGCGTGTTGCTTTCTCCTCGTCCGCCAGAACAATCCATTATAATTCTTCCTCGATTTACGCCGCTTCAGCTAACGACCCTGAGGAGGTGGAACGTAACCGCGGCGTAAATCGGGGCCTACTTGTATGCTGGTTTTAAAATCATCTGCTTGATGCAGATAATATAATGTCACAAAATATAACCCACAATTCAGCCAAATGTAACTACTAACATCAATCATTACTTTAAAATTGTACATTCTAAAGTTTGTCGCTAAATATAGATTTGATGTTTTCACGGTGGTGAGTCTGAAGATGGCTGTATTCTGGGTTGTTCTGGTAGAAGTTTACCGACGTTTCAGAGGTTCTTGCTGTCTCCATCATCGGGGCAATGCAAGGACGTCTGAAGCGTCAGTAAACTTCTGCGAGACTACAAGGTGCAACAACCCAGAAGGCAGGCATCTTCTTTGCCTGTTTGTGTCATCTGACTGATTTAAGTGCAATGCAGATATAAGAAAGGAATTGGGAAAAAAGTTTATATTGATATGGGAATAATTGGTACTCAAGTAAAATGAACATTTAGAAAGGATGGAAAATTACAAAAGTGGCAGGATACCATCTGATTGATTTAAGTGCAATTCAGATATAAGAAAAAAATGGAAAAATAATTGATATTGGAATAACAAATTATCGAGTATGATGATTGGAGCATCAGAAAGGATGAAAACTTTCATACTCCAAGAACATTTGTTGGACATTAACCCAAGCAGAGACAAAACCTTCATGGATGTGTTGGAGAGATATTTTCATAGTTGGGCTTTCCCAATTTTAAAACGGGACAAATTTTAACACTACATTTGGAACCTTAAAAGGCTGAACAGATGTTGATTGAAGTTGAGATTCCAGGTTCTTATTTTCTAGCAGATTTTCATAAAACATTGCTGTCTTTCTGTACTTATTAACTTGTTCAATTTTAGTTTCTGGTGCATCACAAAGGATAGCGACTTCATGAAATGAGGTATCTTTCTATTGGGAATGTTTATTTAGAACATTTCAGCAATACTTACTGGGATTTATGGAATTGATTTGCTACTGTGTGTAACATGATACTGTTGGTTCAGGCTGCCGTTCCGTGTGAAGCTTGGGTTCTGAAGCCACGTCCATCTCACACTAGATTTTAGATTGTCACGTGTAACAGTAAAACCGTCATGGTCAATTCCGCTAATTTTAAAACCGGCAACTGGACACGATACTGAGTCAGTTTCTTCGACCTCCGTCCTTTCACAGCTTATTTCCAAGACCAGGTTCCTTCTCTGACTTCCAACGATTTCACTACCAAATTTTTGTATGCATATCTTTTCTTTCCCATCCCAGCCCGTTTTAGTCTTCTCGATTTCATTATCTACACGAAGTGAAAAGGACATAAATCAGCATAAGAACATGATTATTCTGTTTCTGGTAATTTCAACATAGAAAGATTTGATCATATAACACTGCGAAGTATTTCCATGACACGAAGATTTATCATATCTACTGGTTTCTCATTATCACGCATTCTAAATTTGATACACATTTAGTACCATTATCTTATACGTTGATTGATCATATTCTTATCAGTGATTACAGCTGATAAATTCTTCTCTTTTTGCTGGTCGCTATGCACTCTTCTTTTAGGTTAATTGACTCAGCCACACAAATTGGCTTAGTACAACTTGGGTGTCAGGCAAAAAATGGACGGTATCCATCTATTAATCATTCTGATGATAGATACTGCTACGCTGTGTTTATTCTACGTAGTTTGAAGCCTCGGAGTGTTTCAGATGTTGAAGCGTACATTAGATTACACAGTCAGAAGAGCTGTTGTCCATGTTTACCTTTGTTTGTAGTTTACAGTCATGCATTTGGAGCCCATTGTCAGTACTTTTGTTTCCGGTATTGGTCATACTGTGAAGCAGTGATACTAGAGAACGTGTGTAAGCCGATACAGACGGCCGTACACTGTCAGACATGAGGATGTGGTTCGGATTCCGCACGATGCATGAATATTTTTGTTCGCAATCTTCTGTCTTAGTCCGTGATAGCAGAGGACTCTGCAATATGATTTTTATTTCAGGGAGCTAGGATTTATAAAACAGAAGGAATATTCCCAAATCAGATAATTATCTATATAAAATAAATTCACAGGGAACGCTCCTCCAAAGCTCGTTCTGTTCTCACATTATTTTACAAGCGTTAAGGTAAAACAACACACGCTCACACCAACCGGTTCGGTAACAGCTGTGTTTAAATTACTGCACTAACAACTTTCACTCGCGGGTCAAATTATTGTATTGACGTGCCACATACGGAATAGACACTACTCGTGTTCATTATACATATTTCAGACGCGTTCTTTGTAAGCTTGTCCCTAAATAAGAATAATATAATAGGTTCAAGTGTTTTCTAGTCCGTAGTCAATGTAAAATTTGTTAATCGCCTAGCTGAGGTTCCCTAATCCAATATTTTATAGTAGCTGTTTGAAGAATAGACTTAGCGTTACGGATTTTAGCGCACATTTCTGCCACAGCGCAAGATATATAAGTCCGAAAGAAACCGAAGGTCTTTATTTATATCTGCAATGGATGAATGCAAATTCACGGATAACGTATTTGAAAAATAAGCATGGATGTCTCTTTTGAATGGCTTGTTCCCCCCCCCCCCCAAAAAAAAAAAAAAATTTAGCTCTTGATGCTTCTTCCGTGTCCCATATTTTCTTTGACAAAATATAATGCGTCATCTGTATGGATTTTGACTAATCAGACCGCCTCATAATTGATAAATTAAAGCGAATTTTTGAATAAACATAACGAAATTTTGAATTCGAGTTTTCTTTTTAGCTGAGATCATTACAATGTAACATGTCATAACATTTCTCAGTGAGATTTCAGGTTCTTACGGCAACGAGTATGAAGTTGACTGTCTTCTGGGATGTTGCGCCGAATGGCCTGGTAGAAGATTTACCGAAATTTAGTTGGTGCTTGCTGTCTCCATCATCATGGCGAAGGTGGATAATGGCGATTATCGAGACCGTGACGATGGAGGCAGCAAGCACATTTCTAACGTCGGTAAACTACTAGACTACACGGCGCAACAGACCAGAAGACAACCATCTTCAATAACATTTTTGTTTCGTTGTTTTGTCTCTGTGGTCTTGCTTGAAGATTCCGTGTTGTCCTTTAATCTTGGAGTTAATTCGTTGTTTCGCCTTTTCTAGACCAACCTATCGCAAGTGGGTGTGCAGTTCATTTTGGAACTAACATACTAGGAGAGTGATCGAGGGGCATTGGGAGTCAGGAAGGGAGGGGGGCGAATTTCGAAATTCGACGTTGAATTACACGTGGGCCAAAGTTGGCGACGTCCCAGAATGATGACGATGTGTAGGATGATATGCAGTGACGGAAAATGTTTACATACCCGTCCGTGTTTATCCTCACGTCTCTCATTGGGCCTTAGTAAACCTGTGGAAAGCTTCCAATGTCAGTAAATAATCTCAAAAAAGGGGGGCTTATTACACCGATTTTATCAAATTAGCACCTCAGGGACGAAGCCAGACGCAAGTATCGATTAATGTGTTGGACGTGCTGGCTCGTTAGGTTTATCGTAAATATCAGAGGCCGCGTTATATGAACAGGGAACTTTGATTAATGATTACTGGCATGAAAATCCGAGGTATTTTGTGGAAATATTTCCTGAATGCCGTTTTGTCCACACAATCCATTGATGCACTTTTAGGGAACTCAATCGCACAGCCTTCGCTAGTGTGATGTCTTTATTTTAATTATGAATGTGCCAAAATGAAACGTCAACGAAACAGTGATATTTCTAAACGTGTATGAGACATAAGAAATCCTGTGGAATATGACAGTAGTTCCAAAAAATTTTAAGATAGTCAGCCTTTTAAAATTTAATGGAAGAATTGAAATATAGTTATAACACTAAATTCAGCGTAAATAATAAAATACAATGCTATGTCGTCAAGAACTAGCTAAGAGTGCATGGTATTTGGGTGTGTCGCAGTGCCATAAATTTGGTTCACGTCTTGGAAACATGTCTGGAGGGATGTGTGTACACAGAGAGATAAAAGTATCTCCAAAGTTATAACTCTTTTGAAACCCGAAAGTTGCAGTCTGTTTCAGAAATGAATAAATATTTTCACAAGTGGCTTTTAAATGTCTTGTGGACATAAGGACTATTAGAAACGGCATAAATTAATAACTTTTAAATAAATGTGTGTCCGATTTTGTGTTGGTATTTTCCTTCTTCGTTGCATATGTAGGTAGCTACCTAAGAGGTCAGTTGTATCGAAACTCCATGTTATGGACGATTTAAATTCTTTTAATTTTTTTTACTTTGATATTCTTGATTCAATTTTATCCCGAGATTAATAAGGAAATGTAATGTAATAATTTTTCAGTATGAAATCATAAGTAATTTAATGAAATTTATTTAATCTTGCGCTGGCATGCCGTTTTGGCCTTGGCGATATTGGCGACGTTTCTTGCACTCGAGAAACGCCTCTTTCACACACACACACACACACACACACAAGATATGTGGGCGCAGAAAGACGGTGAAATTATGAAAGACAAGAGCAAACTAGTACTGTGAGAAAGAAAAACTTCATCTAGTGCCGCTTTATCAATCATGACTACAGCTTGGACTGTCTTGGAATTAACCCCAAATATTCTCGGTGAATTGCCGGCGTTTAATCGCCTGAACTGTTAAAAGTTTTCGAGACAAAGAGTTAAGTAGTCACATTTAAAATATTCTTCGCCTATAATAACATCTGATTCACAAATGAACATGTTCTTTGGTTTGTACAGTTGGAAGTGACGAACATTCAGAGCAGCCTCTGGAGCCCATACATGAGTCTTCAGAACACTGCAACGGAAATGTCGGCAGTAAGTACAGTACTCTTCTTTACCGGTTCATACTGTAAGTTTTAGTCATATTTTGCCTCGAATTAAACTGCTGTTCTTTTTCGTAGAATGTGCAACGAGGAACAACTTCGTTAGGTGTTGATGTTTCTATACCATATTTTCGCTGTGTCTTAAACCAGAGACGTTCAAATAGCGATTTACAAAAATACCGCGAAAATATTTATTTTCTCGTAACAGAATTTGTTGAAACCAGATGTGTAACGTGTATATAGGTTACGTACAATGCAAGTCAATATTTAAATTAAGATATTATTCTCTCGGGGGACGGGGTTGTTGACAAGATCCCGCCGACAGGTAAAGGGGCGTACCGCCTCTACCAAGTTTGTCCCTACTCCGTGTAACCCGTCTTAGAGTTTCTTCTTCCAGTCTCTACTGCAGATAAAAGATGACAAATTTGCCCTTTTCATTACACAGAGTACTGTAAAATCGACTTCTAGTTTCTCGAAGCGAGAAGGAAACGATAAAATTGATGTTTTAAATGAAAATTTGCGAAATATGTGTACATGCAAGGATGGAATATTGATAGTGTCTGAATGATAGGCAATATTGTCTGCGAACAGTGAAATGACTAAGCATGCTGCCTTCTAGTATTACACGAGTTTTCATCATGTGCGCTCTGTAGTTTTCTTCTAACGAAACGTACAGAACGAGCGTTGCGTATTCTCTGTAACCACTCCATTGCTTAAAATTAAACGAACTATATTGGTCAAGATAGTAACCGTGTCTGTAGCAAGGTTGCAAGAAGATTAGTGTTGGTGGTTGTTTTAAGAGCTCCAGCCGGTAAGTTCAGTTGTTGAGTTGTTGATATTCCTCCATAAGATTTTGGATGCTGAGGCTGTACCATTATGCATGAGCGTTGAATATCGACTTTGTAAGAAGAGCTGAACTTCTTCTAGGAAGGATGGGATGGGAGGACAGAACGGGAGAGGGCAGGGCTTGTGGCCTCCGACTCGACAGACTGGGTCCATTAGCTTGCCAGCTTGGAGTCGGGGTGTGCGCAATGGAATGTGCTTTAGAATAGAAACAGGCAGAATAGTTGTCACTTTTCAACAGGTATATGATGCTGGGGAGATTGAAACATGTTCACCAGTTAAAGCTAAAACTTGGTCTTTACGAAACTGTTTACTTCAGATTATTCGTGGAGCTTGATAACGGTTGTTCGCCATGATAAGAACAGTCTTTGTTTTAGAATGTATCGAGTCTGGGCATCGATTTCTTACCGGCAAAGGCAGCTTAAAAACAATTGCTGCTCTGTTGGTTTGTACGTAAGTCACGGTTTTTATCAAAATGTTATCTGAAGTGGTAGTCAGCAGTAGGTTGAAATAAGTCTAGTTATAAATGTATAGAACAACTTATGCCCGTTTTCTTGCCTGGTAACATTGCTGGGTTTACTTAGCGAATGCTGTGGAGACCTAAACAGATAAGAATCGTTTGCTGCTCTTATCATTGTGTTCGTATATTTAAAGCATTGCATTCCTTGTTTATGAAACGTTTCAGATAAATTTATAATGATATCATGGCTTTGCTGGTAATTTGCTTAGAAATTTACGGAAATACGGACCTAGCCAGCTTCGTATTTAAGGTTTTCATTGTGAAAATGTGTGTCCTAGTTTTATGGGTTTTGACGCAGTGTAGTCTTGTATCTGAAGATGAAATCGGTATGTTACTACGAAACGTTGGTAACAAACTTACACACGGCATCACAACCCACATGACGCAGTCCACCAGACAACTTTGGTACCTCGGTTCAGTTCCGCGTATTCTTGCAGTTATGGTTGCAAGTGGACTTAGTGCTAACAGCAGTGTTAATAACAATGAAAACAGGCTTGCTTTTCTTTGTTTCTTTCTTTAAATTTGTAACTGTATTCAAATTGCCGTTCTGTGGGCTGGTTAGACATTGGATTCTCGCCCGCAGGCTTTGGTTAAATCTCTGAGCAGTCTGTGTCAGGTTTATAGTGGGTAGAATGGCGCTGGGGTTAGGTTTTTACCGAGCTTTTATTCCCCCTTTGCCTGTTTTAATAGATGCTTGTGTTCATGCGGTCCTTGGCTTAAGTTGGAATTTTGACTCTAGACTGAGCTCAGAGCAAGGCCTGTGAAAAGACATATTAACATGTGATGTGTTCACTTTTTAATTGCTAAATTTGGCTCGGGGATATTTTTAAATTCCTGCACATGATTTCTGGGTGCCCTAAATATTAGTTTTTCTGTTATTTAACGCATTTTTTTGCAGAGGATAGCAAATGACTCTGTGTCATGACGTTTGTGTTCAGCGTCCGACCCCCTCCTCCAGGATCAGAAAGAAACGAGAAGTGGTAAAAGTGATTTTAGGTGGACGCCACTCTCTAATATGAGTAAGATGTTTCCTGTTTCAGCATTCACAGGAAGCCTGGTTCATTTTCACAACACCGGTACTGGTAGTTATCTGTTGAATGGAAAGCTGTTAAGATAAATACAGTTATGTGTATCACGACGATACCATCAATTTTTCCCGGGAACAGTCGATGGACAAATGGCTTCAAAGAGCTGCAGAATCAACTGCGTCAGAGTATTTCTGTAATAGGTGATAATACGTCATATTACTGGTTGATGGCTAAACTTTTGTCGAATGAAACGGTATTTCTCGTATGCTGCCCGTATTTTGTCCATGTAATTCCGAAAGAAACAAGGCTGGGCGTTGGCTTTTATATGACCCACAGTTCGATAAGATTACTTAATAGAACACTAGCAGAGTGCTTGATGTGTTGCTGCGGAGAAATTTGACAAATGCTTACGTTTATTTCCAGTCTTTCTTTCCAGAAAGGTTTTTTCATAAGTCTAACCATTCGATGGTTATACTTGAATATCACAGGAAAGAATTATATCTATATCTAAGAACATTTACAGTATCATCTGCAGCAATTAGTTTCAAATATTCTCGTGAGAATTTTGCTTATTCCTTTTGTATGAATATAAATAGCACTTGGTCCCATTCTTTCTCCTGTGATAAGCAAATTAGCTGAATTCTGAAATTTGTTATGTAGCTGAAAACTGAGAAAAGAAAGTAATTAAATATTCACGCTGAAGTGTCATTTGTGATATTATTATAATCTGTGAAAACAGAAGAATATGTTTGTACAAATCTTCATGTTTAAAATATTTTAATGATGATGCTTAAGTTCAAAATATTAACATTGATTGTTTTTGAGAGTGCAAGTGTTGCCCGTTGTTATGATGAAAATCCTAGCCAGAACTTATTCATACGTTACATTTATTGTTTTTCCGTGGGCAAGAATTTACTTTTGATTACGCCACACACGTGAACAATATTTATTTCTTAAATCAATGCCCACTTCTCTCAGAGATTGGCTTCGTATTTTGTTATCTTAGCGAAACATAATTTAACGGGAAGCTGAAAATATCTAAACACAAACTGGTAGTGAGACGCTATTAAATTAGTTGTATTAATACAGTATTTCCTTTTGAATGTCCTGTTAAAGTAGTGGCTTCTGTTATATTATTCCTCAAAAGTCTTGCTTACGTTTTGTCTCATCACATACTTCTGTGGCCCAGTCTGCTCCCTGAAAGAACAGTCTTGGTACTAGAACGGTTGTTTTATAAACTTCAGTTCGTTTATCTCCAGCCGTCTGCTGTTATTAGTTTCCAATATACAGACAAATCATCTTCGCCAGAACTCGAACCTAGAACAGATTTTTGGGGCGTTGTCTCTTTTGTTCTCTTAATGACCTCTCTGAAACAAATAACCTTGGTCTTGGTGCCGTTCTTCTATCGTATTTCGTTTTCGAAGTACAGAATCCACCCGCACCAGGGCTAGAACCCAGGGCACATTTTCGTAATTTTGACCTTTCTGTTCCTCTTCCTTCATTGTTTTTCGCTGCTTTCTTAATCTCTCAGACAAAATGCTCGGATAGTTATTTGAAATAGGCCACGATTTTTCATCATTAGTAATCATTCTCTTATTTTCCATTCGACAAACGTTATTGAAGAAGAAGAAGAAGAAGAAGAGAAAGATTCATTTAGTAAAGGATCAATTTCCCAAGTTATGCGTAGACCTGTATCTAGTATTTCTCTTAGATTTTTCAAAAATAGATTTGAAAACGAAATTTTCGTTGCTTAGGTCTCTATTATTGTCATCATCATCATCATCATTTGTGGCTCTACAGCCCTAGATGGACATTGGCTTCCTTCCGTGTGTGATTCATTTTAGACATTGGTAGGACTCCGTGGACGAGTGATCATTCCGTCGCAAGGCCTCTACCTGTACACAGGACAGCTCAACACAGAAAGACGCGTACAAACATTCATGCCTTAGTTGGATTCGAACCCACGGTCCCAGTGTCCAGACCGCGAGTCCTCTCTAACTAACAGTGCCATGTAATCTGGTAGAAGTTTGACCGAATTTTACTAAAAAAGCCATCTTCATATTCCCAGTGCCAAAACAGTATTTTATAATGTCGGATATTTAAAGTTAATTTATGTTATTTTTTGTTGATGAAAGACTCCCGGGTTTCAAGCCACGGCTTGTAACCCAAGAGTCTTTCATCAACTTCAGTCGCCGCTAAAGCTTCACATTATACATCAGAAACAATTTTTTTGTTTGTGGTAACATTTTCGATTCAAAGTTTTGTTCTAAAAGTCGTGTGTCTCAACTCTCACGAGATGTCTAGATAGATTTAAATGCCTTTAACTCTCCCATGTATCATGAATAAGAATTGAAGCTTTCACGAGGGCTGAATCGAATGAAGTGTTCTCGGGCCATCTTCCGTGTAATGGCCCAACGTTTTTGGAGACTATCTCTATCTGTCATCAGGGCTTATCAAAGTATGCAGTATGGATTAAATGCCTGCATGTTAGGTTTTCTCCGGACATATCGATTGGAAGTTGAAGAATTAAATAAAAATTTCGTCAGTCCACCAATATTACAAATTATTTTTATTTGATTGTTCAATTATTAATATATATATATATATATATATATACATTGTTTCATTCTGAAATAATAGGTCGTCAATACAGTAAATTCATTTATATCCTCGGGAATAATCTTTTCTGCTACGTCTAGTAGGTTTCGAATTTACAATAAATTTTGGAACATGAATTAGAAGGATTTCGAACTTAGGTCCATACGCTAATTTTCAGGATATTTTTTTCTCACTCACAAAATATGTGTTACTGAGTCTATGGAACATAGAGGCTTACAGTCGCTCAAACAGTCAAATTTCCCTCCTTTTATTGAACCCAGGGGTTTATTGCAGAAGAGCACACCAACGATCCGTGTTCTGAGCCATATCAATCCGGTCCACACCCTCCCACTATTTCTTTAATATTCAAGTTTATATCCTTCCATCTTCCTCTAGTTCCTCTAGTTCTTCTGATTATTCTGTTTTTAAGACTTTCTAGTCGAAAAATTGTACGCATGTTTGTCGCTTTCATGTATGATTTGCTAATATTTGGTGAAAAGTACGAATTTCGGACGTCCTGACCGAGCAGTTCTCTCCAGCCACGTTACTTCTCCCCCCTTAGGTCGAAATAATCTCTTCTGCACCCTATTCTCAAAACACCATCAGTGGTCAATTCTCATCTTAATTTGAGAGACCAATTTTTTCACCGACACAGAGCAAGAGATAAAATTATAATTTATTATGTTATAATCTTTGCTTTTATAGATAGCAGCCGAAGACACAGAATATTGAGAACTGCATGGTAACAAGCATTTCGGATTTGCGCTAGTTTCTTTATTATTGAAATTTTTAAGTGTTACCTTCGTTTCCAGATGTTTAAACTTTGCCATATTTTCGGAGAATTTATCACTAGTATGTGTAATGTTACAGGAATTAAGCTCACGCAGGGTCTGCACTAAAATACGGCGTTCATATTGAATTCACTGATTTATTAATAACAAATGTTTTCTTTAAACTACCCCATGTTTTAAATGAAAATATCCTGAATTCTTTATCCAAACTCCTTATGTAGTGCTGACTGAATATGTACGATATGTGTGATGTAAGCCACAAGCATTGTCTGTGGAGATGTGTACTGTCTCTAGGTTGCTGGTATTATTTTTGTGGGAGAATTATACTGTAAGCAGTGGTGGTACAAATATAAACAAAAAATATTTCTCCCTAACTTCTTGGCCTGAGTTACTGAGAGATTCTGAAGAGAAAACGTCATGATGAGTTTTGTGCTGAGAAACAGGAGGGTTGTTGCAGGACGTGAGTACTAGATCGGCAGAGGGAATTTGTTCGTCTGCAGTGTATCATCACAAAGAGTTGGATGACTTCTCGTTAATAGTTCGTGGCAGAGGTCAGCCAACGTCAGCGTCATCCTTGTTATGTTTCTTTGAACGATGTGCATAAAATGAACGCGTGCACGATTGATAATGTCAGTTCGTCCGTCTGTCGGCATGTTTCATCTCTGGAACCGCTTAATGGGTTTTCATGAAATTTTGTGTGGAAATTGTAGGCAATCCCAAATTCGTACTTTTTACTTCTCATCAGTCCGTAATAGCATGATGGATGCAGTAACCTGTGTGGAATAGGCGATTCTAGCGCAACTTAATATATAGTCATGAAATGACGTATGGTAATTAAAATATGCAACTTTTCTTTATGTAATTTTTGTGTAGAATTTAAAACAAGGCTGTGTGAACTCTTTCTCTTTTAATTTGACTGCGGAAACTAATGAACCGTTGAAGTTAGGCGTGTGAAACGTGGTATGTTGATTGATCATAGACATAAAATATGTTCTAAATGATAACATTGTACAATGTGGGCCTTGCTTACTGTAATCAGTTATAGAAATGTCTGCCCGGAGTAGGATTCGATTGAATGACCATAAATGGTATATTCGCAAGTTATATTTTGTAATCAGAATTCGAAATACACACACACTTGTTCATCGTCGATAGTTTGGTCAACATGCGTTTTGTTTTCATATTCTTGCATACTTATAGGGCAAAGATTAAAATGTAGAAACATATTTATGGTCGTGAAAAGTTTTCTACTCCATTTTCGTGTGAGGCGAAATTTTGTGATGTGCCATTATGAAATTAGGGTGTGCCACCAGTGAAGAAATGATGGGGAACACTGATCTTGAAGTAAATACAAATAGTTAAACACATGAGCATGTCACGAACTTGTAATCAGATATGTGCCAGCCCTTTACATTGTCTGAGGTGTATTCAATATTGACCTACACGACGTTTCGGGAATTGGCTGATGTGAAATAATTTAAAATTATTTCAAAATTTAAATACCTGGAGACGACAGTATCAGCCAAAATTGAAGTTTATAAAACACGAGGAGAAGAATACATTTAGAAAATGCTTGTTATTATTCAGTTCAATATGGCTATTAGATCAGTGAATGAAATGTAATTTCGCGATTGTAGTGTTGGATTGTGCACTAGAGGAGCGAAATAAGTTCAAGCCGCATGCGCTGGTGTCCCAAGAGGAGGAAAGTGGAGGCTGCTACTTCATGGGGGATTACGGAGAGACGAAGGGGAGACACGTATGGGGAAAGAAGGTAGGAAACGAACAGAGAGAAGATGAATTTGAAGACAACTACGGCAACGAAATGAGTGGCAAGTATAACTAAAAAAGAAGTACAGCAAAACCACCTGAAAGGAGGGATTGGCTTTAGCAGTTGAAAAGATAAGATAAAAAGAAAAGTTGACGTTAGTGAACACAGATAACGGGAGCGATAATGAGTGTAAGAGCGAAGGAAGATGCCGATAAGAACTGATTGTGCTCTGGTTGGCTTTCTCTTTAGTGTGGTGCTCCCGAGTTTGAATCTCGGTTCGGTGTTCGATGTAAATAAATTTCCACGCCTCATGTCATCTGTTGTCTGATATGTGTACTAACTGTCTAGTTAATGTACCATGACTTTTATGTATTGCTATTGGGGAATTGTAATTGTGCTCGCATAGACCAATTATACGAAGTGGCGTTGTAAATGTGTACAGCTGGCTGGCAGCATAATTCTCTGTGCGTGGTTTAAGATCACAGTCTGAGAGATACACTCGTAGTTCTGGGCGTTTTGAAGTGTACATTTCAGGGAATTTGGAAGAGGTGTTAAATTAAAATTTATAGTTTTACATATTTGTCATTTTACAAAAGAACGTGTTAAACGTTAAATGTGTTTATATGTGAAGGGGCGTACGGCGCGTTTTTAAGCTATCGCACCTGATATTTTGGCAGTGTGTATAAACTTTCCAGTCAGTCAACTGTATGTTGACTCACAGTCATAGTGATGGCGATTTCCCCATCTATTCTCAAGGTAAAGCAGTTTTATAATATTACCATAGTGGCATGATTCAATTGACATTTATCTGAGAATGTTTCAGTCGGTAGGCACTTTTGTCCAGAACAGTACCGTATGCTTTAATAACGAATGGAAATAGCGTAGTCTTTTACCCCTACTTTGCAGTGGTCCAGTACTGGTAATATAGAAGCCTTTTCTTTGGATAAACCTTTCTGTGGATGTGAGTAGTTGCATTACAGGACTTATTGTCTGGAAAAGGCACCAGGAATTGGAAATTGGGTTGATTATCTGGTTTAGTAATAATTGTAATATTAAAATATTTAAGCCATTTTACGCTACTGGATGTTTGACGATTTTTTTCTCTCCAAAATTCCATCAAAACAATTTTACAAAAGTAATTTCTGACGTGAATCGATCAGTTTTGGTAAATGTTTCTGTTGTACCGGTTGAACATATTTTTCAATATATTTATTTTAAAGGTAGTAGAGGTCATTTGTTTCATTTGCACATCCAACAGCAAATAGTTAAGCATTTCCTTTTCAGACGTTCTGCATGAGTATTTGTAACACGGGCACCGTACATGCATATCGTGTTCGTTTGTACACTCATCACGTGTCCCATCTATCTAAAACATCATCCGTCCTTATCTATTCATTTTTCTGTCCCGTCTTTTAACTTCGGCTATTTTCAGATTCTGACTCCAACTGTTGAATATGACATTAATACTAACTGTTTGATCAAATAGGATTTATGAGACGCAAATGAACTTGTATATTCATCCCATTATAAGTACACAAACCGAGAGACAGATGTAAGAGATCTTGCAGAATTAAGTTAAAAGTTTTGAGGCAACAGCGGTCACTGAACAATGAAAAACTAAATGGAGCTTATTTGAGTTTAAGTATACTTGATTTGGGCCGTACCTTTGCGTCTTATGGTCGTCATTTGGACGTGCCTTCTTCATATAAATAAGCAGAGGAAGGTACCCGAATATCGGATATGCGTATAAAATCGGATAGCAATGTAGTGGCTGTGCCAGATGGTTAGCCTATCGGACAACCTCGAAACTGTTAGGTACTTTGAGTATCAGTGGTGGTCTTCAGTTTACTTGTTTCCTTTTTGTGACTGAACATTTTCTTACTTTTGGCTGCCTCAGTTGAGAATTATTTCAGCGGAATGTTATCAGACTTCCCTACCTTAACTGGCCTCGACTGACTCAGGATAACTTCGGAGGACATGGATTCCTATTCGAAAGTTGTTCTCACTGAGTCCCTCCATACGCTCCTTCAGTTTGGCCCTAACCTTTTGAATCATCCTGTATATATCAGGGCGGTGCATTCAACAAACAGTTTACGTCTTACATGTCATTTACGCGTTCTGTGCGTTTAATCATAACCCCCATCATATTTCTGAAGCAAATTAAAAAAAAAATGTGCAGAGATGTGTTTCTTGAACAATTTATCTCAAATTCTACGTTTAATCTGTTCAGCCTGTTTTGATTCGGTTAAATTTTAAGGCTATACTTCAACATTTTTATGTAGGGTGGTTTGCTGAAATATGTATTATTTTTAATTTTATGAAATCACATATTGTTATGAAGAGCTGTGCTTACATATGCTAGTTTTGAAGAATGCTTGAAAAGCAAATTGGTTGAAGAAATAAATGCACGCTGTGCCTCTGGTCGCCTGGTGCTGAGTATCAACTGTCGTCCAAAGGTTGCAAAATGTTATGCTGTATTTCTGTATTTTGGCTTGTTTTGTGTCACAGGAAACTTAATTATAATTATGTAAATAAATGTTACATGCCTGTAATTGTATACTGTGCGATGTAATTAAATCATAATCATGATTATTATCTTACTGTGATGTAGCCTACATTGCAGGGACACAAAGTAGAACACAATCTTATAGTAGGTTGTAGTATAGGTGGTGCTTAATGAGTTACGTATACGACCCTTTTTAATATGAAGGCTCACCACTTGTCTGAGATGTGGTCATTGTGCTTTAGTATTGCGTTGTTATGCTTTTTTTCAACGTGTTCCGATTCCCAGCCGGCATTATTCTCTATCCATCCAATGCCTTTTCACTCCGTCCTCCACTGCATCCTGCATTCCTTTCATTCAACTAACTCTGGGTTTTCTCTCATCCTTCCTTCTTGTGGCATCCATTAGAGTGGTTGTTTGGGTCAGCAGTCGGAAGAAAAGGGTAAATCAAAGAGTAACCAATCCAACAGACGGAGCAGGTTCGATAACGTGATGAAGGTTAACTGCTCCAGGGGGAGAATACCCCAGACTCAAAGCTCCTGGGCTTCCAGACCGTGGGTCGGTGCAGTAGGCTAGCTGCCCTACTCATCGGAAAATAGAGTGAAATGCAAAAACCCAATTCAGAGCGGCCGAATAGATCCAAACCTATTTTTAAAGACCGAAAAAGTGCTTTTCACCATCATATTCGTAAGTTTTGTTATGAGATAATGGATAACGCGTAGGCTAAACGGAACCCAATATTTAGCTGAAACGTTTGAAGCATTTTATTTTTAATCGCAGAAAAGCGTTTTCTTACACATAAACCTGTAGTCGGTTACTGCAGCTGTTGGTGTGGGTTGACGGATAGACTAAACGATGTCTTTGTAGTTATTGTAAATGTATTCCAAGAACCCGGCGAGGTACACAAAGACTCGCTGTGAACTCGACCCTCAAGTACACCTCTCACTGTAGTATTTGCAGTGGACTCTCCGCCTAATCTGAAATAAATTTCCTAGTTATTTCTGGATACGGACTTAACACAGGTTCGAACTTTCGCTTGTAATCTGTTTTATAGTTCGTAACAGGAACAACTGCTATGAATACTTTGCTTAGTGCACAGTGTTTTATACGAACTTAAATTTAAACAAGTTTAAAGTCGAGATTTACAGTGTATAATATTTATCAAGAATTACGCTTAACGTAAATTACACCGTCATCCCAAATTTTATTATTAACTAATTTTTTTGTTCATGTTTCCGCGAAAGTTCATCATTACCAGGCCAGTATACTCTTTAGTCTATATGATTTTGATATACACTACAGTTCGACCTAAAACTTGTATTTGACTCGGTTATTACGTAATATGCCTTGTTACTAACAGGGACTACTTTTTTAAATGTTAGGATAAAATATTAGATAGAACCTTATGTTCAAATTCACAGTTAATATATTATTGGAGATTAAATAAACCATAAGCATTCCACGTTTTTTTCCCTTCTCATTTGAATCAGTATTTCATGGTTGACCGTGTAGGGTGCCCTACAGACGCGGATTAACGAAGTGCATAGGGAGATCGCATTGTGGGCTGGTCGTGTCTGTCCGTTCGTCTGTTCAGTCGATTTTAGTCGAGAACTATTGGACGGATTGGGGTGGAATTTGATATGGAGGCTGTGCTATTCTTCACGACCTCAAAATCGTGCTTTAGAAGATCCTACGAGTGGTGTTAACAAAAATGAGGAAAATCCTAAGATGGACATAGGGGTGCTGCCATCTGGTGGCCAAGTTGGGTGGCGGAATTAATACTTCTTAATGTACGTTGCAAAGAACGCATGAGGATGTTATGTGTATTTTTTACGAAATATATTTTCCTTATTTCTTTGGTCCGTGATGGACTGGGCATTACATTAGAAACAGTGTATGCTATTCTGTTGTCTTCCGAATTAATGCATCCGTATTTTAAAGACGCATTTGGCAGAGAGTACATAAAGTATTCATTTCAGAATGTACGCAAGATTGAGTACGAACCATACTAAAAGTAGGACACGCGCCTTTGATGTTTCTCCTAACACTGTTGTGGGTATATGCCACGTGCAACACAATTTTAGATGAGCCTCTGTAATTTATGTCCGGAACACATGGTGCAAATATTGTTCCTTCAGGTATATCATGTACCTGCTCCGTTGTTCTAATAGCGTCGATGAAAATGATCAGCTTATTAACAGAGATAACAACAAAAATGTTATGTTTAAAATAACTTAGTTTACTTCCCGTATGTGTTGAAAATAGTCCTGTGTTTCTACAAATGCCTGTGTCATAATTTTTTTTCTTTTATTAAATTCCCTAAAACTGTATGTGTCGTCTTTGATAACTCCGTAAATCGCCGGAGAACAATAGTGTAAGTCATGTTCTGGAAATATGCATTATTTAGAATTGCCTATAATTCAGTCCTAAGTTCATGGTCTAAATTATACAACCATAAAATTAATTAATTATTTTCCAGGACTTTACGAAATTTGTTTTTCGTTTCCTGAAAACTTTTATTTTAGAACATATAACATTTATCCTGCACCAGCTAAATGTAGAATATTTATATTTGTTTATCATTTTTCGATACGAATAGAACGTCACTAGCCTTCTGATACTAAAATTTTATGGTCCAGCACGACATATACCAGAGCCCGCTACTCTACACAGTCTTGAGCCTATTCCATCTCCCATTCTCTGCCTAATAAACTCTATGGGGGAGAGTCCTTCTTGAAAAGCTAATATTCCGTTACATAGTTACGAAGTTCCCTTCCTTTTTATGGTAGCCGACATTGCATTACTGAGTTTAAAAGAGCCCACCACTGACCCGTATTCTGTGCCACTTAAATTCATATCTTCACATACTGTTTATTTGTTTCTTTAACGTAAACTTTTATGTTAACCTTCGATTTACGCTAAAGTATCCCAAGTGGTCTGTTCCGGTTATCGGCTAAAATTGTGTGTGCATTTCACACTTGACCAGTTTTCCTAAAGTCCTTAAAGTTATCCTTCCATCTCGTTCTCGGTCTTCCAGGCGGCGTTTTCCAAGAAGTTGCTGTACTAGATTTTTTCTTGTTTTTCCATCCCAGCTACACGCTCATCTCTTCCAGGGAACGTGGGGTAGAGCTTCGTAAATTGTGTTGTGTTACGAATATAATTTACATGAACTTGGCTGCTGTTTAGCGCGATCATCCTGATGATTCAGGCAACAAGGACCTCTGAAACGTTCTTAACCTACTACTCTATTCGGCGCCCTGAGAACCTCAGATCCTACTTAGAAATTACATGTAATAAAAGCATTTGTCTTGAATTTGTACTCATGGTTCAGTGGGGAACTGTTTCTTTTGCATTCATGCCATAAGTGGTTAAAATCGAAAACAATGTTATAAACTTCTTTTATTTTAAATTTAAATTGCTTTACATTTGCAAATTCCTCTCTCAGGATTTACAGAGCTGGTGCCACATACTTCATAACGTGTTTTATAACACGAAATTTGCAGGAGTGAGTCTTGTTCAGATCATAGATAACACGAGTTGCAGTACAATCTGAATGTTCTGAATACGATTAGTTCCATTATTTGAAGATATTGTGTGTTAATTATTAGTTTGTATCTGTTTCATTGTCGTGTTCTTCTCACGTGCATGTAGGCTATTTTCTGTTTAGTAAAAGTAATCGTGGCCTTGATTATGGCGATTTATAAATTATATATTGCAATAAGTTATAAGACCAGGGCAGTTACGATTAATTCGTCGTTAAATGTGTTTTCTTTCCATTGGTAGTCTGTTTATTCAGAAAATTTAACTCTTAAAAAGTTTGAATTTTACAAACTGTAAAAGTTTGGAAATTTTGCCATTCTCTCGGCTTCTGATTTAATCTATTACAGTAGGCCTACTAATTTAATTTTAAGACTGTTGGCCTGGTTGGTAACTTTGCCTACAGTTCTTATTCAGATATCGAAAACACTTTGAACCAGTATTTTTTCGTCGAAGGGTTTCTTCTTTACCATTGACTGTGCTCCCTTTTGCTATGAAATCAAATAAGAAGCGCAGTTTTTATATTAGAGAGCGAAACTTATTCAAATCGTAAGGTTGAAAGGTCACCAGCATTAACATGCTAACTCGGCCTGTTTGCTATTTTTATCACGACAAAATAAGTGGGTGTTAGCCTAACTGTAAGCGATTGGCGCGCCTCATATTAACTGGTGCTAGACTAAAATAAGAACAGTGGAATAAGTGAGTGAACTTAATGCTTCTGATGTAGAGGAATGTATTGAAGCTGTAACGATCTAGACTTGTATCCTGGAGATAACATTCGAACTTCGGCTGGATAACATAGCTCAGGGTTTTCATGTTGTTTTCTTTTTCTCAAGACGACTAGTGCTGTGTTAGTGCCTTAAAATAGATCACCACCGCATTCTTTCAGATTCTTATGTGCTTAACATTCATGACGACCTTTCTCATGCCGAACTGTGTAAGACGTGCAGTTGTAAATGGTATTAAATGACAATAGTGGAGCGTAATAGTTTTAGTTGCAGTTAATTGGATATTTACATTTGGGACATCATTTACCTCGTCGTGGTTTGTAATGTTGTTTGATTATAAATTCTGTAAAATCTCTATGTCAATTATTACCGTAATAACTCAAAACGATAGAAATGCGGCAGAATGAGTGGTATCAGTATGTGGAAGTGTGCTAGTGAATCTTCAGGTGGTCAGGCGTCGCTGTCATGATAATTGAATTGTCACAGTGACGAGTTGCATGGCTGGAGAATTAGATGGACTAATAATGAAGAGGGTACGTGAGTGATGTCATTATGACACTGGGTGTTTAAAATCGCTGCTGAAGTATGTCCATTATATCTGAAAAAAACCCAGTAATTACATTACCGTTTCTGTGTAACTGCCAAAAACAAAATGTTATAAATAACTTGCATTCGGAATAACAGTAATATTAATATACGTGTTCACGAAACAAATCAGTATTACAAGCTTTAGTATTTCGTTACGTCTGTTTATTATTTTACTAGCGACATGTTTCGGGCAGATAGTCCATCATAAACATTGTATTTGCGTTCATGTATATTAAATGTTTATAGTAGTGCATAAGCATAAAACGCATGTTTAAAACCTTGTAAATGTATGTAACATTTTTGTCGAAAGGTACCGCAAGTGAGTCTGAGTTACGGTTATGTTAAAATTAAGGTTAAAAGTTACGTGTAAAATGAATGGCCATGGTTTATTCCAGCGCACCATGTCACTTTTGTGTACACTAAAGTACGTTTAGCCTGTAGTGAACAGTACAACTGTACCACAGTTTAGGCGTGTAAGAAAGCATGAGTATTTTGGAAGGAATATACGCTTGACGGTTCCAGGTTCTTACTTTAAAATTACTCAGTACACGATCAGTTTGAATTTTGCCCGAATACAGGGAGAACAGCTCCTGAAAATGTTATCACGTACGATCATCTTAGAGCTTCGTAGCTCTTCCTGTGCGAAGTACCCTCGTATTTTAACACATGATAACCCTTTAGAGCCCAGTGGTAACTATATGTCCCACTATTTCCAGAGTCAGTAGCTCTTCGTTTTGTACTTGTGGGTTTCGTATAATTCTCACTGTAAACAGGAGTTATTTCCTTGAACAGCATTAACAAGTTTATCTTTGCAATGGTAAAGTGTGGTGTTTTATTTGCGGTACAGGCTGAATTCTTAAATATTATTCATGATAGCTTTAGCTTAGACTGCATTGAAACAGCTCTCTTCCTGCGTCTGGTATACCTTGTGACACCACAAATGATGGTCATAAATCTGCTGATATTTCTGTATATATTTTTTTGTTTGCATTTTTGTAAAACTAGGCACAGGATAAAAGTTTGGTACTTTAGTTTCCTTTGACACTTAGCAATTGCAGAGTTTGACAATGGCGAATGCGAAGGTGTGATTATGACTGGTGAGTTTGGAGATAACGTAGAAGTAAGTGATCATGACCTTTCGAATTTATAGGTTTTTGTGATAGGCCTGTTTATAAAAATCATACCGATGCAACAGGAGAAGTGACAAATTTTTACAGATTCTTAGCAGATTAAAGGTAAATCTGTTTAGTTTGTGGCAGTTTATGCAACCTCGATACAAGTAAGGAGTTCTAAAATGCGGAGATTTAAAAAGCGCATGTCGTTTATTCTGCGTATTTTGAAGTCTGTCTAGTATATTACAATAGAAAATAGCAATCCGAGATTACAAATTTCAGATTTTACTTTTTGTGCAGCGTGACGAAGCGTTATTTATATTACAAGGCTGGTAACTTATCTACAACTAATTAAGTCCGTAGTAGCAGAACACGCAGGCCCAACACCGACAACACCAAAGCCCGCCACCGGACACGATCCTGAGCCAACTCATTCTATTCACCATCCTCACAGCTCACCTCCCTAAGAGCCTTCTTTATATTATCTCCCATCTCTTTCTTGGTCTTCTCAGTTGTCCTTTTACAGGATTCTATATGCACCACTTGCATTCTCCCCCATGCGTGTTACATGTCCAGCCCATCGCATCCTTATAGATTTCTCTGTCCTCACTATGCTGGGTGACCTGTACAATTAACACAGCTCCTTGTGTAATATTTTAAATTTACCACTTTTTTCATCCTTCCTAGGTTCAAATATCTTCCTGAGGACCTTGTTTTCAGACATTTGTAATCTACGTTCTTCCTTAAAGGTAAGAACCCATGTTCCACGACCATAGAAGACAACAGGCAAAATTATTTTCTGTGCAAATAATAATTAAATTATATTATGTTCTTTATTATTAGTGTGCTGCAGCAACATCCAAAAGGCCAGATACAGATACAGCGCAAGAGAAGAACACAAGTAATAAATACAACAAAAATACAATAATATATTGACAATAATAATCATCCATTTCTTAATTTTAAAGTCCTGGCACATTAGCTGCACGAGCTAATTACAAAGTCAGCACAAGAAAATCGCATAGATAAGAAACTACTCAGTGCCTACATAGTCATACGTTCTAATACAAAGCAAATAATAATGTAAAAATATACTTTCTGTGAATATTCTTGCATATTAATATAATATATAAAATCATAAGCTCTCAATCAGTGTTTTCATATGGTTCATCAAGTACCAAACCTTTTAATTATGAATGAGTTATTTAAATAAAAGATTTGTGTTGGAAAATTTGTTATCGAACATGTTAACGGTAGGTCTGTTTTAAATCTCATTAGCAGCAAAGGCTCAGCGAACAGGACATCCGCTGCGTGGAATCGAAGTGTAGAAATTATTGAAGTCTTTTTAAGTTTTTGTTTGTAACTATGATACCAGTAGCTTCCAATAACGAAGGGCAGATGGTAGGATGTTGTAAGGTTTCATAAAGTCTTGGACGACAAAACTCTCCGACTTGGAATCGAAGCCCGTGTTTGTTATTCTGTAGTCATGGGCTTATTTGACTGTACAGTCACGGGTCACTTAAAATACGTCTCAGCCCCCCCTTCTCCCCACCCTATGGCTTTAGGAACGTGTTTCGTCTTTGTCTCCGTTTTCAAGAACCAATTTTGTGCGTCGTAAACCAAAGCTCATTAATCCACTTTCCTGTGAATCCATAAGTAGCAACTTACATTGTTCTTGTAATAATAAAGCAGGCACGCATCGTGTTTGCGATGACATGGTTTTGTTTGTACGTGGTACACAGGAAGGATAATGAACTGGAGTGATCCGTTGCTATTCAGTAAAGCCTGTACGGCTGAAAACAGTCCTCCGCCTTGCCATCAGACCAGACAGCGGATAGACAAGACGTTCTTTGTTGTTAGGCGAGCGAAATGTTTTGTGTGTTTCGTTTCAATTTGTTACTTTACAGTAGTCACAGCCAGAACGTCTGCGCCGATACCTGTATAAAAATTTATGAATAAATCTCAGTCTTTATGAAATGGTTTTTTGGAGAATAATTTTTGAATGCGATGATTTGAAGCTTTTGCTTTCGTAGTCTGCTTAGTATCTGAGATGTGTTTGTTTGCTCTCAGTTACAGTAATCAAAGTGTCTGAGGGAACAGTTAAATGTCCAAGGTACGTTTCGCAAATCCCAAGATGTGTTTTAGCCATTCGTCCTATTTTACGATGTATAATAGGTTAATTGTAATTTAATGTAATATGAAAAACTTATACAAGAAAGGAAATTCTTACTTAATCCAATAAAAATTACCTAGCTTTATTATTAGAGTTTTAAGTTAAAACATTTTAGGTACTAATTTTTCTCGCCATAATTCTTACGGCGTATAAAGACGCTTTATTTGAAAGCTTATTGATAGCGATTTGAACGCACACTTTGTACAGTAGTCAGTTTTGCGACCGACAGTCTTCATGAACATTATAGTTAAAATTCTGTGTATTGAGATTTCATGCTTTTAATGAATCAGAACTCTTCTAAATGATTTCGTACATTCTACGCATGATAATCACATCTCATTCCCCTTATACCCTGACTCTTAACTGAAATGATGTCATTAAAACAGCCGATAACCCAGTTTGAAGTACGCTTTTAAGTTTGAAGGTTTTGTTAAGACATTGCTATAGAGCCTATTACATCTTCATTAGGATTGCAGGCCTTGTGACCAATGAAATATATCATTTACTTGATGGACTAAATAGATTTTTAAAAATATTGCATAAAACATTTGCCACATCAGGAATGTTCACGACCGGAAATTGCAGACCTCACAGAATAAATATTTTATGTTTATTTACGTCTGCCCCTTACAATGAATCGTTTGAGAGAGAATTGCCGCTAGAAGGTGAACTTGACTTGCTGGTGGTTTTTGTAGATCCTTCGTATGCTTGAGTTTTCAACGTGAGGGCGCTGCCGCTTCGGGGCAGATTTTACAGTTTTCTTTTGCAAGGCCGCGTCTCTGCTTTCATTATACGGTAGACTGCTTAAGGTAACGATATTTTGATGTAAGGTAAATCAACAGAGAACGGAGTGCATTAAATAAGGAAGGACGTGATAGTCTGTTCTCTTCCCCTAATATTATCAATGGGATTATATCAAGGATATTGAGATTAGCCGTACATGTAGGTCTTATAGAAGACAGGATTTTGATGAACACGTCACAAAAACATGTATTTTATGATATCAAGGGGTCTCTTATGAACTGAGTTTCCACGGTTTGGGGTCCAGTGCTGAGTTTTGGTAGTGATGATGATGATTTCATAACTTCAGGTTATGTATCGTCTACTTGAATAACTATCGATTACGTAGGTTTGATCCTGGAGTATGTAATTGCTTGGTTTATTGATCGTATTTCGACAGGTAAAACAGGATTCGCGTAGCTGCTCGTTATGTTATGTCGTAAACACGCGGATCTTTTCCATTTGAATAGTTAAGAAAAGTAAGAATGTTGAAAACCGCTACTCTAATGACAGTGGTGTAAAACGAATGTGATTTGTGCTGTGCAAGAATCATGCAGTTTCCTGAATTACTAATGACTCTCAGGGTAGTAAACAGTACGCCTGTGAATACTGGAGTGTAGATATTTCATATGCGGACATGTAGCTAGTTTTCTCGTGATGTTATTAGCGTTATTTGCACTAACAAGTACATCGAAGGAATTCGTAACGAATGTATCATGTCCGTCCGCCTGTTTCATATTTAAAAACACAGATTTAAGTTAATTTAATGCTGAAGTTGTTAGGTGACCTTAATTTTGTTTCCAATATAACAATGATAATATTGTTAAGTTTTCGTATAAAGTGGTAAACCTATTCTGTTTAAGCCTCTGTGAGTGTGTATATGGGCCTGTATTTTACAACTAACCTTAGTGAATGTAATCATTCAAAATACCGACTTGTTATTTATGCACTTATTCTCATGTTATTGCTGGTTGAACTTCATTTGTCGCCACAGAACTTAATTTACCGCTGTTCTTAAAAGTACCACGCAGTAAGGAGCATGGAGAAATGGAAGTGAGGCTCCACGCAGTCTTAACTTCGGCATTATGGATATGAGCGGCTATATACCCGGTCTGGACAATGTGTCAGGGGCAGAAATCTCCGTTCATCTTGTCCAGGAATGAAAATTTTGCTACTAATACATTTAAGATTAGAAAAAAAACTTTTACAGATATCCGCTGTAGATTTAACACCCACTTATAATTGAATTTGTGTGTTGCTCGGAATCTGAGCGTTCCATCACTAATTGGACATGTTAGAAAATGTACACATGGTGCAACGTTTCTGGCGCTTTCGTCAGAATTTGGCATTTGAAAATGGCGTTGGAGTCGTCTGAGGGTGATGCTCTTAGTGTGGGCGAAGTGTCTGGCTGGACGTTCGTGTCACGTGGAGTTCCCCCACGTGGTTGTATAAGTGTCCGCCCTACCATTAATATGTAAATGAAGGCTTCTTTCTGTTCACGGAGCCTCAATGTTGGAGCAGAAAAAACCCATAATATATATATGAATTATTGATGCTGGGAGATGCAAGTTTACAGTATTTGAGCCTAGTTGCCTGGTACACAATGCCGACTTCGTCAAGGTTTGTTGTAAGCTTTAGTGTAATTGATCTTTAGATGCATTTTCTGGCTCAAGATGAACTGTTGAATAAGAAACACCAATGAAGTTGCAATTGTAGTATTTTCCTTCAATTTAAGTAACTTGGACTGTAGCTGATAATATATGACCAGTATTATTTGTTTGGGGCTCGGCAGTGGCCGCGCGGTCTGAGGCGTGGGCCTTGTGCCGCTTGGTCGTTGGGACCGTGGGTTCGAATCCCACTCTCAAGCCATGGATGTTTGTCCGCGTTTTTCTGTGTTGTGCTGTCCTGTGTACAGGTAGAGGCCTTGCGACGGGCCGATCCATCGTCCAAGGAGTCCTACCGAATGTCTAATAGATGAAGCCAACGAAAAGTTGGGACCCGCAGTGCTCAGGCACTTGAAGAACGGGTCGTTACCAGTATCCCAGTATTATTTGTTTATTAATTTACCTAATGACTTGTTAAGTTTGTAGCTTATAGAGTGGCAGGTGAGAGGATGAAGTACGGAATTTGTGCCCTATGTTAAGTTACTATCCGAGGGACTGAAAAAAAGCGCTCACTGTGGAACAAGGACCAGGGGGTGTCTAACCAGAAACAAGTGTGCTGCCCTCTCACCCGCGTCGCTACATCATGGATGGTGTGGAACATAATAAGAAAAAGGGTTCATATCAATAATTAATGGTCCCAAACATTATTGCCAGTTAAGTCGTATAATGAGTTAAATTAACTGACATACACAATTTATTTTGTTTTTGGCACGCGACGAAGAGAAATTTGATAACCTCTGGGCTAGTTGAACCGCATACGATGATGATCTTTTGTAATTTTGTTGAATTGAATTAATAAAAACTGGCGAAAAGCAATAATAGGATCAAGTAACGTTAAGTACTGTTGAATTACGTAATTCTGCTTAAAATTACACCTACCTCGGCTTTATTCAGCGTGCGTTGTTCATTATAAGGAGAGGTACTAATTTTCCCAACGCTGAGAGATAGATTGGAGGATGGAAGGATGATAGTAGAGACAAAAAGTATGACAATGGCTGTGTATAATTTTCATTGTTGAGGCTGACAGGTGCAGAAGACGTTGTGTTCATATTAAAGCATGGTATTACCCCTAATAAACTCTCTTTAAACGTCTACAGTAATTATGCATCTTTGACGGGATGAAGACTGCCTCAAGTGTAATTAATTGGTACTTCTCTCAAGTTAGTACCATCATATAGTTTGATGACTGATGTTTTGTCTTGTAATATAAAGTATTAAATGTTTAAAGAAATTGTAATCAGATTTGCCAGTAATCGAACCTTGGCAGTCCAGTCTGCATCCAGTACCTACTCAGCTGGCCTAAGAATCATAACATTTTTCTCAGTCAGCATTACCGTTTCACTTCTATTCGGCGCGTGTAGCCTACTTCAGCAAAGTAGACAATCATATTTGATTTTCTGAAGCTCTGACGGCTTAGTTCATGTCTTATGCTCACCTCATTATCACTCTGCTGTCTCTCGATCTCCATAACGTCCTGTGTTTCCGAAGTCTCTGCCAAAAACTTTGTCTTCAGAGTTCTCTAGTGTTGTTGAGAAATTATGTGTCACCGGAAATGCGTTGCTACATTTGAAATTTCTGTTGTCTGAGACGAATTTGTGGGTTGATAGGATTTCCGTGTCCAATTGTGAAAGTCGTGTGCACTTACAGCCTTTCAATATTCGTATCTTGCTTCGTATTTCCTCTCAGCTCCACTACTGACGTAAAATGTGTTGGCCCTACTCTGAATAAGATGAGATTTCAAGACAAGGTAGTTTTGTACTAATATGTTTAGAATCCTCTTTACAGATCTTACGTTTGGTTTTTCATATTAGACTATCTTATTTAAATTTAAATAAAGTGATTTTTTAAGCTTGTAACTAATTTAAAATTTAACAATTTCAGTATTTTCTGCGAATTAAAAGTTCTGGAGCATGGCTTTCTACTCGTAAATAAGCAATAATTATTCCTAGTTCAAGCCGACCTTTGCTTTGTATAAGCCTATTCCCATATTATGTTCATCCCTTCCCTTTATTACTAACATTAACAAATATTAATTACATGTTTCTAGCCAATGAGACACGAGATTTATGTTTGAATATGGAAAATTGAGTTCAAACTACAACTCTGCGCTTTTCATATGTGTCGAAAAACATGTTCTTGCATTTTTGCTGCTCACGAAAGTTAATGCATTTTGATTATGAAATCTACCATAGAAGATATTCGTTATGCAGTGAAGGCAAAATTCTTAAGACGATTGTGTAGTAAGCCGTCTTTTTATCGCACCGTAAAATATCCAGCGAATATTGATTGAATTTTGTGTTGAAGAATTCCGTGTGCTACTCAACTGACGGGCTGTGTGTTAGTTATTTTGTTGCATTACATACGCTTTGCCTTTGCATAAAATGCAAGTAAACTTGTGAGCAGATAGTTTTGCTGTTAGAAATAATGTTGAACAAGAACAGTGCTTTGACAATTTTTTATAATTACTGCTAAATTTAAACTTTACCGAAGTTGACACTAGACTGAAAACCCATTGGCAAGAGAAATAAAAGTCTCCTAGAAAGATGCGAAAATACCAATTCTAGGCTGATGCACTATATGACCTGCATTATAAGAAGTCTAAACGCTTTTAATGTTAAAAGACTAATTATAATCGGAAAAGGCTATATTATCTAATATGTGAAAACTAAATAAATTTGATTACCGCAATTAGTAATTGGATAAAGATTCGAGTACTGTTGTGTAATTATTGAAATATACGTAATATAATACCTGCAGATTTTCTAGTTTAGTCTTACAGCTTCGTGAGAATTAGTGGAAAATACGAAGTTAAATAAAAAGTATATAAATAAGTAATCAAGCGATCTGGTAATTGTAAGGTAGTACTTCTGGTGATGAATAAACTATAATTTGGAATTTACAATCTCTTAAAAAGTAGATCATAGCGTATTCGGAATTTGGAGACGTTACTTAGTACAATGAAGGACGCCTAATTGGAATGTGTTTATTATTTTTATCAGTATGTTCGTCCAATGTAATATATAATAATATATTAAGACTATCAAATAGACCTACTCTTCTTACTGAATGATCAGCAGTTGATTCCCAAACAGCATTAACAAAGTGAATTTTTAGGCGAGACCCTTCCTGTATTATTTGCGGTAAAAACAGAATGTTTGAGAAATGTAGGACCCATAGATGTACTCAACTTTTAGAGTTACGAAAAATTCGGAGTTTCAATTTACGATTATATTGCCTGCAGTTAGGAGATCGGCAAATTCTGTGTAAGAACTTTCACTGGGGCCCACCTTATTAATTAGGAATGTCAACGGTCATCCTTTGAAAAACTAACAGGCGTCCGGAGGTCCGGATGTTTCAGCACGCAGGTATGAAGTACAATAATCTGCACTGAGAATTAATTTCATCGCTAGCCTGCTTCTTTATGACAGCATGAGGTGCAATATATCGACATTCACATCGAAATTTATTGTTAAATCTGTTGGCTATTGTTTACAATGCTGAACATGACTGGTATTATGACTACTGCTGAAAATATTTACGTTTGTTTTACCATTTTGCATTATCTACTTTTATTTACACTATATTACTCTCTTATCATCTCTGCTACACCCCAGTTTATGATTTATTCCTGCTCATATTCCACTACTTTTATTTTAAATTTATCTTCGTACTTGCTTAAATATATCCCAACTTAATGGAATGTTTCTTTATCTTTAATTCTAGCTAGCCTTCTGATTCCAATTTCCTGCTCAGTACTTGTGAATGTTTTGTCTGCAAGGTCTCCAACCTCGGGTTTTCTTACGTCTCAGTATGTGGCTCCAGCCTCCTCCCTTATTACATACAGGGCACATTCTCTGTTCTTTATTTCCACTAACACTCTTTAATCTCCAGATGACCATTTCCCACTATTCTATACCTCTTCTACGCTCCTGAGTACAAACTTCTATGTATAATTTCTTTTCCCAACTGCACTTCAATTTATTTTAAAATACCAGTGATCTCTTCTCTTTCATACATGCTTACATATCCAGTTTCTCATTATCCAAGCACATTTTGCTTAATTCTATCCACTTCTATGTTTTATACATTTCTACTACTCTCTTCTCCTTTTCTCAACGCATCCCCCATACCCAGTCTTTCTAATTAATGCAATATATCACTCCTGAATAATACTGAATTGGTGTTTTGCTGCGACTTTATTTTCATTCTGCGAAATGGTTTTTGTAGTATTAAAATATTTATTATTAAACTACGCGTCAAAGTAGTGAGCAACAGATATCCTCCTCCCCTCTTCCACTCTATGAGTCATGACTGAAATTAGTGATTGTTTGGTTGCAGACCACGTAATTTAGGATGCCTTAACGAAAGTGTTACTTCTTGCACAATTATCGTAGGGGTCATTAAGGAGGGAATTCTGCAATTCTAATTTTGACGTGTTGTAATTTATGTCCCCCTAATTCGTATTTCTTAATTACACACGCGTGTAACTCTTAAAGGAGATGCGAAACGGTGTCTGAAGACCGAATTTTATAATCCACTTATTCCGTGTCAGCTTAGGTCGAATTACGTTTGGAAGAATCATAAGACTGCCCAACTCAAAGATTCATACCAAATATCTAAATGCATTAATAATTTCAGGAGTAATTCTGAAGTATAACA
Organism: Zootermopsis nevadensis; assembly: GCF_977971745.1. Taxonomy (NCBI): domain Eukaryota; kingdom Metazoa; phylum Arthropoda; class Insecta; order Blattodea; family Termopsidae; genus Zootermopsis; species Zootermopsis nevadensis. The sequence continues at coordinate 2,294,589 of NW_028259150.1, forward strand.
GACTACAATACTTAATCCATATAAGTTAGAAGAAGAGTCAAACTAACAACGAAATCTTTATCAAGTTAATGTATTTCAAATGTGTGTGCTTAATGACAGAACTCAAGTCTATTTTTAAGGTACTTACCAAATAGTCTGTGTTCATTCCGTGTGCTTAATTAACTTTCGTTTTCGTTTGTTTTGGCCAGTGGATTGATTATTTTCTGGTTCATACTGTGAAGTTAATTGATATGAATGAATTGCTTAGTTTTGGTTGTTGCGTTGTTAGATCGTTTCTGTACGATGTCTTTTTTAAAAGTTACAATGTAGTGTCAGCCTTGGGGGTCTATATTTGAGTCTCTGTAGAGTTATATTGCTTTAAGCAAGAGTGAGAGTTTGTGCGGGAATTGTGACTTACTAACCTTGGTGCTAAATATAAATTTAAAGAATTCCACTTCATCGCGTATTGTCGAACTTCGCTCAATGGTGGGACGATTTTTTAGCTTCAGACTCGATAGCCTTCAGACCACATTTATTGGAGACGGTAGTAGTTTTGACCCTTCTATTGTGGGAGCTTGTGTAACCTTCCAACTCAACCGACTGCTTTCTGAAATTGCCCATTCGCGTGTTTTATCTCGGGTACTACGTAACATATGAGAGGTGTGGGGGATCGGAATTTAGGTTTGGTTTGTATCTGTTACATGAAATTCCTATGTTACACGAACTCTGAAGTTTTCTCAAGAACGTCTCTTAGCAGAGAGAAAATGTACATAGCTCAAGTGTTTGTTAAATACGTATAGAATTTATAAGATTTATTGTTTCAAACAGTTTTGAATGTGGAGAATATTTATCAAAAGAAAAGAAGATAGTTGTTGGCGCTTTACAGGAAATAGGTTCTTATCTGCAACACGTCGGTAGAAGCTGTCGACGTTAATTTATTTTCCTTTCTACTGTGGAAAATATATACATGCACTAGATACAGTACGCAACATTGATATATTTGATGCTACTGGAAGATGTAATAGCCTTGGCATCAATGATTTAAATATTTTATTGAAGGATATGTGTAATAGGTCTATTAGTTGGAAAATTAAAAATGTGCGAATGTACGATATACCTACGAAAAGGTAAATAAACAGGTTTTTGAAAGAAAGAGTTCAGCTTGATTCAGTGGATTTTGTATACATTATTTAATTTATTGGAATTGTATATTTAATTATCTTAAGTAGAACTAACCACTCAGCTAATCAAGAAATGTGTTGCTCTGGAACCCAACGAGTCATCGTTGTGTTCACAAGACTAAACTACACTGTTTCCTGAGGCATATGATGAAACCAGTCCACATGCCCAAACCTATGTCATAAAGATCTGGGTTAATATTATTCTCGCATCTACGTCAAGGTCTGCCAAATGGACTCATCCCTTTATTTTTTCCAAAAATATTTGTATGCATTTCTCATATACCACGTGTGCTACATGCCCCCGCCGATCTTATTGTCCTTGATTTTATCACCATAATATCTGATGAAGAGTACAGTTATTAAGCAGTTGAGTATGAAGTTACTTCCATCCTCCATTTATTCAGCATAGCGTAACAACTTTTGAAATAAAATTATATCTAAATAGGAACCGTAAATGCAAAGCTTTCATCCCCGTGTGCTGAATATGGATTCACGAAACACCTATTCTGTTCACAATTAATGCTCCCTGAAATTACGTGTCAAGTGCACTGCCTAAGATATTTCAATTCGTTTAATCGAAGGAGAATATTGATTACATACCAAAGCAAGTCCAAGCTAGTGACGTATATTCACATTTGTTCGAAAGATGTGTTGTACATAATCACAGGTTGCGTTAAGAGTATTTTATTTGTAAACGTTAGTGTTGATTCAGCGGCTAACTAAATAACTTAACTCCCTGGTAGCAGAACACGCAGGTCCGACACCGACAATGATTCAGCAGCTACATTGGCCAAAGTAACCACAGTAGTAATTAGTTTTAACGTGTATGTAACTCTTGTTATTTACAAAGCTGAAGCATCCTGTTCCGCAACATATGGAATTCAGCATCAGTATGAGAAATTCATGCTGGTTGTTGTTGTTATTATTATTGTGCGTGTTACTGCATGTTCTGGCATTCATGCCCTGGCTTCCGTGTTTGTTCTGCCCATATGGAATTTGTTTTAGACAAATTAGAAGGACTTATCCGTGGTTTCTCCTTCCTTTGCTGCCATTCCACCATTTTCTGTCGCGCGCCATGAATACTAATTTACTGTACATACGTACCCATTGCATTCGACGCATTGTTTGAAATAGTTATTTGATTTTATAACAGGTTTATGATTTTCATTTTGAATTTAAATATTATGTGGCTCTTGTTAAATTTTTGGGTTGCTTTCTGAAACTAGAAACAGGTTTATATTGAGATTTAAGGTTCTCAAGGCCGCGAGTATGATGATGGCTCTCTTCTGGAATGTGGCGTCGTTTCAGAGGTGTCTACTGCCTCTATCTGTAGAGTGTTGAGTTGATAGTATTAGCATGTGGGGAAGGGAGCAGTTTTCCACTAGCTTACGAACTAATTGGGCCCGTTTTATGCTACTCATTACGTAGAGCCTATTTATGTAATTCGAAAGAAAACCACGAGGACGACCGAAGCGTCGATGGAAGGACCAGGAACATCTATCTTGGGATTCATAAGAACAGGCCATACGGCATAAAGTCTGAACAGTTCATGATGATGACAAGAAACATTTGAAACAAAACGGCGTATGTAATTGCAATGTTTTGCCCCTCGAACTCCACACGCCTGAACAGTTATCCAGTCTAGAAGAATATTGCATTTCTTTTTCGAACGTGTGTGTGTGTGCAATTGTTATGAGCACAGTCTTGCATTGTAATCAAGACACAGTATTTTGGCTATAAGCATTTGTTTGAAGGGCTTATTTCATTATCACAGCTTCCTGTGGTGCACGCGAAGTAAGAAAGGAAAAGGAGAACGCTCACAGTTCATTGCATTGGGGAGGTTATAAGATCCCCTTAGTCGGTATAATTGCCTTGATGTTACTATGTCATCATATGAATGGTTTCATAGAGTCTCTGCATTTACTTACGGGTACTCCCTGTTAAATATATATTTTAGAAGTGGTGTACCAGCATCTGGCATAAGGAGCATTGGGGACAGACCAACGGAAGTTGAAAAAAAGTTAAATGTGAAGCGCAAATTATTTTACGAGCAAGAGTTTATGTTACCATGAATAATAAGATGATTATAATTTAATTGTGTCCCGAATGAACATACAGACGATCCATGTGGCCATACAACTCAGAAGACCAACATTGACAAATACAATAATATTTGATGAAGGATTCTCGGGTTACAAGCGGCGTCAGGTGGCTGAACGGTGAATAAACCATATATTCTGCAGACGTTTCGAAGACAATCCCTGCTCTCATCCTGACGCGGCTTGTAACCCGAGAAACTTTCATCAACTTCAGTTGCCGCTAAAGCTTCACTTTATACAATAATATTTGTCTTTAGAAGAATAGAAGCTAATAAATAAGAATACCAACCAAAATTAAATTAATAATTTAGTGCACACGTTCTGTGACAGATTCATCCGCTTTGAGAGAAGAAACGCGCAATCTCGCCCATTATGCGTTCACTGAGAGCAAGGAACATTTGATGTTACAGCTTATATCTTCAATACAATACTTTTATTTTCCGTCGTTTCACAAGCTTATTGTTAAAATCACATAAAATTTCACATAAAATTGTTACATTTTTAAAATTGACGACATTGACCATGCCTTCAATATATCTTACACATAATTTGCTGGTCTCTGTAAGTAGAAATGTGAACCCAAATGAACAGACTGAATGTTTGTGTGATCATTTATAATTTTGTTGGTTTTGTCGGAATTAGTAGGTGAGGGTATTTAACACATAATCAGTGAGGGTCAGGCTGTGATGTACTCGAGCGCAGACTGGATTGTTCACTGAGCCGAAAGATGCTCGGCTGCTGCTTCAAGGTAGCAGTGTGGAGTGTGCACGTGACATGCAGCTCCATTGAATACGATGTGTAGGGTAATGGGATATCTGTGTTTTAGCCTTAATTACGTATCTCTCCTCAAAGTAATACATATTTATGATGCATGGTATATTCTATATGAAGTACTGGAGGAGGGAGGGGGGATTTCCGCGGGTGAAGAGGCCATAGTGTGAAGTTCATCACTCAGTCTAGTGTCTAGGTTAAGAATGCGTGGAGCGAAACATCCAGTCCCTCAGATCTCTTGCTCTACTTTTCTGTGCCTGTTTTGTGTAGTATTTGGAAACTGCAGATGTTAATATGTTTATAATATATTGTTTTTTTCAACCTAATGGCCCACATTTTGTTCAACTATTTACGATTTTGGTGGGATGGTTGTAAAGTGTAATTTATATCGAACGAGCAGGCAAAGTTTGCTGGGTGTTTCGTGGGTTACGTGCCTTAGAATAAGGTAGGAATATTATGTACAGTGTGCTTAAGAATATTTAGAAGATGGTCGTGTCACTTTTCACGGAACAATCTCGGTTTAAGCTTGGCGGTGCCGATTGAAACTATGTCACAGCAGAAGTGTCCCGACGAAATTCGAGCCAGAATTTCCCGACCACGAAATACCTGCCCATCATGAACTGAGACCTATCGACAGAAAATGACTTTCAGATTTTCCGTATTATGCCTATTTAGTTTGTCATACAGAACTGCTTGGAACACACTCAGTATAATCTATATTTCTGAAATTACAGCGCTCCTAGTGCGAATACAACTGTAGTGTCTTATTTTAACAGAAACCAACATTTAACCGGCTTAGTAGGATTTAAGGTCTTCACGACGGTGAGTCCGAAAATGACTGTATTCTGGGTTAAGCTCCGTGCAGTCTGTACTCATCGCCCTGTTAATGGAGGCAGCAAGGACCTCTGAAACTTTGATAAACATCTACCAGACAACACGGCGCTACAACCCAGAAGAAGTTATCTTGACTTAACGGGCTTATTTGGAAACCTTATATGAAACCAAGATCTCTAAAATTGTGACACAAGAGGTAGTCACATTCCATGTGACTAAAGGCGTGTCATAAGGTGACTCTTTCAGTGTCCTTTTCGCATCAGATTAGTGTTTACAGCGCAATACAGTGGAAGAAGGTCCTGTAAAGGCAGAATGCAAGTAATCACTGTATTCGCGTTCCAGTAGATAACACACGTTTAACGTACCGGCATGTTGAAACAAGCGTAGTTACAAATTATTCTTATCCTAACGTTATGCAAGTACAAATGTTTTTCAGTTTTCAGTGATAGCACGAAACACACGTTTGTCGCGTGGAACATTATCTACATTTGATGTAGCCTTTTTGTTTATCTAAACTTTCAGAGTGTTAGCTTTTGTTTTCTGCGAGGTTTTTGAAGCATTTTTGACCTTTAATAGGACTCCTTGGATGAGAGGATCGGTCTTCCTACACAGGGCAGTACAACACGAAAAGACAAAGACGCGTCGAAGCTGGCGAGTGCGATTTGGACCTACGATTCCTGAGTTCGAGCGACCAAGACCCATTCCTTAAATCGCGCGGCCGCTGTGATTGACTATACTTTTTAGCCTTACTTGAAACCCCATGTTTGTTGCTTCTGACACTGTATTTGTTTATCAAACTTAAGTTTTAATAGTAGTATTCTAGCAATTTATAATTTAACTCCTTACTTTTATGTTTTCGATACTGACTGCCTATTATAACATTTATCGAGGTCTCTTCTACCTGTAAAGAGGAACGATACACTTGAGACTGTAGTCGCATAGCGCGTCCATCTGCAAGCGAAGTGTTGTAAGGAGTCTAGCCGAGAAGTACGGTATCTTATATTTCAGTTATCTAAGACATCATGAATTTAATTCGATATTTGATAATGCGCAAACATGTTTCATGATATTGTTACACATTTTATTAGCAGTGTGACACAGTTTATTGTTTTTGGTCTGTATTCCGTTTCGATATGTTTGTTTTACATGTCAGCCAGGCTGTTTATTATGTAATTTGTGGTGTAATAAACATGTTCATCTTTTATCCCACTGGCAAGCAGGTTTACTCTACTTTTAATTTAAAACAGATATTGTTATCAACATTTTAATAACTGAATCTTCTGTTCTTTGACAAAACCGGGCTTCTTTTTTTCAGTTTGTTACTCATGGAGATGAACTGCTCACTCCCACATTTCCCCCCCCCCCCCCCCCCAACCAAACATAATTCATATAGTACTAGTCTGCCGCTGGGGACTTGGTATTGTTTCATTTTACATATTGGTCGCGTGGGTAAGGAGTTCTGAAAGGAAGTGTTCTCTTTAAAGTGGAACAGTGCCATAATGCTTGTATAGGCCTACACATAATTATTTGTTCATTCTTATTTTACGTAGTAATTGAAGTTGTGCCATAACATACACACGATTGGAGCCCAACGCCCTCTTGAAGATTTCCGCGAATATACTGAAAACAGAATGTACAGAACTTCATCACGTTGCGTTACGCTCGAGGAATGTTAACTATCTTATAGAATAAACTTGTGAACAGAGAGTTTTAATACTGGGACGGAGTTGTGGGGCGATATGCATAGACGCTTCTCATTTTCATCTAATCCTAGTGCGCTGAATTATGTCACGCCGATTTATGGTCAAGCTTTGGCATGGATTTGATTACCATCTTTTATGTAGGCTACTTGTGTGTGTGTTTCTTCTGATGAATGGTGTTATTCTTTTCAGGAAGTTAGGTGTTTCTTTTCTTCCTTGTTATCCCGAACAGTGTCTTGAATTTCTTCATGTAACACAATTTACAAGAACGTGTCTCTTCAAGATGTTTTCGTTTTTGTGACCGTAGGAAACTATGTGGCCTGAGCTAAAAGTTCTTAAACTTTTAATTATATAAAGACATGAAGTGTATCATCTAACTCTTTTAACTTTAACTGTAAATAAATAGTATTTCTTCTTTCTTTGGTTTTACGTCTCAGTAGGTTGTTTCGAGGAATATAGAAACGACGGTTGTACTGAGAAGGTTAGCTCAACAGCTACACATCTGTTTTCATACGTAATGCATCATCATCATCGCTCTGCAGTTTTCAGTCGATGCAGAGTTGTTAAGTAGGCCATGAACCAGTCTTTTATGTTACGAATTTTAGGTCGACTAGAACTGAAATACAAATGACCGTAGGTTGTTTTAATATTCGAGCAATTTATAAAATACGCGAATAGTCTGCCCAAATACCTTTTGAATAAATGATTTACGGCATTTTGTAGCTTATTTATTGACACTGTTTCAGTTGCAGTTAAAGATTAAAATGCACACTATGATAGAAACTAAAAACATCTGGTTCAAATGGCTACATTCACCTCCCGAAACAGAATTACATTCTTATAAATATGTTGCCTTGTGACTGAATTTGAGCATCTGAAATCTGGGTTTCTGCTTTTGATGTGGCAAATAAGTTCATTTCTGCTGAGGTTAATAGACACTTTATCCATTGCTTCTGCGCTGTTGTCACATTTAACAGAATCCTGTCTATTTCCACTTGCTTGCTGTTCGTATATATCGTTTTAGGTACGAGATTTATGTCTTCGTTTTGTAGACGGTCTAAGAATTTTGTGTCAATGTTACCAAACATATACCCAAAATCCGTCTAAACTAGTTTGCCCCAGGTAAAACCAGAAACTCCTTTCGCAGTTGGGAGTTTGGTTAGAATATAAATTATGGTATTGTGCCATATATAACAATTATGCTCCCATGTCCTAATCGTTAGAGCCTCTAAGAAATGGCATATACACCAAGTTTGGGTTTATCATAATCATATAATTTTTGGTAACATTGGAAATTAAAAGTGATCACATGGTTTCATTGTTATGTCTAGTTTGCTGTCTGGATGAGCTTAGGAATTGTAGTAAAACGCGGATGTGTTACTGGGGTTGGAAATTACAGTATGGGATCATACACATTCTTGGCTGCGATTGCCGCTTTGTAGGGGCTTCCTGCCAAGTTCTCGCATAGGCGAAGACAGAAGGGGGCGGCAAGGATAGTACGAACTTTCCCGACGGTGAAGCCTCATATCCCAAACTTATGTGCGAACGCTTTCAGGTAGTTTTCGTAATTGGGTCAGTATTCGTTGTCTGCTGTGTAGGAAGCAGTAGTGTTCAGTAGAAGATATCGTATGTTGTTAATATGTACCTGTCTTTAAGTATTAATACAATTTATGTTTCGTGTTAACATATCGGCTCGAGAATGAAAGTTAGTGGAACATTGCATTTGAAATGTGTAATAAAAGATTTTGAGTTTGTCACTCTGTTACAGATTAATTTTCCGAGTTTTCAACTAAAATCTAGGTGGAAACTTTCCATAAATATTTAGTACTGTACTAAAGAAATTCATTTCTGTCTTCTGAATAGTCTTGTGTAATTCGTGTTGTATATAAAACATCTTTACAGACGTTGTTCTTATTTAAACATCTTTCATATGTGTGTACGTCAAAAGTGCTATTTTAAACTGTGCGGAGTAAGTCAGTGGGAATCAGTTTTCAGTGTACACGTGTAGGCCAGGATGTATCGGACCCCGTTGTGATATTGGCGAAGTATATTCAGTGCCGTGTCTGGTTTGTCGATAGAGCTGCTGTAGATGCAATGCTTACATAAGTGTGTTTGGAATTATCTCATACGTTATGAATGGTCTGAGGGCTTTATCTCCTCTCAGTAGAGAAGGTACGTACTATTGAATACAATTACGTTAACTCTACAGTTACGAGCATAATATTGATATTTTGATCTGTTAAAAATAACGTTTATTGAAGAGTGAGAAAACTCATACATATTTAACGTGTAATCTGCAAGGCGTCATTTAAAAATTCATTTGTGCATATTGTATTGCGTATTTGTCAAGAGTGAAAACTGGTGTTTAAGTCTAATACGGCTGACAACTTCATGCAATATTTTAACGTCTCATTGAGGCTATAGCCTTTCTGCAAACAATCCTTCTTTGTGTATAATTCGTCGGTGCCAGGATAAAGGGGTTTAAGTCCTAAAATGACAAAGAAACGAAAACAGTGTTTAGAAAGTTCTAAAAAATCAGGTGTATTGATTTAAAAAATATTTAAGTACGATTAAACAATTTTCACTTGAACTTAAAACAAAAGTGACATCTTTGTAGAATTACAGGTGACATGAAGTTTAAGGTATAAAATAAAAATAATACTCTCGTTCTCATTTTTAGATTTACACCCTTTGACTACGGCGAATTATTTTACTGGATTTTATTTATCGTGTGTTTGTAAACCACAACGTTTCGGAAGAAGGCTCTACTTCCGTCTTCAGGGAATCGCATAAAGCAGAAGGAAGCCTGGATGGTACAAATAGAACCTGGCAAAAACAAAGCAAAAGCAGAGAGCTGCTCGCATGTCGTAGATGACGAATCCAGTTAGTCAACCGCGCCTAGATTTCCCATGTATGGATTCCGCTTATGAGAAGCTCTGTAAGCTACAGGATGCCTGGTTGTATCCTTGTGCTAGAGTTTACACAGCTGTGCACGGCTTCAGAATTTATGCAATGAATGGACATTCGAATATCTGCAACGTTTGTCAAACCGAACTTCGTTGTCGAGTAGTTAGTACTTTTGCTTTGTATTTGATATGTCTCAGGTTCAAATCTTGACTCTGAGATTGACTCTACTAACTGAGTTTTTCATTTTTCACACAGTCCCTTCAAGCAAATATCGGGACAGGACCTTAAATTAGGCTGTGACATTCATTAATCATATCATTCGAATCTATATAATATAAGCTACTTGCATCGTTGTTAAATAAACCGCCAATAAGTGAGTAATTAAGTTAGCCTAAGATTGCAAACAATTCATAGAATAGACCTACATTTAGGAAGTAGGACTGTATTTATTGCTGTTGAAACACATCTGTACATTTATTTTATAATGGAATCATAGTATATTTCTAATCTCTCAGTTTAAGCAAAATACGATCCCATGGTAAGCAATACAGCCATTAATAATCTGCGGATACAAGGCTACAAGATCGCCCTGATGTTGGAGGCAGCAAGGACCTCTGAAACGTCGGTAAACTTCTAGCAGACTATGACACAACAACCCAGAAGAGAGCCATCTTCATAATGGCCGCCGTGAAAACCTCAAATCCTACTTAAGTTACTAGCATGACCACAGAGTGTTCTACACGTACTATTTAGGATTTTTATAGATCCGCAAGAAAATTGTGATTTTAAGTTTCTGTAAAGAACCGAACGATAAAAATAGGCGGCTGAGGAACTGTTGTATCTAGGCGAACGTTTGTGTGGTGTTAAGAGCATAATCATACTTAAAACTTTTGTGCGGCTTTGCGTGTGTGTTTAAATGTGCAAGTGCGATGAATGCGTGAAACTTTGAGATTGAGTTGAACAGCTTCCAGGTGCTTCGAATCTCCCGTAGTGGAAACTGAACACAATGACAGAGTACTACCATTTTGTAATCTTATGTTGGCCTGGCTGTAGAGATGAATAGATTTAAAGGAATGTGTACTTAATAAGTTCTTGTTAAAATAAGTTTAAGAATTAGGCCTCGTGACAGAAAGAGACGGTGCATAGAATCCCCTTTCTTCCCCTTTTTCGTAAGTTAATAAAATATGTTGAATTCGCTTTGATGATGGAGACAGCAGGTACCTCTGAAACGTTGGTAAATTTATTCCGGAATACATAGTACAACATTCCAGCGGATAGTAATCTCACCTATTTAAAAAGCTGCCTGAGGAGTGGATCTTGACCGCTCAAAGTGTTTTGATTGTCGGTTTGAATCCAACTAGAGCATGGATGTTTGTCGACGTTTTTCTGTGGTTTGCTGCCCTGTGTAAGTAGAAGCTTTGCGGCAGTCTGATTTCCCCCCAGGAGTCCTACCAAATGTCTGAAAGGATTCATAAGTCTTAAAACCACTAAATTTCACACTGTATTATCGTAAATTCATATTTAATCATCATCTCGTATCAGGGATTTGGCCCTTGCCCCGTTCCTGACAGTAGTTCAAGGCAATCCATATTTATGTGATAAATCCTTACTCCATGTATAGTTTACTGGAAAAATGTATTCCAGTATAATCCCAAGGTTTTATGTAGTTAGAAATTAATCTGAGGACCATAGGTTATTGTCATCGGGTGATGGTTCCCTTTAAGTATACAGTTTTGTCATTGCTAGGCAGACCATCGCAAAATAAAAAGGAAATAACTTTTATATTACTGAAGCATGGACGAAATAGCGACTGCAAAGTTTCTGTACGGAACACGGGACATACTCGAGAGAAACAAAGTTGTCGGTTCGAGGAAATACATTACCTCTCAGTTGATATATTAACTTTGCTGACGTTTTTATGGCGTATTACTTGTTAAAAGTTATCTATTGGCGAGCGTTCTGATATCAGTGAATAGTGCAGAGTCCCAATAGAGCCTCAAGAGAGCTTTGTCCACTACAGAACTCACTTCTGCATGCCGTATAGCAAACCCACTACCGTTAAGTGGAAAACGTTTTGTCGTAGCTACCGGTTAAATTAATCGGAGTTGTATAATTGATCAGAGGCCTGGGTGACAGTTTGGACGTAAAATAATTACGATTTTATCGAAGGACCGTCAGCACATAAAATCTAGAGTAATAAAGTTCTGGGACGGGCTAACGAAGCCTAGACATTAAACACTTTAAACAACAGGGAGGTTAATATAATTATCTTATAAAATCTTGTAAAATTGATATTGTTGGTATGTATGTTTGTCCACTTTAAGCTCGAAAACGGATAAACCGATTGGCACCACACTTAGCATGCTTGTTCCTTGGGACCAGGAAGAGAACATAGGTGGTGAGAACTCCGGAAAAGCGTCTTGTTCGAGTCCCGGTGAGGGCGGTTCCTGTAGTTCTGTAACTAAGTAGACATTAAAACATCGCGAAGATCATAGTTGTTTGTTTCGAAGAGAATATAACGGAAACAAAGGCCAGAATCCAGGAAAATTGTCCTGTATTCGATTCCCGGTGAAAGTGGTTTATGTATCTCGGAAAGAAACCACAATGGAAAAATGTTTTCGGCACCAGGGTTGTTTCTTTCAACGAGGACATTGCAGGACAAGGGACACAACCCCAAGAATATGTCCTGGGTTCGAATCTCTGAAGATTGTTTCTGTAGCTCGGTAAATAAGCTCGATAGAAGAAGGGAACCAGGAACAAATTTGTTTGTGTAGGCTGCGAGATTAAAGTACTAAGACTGATAAATCGAAAAATGTCCTGGGTGTGAGTCCTGATGATGACTTTAGGTTTAGCGGTAATAATTTGTTTCTGTGATACTCAACGATACGTAGGGAATTATCAGGCCAATGATGAGCTTTCGGGCAATGAAAATTTATAAGAATTGCAAGTCTGCATTAAATGAAATAAGACGTTCGCTTGATTACTTAATAGCGCTGAAGATGATGTTAGGGATTTGTAAGAGTGCGGAATTGGCTAAATCTTCAGGGGCATAATGTCCATACCAAATATGAAATGCAGTCGTCTGGTTTAAAACGTATTGTAACGCATTTACCAGCACACCGTGGCATAACGATGATAGGCTATAAGCCATTATGGTACTGAATAATAATTACAGTTGGCTAAGAATATCGGCAGAAATTTATAAGGTTCACACGTAACCGTCTCGTTGACACGTTACCCAACATTACTCTCCGTCTTTCTATTTTACTGGTGTACGGGCTAACTCACTTCTTTCGCCTCACACAGTACTGAAGATTCGAACCGGGAACTGACGATCAGTACTGCAATGTACAATAGAATATTCTTATTCTTTTGATAAACCGCATCATATTTTGGGTCCCTTGTTGAAAATAGGAGTAAAAGTAATGCGTCGCGATTAAACAGAGAGAAAGACCAAACTTTTCAAAGAAACTAATTACGATATTATTAGGATCTACTGTGTGCACGCAATCTCATGATTAGCTATAACTTAATATTTGTTATTACTAATTGAACTATTTGGTGAATTTTTTATTTGTAGTTTATTTAACGACGTTTTTCAATAACACAGACTGCATAACGTCGAATGAGAGGATGGTAGTGAATAATGAATCGGAAAGGATGTTGATGGAAGCGTTCATGGCCTAATTTAAGGTACTATACCAGCATTTGCATGGAGTGATTGAGGAAAACCACGAACAACCTCAATCAGGATAGCTGGTACCTCGCGAATACTAGTTAACCACTCGACGTCGACGTTCATTTGGTGAAGTTATTGGTGTAAACTAATAATAACTGTAGTATTTTTTCCCGTCCCATTTCTCTGTGATTAAAGAATGTTATTACAGTAAAACCCCTCTAGTTGGACACCCCTATATCCTGGACACCCCTTTATATTGGACACTTTTAATTGGAACCGGCGAATATCCTATAATTTTGCATGTCCACAATACCCTATATCTTGGACACCCCTTTATCCTGGAACTTGAACACCTCTTTTGTTGTAAGTTGGACAGGTTCATGCACTTAACTTCGATGCTTTTCAGGGAAAGTTTTTCAGTTACATATTTTGTTATTTTGAATTTCTGATTGATGAATGCCTCCTCTCTAGAGGATTGTCTTATGGACGTTGAACCCATCATTGGAATGCATTGCAAGTGTTTAACCATTCTTTTGCTGAACCCTTAACTGGACTACAGTATCGCAGAAGACACAGTTTTAACTCCATCAGTACTGAGCTTGCATTTGAGTGCAGACTGTGTTAACAGAAATGGAATTTTTGTTTTTGCGATGGGGAAGCGAAAATTAGTGGAATTAACTTTAGAAAATGTTATTGAGGCTGGGGTGTAATGTGCAATGCATGGGAGTGGGCTTCAAAAGATTGTTATTAATACTATTGTCATTAATTCTTAATTTAAGTAATCCTACAGCAGTTAGTGTATGTAAGTAAATAGACTATATTGTCATTAGACCACAATCGATATTTCTCTTTCCCTATATCTTGGACACCTCTGTAAGTTGGACACATTTTCGTGGAACCACAAGTGTCCAACTTAGAGAGGTTTTACTGTAAAACGCTTAAGTTATTTTTTTCGTTATTCATTTTTGTTTTAGTCGGCGGTGAACTAATAAATGGTTCTGGATGAGGATATTGTTCTCAGTCTCGAAGTTTTTGTTCGCAAGAAACCTACATGAGGGAGACTACTCTGAACTTACGTAATTGTTTTAAATGAGTAATGAACACTGTGTGACTAATGTCAATTTTGGTATCTGTTTATCAGATCGGCGTAATTAGATCTGGACTGCAAATCGGCATGGAATTATTAAACCCTTTGCTCGTAGAGCTGGGGTATGTGGAGCTATGTGCGTTGCCGTTCGTGTTGGTGAATTATTGACTTCAGATATAGGGAGAAACTAATTACATTTTCATTGAACTAGTTATTTGGTTACATGAAGCAGTATTTTTGAATATAAATTCCTTGTATATACTGAAACAGAGTGGTTTTAGGTTCATATATATATATATATATATGCTATTTGATTCTGCTGTGTGACATTTGTGTTTCGACGCGGAAAAAACGATACTTTTAACTTGAAAGTCTTGTCTTAAATTCGATATATGCTGGAAGTGACAGTAAATAAGAAAGTAGTTCTAGAAATAAAGAAAGTAAAACTATAAAGAACTTGGCTGTTCTTTTTCCTAATTGTAATAATTTTATCTACTAAGGTACTGGAAATTCTATTCTGACAGAAACTATAGCTCCCTCATATTCCATCGAATGCAAGAGATTATTTAAAGAGGCTTAGAAAATTTGATTCTCTCCTCTGTATGACCGTCTTTACCCCTTGGTTTTTGGTATCACTGCTTTCTGAGTACTATATCCTTGCGTATGAGCTTTATTTTGCAAGTCGTAAGCAGCTTCAGTTGTTTTTCGTTTTATTAAGTAGCTCACGAAAGTGACATCCTAGGAAACATAGGGTCTACCCTACAATATACCAATGTCTACCTGAGAGGCTGTTGGGTCCCCTAGAAATTTACTGTTCTGAAATAAAATAGAGAAACCTTCATTCTCATATGACGTGCTTACAGAGCAGGGAGAGAATACTCAAGCATTTGAACTCAGATGTTTATGATAGGGAGCTATGTGGCTAGACTTCTCTCTGGGGAAATTATTATATCCTTTTGCAGCGTGTATCTTTATAAACAACGTAATATAAACCAAAGATTGTATTGCCATCTTGACTCGTAGCTATAGGAAATATGGCTTTCATTCATCAGAGCGTCGTGTGATATACAGTTGTGTTCACCGTTACTAAGATGATTAGTGTATGTCACAGTTTATGAATGTTATTTGTTAACAGGTATTTAAGGATTACGCATTTAACGTGAATGCGAGTTCGCTTAATGTATTAAGAGAGTATTATGTTCTACTAACCGCTTGAAAAAACATACGTAATTAGTTCAAAAACCTTGGCAGTTTCTTAAAGTATTTTAAACAATTTACGGTAGCAAAGGCCTTGCGAGGTGCCTATACCCCATCAAAGGAATAAACGGTCTTATGCGCTATCTTATTTCGCCGTAATAACTTTAAATACAAACCGTAAATTGGTGTTGTCCGAATGAGTGCAATTCAAAATATAATGGTGTTGTATGATCTATATTCCCTGTTTACGCAAACTGTGTAGGTTATCTAAGTGTAGTCTTAATGATCACCTTATTGAGGATGCTTTCGGGATTCAGTCTGTAAACATTTCTGCTGTATATGATTCATGTCCGTCATGTGCTGTTTCCCTCTTTGATTTTAAACGTCTGCAAGTGTATATTTATAACAGGGCTCGAGTTCTTTAATCAGGTAGTAATACAAATATTTTCGTCGTCTGAACGAAAAGATTAGAATTATGAGGAATTGTGATACTAAAAAAATAGAAATTTGGGCTAGTCTAACGAGCCGAAAGAAAAGAGTTCAGGGCAGTAGTAGCATCCGTATCCGCTAAAGCTAACTCTCGAATCCGTAGAGGGAAATTAGCCGCCACCTGAAGTTTTCCTTTTGCCCCGGTGATCCGACTGCCGTAATTTTAGAACCCTGTATAACTAAGGACAGAGACGGCGGTACATCTCTTTAATTTAATGTAATAGGCACTCAGTAATATTTATAGCGGGGAGGTTCCACAAAGAAGCAGAACCTCGACGATAAGAGGAGCTGACCAAAGGAGATTTCAATGTCGACGGAAGGTGATACGGCGATGATGTGCTTCAATAATTTGAATATCTCGTGAATTTCTTATAGGTAGAGCTGACAGAATCTTTTAAAATATGCAGGCGAATTTCGTAACTCGTTTATTTAATGGCAACAGATTCTCGTTTGGTTGTTTTGATGACGTGATGACGTGTGACATGCAAGTCTTTTTCGCGCTCGCTAAGACTACGTTGATGTATTTTAGTATGATCAGTAGATGTCATTGTGCTTGTGTGCGTGCCGGGAATATTCCGTTGTGACTGGAGACAGCGTCGATCGTACTTTTTTCGCAATAACCTCCTTCTAAATATGTCTCTTGCATAATCTTCTTAACCGCCCAAAGGCAAGTATTGATCCAACCAAAGAAATATCTGATGGTGTGTTCTTCTCTCCTGGTAGTCATTCTTAAGTGAAGTGAAAGGATTCTATTCTCATGTGAATCGCTGAAGATATGACGGTAAACACATTTGGCACGTTTTCTCTCCCTGGGTCATGTTTTAAGAGGTGTCTGTCGTCAACATGTAGACAACCCGAAATGTATCTAAACATACTGGAAGGAACACAAATAGTAGGTCTAACGTTTTATGTACTGTACCACATTATTAGTCCCGTAAAGTTTTTATTCAGTTTCCTTCAGAAATAATCTTCCGTTCAGATCTTGGCCCGGAGGCCGTTTTCTTCACTTTATAAACGAAACGATATTTTCATTTCGACTGTTGCTTGTTGCAGCAGTGTATTCGATTTTTAAAATTGTTTATTTCATATCAATTAGAATTCGTCCGTTTAGAATCAGTATGTCTGCTATTATTGCCACACTTTTTATATTTTTATGTTGAAGATTTCTGTCTTCTGGGTTGTTGCGCCCTGATGACCGAGGCAGTATGACCTCTGAAACGTTGGTAAACAACGACCAGATTACACAGCGCAACAACCCAGAAGACAGAAATCTTCATACTCACCGCTGTGAAAACCTCAAATCTTATATATTTTTATGTTATATTCCTCCATTTTTATCCCTAGAGATGTTTTAATATGTTGCTTGAAACCTTCCAGAACTACTTTTGCTACAGTTCGTTGTGTCTAATGACGGGATGACAGGAATTTTATTGCATTCGTTTCATCTTACACATCATCTGACTGCCCACTGTGTTTACTAGAGCCTGATGAGAATCTTTACCTGTTCCTCGGTTAACAAGATTCTGCCTCTCCGCCGCGTTTCCTTATCCTGAACCAGATTAATCAAGTCCACATTCTCACATCCAATTTAAATAAGGCTCAATCTGATACGCCAGAGTCGTCCAAGTGATCTTTTTACTTCAGGTTTCCCTAGCAGAACTCTCTACTCACTTCTCGTCTTTCCCACTCGTGCCACGTGTTCTGTTCATCTCATCCTTCTTAATCTAAGCACCCAACTAATAATCTTATTATGAGTACAACTAATGAAGCCCGATTATGCAGTTTTCTCCAGAATCCTGTCACTGAGTCCCCCGTAGGCCCAGATATACCCCTGGACACCGAACACCCTCAGTCTTATGTACCTTAATATCATAGACCAAGTTTTACGTCTGTGTAAAACAACGGGTCAGTTATAGTCTTATACGTCGATGATAATCCTCTGAATTGTGACGCGGTGTGACATATTGAAGATCGAGATTGTAGATTTGTCGGAAACATTTGTAGCCATCAGCAAGATCCCACGGCGTCACAACCCAGAAGACCATTGACGACTTCACCACCGCGTCTTCAGAATCTCATTTCAAATGTACAGAGTGCGCCATTTAAAACGCAACCCAACAGTAATCACACCTGTCGATTTGTATATTTTAATCTTTGTGCTTTTATATTGGAGATTGAAGGATGAACGAATCTGAACACTTCTGAAAAAGAAAAGCACGTAGAATTGTTTAGATATAATTTGTAGGACCGCAGATTCTTCAAGGAAATCATGCCTCTGTATTATATGGTGTATAATTTCAACTGAAATTAAATATGTGTCGGAAAGGAAATCAGAAAATAGATATATCAGACCACGGATTATCAGATACGTTGGACATGTCTGTACTTGAAAGGTACTCGTAACACGAATTCATTTACCTTTTCGATGCATTTGCGGGGAAAAGTCTCGTAACTCGAAAACCGCTGGACTGATTTTGATAAAATTTAATACTAGATGTTATTATTAGCCCATCGGTCTTGTTTTTCTTTGCTTTAGGATTGAATCAGAAGATAGCTTTTGCGAATTGAAATTTTGAAGACTATAATAAAGCGAATGAGCCAGTATTCATACGCGCCGCTCACAGTTCTTAATTTATTAGTAATTATTACAATATGGTCCATATAATGAGATTTATTTAGTGGCACACAGCAGTAGCAATAAGTATTCTATTTGAAGTAGGGTGCAATTGTTTGGAAGAGTTATGTAATGGAAAGGCTGCTATCTGCTGCGAACATTCGTGATAATGAGTTGCATTGTTTACCATTGATGTTGTACAGATACTTTGGCCGTGATATCTTATTGGATTACACATATAATTTTGATACTTTTTTCACAGTGGAGACATTGTTATGAACTGTATAGTGACTGGACAATTCAGTAGTACGACTGGTTATTCTTTTTAGCACTTAATCACACTCCACATTCTTACACATTTCTTACTTTACGCGTATTTTAAATGTTGCTACAATTTACTAGACAAAGCTCACAGCTTTATGTATTTTAATTTCATGCTGATTAAAATGGTTTCTGTTCCATGAATTGTAACCCACATTCCGACTTATGTCCTAAGTGCGAAGAATAAAGTTTCTGAATAAACTGCATAACTGTTAAAGAGACCAGACCCCACGTAGTCTACTTATTTAGAGCTGTTTCTGTTGTGTTTAGGATTGAATTCGAACACAGAATAACTGAGAATGACACGGACAGACTGGCATTGCTTAGGTGGAAGTGGTGGTTATTTTATTGCGTACCTATTTAAGGATGCCAGTGTGTGATTTATGATGAATTTCAGTAATTAAAGTCATTAATTATCAAAACAGCACAAATCTCTTTCTCTGTTGTTAGCAGACCCCGTGTGCATGGATGGATGACAACTGAATGGAAACATGTTTGCTTACCACGTACATGAACTTGTTTAGGCATCCCGCCTCACTAATATGTCAGAGGAGTAGCGAATTTTATAGGCGTTATCGCTTCTCGGCTTCGTTGAACTCGTGTGAATTTCCGATTTACCATACGATAGAAGTTACCATAGGAAAGCATTCATCTGGAATCTACACCTCCCAGGCACGAAAGCTCACGGTTTATAGCAGAACCGTTTTTAAGCATTGCATAAGTGTCATGTCATGTTTTTATAAAGCAGTATATGGCGCATAATAACTTTGGAGTCACAACGATACTGGTAAGTGTACACCACAAATATTAATCTTAAATTGTACATTGTTACGTTTCCTGTTTGTGTGAAAATATACTTTGTGTTTCTACCGCATAGTTCAACGACATGGGCGAGGAGACAAAGCTCCAAGTGATATGTGGTCCTCCCCAGTTATAATTTGCTGTATGTGCCGTCTCGTAGTTGTCTGCGTTCTTTCGTCCTTTATATTCATATCGAAAGGCAGTTTGTGCTTTTTAAATTTTTCCACATTCAAGGATTTAATTTATATTCTTATCGTCAAAATGTTCAAAGCATTTAAATTCGTGGATTAGTTTAAGCGTGCCTTCTAAAGCTTTAAAATGGAGTAAGTGCTTATAAAGACATTATCTATTCTAAGCGCCGAATTGTTTTTCTTTGGAGTTCCCCTTCCGTGTAAAGCAGATGCAGGCATTATAAACCTTCGGCGAATTCATTTTTCACGTCTGTCTTTTTTACATTTAATGTTCCTTTTTATCCTTTCAGAAATTTCCACTTTATTACGCCTTTAGGTTGAGATATTTTGCTAACTTCGCACTGATATTCATGTTTGCCTTCCGTATACGAAAATTACGCAGTTGTCGTTAGCTGCATTACATATCACGTGATATATATTCCTGCAAGTGTGCAACCGTAATTGGAACCATGCAGAGTTGGAATCTATTTAGAATTTTGAACAGTGTGTGCAGCCAACAAAGTGTTTTATTTGCACGACGAAGTGCACCGTGTGATTTAAAATTCCGGTAATCACGATTTAAGCAGGCTGAAAACGAAAAAAGTGTGGTTACAAAAACTGTACAAATTCTTATACCAATTCACAAATCTCAAACGAACATTTAGATGGAAAATTACATCGAATATTTGTATATAATGACATGGAAGGGGACTTAAGAATAGTGGTGAAGTTCCGTGACTATTTTATTTGTGTCGATGAAGTTTTCCGTTTGTTGGCGTGACAGTGACTTGGGTTATATGCCGACTATCCGCCACACATCGGGGCGTTAAGATTCTAAACAGATCTATAGAGAAGGATGGTAAGTTGTCATTTGGAAAGCCACAGAGAGGAACATGTGTGCTGCGTTTAACTTATTCTGGCTTCACCTTTATTAGAGCTGTAGTAACGTACATCTATTCATTAGTTCGTAATTTGTGTTGTGTGTCTCACTGTTACAGACATTAGAAATTATTGGACGATTTAATATGTTGGATGTTGTTATTTTAATGTATTGTTATCCCTTGTTCTGCAAGTATGTAATGGCTGCCGTCACTTACAAGTGCCCCTCTTGGTCTGTTCTCTTTGTGCCATCTTCAGATCGAAGAGACAAACAAGCCCTGTCGCCTCTTCAGGGAAATTGTTACGAGCCCTACCCTGTGTCCTAACTGTAATGTTATGGGCATTACCCGTCTGTCCACATTATGTATCGGCGCTGGTGTCGTATGTCGACTGTACTTTGATTCCTCGCTCCGACGAGGGGTTCATATCCGTGCACTTATCGATCCTGGGACTGCCGGCACCGGAATGTGGGCTATACACCTTGTTATCCGTGTTGATTTGCCAGTTAGATATATAATATGTTAAATGGTGACTGTGTTTTCTCTGCCACATACGAAAGGTCCTGAATTGACTGTACCTATTTTTAGTTTATGTTCTTCTTCAAATGAACGCACGGTAAAGATAATTTGTGTAATTTGTTTTTCCAGTTTTTTAAAGAAACATATTAGGTATACGAACGTGTGTTTGTAATTGTCTCAATTTGATCGCATCGAGGTTAAGTGCTTGAATCAATAACGTAAGAACTAGAAGTTTTGATTCTGCCATATAAAAACCATATCGACCGAAATGTGCTGAACGTAGAGCCTATATATGAATTGCAACTGAGTTATATTGAGGCCAGAATCACTACGCATTATTCCATACTGATGGTCGATATTAAAGCAGTGTTTCGTCATGCCAGAATGCACTAAGGGTTTCGGGCTAGGCATAAAATGAAGGAGTCAAAAGGTTTCTTGGTGACGACTACGTTGAACGACTAGTAATGCACTTCAGTGTACGTGATCCTAAAGTGAAATACCTCGATTTTCTGACGCATACTTGCGTCATACGTTACGTATTTCGCTTGAGCCTACTAAATCCGTATGAATTCCGTATGTTTGTATTTGGTATGTATTATTATCATCTGTTTCCAAGTATTAAAACGATACAATTCTGAATCGATATCGTAAGCCTTATTTTACATTTACTTGGCTACCCCAGATATCAGAATCTGTGGGTAACTATTTTCTACTTCTACGATTATATGCTCAATCTGTCTCCCAGTAACTACTTTAGACAAGTGGTTTAGTGCTCTAGGCTTGCATTATGTAATTTCATACCTCTAGTTTTAGTTTGGAAACAAAATACTGAATACATATTTTATTCTCTGAACTCTCATGTTCGTGGTTCTATAAAAGGTAGGCCTGTTGTGGAAATGCGAAATGTACCTCGGGATTTTCGGAACATTTTGTGTGGGGTTGTTTCTGAAAGCCGTGTCACTGTATACTCCTTTAGCATCACGCGAATTTTCAACTCTTGTACGAATGCTTCTAGAATTTGCATTCTATAGGCGAAACGTGTCCGTTAAAATCGAATGATGATACGGACATATTCATGTGCTGAATATCGTCCTTAGTCTGGAAATGTTGACTGTTTTGTTTTTGTGTTACTCTTTCCGTGTATGTCATTCACGTCAAAACGCCTTAAAGCTGTGCACGAAATCGCTTCCTTCCACATCCCTTACTTTGTCACCATATTCTTATTGACCTACCATTTCTCACACCACATGTTATGTAATGGATGCGATTTTATGATTGTATGATTTGAGGTTGTCACAGCGGTGAGTATGAAGATTTCTGTCTTCTGGGTTGTTGCGCTGTGTAGTTTGGTAGATGTGTACCAACGTCATCAGGGCGATTCATCGCCCTGATGACGAGGCAGTATGACCTCTGAAACGTTGGTAAACATCGACCAGACTACACAGCGCAACAACACAGAAGACAGAAATATTCGATTTTATTATTGCTTATTTTTTATTTTACGACGCTCTGAAGTGCGTTGGTTATACAGCACCGAATGGTATGACGATTCTGAATGATAAATCGAAAGCAAAATGAACTCGCAATAGTATCCAATATGGAGCGTAGACGTGTTTGCATCTTGATAATGACAGTGCAGAACTACATCCGGGTTGCAGCTTATAGGTACTCGAGCAGTGGGCGCCATTTAGCCCGTTTTGTGTGTGTGTAAGCTTTGCGAGACGTTGTCATGGAAACTGGATTCTAGTCTCTCTATCCATTTCATTTTCTCCCCAGTTCTGCTGTTCCAGCTCCCATATAGCCGTAGCAGGAACCAACTGCAACTCCCCTTTTCCATGTTTGGATTCGTCCATTCCACAGACATAAACTAAATAATCATTTATCCTACTTACATCGTTAAATCTGGAAGTGTTATATATTTATGGGTGTTAAAAAACCTCAGTTACCTGGCATTTTACAACTTTTGTGTTTGAAGTTGTATGGGCGATTTTTATATTTCTTCAGTTGTCACTAGTTTACTTTCATTTGTGAAAATTTGTGGCTTGCACTTATGATATCAATCCCATGTGAGTGTGTGACATCTTCAAGGAGACGAGGCAAGTGTCTTCTTAAGAATCGCCGATGTGAAGGTCCTCTTAGACGAGATGGAAGCATGTGTGGACCAATAAGCATGCACCAACAATTCCTGCCCAAACGTTCATTGAAAATCTTTGCTGGAAGCTGGATTCACTTTGATATAAAGTAAATTTATTGAAACTTATTTTTGGCTATTATTTCGAAAATGAAACATTTGCGATCCCATGTTCATAGGAACATTTTTTCTTATTCTTGATCCTGGAACACGCAAACGAAGTTTGTAAACATACTTCTGACCCATTCTGTATATTCTTTCCATTCCATGCATTGCTGATTGGCATTGATTGCCGCATTGTGGCGTTACGGTCTAGCGACAGACCATTGCTAGTTCATATGTAGGCCTACTTTGCTATTTCGTATTAGATACAGTAAAATGAAGTCAAATATTGCTGAATTGGAACAGATACAAGTGTTGTAAATTGTTTAACGAAAGCTGTAGTAAAGTCGTGTATAAGTAAACATTTGTCTGACACGTTTCCTATTCAAAATGGTCTAAAACAAGGAGATGCTTTATCGCCGTTTCTTTTCAACTTTGCTTTAGAATACGCCATTAGGATGGTCCAAAGAAACCAAGTGGGGCTGAAATTGAATGGGGCACACCAAGTTCTGGTCTATGCTGATGATGTAAATGTATTAGGGGGGGTAACATAAATACCATAAAGAAAAACAAAGAAGCTCTGTTTGACGCTAGTAAGGAGGTTTGTCTAGATCAGTGGTATTCAACCTGGGGTACGCGAAGACATCTTAGGGGATACGTGAAATTTAAAAATATATATTATTTTATGATAAACACTGAATAATCAGTAATGTAATTTATTTAATTTATTTTAGATGTAAATTATATACTATGTATAACTTGAATTATACACCAACAACTTTGGGGGTACAAAGTTGAAGAGAAATTATATCTGGGGGTACGCAAAAAAAAAGTTTGAATACCACTGGTCTAAAGAAATCCATGTACAGTTTATTCCGATTAATTGGGCCATCGGTTAATTGGGGCAGACGTTTATTTGGGATAGATCTTGAAGAATAAACATTTTTAACTCTTTACGTGGAACTTCGCTTAATTGGGGCAGCCGCTTAATTGGGCCAAGGTGTTCTAGTCCCGATGTGTCCCAATTGACCGGAATCCACTGTATATGTTTGTCTCATCACCATAATGCAGGACAAACTCGTAACTTAAAAGATAGCTAATGGACCCTTTGAAAATGCGGCGAAGTTCATATATTTGGGAGCGACGGTAACAATCAAAATTTGAGTAATGAGGATATTAAGAGCAGATTAAATTCGGTTAATGTTTGCTACCATTAAGTTCAGAACCTTTTGTATTTTCGTCTACTGTCTAAAAACGTGAAGGTTAAAATATACAGAACTATAATTTTGCCTGTAGTTTTTTATGGGTGTGAAATTTGGTTTCTGACACTAAGGGAGGAACGTAGACTGAGGGTGTTTGAAAACAGGGTGCCGAGGTGAATATCTGGGCCTAATAGGGATGAATTACTAGGAGGCTGGAGAAAGTTGCGTAATGAGGAGCTTCTCGCCAGATGTAATTAGACTGATTAAGTCAAGGACGATGAGATGGGCAGGGCATGTGGCTCGCGTGGGATAGAAGAAAAATTGTTACAGGGTTTTTTGGGCAAACCAGAAGGAAAGAGACCACCAGGAAGACGTAGACGTAGGTAGGAGGATTATATTAAAATGAATCTTAGGGAAATATGGTGGGGTGGTATGGACTGGCGGGCTCTTGTGAAAAAGGTAATAAACCTTCGGGTTACATAAAATGCTGTTAATATCTTGAGTGCCTGAGCGACTGTTGGCCTCTCAGAAAGGACTCTGCTGCATGGAGTAAGTTGTAATTTGTTCATACGAGCAAAACCTATCAAATATGAGCCCTGTTAAAGATATCAGATGGTTCCACTTCGAACATCAAGTTTCATAATTATAATATGCAACAGACCAACCGAAAAATACGATATTTTTTATAATTTACCGTTTTTAAACTTTAAATTGAGGTTTATGGTGCACTTAGGGAAGAATAAATTACCAAAATGCTTGTTATTATCCAGTTCGAAAAGTATTTTCATCCCGACTCCTCTAGAACGAACAAATTTTCCAGATGTCTTACTTTGAGGGAAGGACATAAAATATTGGAGTCTGAAAATATTTCTCGTGAGAATATATTGACCTTCGACGGATGAAGTAAGCATGTATATTACTGTATTACGAAATGAGGAACTTGATGATTTTTATTTAACAGGTTGTCTGGGGCCAGCACAACCTGTCAAGAGTCTCTTGTCATGGTTATCGTCTGAGCCCTTGATATGGAAATATAGCGCTACTACAATGTACGTTGTGCATTAACTGATTAAGAACCAATTGCTGGTTTGACGGTGTACATGACCTCTGTATAAAGTACTGTAATGGTGTACAGTCGCTGTCGGAAATGAAAGTACGGATCAAGGTATGGGATGAAGGAAAAAGAATGAAAAGAAAGCCACGAAATAAAGAGTGATATTTTCAAGTAAGAGTGTATAACGTTGTTGTGTGGGGTTGCATAGAAACGTTCAGAAGCATTGAACATTCACTCTATATATTCCTGCGCGCTTCATTTTCAAATACCTCCAATTTATGGGCCGGAGACTGACTTTTATTTTTTCCCCACCCAATAACCACGCCAGTCAACACGTATCCACATATTATTTCCAGTAATCATCACAAAGGCCATAGAGGAACAATGAACTCAGAAATTAGAATGGGTAAAAGGGTATGAAATGTCTCGTTCAACTGAAAAAGCTGTGCAACATACAAACGTATAGAACGTTTCATCGATGTGAGGAATTTATTTAAAAATCAATACAGTGTATTATACATTTTTATTATTAAATTAACAGTGTGTTATAGACAGAGAGTTCGCAAACATGGGAAATTTAATTAATGTAATTTGTTATTTACATTATTCTCGTAGTAATTTAAAATAATCCAAGAATTTTCAATATGTTGGACATTATAAACAAGACAGACATGTCAAATTTTGATGGCAACACATGCTTCTGATTAGCAACATGTTCATATCAGTGAATAAAAGATTGGCCGCATGCACTACATTACCACCAGTAGGTCTGTTCGCATTTCTGTTTTGTCGTTAGTAGTCATGTGAAAGTAACATCTGCAGGGGATAGAACACATTTGTAATTATGTAGTAATGGCGTAAACGTACCGTTTCAGATTAAATGTAATAATAATTGGTCTTCAGTTGTTTTTTCTCTCCCCCCCCCCCCCCAGTTTTTAATTGTGATTATTATTCACAGAGAATGATAGTCGTCTGTTTTACGCACGACACTAGCGCTAGTCAAATATTTGTGATAATCGTAGATATCTGAGCTCTTGTGTCTGATATGTATTACTGAGAAGAGCGCTGTAGAGTCTACAGGTAGCCCTCGATTTACGCTGGGGATGTGTTCCTGGACGAACCGGCGTAATCGGAATCAATGGGAAGTCAATGACATGCGTTCCCAGCACCAAAACATTGACGAGTAATATAATGGCGTTACATTTAAAGCTCTGAAATAATGTAGATAAAATAAAGGGAATTTAAAAATATATTTTATAGACTTATAATCGGCAATTCGTTGGTAACCGCGATTGACTGCGATTCTTTCATGTGATTGATGTGTACAGTCATCTCTGCTATTATGCGATAGTTTCATTCATGTAAGACGCCGACCTATAGAAAATCGCGTAGTAAAAATAACCCCGGTATCTCCGCAGAGATTAAATTAGTCCATTGAAAGTTTTAAAGCGCCAGGAATGAAATTGCGTAAGATCAAAGTCGCATGTGCAAAAGTTTGAATTTCACAAACAGCTTTTACCGATTCATCGATCTCATTGGAGCAAATTCGCGTTAACGACACATACGTAATTGCAGAGATGACTGTATTTATAATTTTTATTCAAAATCAGCGATGTAAGAATTAGGATTTAGTATAAGAATCAGTACGAGATACATTGTAAAACGTTATAAATAATAGTAAAATATATTTTTTCACTTTTTGGCTTGCTGCTTTCAAAATCGGCGCAAATTGAACCGGCGCAAATCGAGGGCTACCTGTATATGATATTTAAACCACGTTTGTTCATAGATAATTTAGTCTAAAGCGGAAGAGCATCTAAGAGCTTTCAGTCGACAGTGAAATTGCAGTGTGCCAATGGATAGGTCAAGGGTCAAGGCGCGTACCCACCCTATAATTAGTCCCATTGTTAATTTAGTAGCTATTGACAGCTTTTGTGATCTATAGTTTGCGTTATGAGGAAATAGGTGTACTACATAAACTTCTGTTTCTGCTCGTTTTTATATTTAACTTTACAAACGTGAAACTTGACACCTTTCTAACAAGTGGTCTTGTGAAACTTCTGAAATTTGAATATCGAGGTTAAGAATCAGGCACAACACTAGGTGGATTAATGTATGTGTTTTAGAACTTTTAAGTTACTTCATGTTGTGGGCGTTTAGTTCATCTTGACTTGGATATCTCAACTTCATGGATTTTCTTGTTTCAGGTACGTTCCGAGCGGAGAATGAGGCAGTTCGTGGTGAGTCATTGTGGAGATTGTTTGTACAGTATAGGTCCACACAGGGATTCGAACACTTCAGGTAAATGACCTGTAGCTTTTGTTCGAATTAGCTATCTACAATTTAATGTTAAAGTTTACGTTAACAGCTATCAACTTGAGAACTGCGCCGTTGGCTTATCCACGATCTTACGCAGCTTTATCTCATCGAGAATTTTATTTGAACTTACAAATAATGCCCTACGGTTTTTTTAAGTTCCCGAACTCATGAACGAACTGGTGATTTTAGCTGAGATCTGAGATTTTCATGACGGCGGAAATTAGGATTGTGCTCTTATGTATCACAAAAGCGTGTAGACTTGTAGGAGGTTACCAACGTTTTGGAGTAACGTATCTCATCCATCTGCAGGGTAGAACGTTGGTAACGACCTGCAAGGCTACATAGCGCCATAACGCTGAAGTTCACAATTAATAATTTCGTTGTCTGCTCCTGAAGATGATTATCGAACTCTTGAATCGCTCAGAAATTACCTAGTTTACTGGCACGGTTCTTGCCATCGACGTTGTGGCATTTTAGTATGCCATTATAAAGAATCCTACTCATATCCTTCCTCTTTCGGTATATTATAATTGAATCTCAAGTTTCTTGCTTATCCCCTTTTTTCTGTGTGTGAATCCTATTTTAAATTCTTTATACATTCAGGACCTTATTCTACATACTATGTGGAGCGCATCCAGAGTGACCAGAATGGGACCACAGTTCCCATTTAGGCGCTCTTTACTCTTTTGACGTGAGCGAAGAGCACCTTAGGGTCCTGGTCGTGTGTGTCTAGATCATTGTTGGGAACAGTGGGAATCGAAGTCTTTGTTGAAACACATAGCGCAACAGTGGCATAGAATCACCTTAGTGCAAGTTACCGAAGGATACTGTTGGAGCACGATACTCAACAGTGACCCCGGATGACATTTGTGTAACAATGATCTACATGATGGGGCGTGGAGAACACTTATGGAATGTCAGTGTATTCCATGTATAGAACACATCCCCAATCTTGTCAGCAAACAATGCGGGTTGCCCACCTCCATCGAACAACTCCAACAGGCAGACACGGACGGGCCCACCAGGTGTTCTTCATTCGTGTTGGAGGGTGAAGCCGTTACGTTTAGTTCGAGTGGACCTTGTTGAGTTAGGTAATATTAGGCTCGAGACACGCATGCGCAGATGACCATGAACAACGTTAAACAGCCAGAGTACACATTTAGCCCAATTTGATTACGTTGGGTTAGACTGGACCAGGTTTGTTTGGGTTACGTTTAGGTTTTTGACGCGCGTGCACAGACGGCTATGCCCATGCGCACCGTTGAGCAACGAAAGTGCAGAGTTGGTCGAATTTGGTTAAGTTGGGTTTGATTGGGCTAGGTTGGGTTTGGTTAAGTTAGGTTAGTTACGCGCATGCGCAGACGATCGTCGTCAGTGTTCATCAACAAGAGTGCAAACTCTGGCTGCATGTGTTGTTTAACTTTGATCACAGACTGTCCACCAATGGTTCGTCATAATAGTGCAGCGTAATTATGGATGGATGGGTTGCGGGAGCAGAGTACGTTTCATCACTCATCCACTCTCATCCTATCTCGTCGCTTGATGTGTCGTTCTGCCTGTCGTACACTGCTTAATCGTCCTACTACTTTTGTAGGACCTACATGAAGCAGTCATTTCCTCATTTCAGAGAGCAGTCTCCTCAGGTGGTGAACGTCCAGTTTGATTTCGCTTCCAACACATCGGAAACAAACTTTGTTAGGTATGGGACTTGTCCTTTTGTGTCTATTCTTTGCAATGAATATTTTTACGAGTTTGTTGCTAAGAAGCGGTGACAGCCGTGGTTCTTAATTCACATCCTTCATGAAAAGGAGCGTGGTCTTCCTGCGACATTTTCAAATGTAGAAACCTTGATATATTTGGCTATCAGGATTTGTGGTAATGCTCTGTGTTTACGCAAGAGAAATCTGTTATCCTGTTCACCTTTGGCATATTAAAACTGCTGAATATTTCAGGCGACATGCCATTTATTTGAATTCCGTGTCCTCTCTTGTATTTCCAGTGTGTGGCACGTGAGAGAATGAAAAGGAAAAGTGAATGTTCTGGAAGGGACTGTAATAAGAGGAGATATACTGGAACTTACATTAAGCAATGGATATTTAATTTCCCGTTTTATGTCCTTTGTTGATAATGTGTATTAATGCATAGAATATTATGGGAACGAATATACTGGGTTTTTCATGTGAACGGTTAGTGATCTTAGACCTTTGGTCTTCCCGAATTAGGACAATCCTGCTTTGATATTATTTAATTTCTTACAATTCACCATTTCCTCATTTTCGGCTTGGTTTAGTTACAGCAGGTCTTGACGTGTAATATTAAAACAGTAGACACGTCCGATAATTTTATGTCATTTTGTTTGAAATGTATTTTCCTGTTTACAGAAAACACCTGTATTTACTTCGAGTCCCAAAATGTGTTTTCGTATAGGCCTGTGTGAATGCCGGTTGTACTGCTCATTAAACGCGTGTAGGCCTAATTAGACATCTGCTGCCGTACCATTGTGTCTGTCGCTAACAGTTTCTGTTACAGTATTGCAACAGAATGTGAAGTTTCTCCGTTTTACCAACGTTTACTTACGTTGTTGTACAGAGTGTTTTAGAAATACGGCATCATAGTAGGTTATCGGAATGTAATTTAAGTTAAGTCTTCTTCAGTAAATCCCGACAGTTCTATTCTGTCGGATGGATCATTGGCCTTTTTAAGATCAGAGTTTGGGGGATAACCATGCGTGCCGAATTTTAAATATGTTGGTGCTGTCTTGTGGGTTCTGTTTTATGGTATTTCAGTATTTTTTACGTTACATAATTTCATTGCTTATCGCCGTAATTAAGTGGAGTTCATAGAACAGCTGCGATAACTGGTTTAAAAAATAAAGGTATTTTGAAGGTTATTCTTATTCTTAGGTCTGTTGAAGACGTTTCAATTACAGAAATTGTGTAATGTCGAATGGTGTGCCTCGTGAGAAGAAATAAATGATGAGTCCGATGGAGACTGTTATCTGGGTTGCTGCGCCGTGCAGTGTAGTTTAGCAATTGATTGGTGTTTTGTCGCCCTGATGACGGGAGGCTGCAAGGACCTCTGAAACGTAGATAAACTTCTACCAGATTACAAGGCGTAACAACGTAGAAGACAACTATCTTCATACTCGCCGCCTTGAGAACCTGAAATCTCACGAGTGATGAGTAGGTAAGCGTTTCGAAGGGTTCTAGTGATCTGTTTGAGGTACTGTTGTAGTGTTCGCTTGGTAAGACTAGGGAAACCGCTCAAATCTCTGTCAGGATGGCCGGTATCCCAACCAATAACCCAGCGGAGGAATTCCCAAATAAAATCTGTGCTTTACCAATAGCTCGGTTGTCATTACAAGGATACATGTCGGTACACTAGAGAGAAAATGAATGACAATCAGAAATTGCAGTGCCCGATTTTATTTTTTAATAGTGCCAAAGGTTTCTTGTGCGTTCCTTCCAAATCAGGCTTGAACAGCATGTAGAGATGGAAACTTCAAGATTTTCGTTTAGATTAAGACCACGCGTGGTTATCTTATCGGGCAATGCATGCAGTCACTCGTGTTAACAGAGTGTTTAAATGAGTGATATTAATCTTGTCTCGTGGTTTCCATCAGACGCATCATACTGTACGATATGTTGAAACATGATTGCTAAAACAGAGTGTACTCTCAGTCTGTACATTTTGTTCTATACTTCGGCCGTTTGGAGTTTGTAATCGACTTGAACGCCCGCTGTGGTATTAGGCAGTGTGATAAGATTGTGACTGAAAACAAGGAAGGCGCTGTCGGAATTGAGTAACTGTCAACTGCCGTTTTCCTTCTGGCTTCTCGGACGTGGGGTGTTGAAACACTGATGCTACACTAAGCACTGGAAATTGTATGGGTGCCTGCCAAAGTATGTTTGACCTTCGTTCTGTCACTGAAGCACACGTTTTGAAACAAGTTTACATGGCCGGTTGAATGTGTTTATAGATTCATTCTGAAATTAACCAAGTAAAACAAAAGCTGCACTCATATCTCGGAATTCTATTTGCATATGCCATGATTACGAGGAATGTTTAACATCGTATTATATTGCATAATGCATACGGGTACTTACTAGGATTTCAACATTCTTTCATTTGGAACCTTTAAAAAATCTCATATAAGCCTAATTATCCACACTGCTTTTAAGTTATCAATGTTCCCAAAAATCCGTATAAGCCTATTGTGTTATAGGATTTGAGACTTTCGCGGCGATTACAATCAATAAAATCTTCTCGGGCAATCAGCCGCGTTAACTGGTTACCGTAGTAAACCGACGTTTCGGGAACTTCCGAGGTATCCAGTTACATCAAAACCCTGATGATGGGGACAGAGTTGCTTCCCGAAACGTCGGTTTACTACGGTAACCAGTTAACGCGGCTGATTGCCCGAGAAGATTTTGTTGAGCCTATTGCGTTGTTTACCAAAAACACTCGAGTTCTTTCCTGTAAAAAAGCTTAAATCATCCACATGTTACTGTTACATTTTTGGTTTGTTGTCCCTCTCTCTTGCTGTCAGGAGGTAAACTAGGACAGATGAATACTGTACTGGTTTTGCGTGGAGTTTATAAATAATTTTTAATGTTCTGAGCGCACTAAAGTCAATTACCGAAATAAATATAAACAACCTGGATTGACGTATGTTGAGAAGGAGGTGGTTGAATCATGTTGGGCTTTTATCTTCGTCTTCTGAATAAAATATTATCTCCACTCAGGTACACAATGAGATGTAATAAGTGGGTCTGTGGGTACTGTTGAAAATACTTCATAATTTTGATTTCGTTTGTCTGAAAGTAATATTTCCCCATAGGTCGTAATACTGGGAAGTTAGCTGTGGAGGAAAAGGTAAGATGAAATGGGCTTGAATTATGTTCGGTGATGTTTATTGCTTAGTAAGAATAATCTGGTGGAAGGGAAATAGAGAAACATTGTTGCAGGGTTACGAAAGAAAATGCTGAGGTGGTTTGAACGAAAAATAGAAAGGGGGGGAAACTATGCGATACACTGGCACCAGTTGAAAAATATGGAGGGGGACGGGAAATAATTTTTCGAGAAAGTTGTAAAACTTTAAACGGAACAAATTTGAGGAAAGTGATTGAATAATTTATTCGTTGAGGAGTTAAGAGAATGGGAAACCTGTTGAATCCGATAAACCTCAGTAAGAAAGAATGAAAATGCAATATAAGCTTGCAATGCACGTGCTTGAAATGACGAGTGAAGATGTAGGAGTATTTTTCTTCTGACAGAATAATATGGTGCTTGTATGTCGGTTTTGACACTGTGTGACGTTCAAGAGACGTGTGACGTAGATAGTTCGCCTTTAATCAAGAAGATCAGCGTGGACGTAATCAATAACGAAGCCTTAATGGAAGTACAATCAGAGACCGCTATTCGCTATAGCAGCACTGCCGAGTCCGTAAGCACTCACCGAAATTTGTTGCGTTGAAAAGGATCGATCACACGGGACTTCAGGACGTCCTGATATTTTAAATATGAGCTAAGTCTGATATAGGAATACCATAGATCGACATTTTGCCTCTGTATGTATTTAGTCAAAGTCGACTCAGATGGTGCGTGTGGAACATAATGCGATTTATGTTAGTTTAACAGTTGGTGAACGTGCGCTTAATTTTATGACGTTTGAAGTTATTATGGCGGTGAGGGTACTGTCTGTGGTCTTCAGGGTTGTGACACTGTGTTGCTTTGGTGGTTACCGACGTTCGGAGGAACGTAACTACCTCAATCTTCAGGGTGTAGCGTGAGTGAATGACACCTTGTATACTCATCGTCGCTGTCTATCAGTCGTGGTTTTTTACAACAGGACCGGAATCACCTGGGGTCACATTAGTGTAAGAATGGTCTAAGGCGCAACAGTACCTTTGGAACAGAAGTGTAAAAACGACCTACGCTATGCTGCCTGAAGAACACCTTTTGAAAGCCAGTGAACTCCAAAGAGACCCCCTTTTCATTCTTGTTGAATGTGGTGCTGTCCTGCTTCCGCCTTGCGATGGACCTATCCTCCTCCTCCTCCCCCCCCCCCCCCCCGGCCGGGAGTCTTGACAAAGTGTCTGAGAAGATTATTTTTTTCAGAACTTATTTCTTATTTAATGGTAACGATCAGAAGGATTAATGCCGAAGAAGAATGTATGTAGTACATTTGAAGCAGTTAAAGGTGTTAGAAAGATGCAAGGTGACGGCCTTCGGTGTATTTTGGATGCTTAAACTTATGAGTGCACATTACTCCTACAAACAGCTGTGTACGAACAGTTGTAATATTCTGATGACTGCGAACATTTCACTTGTGCGTTCATATTAGAATCCAACAAAATTAACTACTTCCGTCTTCAACTTAAAACTTAAATTTTCTGAAAGTCACTACAGTTGTTTGCCAAGTGAAAAGGAGAGGGACGAAGTTGGAACTGAACCTGTTAGATTGCCTGCCAGGAGCAGTTTCTTTCAGAATTTGTCTTAAGTTTGGAGAAGTTTGAGGAAAGTTCTAGGAATTATCTGAAACGTAGACTACACTTTTTTCGCAGGACTTATGTAACAACCCGCCATTTGTCACAAAAATAACATCGAGATATAAAAAACTTACATGTATTTATTGCAACTGGAAACTGGTCAATTTAAAATATACACGACAATTTATAATAACATCTTATTCTGAAGACATTATTTTTTAAATTAATTATTTTTCGTACGACAGAATTTCCCACGGTATAAATTCATTAAGTTTTCTCTTAGACCGAAGTTGCAACATTGTAGAACAAGTCAGTTGGCCAGTCCGTAATGTTCCCTCATGTCAGTAGTCGGTGGGCTTTGGTTTTCGGAGAGCCAGACTCTTCATTCTTCTTTTCGCTCTGTGGCATGAGAAAATATATCTATTAAACAATAGCAGCATCAGTTACATTACATTTATTGATCACATCGAAGCTACTTTGTTCTTGCGCGTTTCACGTGTCCAAAAGAGAGTTCATTACCACTGCCACTTTTTAATTTCTCACCGTTGACTGGAGCGTCAAGACGTCCATAAAATCAGAAAGATTGACACTGAAATGTTCTGTAACAAACTCTTATTACGTAGATGATGGATCAAAGTGGCCACGCGATCTGACGCACTCATGACTGGACCGATTTCGACGGGGTTCAAGTTCCTTTAGGAACATAAATGAGTGACCCGATTTTTTTATGTAGATAGATGCTTTGAGAGTGGCTGATACCTTAACATTGAGTCATACAGAATGTTTAATACTCATAGATTAAATTCTGTAAGAATCGCTTTGCTATTGATTAAACAACTTAATTATCCTATTACCTGTATCAGTTCTGCTGGAGGGGGCTAAAGTCGATTTTGGATGGTACTAACGCGTCTGATTGTGATGCATAGCTCTTTTAAACCAAGTGGTAATTGTGTTCCACCTGCCTTAACAATCTGCGTTTTGTATTTATGAGTTTCATGTAATTTGTTTAGAGTAAGCTGCAATTATTTCCTTAAACATCATCAACAATTTATTCCTGTATTGTTTTCTTTTAGACAAAAACTGACTTTTAAATAATGTTTGCTTGTTTTAGACTTCAAACGGTTTTTTAAAGCGCTACAAGCTATGGAGACGCGTAGAGGGGGAGATGATGTATATCTCCAACTCATTCTTGACCTCGGTACTAGATTGGGGGGGTGGGGTGACTGATCAGCATCATTCTTCGACTTTGCTTTACTCCCCTGGGAAGGTTGCGTGTCCCCACAGCGAGTCAGGACACAGAGGTCAGAAGAAAACTAATTTGATCGAGGTGGTAATCGGACACCAGTTGTCCAGTCAATAATCAGACGCCAGATATGGATGCTATTTCAAATTTGCCATAAACCATGAACGCCTGAGGTATTAGTATTGGTGTTTTTTTTTACGTATTTGTTATTATGTGAGGCGTTCATGGTTTATGGCAAATTTGAAATAGCATCCATATCTGGCGTCTCAGCCGGGAAACGAATAATGATCATCCAATTCGTATTCAGTCATTGTACTCAATGAGAAGAGGGATACCGTAGAATGGTTCTGCCTGTTTAATAACCACGGGAATACTTAAGAGATGATTTATGAACCTTATCACTATTAGGAATTGTAAAGAAACGTGCTTTCCGTCCCCAAATTTCTGTTGAGGCTCGTACCCGTGATTCTGTAACTTTTTTTTCATTCTCCTGTCATAAACCTTATGTCTCTCATTTGGAAGGATCGACGATTTTTATTCTTTTTAAACTGCAGAAGTTGTTGCAACTTAAAGTTGATAATGTTTTAAGTGTAACTACCCGAGTTTTCGTTGAATATTCAGCTGAAAGTCTGTGAAATTTAACAGTTTAATATGAAGAGCAGAGAGAACGGAAGGTGTATTATATCATAATAATATACATATTACCTTTGCAACTTTATCTGAAGCGTCGTCAAAAGTGATTGCCGCCGAATGATAATATTAGAATAGATTCGTTGCTGAAGAAAGTAGTAAGCTGAACACTTAGCGCTATCTTGTTGGTGCTTAATTAATTACGAGGGACAACTTTGAATTTTACGAATTTATAGCGTGGTTTTTCTAATTAGCGTGTGGCATCGTTTTTCTGAAACCACTTAACGGATATTCGACCTTCATGTTATTCGTATGCAATTATAATTTTAACATTTTTTTTTCTGGCTTTTGTAACATCCGCAATTATAGGCTCACAGCCGATGATGGCCGTTCGCTGATTTCCCGAATTCAGCTGAGTCGATCAGAATCTGTCCAAAGTAACCGGAAAGTCAGAGCAAAGCAGGTCTGTTTGGTTTCGGTTTTAACTTTAATTCTGTTCTTGGAACCGAACGTAAAGTGTCCCGACTCTTGAGTAATTGAACTTGTGATTTAAATTAGGTTTTATTGTGTAATATGGCCGTGTTACTTCTTTATCACGTTGTTATTACGTACTTTTAGGATGTGCATATTCGCTGCATTGTCATGACTACCTTCAGAAGCATCTTCATCGAATTGGAATGGAGGACTCATCCACTTGTCCACTATGTGGACTTTCGAATATGATTGGAACCCACCTCACTATGTGCCCAGGTCTTAGTGACGTCGTAGACATTAATACTGCGAAAATTTTACCGGTTTTATCGCCGATTCAAATCTGTGTTGGGCTGCCAGAAATAGACTAAAGGCTGAGAGGCCTAAGTCTGGCGTAGGATAAAAAAATATTTGCTGCATGAGCTTTTGAAAAGAACCACTTTCAACTTCCCCTCCCCCCTAGTTTGGCACCACTTGACACAACTCACACTCGATAGCGCACGCAATTTGCACCTCTGGTAGGCTCCACAGTACTCCACTTCGCTGTGTGTATCGTCTTCACTGCTGGGGGAAGTAGTGTTTCTCGTTTCGTGCCTAATCTGACATCTTTAACTTGTAAGGAATTAATTCCATTACCATTTTACGCTCCTTTGCTTCCACGATAAATTTCAGCACTTCGAGCGTTTTGGTTTAACATTGACGACAGCAAACGACTGAATATCAGTAACGTACTGTATCTTAACTCATCGCGAAAAGGGAAATAAATAATGCATACGTTATCATACTGTAGTTGCTGTTCCAACAGTTCCGATGATGTGAGGGTCCATTAATGAAGCACAGCTTACTCGAAAATCGATGTCAGGGTGACTGGTGAATAAGGTCTGCGTACTTTTTCTGTATATTGCATTACGTAAGTAGGTATACGCGGTTGAGTAATAATTATGTCTGGTTGTAACAACGTTTTGTGTAGGCTCTAAGTTTCCTGAAAGAATTTTTTTATATATTTGCGTTTATTTAATTATTAACGCATTGCCATTAAGAGAATGCGTTGTATAAGGAATTATGTTTTTACTGTCGGGCAAGAGGTGTGCATTAATGGGCAACGTACGATTGAGGATTGAAGGTACGAGAACGGACTTAAGAGATATTTGCAATAGCAGAGAAAAGAATACAGAATCTCATGACTAGAATATCTTCAGAGAATGAGCCCTGGAGGAATGTTAAAACTGGCGTGTACACGTGTGAATAGACAAAGGAAGAAGATATGGAAAATTGAAGCCGAACAGGAAATGGTATTAGTCTGTGAAGTGAAGATGATGATCAGAATATGTAAAGAGCTGTGGTGTATCATGTTGAAATTTTAACAGCAAATCTACGGATACCTTCTCTGTATTTCACCACCTACAGATGATTGAAACAGGCGGAACACGTTTAAATAAAACTCATAGGTGTTTCTCATTTATTATGTACGGTAACATGACTTTGTTCAGATTAAAATTATGGTGTCCATTAGCGATTAGCTTTACAACAGCACATTTGTATGTGAAGTATATCGACATTAGCGTACGTGCATTTCACAAATAGGCATTTGGTATGCGTACTCTATCAGAGGGCACATTTTAATTCCTATATTCATTATAAGCCTATAAATTTTGTCAAAATCGGAATACGATTTATGTGAAATACAAACACGTGGTGTCTGTTTACTGCTTAATTAATGTGCCTTGACCAATGCATTCCGCTGGGTTCCGTGAGTACAATACCAAACTCTGTTATAACTCGTCTGTTTTTTTGTATTTCAGTGTATGATTTCACGAGATTCCTACTTTTTTACATTGCGTGACAAGATTTTTTTGATTTAATCACATAAATGTGGTACAAAACAGTCTAGGAATATTTTAAGGTCCCTTATGTCATTCTCACGCCTCTAGTCTCATTGTTGTGGGTGTTAATTGGAAGCAAAAAAACAAAGAGTGTTAAATTGTTATGCTCTGATGATGATTACGGTCTTTTGGGTTATGACTACGTGTAGTCTCGTAGGTGGTTATCGACGTTTCGGAAGAACATATCGCCATCATCTTTAGGCGGCACGTGATACGTTCGTCAGAAACATCAGTAACCACATTTGTGACTGCACAGCGCTACAACTCTGAAGACCACATTCTACAGTGACACGTGTTCTAAGACATGAGTGGAATATTATAATAAATTAGATATAGTAATTATTGCTGATGAGTTATTTGAGAACGTGATGACGTTGATATTCGAAAGCCGCAATAGACTCAACGGGAGCCGGGATAGCTCAGTCAGTTGGGCGACCGGGGTTTGGTCCTTGACAGGGACAGAGGATGTTTCTTCTAGCCTCTGCTTACAGACCGATTCTGGGACCCACCGAGTTTCCTGTCCAATGGGTACCGGGGTTCTTTCCCGGGGGTAAAGCACGGCCGGGGCGTGAAGCAGACCACTCATCTAGTGCCGAGGTTAACGATGAGTGGGAGCTATACCGCTTTGCTTTTTTTACAATAGGCCGAAGATAGCATGTCCATCTGCTCTGCCTGAGAAGACCAAAGTATCATGTTAACATTTTGGCTGGGCGCTAGCGTTATGACTTCTTTTTCTGATTTTTTCCTTCCCCTTTCGGATTCGTACATTGAAATGGGTTGCGATTTCTTCACTTGTCTGATCTAACACGAAATTCATCCGACAACAATATTGTAAAGAAGACGATTTATACGTATTTAAGACGAACGACGAATGGACAGTCTTCGATAAAGTGTTGTTTCTGAACATACCACACAAGAATACAGAATTCAAGAGAGCCAGTACGTCTTCAACAGGGCATGTAAGAAGGTTCTGAAGATCTGAGTGATTCGAGTCGATGGGAGTTCGTTAAGTTATTAGATGTCTGATTAAACGTTCTAGGTGTCAAAGTCACGTACATTGTTTGAACTGAGGTTGCTATTCGTCCGTTCTCATTTTAAACCGTCGCAGATATTGTTGTAATGCCACATTCATTTTGATGTCTTTGTTTTGTTTTATGTTTTCTGGACATATCATGTCTGTAAGCGGAAAACAATATTTAAAACAGATTGTGACCATTTTCAGTAAGATTGTCATAATGTTGGTGTAGGTGGCTGAAGAGTTGGAATAGGCCTACTTAGTATGAAGGAGTAATTTGTGTGTTATGAGCTGCGATTAGACAGTGTGATGTAACATTTTATTTCCCACATTTGACCTAAAGCAGGCCTTTCCTTCGTGTTACCTCCCCCCTTTACAACAGTCCAGGTTTTGTTAATGCCCCTCTCTCATCCTTAGTTGGAGTTTTACAGTAGTGGAACATCCAGGTTGTTGCTGATGTGTTTCGGGACTGTATCTGAGGTTGACATTGGCAGAATACATGGAGGTATATTTATTGCCCGTCAGTTTATCGTTATGAAAGTAGTAAATAAAGAAATATAACCTTTTGCAAGGATTAGGCAGTGTGGAAGTGTTAGTTGTAGGAAAACGTTTTAGAACTGCTTTGTATATTTGAAAGGAAGCTATACACATTTATTTACCATGATTCTGCAGTAGCAATGTGGAACAAGGTCGGAAGTTACTGATGTTTGTCCAGGCACAGCAGTGGCAATACACTGCAGAGATATCTGGCGATTGACTCGCAACGTTTTACTGTTCTTTGGTAAAGATACAGGCTGTCCACCAGGTTTGGTGTATCTGCCGTTAGCCCAAATAAATACTAAAGAGGTTTCACAAAATAGCAGATTTATTGCTGTGGATGGGACTCTACTGCACAGTGAAAAATGTTACAGATTCCTTGTTCTTTCGGGCTTGCTTTTATAACCGCTGATGTCTGTTTATTATATCTAAGACTGTTATTCGCCATTCCTATCTAGGCCTGTGTAAAACAATCCACGAGTTCTCACCTCTCTTTTTGGGATATCCAAGTACAATTGAGGCCTGAAATTCAGTACACTTACTCGTACGAGCGATCGTAGTTAATGCCCAGTGGTTCTTCGGACGTTTCATAAAAATTCGTTGGAGAGTTTTGGAAATAAATTCTTTGGATGTATAGTCCCTCCACTTTGCGTGCATTTTGTGGTTCCTGTGCAAAGAAAGCGTGCGAATGGAGATCAGTAACATTCTCAAAAATATCGAGAACAGTTTAACAAAACCGTGATGCTACGGTCTCGATGTGAGGGAAAGAATCCTGGCAGAAATTTTGCAGTCATTCATGTTAAATAAGATGTCCCAACACTGTTTTCGGAATTATTTACTCCATATTTAGCAACGAGCAGTAAAATTGTGAACAGCAATTGTACGCGTAGATGCAACAACTTGTCTTGTTATTTCAGCGAATAATTGATTTAGAAAAACATTATTTTTGAAAATTGTTTAATTTTTTGTGTTTGTTTTCTCCGGTGTTATAAAACGCCAGACATTGTTTATTGGCACTTAATGTTTGTAATTATCAACACTTCAATTTTATGCAAATTTTGCGTGATAAATGAGGTGGTTGAGTTTTCACGATTGTGTGTATGTTTGGTTTCTACAAACTTATTCCGAGTAATGTATCATCTTCCAGAGGTCGCAGAGATATGTATGGCCTGCATGTGACTTGCATCCGGTGTGCGTCACGGGGAAATACAAAACATTATTATTGCTAAAGTTAGTCATGATACTTGTGTTAGAGATCCAGATTGTCATGCAGACTTACTACAGGGACTTCGAACTAATGCCTTTGGACTGGATGATAACATGTCAGCAATTACACTGCTTCTTGGCGTGTAATAAAATGCAATGTTGTGAAAGCATATTGTACTTTATCGGTTTATTGATATTTTCCTTTCCATTCAGAATAGGGGCAGACAATGTGCTACGAATTCAAGGTGCTCGAAGTTTAAACTTTGGGGCCAGCAATCCTGAGTGCATTTTAGCAACTTTCTTGTCATTTTAGATTCTAACCGGACTGAAAGGAAGGCCATCTGATTGGCTTGCTCTCCCGTAACATCATTGTGTATCTTTGCCTGCCTGTTGACAACATTGAGAGTATGGCTGATTTGCTTTACCATGACAAGTTTATAAAATATTTCCATTGTCAGTAAGGAACATATGAATTTAATATACAGGTTGATTCAAAAAGGACTTTACAACTTTGATAGTGTATAGAAATTTATTCAGAAGGCTTACAGAATCGGTTGAGGTGTCATTTTGTAGCAACACAAATCAAGTTTTACCTCAAACAGTAATTTGGTTCGATGTGATTGCCATTGGTGATACTGCAGACATCCCACCTGAAATCAATTTCTTGCCAAACACGATCCAGCATATCCGGTGTCACTTCTGCAACTGCGGCGGTGATTCGAGCTTTGAGCTCAGTGAGATTGGCAGGTACGGGTGGAACATACACACGATCTTTAATGAAACCCCATAAGAAAAAATCGAGAGGTGTCAAATCTGGAGAACGAGGTGGCCATGCTATCGACCCTGTTCGACCAATCCACCGACCTGGTTATTGAGGAAATCCCGGACTTCTGTGAGGCAGTGAGGTGGTGCGCCGTCTTGCTGGAAGTGAATGCGTCCTTTTTGGTCATCTTCGTCTAACTGTGGTATGAGAAACTTTTCGAGCATATCCAGATACACGATACCGTT
Organism: Zootermopsis nevadensis; assembly: GCF_977971745.1. Taxonomy (NCBI): domain Eukaryota; kingdom Metazoa; phylum Arthropoda; class Insecta; order Blattodea; family Termopsidae; genus Zootermopsis; species Zootermopsis nevadensis. The sequence goes on from NW_028259150.1 coordinate 2,337,107, forward strand.
GATGGTTCTCTCATGGAAAAAGAACGGGCCGTACACTTTAACTTTGCTAAGGGCACAAAACCCATTCACCTTTGGGCTGTTACGAACGTGTTCCACAACAGCACTAGAAACACGCGGGCGATCTGGAGATTTGTCATGGTGAACAGAACAACCAGTCTCAACAAAATTCTTGTGCCAAGAGTAAATTGTAGGTCTACTGGGAGGATCCTTGCCATATTGTGTGCGAAAATTTCGTTGAACCATCGTCGCAGATTTCGTTTATTCAAACCACAGCACACAGCGAGCGCGCTCCGCACCTGTGAAAGTAGCCATTTTCAAATGCACTGCCGCTTGCGCTCGCGGTGACGGAATTCGGTACTACAGCACAACGTAAGTCAAACTTTATTTGTTTTGCTACAAAATGACACCTCAACCAATTCTGTAAGCTTTCTGATTAAATTTCTATACACTTTCAAAGTTGTAAAGTCCTTTTTGAATCAGGGTGTACATTATATTCGTTCATCGCTGTTTATCGCAGGCAGTCTCTCATTATTTATTCATATATCTGAGATAGCGTAAGTTAAGTTACTTATTCCATTATAAATGAAAACGAAGACATTACCGCTTTATTTCATATCTCTGGTTAAAGAGGTGCATGACCGATAAAAACCGGCAAGTGGGGCCGCAATATGCACATTGCTTGACTATAGACAAAACAAAATAATTTTATATGAATTCTGACTTTATAACTTAAGCGAGAGCTAAACCCACAATCTTGGACATTGAACTACATAAATGAAAAATTGAAAAATAATAAGTACTTATTAAAATGTTAATTTCTTCTCTTAAGTGACATTCGTCGACCTTGCAGCTGTTAATTAAACTGCTTCCCTTTAATCTGACCTTGGTGGTCATGACCACGCCAAATAATGAGTCACGAAATGGTGTCGTAACTTTACCGTGTTGATTGTGCCAATATAACTCGAGCGCTTCAACAGAAATTCGTTACGGCGCCTTCTGAAGTGAACCAATATCGTGTTTGAGCACTACGCTCTACTGACTCGTTGTCGTCATTCATTTTGCTTTAGCGTAAGGGAACGACGCATAATTACAAGTTTGAATTCTTTGTGGCAGTTTTAGACCCTGTTTCAGTCCCTGAGAAATACACATCGTGCGTGTTTTTCTACATGTTGTGTTTTAATATACGCATCTCACTTCATTCCAGTCCTTAATGTTTGATATTACTGTGACAAATGTTCTGGTTCCATTCCGCTTGCGGGTTGAGTATGGTTAAAATTGGGAAGTAAATAATGTCAAGTTGAGAATTGTTGAGGTTGGCCTGTTGGACATTTATCCTCCAGCTACGATATGTCTACCCGCTTTCTTCAGACTCAACCGAACTTTTTGAATGATACGTACGGTTTTCAGGTTGGGTTTTAGCTGGGCAGATTCCATGCAGTCCACTTGCACGATTTCGCTGTGCAAGGTAATAAAATAAGTTAGTATGGACCATCCAGTTTGGACGGGGAAATAGAAGGCATTTGTTTTATGGAATGTTGGTTGTATTGATGCCTGCTCAGATTATTTGAGTAAAGATATTTCCAGCGAACTAATGTTGCATTATTGAAAGCTTATTTTCCATCTTCATGTGTGTGAGATTCCTGCATGATAGATATGCTGCAGTACGTGAGACAGGTAACTCCTGTTTCCCCGCGAATCCTCTCCGCAGTGAGTACTTAGCATTTAGACCAAAAAGTATTTTATTACTCTTACGTATATTTCAGTGTCTAGATCCTGTACTTTTCTGCATATTGATTCTGCATTGTATTAAAAGGTTAACTCCTCTAGCTACCCGACTGGTCCTCTGCGATGCTGCTGTGTTCCCCTCGAAGGGTGGTCCCCTCACCAGCATTCCGACGACTGATTGTCATTCAAATGGTCGCACGCACACCACGCAAGCGCTGTATTAACTATCAGTAGAACCAACTAGTAAAAACATAAACATTCTGATACTAACGGATGGCCTAGCGACATCTTTGTATATCGCAGCCACGCACTTGTATGGCCCATTGCACTTCATTATATGAGTGAGAATAGTGTTTAAATAAATCTGCACAAAGTTTTGCATATGCATTCGTCGGAAAGACCAGGTCTTTAGACGGAAAAAATAATTTTGCCTGATGGCGATGAAGCTCGTTATATCTACAGAGATTTTGAACCAACATCGACTGTGCTTGCCGGATTTGGCACATGTTAGTTTTTCAGTTTTCCTGAAATTATAAGTCTGCTTGAAAGGATCACATTTGGAACTACTGGAACACATCCAATGCAGTGTGATGACAGTAAGGGTCTAATTTCGGAAACCGATTTTCAGCAGTGGTTCCAGGCGTGGTTCAGCTGTTTGCAGTGCGTGCAGCCATAAGGCAGGCGAGCAATTTAAAGCCGACCGCACTATCGAAAGTAGACTACTTTCTTCAAATCATTCCGGTTATTTGTCATATCTTACAAAAGGAGCTTCTTCATTGATAATATAATTGGATTGTGGAACGTCGGCATCAATTGGTTGTAATTACTTGAGAGTCCCTGGGTTCGATTCTTGTCCCGGAGGTTGACAAGCCTGGCCGAGGTTTTTCTTGGTTATCTTCAGTCCCTACAGGAAGTTGCTATTATATAGTACACTCCACTACTGCTTCCTTTTACAACTTTCCCTCCCTCTCGCCATTCACATTCAGTAATCGTTGCGTTGCCTAGGCGGCTGAGATAGCGTCATTACTAAGTTAAGACTTTGTTGTTCACAATGAAGTAATCGTGGCCTGTGGAGCTCTTCCCTAAATTCCCTTCCCCCACGCAGTGTTCCGCAGATCACATCTCCGTCAGTTAAGGTTTCTTTTCGTGAGCTTAATCTTGGGTTTTGTGGCTGTTTGGTTTTCATGACCCTGCTACTGAAGCTGAAATCGCAGCCAAGGTCATCTCTTGGCAACTTGCCTCCTGTTTTATGCATTGACTCGCCTGCTTGTCTCTATTTTCTTGATGATTGAAACGAGTAGAAATAACTTGTGTAACGCGTATCGTCTATGCCTGTCTTGTCTAGTGAATTGCGTAGTCTCAACACGTGCGCTCTAAAGTCGAATAGGGTTTATCTCATACTCCAAAAAGTAGTTACACCCCAAGAGACTCAATCTCAGGACAAAATGTTAAGCTACAGGTTTGCATGTATTTTTGTTAATTTTCTTGTGCAGTAGTTTTTTGAACGCCGTGAGTACATGGCTGGAGTAGCATAATGGTAGCAAGGTTTGAATGAAGATATTTTCATATGTTCACAACTCACAATTATTTAAATTCTTAATTCTCAAGCATCAGGATTGATTGTGAAAATCAGCTCCGTTAACGTCCATTCGAAAAGTGTCTGGTTTGTGTAGAAATTGTTTTGTGTTCAACAAAAGTTTAAGCTGATGCAAAATCATGTTTTATCTGCTTTGAAACAGCTAATCGTATCATCCTAACTCCTGGAGCACAGTTTTCACGCTTTTTTCCACTCTTTGTGGCATTATATTTAAGTAAGCGTACACATTTTAAAGTAGTTGTACTTGAATATATCCAGAGTTTCATAAATCTTCATTGTTTCCACAAGGTCAGTCCAAAATGGTGTCTGTTGTCTGGTGTTTAACAAAATTCTGTAATACAGCTTTAATGGATCTTAATGCAATAATTTATCTTTAATGCATCTAAAATTCTTTATCGGAATGGAATGGAAGTTACATGGGATCTGCAAATTGAGATGAACAAGAAAACAGTCATGGTCTATTCTCCGAAGAGCTCACATTCCGCTGGAAGTGTTGTTAAACCACGAAAGTCCCTTTTTTGTGGCTTCCGCTTTGTAAGCACGATGATAATATTGCAGATTAGGCTAAAAAAATACACAGCAAATAGTTGTTTGATATCCAAAGACTTAGGCCTATTTCAAATCATATATTGTCCTTATTTGATGTAATATTCATAATCATACCAGGTATTTAGCAAATACGACAGGTTGTTTATTAGAAATTATTAAATATAGATTTTTTCTGATTTTGTAAAGGATTGAACCAACGGGTTAGGATTATTTTATTTCTCTATATTTATTTGTTTAAATGTCTGCGGTTAAGTATTATCATATCCAACTAATTAATCACTATTTCTGAAGAATCCGAAACATGTGCGAACAGCTCTAAATAAAGAACGTTTGAGTGTTAGAGCGGTCGGTGGTTCTTAACATTTTGTATTCCACGTTTCAACAAATCAGCAATGGGTAATCCGAGGACCGGCATCTTTTGTATCAGTATTTACATAACTTAGAAATATTGCTAAGACGGGCAAGTCTAAACCTATTTACAGAAAATATTAATGGCATTATGTGATATTAAAATCGAAAGAATGCGAAGGCACGAGCACATTTGAAACAGCTTGTCAGAAATTTCTCGTTGATGTGTAGGCCTAACGCCCAGAAAAGCGATTCTTTTTAACTTCGGCTACCTGAAGACACTTGGTGCAAAATGTGTTACGTCATCAAATGTTCAAATTGAGCTTCTACGCTTATACACATATCGATCCGCATTCTGAGATTGGTTACAACTCTGTGTAACATTTCGCCACCGATTTTCCTGAATTCTTTTATAATTGCCTGTTTTTTATTCTACCTACTCTTGTGGTGTATACGCACTCATTTTTCATAGAAAGGGCATATCTGCAAGCAAACAAAAAAGGTAATTTAAAATTAATGTAACATTTGATTTAAAAATTATGTTTTCTCTAGGAGAACGGACTTCTGTTACACCTGTATATTTTTACTTGTTTTGAATTCTTTATCATCACTGAATCCCTTCAAATCCATTATCTTACATTTCCTGTTTTGTTTCAATCTACTTCCAATTTATATACCATTTAAGCGTTTCCCCATTTTACTAATGACCGGAAATTCTTCTGAAGCGCTTTGCTGAACGTAATCTCCGTGAATTTTCACTGTAATCCATAAAATCCTTGAACCTATCAACTGCCACGGTTACTAGACAGTGGAGATTAGTCTATGCTACGGTTTATTTTATATCGATTTTCTTACTGTGCTTAAACATTTCAAATGTAATTACTGTAGGATGAAAATAAAATAAAGTTGGTTACTGTTTTTTTTAATTCGCTGTTTTGAAATAGCAATGGATTTCACTCGTTTCATTTGTCAGTTCGTGCTGTTGTTCTATTATGTCACTGCTCAAGTCCATTAATTTAAAGTGAATAAATTAATTGTTATCCAGTGAATTTTAACTAGCCCATATCCTATTTGAATGTAGGAGGAGTTGCTGCGTATTAACGCTGATTAAAAGAAAGTGACTTATGTAGGAATATAGAAGTAGCCTAGTCGTCAGTAAAGCCTTAAAGTGACGACATTAGAGTGGTGTTAAAAGAATCCTTGCAGATTGATGGACCCAGTCGAAGAAAACAGGAAAGGGATTCAGAGATGGTTGGACTGCTCAATTACAAGCCAGCACAGGGCAAGGATGAGGACGAGACGATTTAATATATACTCTTTGGCTGATGGTGTTAGTAATAAGGTACTGAGATTACTCTAAAATATTTGCTTTACTTCTAGAGGTTTTTTTACGTACTATCGTGTACATCTCACTGGATCAGCAACCCAGTAAGTTAACTACACGTTACGTGTTAATGTTAGGATATGCTAAATAAAATATTTGTGTCCTGCACATGTTGGAGAAAGTCTGTCAATGATTTGTGGTACCAATAAAAAGTAAAGCACACCATGTAGGTTACTTGGGAGAAGAGAGGTATAGCTCCTACTCATTCTTGACCTCGGCACTAGATGGGGTGAGTGGTGAGCATCACGCCCCGGCCGTGCTTTAACCCCGGGACTGAGCTGTTGCGGACCAGAGGAAGTGTAATTAATAGGCCTATAGAGGAAAACGTGTGCACATCACGTATTTTTCGGTGATATTAAATTGTTTAATAATTCCGATTTTCAGAGCGGTGACTTGGGTTAATATTTGTAAACGTATGCCCGGAAGTGTCTCAAGTTTCTTGTCATTTATGGTTCGCTAAGTTTATGGTATATTTATTTTCGCAAGTCATGCGCCCGTTTCGGTATTCGTTACTTCTGAAGGCACAGTAAGAGCTGTTGCAGTTTTTAAGGCCCCCATTCACGTTCGGTTATATTGCACAATGAACTTGTTTGACGTCACATTTATACATTTATTGAACAAACGCTACGTAAAAATCGGGACTGAAGATCTATAAATTGTGTAAATACCTGAGTAGGTTGCGAAAATCGTGTCGCTCTTGTGGATGTCGTCAGTATTATTGAGCAAAGTGGTCTAAACTGTTGCATGCGCTGTGTAACTAGATGTTCTATATAATAAATACATAAAAGAAAAAGCTACAAAGTAACATTTCTTAGTCATCTTTAGCTGGTGACGCATTTTCTGTGCTACTATGATAAACTACAGTAGCTGTTTCTTCTTTATCGCGACCTATTTACCTGAGTTCATTCAATTTTTGTGCAAAGCGGGTAAAGCAACCTGGTTCTTTAACGACCGAACAACTTAGTGTAGCTATAACGCTAAAAGAAACATGCTTGTTTTCGGACTGTATCACGTTTCAATCTCGACAGAGTTACTACTATCGTGAAGGCTTTGTAGTTTTACCAGTGGTATTCAACCTTTTTTTTCGCGTACCCCCAGATATAATTTCTCTTCAACTTTGTACCCCCAAAGTTGTTGGTGTATAATTCAAGTTATACAAAGTATATAATCTACATCTAAAATAAATTAAATAAATTACATTACTGATTATTCAGTGTTTATCATAAAATAATATTTTTTTTAAATTTCACGAACCCCCTAAGATGTCTTCGCGTACCCCCGGGGGTACGCGTACCCCAGGTTGATTACCACTGCTCTAGACTACTATTTTCCTCTCCATCTCTGGTCACCTTGTAGTCTCATTCTATGGTACATAGCCGAGCTCTTGTTGGTGAAACAGTACAGGTCATGATGTAGGAATCAAGCTTTTGTATACGTGTCACATGTTGATTAATGTTTAACAGCCTGGCTCTATATTCTAGTGCGTTCGCCATGAAAAGTTGTTAAAATGCGCCTGTTTGCTTCATCACGTTTGCATGTTTACTCGAAAACCACTGACAGGATTTTTGTGACATTGGACTCTCGGGAGTTCACCTAAAAATTGTATTCCTATTATAATTAAAGTAGGACAACAGTATTGGACACGCTGCACGTGGACCTTCATGCGTTTGTTCTCGCATATTGAGTGTAAATTTTTTTAAAATATTTATCGAAGCCGGAAATGTTTGGAACAGAAGTTGTTGAGAAAACTGAAGCATGTTATATCCAGTCTATTTGTTCCTTCAGCCAATTTTTTTTTTTCTGAACACGACAGTAAAACTATTGGGCCGATTTTGATGAAATTTTATGTTCATGGCTCATTTTGGTTTTGTGCGGTTTGTAAGAGACAACTTAGCATTCACAAATTGAAAATCTAGAGGCAAAACAGAGCGAATTCGCCAGAAATGTTACGATATGCCCGCATGTCCTCGGCCGTAATAGTATGGCATCTTTTCCCTAGTGTTTGTTTAACAGTTCCATGTTGCTACTTCCAGTAGGTTTGGTTTTCTTTGTGCTTTATGCCACCTGCCAATTCTGAGCTAGTAAATGAAATTTCAAACACAATGACATTGCAGTATTCAAGGAAGTGCGAGTCGGTGAAGAAGACGAAATCGCCTATTGGTCCAGGAGGCGGAGGATACGATCCACTTATTTGTGTTTCGTTTGATATTTTATTTGTGTTTAATTTGAAATTATTTTGTTATCATTCTGTCAATATTTGGTTTCGAGTTTTTTTATCGACATTTCTTCGTTTATAAGAAAATGTATACTTGCGGTGGCATTTATTTGTATGGTTTTTCGCAGTAGGCAGAATTTGTCAGAAGACGTTCGTAGCCTACTCTTATAGAAGAAACATTAATCCGGTGTTGTGATGACAACCATAATTCCTAAGTGAAAATTCTGTTCCTACCTTATTATTTTCAAAGTTGCTATTACAAAAATCAATTTGTTTATGCAGATTAAATGGAAATAAGTGTAAAGAAAATGGCGTTATTTATAGTGGTCTTTTAATTGAAAATTGATATGGCAGAAAAATGTTTCGTAAATTTTCCATTATTATTATTTATTTTTATTTATATTATTTTATTAAAAATCTATTCAGTCCTCCTTGAGTTACTGCACGCGGCCTGACAGACAGACAAACACACGCCCTTACTCACTTTTCAAAATTGCCCCACCATTTGTTATTCCATTATTTGTAATCTTGTTTAATAAAGTCATAGAAGAAAGTGAAGGAACTCGAATGTTGCTTTGTGCAATTGAGGCGTGTTATTTTTCAACACGTGTTTCCAATTGTTTCAACAATATAATGATTAACAGTTTATCACGTATGTATAACCCTTTAAACCCGAACTGTAATTATTAATTCGGCAGTTTGTATGTATGGGGTCTGCAAACTTGAATTATTTCCATAAACAACACAATCATTTGATCTTTGTAATGGTCAAGAGTTGTATTTTCTTTGCAGTACGGACTGAATTCTTAAGCATTATTTAGACGAGTTTTGACTTCAAGGGATTAAACAGTTATTTAGATGTGAACTGGGTTCTGGAATATTTCTCTGTAACGAAAAGTAGCTTCCAATTTTCGTAATTAATACACGAGCCATTTAAAAAATTAATGCCTTATAGTTAGATAATTTAGGACTGAGTTCTCCGAACTGTCGGCCCAAGGCATTGATCTGCAGTATTTAATATCAGCTTGAATTGAGCTTTTTTGTGTTTATCGTTTGTTTATTATCGTCATACAAGTACGCTGACTTCTTGTTAGATTTTTGTACGTACTGTTTATACCATGCCATTGAATTCAATGTATATTCTCTGTACAAAGAAGATGTTTTGTTATGCAGATGTTTGCTGTGTTCCCAGAACATTAACAGTGACCTTCTTTAAAGTTGAACTAATCCTCGTGTGAAGTAACGAGATCGACTGCTTTGAACCTGTACGCCAGTGGAAGACGGCCGACTGGAGTTGGTGTAAACTAGGAAGTGTTGGTAGACCTGTTGGGTGGCATAACTCTCGTCCCTCGTTCGTGAAGTCTGGCTGTCGCTTGGCTTCGTGTGGCGGGCATCGGTTTCCTTCGCCAGTAGAGTAGTAGGACTCGTTCGGTGAGGTTAAGTACAGTGTGTGCGTTTGGTATTCTTGTCATTACGATCACCTCATGTCTGCCACCAAACACCAGGAGAACTACTCAACTGAAGAGAAGACAAGAAAACAAAACGTGTATGTAATTTTTGTAATCGTGACGGCAACTGGAAAAAATGGAAAATTCTGTATACCGGCATCACAGTCATCGGCCATCCGTCCACACTTCTAAATTGTAGAAATTTTATCGTGGTCATGTGTGTGAAATATGCAATTTTAGCTTCACGTGTCGACACGGCGTTGTGCCTGCAGTGATGTGTTAGTGTATTTCTGTATTCTGAGGATTTGTTGATTCTTTCACGAGGGGGTTACCGACCGCACAGTGATTAATAATACCATTATGTGTGAATTCTAATGTTGTATGGTAATCAACATTTTTTATTGTGGCTTCTTGTCGATAAACCGCATAGCCATATTCTAAATGGTTTTGAAGGGGAAACAGGTGCGTGGTTGGTATTGATCGGTGAGGGCTACTGCAAAAGGAGAGGGTTGTACCATGAATGTGCTTCCAGCATCAAGAGCAACAGCTTCGTGTGTGTAGGCCTAAAAGTGTGTATGTAGTAGCAGCCATGCTAGTATAACGTGTTTGGAAAGAGCACGTGTTCAAGTGTAGTTCTGTGTTCAAAGCCAATATGTCAATACGTGTTAGTGGTGTGTATTTGGTTCCTTCACCAGGACAGCCATCGTCTCCTGAGAAGAGTGATGGCACAGGAAATTGTGGTGTAGTGGCTGTTGTTAAACCAACGGCTGTGACAATAGTAACGCCACAGCGGAGCAACAGTTTGGATTATTTGAATTTTGAAGAGAAGCGGCAGTTAATAGCATCTTCACTATCGCTTTCAGACTTTCTGCATCATGGGCCTGCTGCGGCAGCCAAAGGTGTAGCAGCTACAAAAGTCATCGTTGGTAAGTTCAAGGTTTGGGGAGTAGAGAGCAACTCCTATTGCTCGAGGGTGAATTTAAAATCTGAACGCCCTCAAGCCGTGTAATATAAATGCTTATACAGTAGGCCTCTTTATGGTTTGGAGTTTGATATACCGTGGGCATGATGATCGTGTCCCCTGAAACGAAAATTAAATGAATGTTATTTTCACTTGTAACGCTGTAACGTTGTAACTGCTGTTTTACGAGTGCCAGCTGTATTCTACCTTCCGTCAAAAGAAGTGTTGGTATAGCCTTAACGGAGATGTAGTATTAATAATATTCTTATCAAAATGTTATATGGTGAGTACTGAGTTTCGATGTTGGGCAAGTTTGTGTGAACCAAACGTTTTCCCGGTAAACACATTTTTATTTGCATCCGGCCCAATATAACCGATACCTCTGACGAATATCAAATCTCGTTTTATCATTTTTCTGAAACATGGCGTAACGTACGAAATTCCAGGAAATACAATATAGATCTCATTAAGCTGTACAACGTTTGTTTGAAACAGTTTAATGGTGAATATGTAAGGAGACAAAAAATCCGACTCTGTGAAATTTGGTGTCAGTAATATGAATAGCATTACAACCATGGGTTTTTATATAAATACAATACCAATACCAGTGATGTAGGCATATGAAAAATTACAAAAACATTAATAGGGTCTGTGGAAAATGTGTTTTACGATAGAGTAGGCCTACATCTTTTTAGCTTCTTTTAATTTATGGCCGGAACAATGAGGATGAGAAGCTTGGCGCTGTTTCAGGTTTTCATGGCGACGGGTATGAAGATGACTCTTCTAGGATATTGCGCCATGTTGTCTGGTAGATAATGGCCGATATTTCAGACATGCTTTCTGGCTCCAGCATCAAGTCGGTGGTCACCATGATGAAAGAGGCCTAAACATATCTGAAACGTCGATCAATATCTACCAGACTACACGGTGCAACATCCCGGAAGACAGTTATCTTCATCGATGGCGCTTGTTTTCCCATCAACTTTGCAATGTCTGGGCGTATGTAACCCCCTCCCCCCCCGGTGAAATAGCCTACGTGTCACATTGAGTGGTAAGCAGTGGATTCCCAACCAGTTTGCAACTGAGATTCAGTTTTTTCTAGTCTTCTGTATTTCGTTTCTTTTAATGTTGGGGAAAGTCGCCGACATCTTTTCATATTACAGCATTTTTTTTATCACGGAATCAGGTTAACAGTTTAAAACTGCCATTTTGTTATCCTTTCTATCGTGTCGCAAACCTAGCACATGCTCAATACCCAATGGAAATATTTGAAACATTATTATAAAACTTAAGATGACTAGTTCCCCACAATTATATTTTGAATACACATTTGCCAATTCTGAATAAAGGAAATCCTGTGTTATTTTAACTTCTGAATAGTATCTTTCATCATATTGCCCAGTCTGTAAATTACAGTCTACTATTTAATTTCTCTTGGCAACTGTGTTGCTAATGGCAAAAAAGAGCTGTTGAGAGAAATTGATTGTGACTCGTTATAAGACAGTAGGCACTGTCCCGGAATTTGACCGAGGGGACTGACAAAACGGCAAGCCGTTCCCTGCCGGGCTTCGAACTAGATGCCCCCACATTAGTATCCAAGTCTTTCAGGGCCGTAATAACTTTCTTAATCATCTCGTTTCTTTCAGCCTATGATTTTATGTTTTCTGTATCGCCGTAAATGTCGTTAATGAAAATGTTGAAAAATTACAGCGTACGTAGTTTATTGGAAGCAGGTTGTAATGACGAAAATGTAACGTAGGCCTAAATGAAAAGCCGTTGATATTGCGTATACTTGGACCACCCATGTTCATAATTGTGCTGTTAGCATTGGTTTTATTTGTCGTTGTTCAAACAATGTTAATTTGTGTAGTTTCACCTTTGCTCGGCGGACTGATAAAAGTACAGATGTTGTTTCTTTCAACCGAGCTCACTCTAAACTCGTGTTAAATTAATCTTCCGGATGCAATTAGATCTACTTTTACTGCACACATGCCTACATTTATTATCACTATAGGGTCTGAAGGTCACGGAACAAGGAGACTATGTGGTGTACAAGAAATTTGGTTATGTATTGTACAAAGAGTAGAAGGCAGTATGATAATTAAGTGGTTACTAAGTTATTTTACGAAGCTGTATCAACTGCAGAGATAATGCAATGTCGAAGAATGAGGTTTTGTGAGACTGTCAGATATAGATCCCGAGGGATGTAGTTGTCTATTTGAAGGCAGTTATTGATATATCCAACTAGATTTATGCGGCTGGATCGTGTAGCTGACGACTCCTAATTCTAGACCTAACCTAACCTATGTGCATTGTGCTTTATCTGAACGTGCACTGTACGTTTTTGTGTTCTGACGTCTAGTAACTGGGGCATTAATGTTCCTACTGACCGACGAGATTTTTAACTTAACAGATAGGATATCTCAAATGAAGCAAAATTGGCATAACCATATCCAAAGGATGCATGAGGAAAGAATCCCGAAGGCGGTACTTCAATACAACCCACAAGGACGAAGAACTGTTGGCCGCCCATTAACAAGGTGGCAAGACTCGCTCTCTCTTGATGTGGAAACAGGCGCTATGGCCTAAATCCATGAAAGAAGAAGAAGAAGACTAACACTGTCATAGTACTTCACCTTGAATTATAAAGTATACCATAATATCGGAGCACGTCTTGCTTCCCTAAACAAATTATATAATTGGCATTGAGAAATGGTTATAACCTCTATATTTCCAATGTATAGCGATTATTTAATGCCTACTTACTTCCCACCCAGCCTGTAGTTTCTTGGGGTTTGTGAGTGACGTGCGACTCGCAGGATCACTCCATAGTACACAATTTCTTACTAGTAGGCTGCATATATAAGTAGTGATGTAAACATAATTTTAGGTAATATATTTATTTATTTCCGTCAGTACACAAACTTAGTTGTTAAAATTGGTGTTATTAAAGCTAAAACTTTAAAATTTGGCGCTTAACATCGCTATTACGATGTTACAATTTTAGCGCTCATTATTTTATTTCACAACATGTTTCAATGCAACCGCATCATCTTCAGGCTATTTTTGTCTTTAAAACTAATGTATATTTATTATGCAACTACAAAACAAACAAATCAACGATAGTTGCATAATAATTATACATTAGTTTTAAAGACAAAAATAGCCTGAAGATGATGCGGTTGCATTGAAACATGTTGTAAAATAAAATAATGAGCGCTAAAATTGTAACATCGTAATAGCGATGATAAGCGCCAAATTTTAAAGTTTTAGCTTTAATAACACCAATTTTAACAACTAAGTTTGTGTACTGACGGAAATAAATAAATATATTACTGAATTAAGCACAAACATGACGCATTCAAACTACAAATACATAATTTTAGGTATTGTGTGAATCGTCATCTGTTCTTTCAAGATTAAAGTTACTAGTTCCGGATACTCAAAACCTAAGAATGTTGTTATAGTTTTCACTATTTTGGCTTGCAAAAGGCGAAATTCTTTCTTCTCCAATTTGTCCTTAGCCAATTCTGCATACTCTTAATTTTAATGTAATTTAATTTACCGTAAAATTGTATCTTTCGTTTGATATAATCGTACATAGCTTCTGGTACTTCTTAGGAAATTAATTTAAATTGCATGTCTTTGTTCATCACTAGATTTCTATTATTATTATTTAGTGTTCTGTCTGACGACAGGTCCATATGAACAGGATCCTTCCATCCTTTTCTCGGACTGGGACCTGATCATATACGTTCTTGGCAGATGATACAGAAGTGGTTTGCCATTGCCTTCTTCTGTGTGTGAATGGAGTAATTGTTGGGATGCCACGGAGAAACCGGGGAAGCCCCCGGAGGAAAACTCCGTGTTGCCTAGACCACGGCCTTGCCCAACACAAGTTATAAATTCGTGCACCGCCGGGAATCGAACCCGAGACCCCAGGATTACAAGGCCAGCGTTCTAACCACTAGACCACAGAGTTTAAATTGTATGCGAATTTCTCTGTCTGTACATATCAAAACCTGACATTTTACAATTCTTAAAATTGCTTGAAATCGATGTAGGTTAATATTTATTACATTTTCCTTAAGTTAGTCTTTGTGACTTGTCGTCCTCTCTCACGACTTAGACCCTGCGGTCTGTTCTGATTCACAGATAATTCTTAAGTCTTTTGGACATTGGTAGGTCTCCTTGGTCTATCACAAGGACTGTACCACACAAATGGCCCGAAAATATTCCCGTGTTCCGAGCGGGATTGAATCCCGAGAACCGTGCGTTCGATCTGTTCAGTATAGTGCGCTCAAAAGACCGCAGCGCCACGCCCGTAAGTACACTGATCTACTGACTAACTTAATTGACTGCAGGGATCAGAGTCTTTGAGAAGCTTATAGTCACTCATCTATTAAATAAATTCGCGGTGTTTTAGAGCTCGAAATTTCATTATCTCGTCCGCAAGACTGTTATTGAAACCTTGTTTGAGCTAGGTGAAAGCATATAATTACACATCATTTATCGAATTAGGTCTGTTTTGATAGTATCTTCCCATTTGCGTCTACATTTTTAAGTCCCTTCTTCCGTTCACATTTTGCGGCAAAAATTGTGTATGCTTTACCCATCTCGCATGCGTGCTACATGTCTCTTCTATGTTATCGTCAGCGATTAGGTCACCCTAATGTTTGGGGAAGCGTGCAAATTAGGAAGCTACTCATTGCACAGTTTCGCTCAGAGTCCTGTTATTTATTTTCCGTAATGTCGATATGTTATCCTCAGCACCCAGGCCTCTTGCTATGCTCTATGATCTATGTTCTTGTAGGAGAGAACAAGTCATACACCGATACTAACAAGACAGGTTTGTTGGCTTATAATGTAACCTTTACGTCATGGAAGGCGGGAAGATAGATGGTTCTGAAGTGAATTGTAGCAAACATTTCTAGAATTTAATTTGGGTTTCATTTTCTCATGAATGTAACATTGATTTGTTACCGGCACTCTTAGACATTCCAGGTTGCCACACTTTCGTAGGATTTATGATATACACACTCTTCTGTTGCCAGTTATAAAGTTTGATATATGCTGCTAATGTATTAATGGATTAAATACTTGTTTCCATTCAGTGGCATAAGAAAAATTCACGAAAGATCGTAATTTGATTTTATATGTTAACATACAGTCTACTTTTAATTTGGGCCTAGAAAATGTCTCTCATTATGTTTTCCTATTGTCTAGGACAGATTATTTAACAGAGACGTTAAGGCAGGCTCGGAGATTGTAAGAAATAAGCATTGTCAGAAAACGTAGGCTTTATAGATGTAGGTAACTTTTTATTTCCGAGTTAGAAAATATCCCAAGGTATTAGTTGGTCTTCTGTGTGAATTAATCCAAGATAATGAAATAATCTGAAAAGAATCAATCTGTTTAGATAATGTCCATTGGGTGAATCATATCCAACAAATGCATATTGTTTCGCGAATTGAATTTCACTTTAAGAAGCTTCAGAAGATACTTTCGAGATCATCGGTTTTGAATACACGACTTTCGAAACTGAAATTCGAGCCTGTAGTTATGTACGCAGCTGAAGTTCTGAATCCTATAGGCTTCAGGCTCAAGCGCTTGAGATTTTTTAGCGTTTGGTTATTTGACGACGCTGTATAAAGTGTGGAGATCATGTAGGTCTAGCACGGAATCAAATATCGTGAATGGTATGTAAGAATTTAGGAGGAGGAGGCCGTGGTTTATTTCAAGATAGGTCTGATATTTTGGCAGTCGCTTGGAGGTACTGAGGAAAACCACGAAACTCCTTAGGGTAGCCGTTGCCTGTATTTGAACTGAGCAGTGTACTGCATGAATGCAGGTGTGAAATGTTACTGATTGGCCAGCCTGCTCTGTTCTTTGTTATAACAAAAAGTATTAGTGTAGTTCATTGCAGTCGTACACTTAACGTTTGTGTCTCGTATGCGTGAGGCGTTTCGTAGTAACGTCTTTAGTAAATTCCTTCCGTTTGCATTAAGCATACAGAAGTCGCATACAACAAGAGAATTTAGTGGCCCGAACTATGCTCCAGATGCTAATGAAGTTATGCATTCTGTATACAAAAGACCCCATTGTCGCATTCTTCGGTCGCAAGCATCGACTGTATTCATCAGTAAATTCACCGAGTTACTTTTGCTTGTGGTTGAGTTGGTCTACTGAAAATTGAAAACGTTGAATGTAAATCACTTTATGAATACATTGTTATGTCATGTACCTATTTTTATACTATGAACCGCATTTCAGGCAGCTGTTAAAAATTCTGTTCGAACGTGGAGAACGCAGATTGGCGTTGTAAGTTATGTCTTACCACTCTTGTATACACAGGGGACAAATTTGTGATGTTTCCTCTTGCGTACTTCAGCGGCTGCGCGTCGGAAGTCGCGTGATATATTTGACTCTCGAAAGCTGGAATCGCAGGTTCAGATCTGGGTGTTTGTTTGTTTAATCAATTAATTAATTGATTGATTGATGTATTTGCTGTAAGCAGTCCCACCCTGATGTTGAATATGTACATGACATAGAATTGTCTGCACCTTTATCTCAATCGGTAGACTAAGATGAATAGCTATATATTTAGGCCCTTACAATCACAGAATGCGTGGAATGAATCAAGAACATTGTTTTCCTGTGTTTTACTCTACTGCCGAATCCTACCTCTTCCAGTAACAACAGTGAATAACAGATCATCATCCCTGCCTTCAAACACTGCAGTCATTTACACTAATCTGAGTCCATTCTGCGCTGATTTTTCTCATTCCCTGTTAGTGTATGTTGTAAATATATATAAAGAGGATTTTTTTTGGCCCATCTAAAAAATTTGGAACATGATATTTCATTACTTCGACATTAACAACCGTTGCCATAAAACTCGTAGACAGGTATTTGGATGTGGAATTGCACAGGTAATGAACCATGTTGTATTCTTCTGCGCAGATTAAACTCAAACGTGTCGCCGTTTTTTAAAAACTGTTGTTATCCAAGTAATCAATACTGGAAAAATTTAAGTCTTACAGGAATACACAGAATTTGTACGTGCGTTCTTGACAGATTTGGTTGGAATTCTGAATACTCCTAACTGAAAGAAAGCGTGTCATGCATGTACTACGCAAACATTACCACGAATTTCACCACATAAGAGTAGCAAAGGACGTATGAAACTTTCCTGTTCAGCGTAAGTTTTATGAACGTTTACATGCGAATCCTTGTTTGCAAAATAAACGAATGAATTGCAATGCAGTGCCCATTTTTTCAGTATTGCCACTAAAATGCTGGAAAACACGTTTCAGCCGTTGCCTTTCTTCTCTGCTGATTCTTGAGGGAATATCATACACTCAAATGCAGGCCTTCACTTTGTTTTGCAGACTGATCAATAAATGCAGTGTGTAGCCAACGGTATATGCTGAGATGTCCCTTGAAACGTAATTTAAAAAATAATAATATGTCAATAACTATACTTTTACTACATTAATTTCTAAGTTCATATTCTTAATGTATTTTGTTTGTAAGGTGGGTCAAATTTTTTGATTCATGTTGTTGTTTAAATTGTACAAAGAATGAATTCACCAAAGTTGTGTATTGTCGAACATCTGTTACCTTACATAATCGTATGCCCCTGTATTAAATGACACTAATGTCGATTCCATCTCACAAGTTCGTTCATCAAGTTGATATTTCCATTTGTGAAAAGTTAAAAAGGTATGTTAGTTGTTATTATCAGTTAGTAATGATAACAGGAACATGAATTGTTTATGTCATTCTACAAAACAATACAGTGCCTGTTTTTACATTGCATTAATTATAAGTTCTGCCCTTTAGGGAGACTGGCTTAGCGATGAGGTAATGTTTATTTAATTCGGGTGGTTACCTGTTCGAATCCTTTCCAAAGCCTTTTCAACCCACCATTTACGATCATGCTACTACGCATTGAAATGTATATGACGTTGGAGATAGCACTGTTAAATAGATTGTAAACGAGAACTTCGTCCTCAAAAACGAACTTTGCAAGTTAGCCCCTGCCTACTGAGCATGCCATTATATTCAAGTATGCTGGATGTGTAACTTTGCCTAAAAGGAAATTTATTCTTCCATAGAATATGCGTTATGCGCCCCACATATGAACACTGAATATGGTGATTGATAAGATAACACGACTTAATGGCCTGTATTATGATATCACAATATTCGCTGAAGTGACTGACGGAAAATACGAAAATCCAAGTAATCGCAGTCTTGGCAGTATATTAACAGGCTTTCAAATGCAAATTACATTACTGGTATGTAGCAGTTTTAAGGAGGCATGGAAATAAGTTGACAGTATGTGTAGTCAAATAATACTGAAGATACAAAACAGAATAAAAATGTTATTAGGTCGCCCGTTTTCTCTTTTATTGGAGAACGGTCACTGGTAAAGTTCTTGCTTAAACAGACTGAGACATGTTAAAGTAGCCCAGTTGTTGACATAAGAGGATGGTTGACACCGCTCGCTTATTGAGGTTAAAAGCACCTTGACGCAAAATGCAGACTGTGGATATGGGAATGTTTTTTTTTAACAAATCTCTAGTGGATGTGGCATCTGTCGTTATATATGTAATATACAGTTTCTTGGTTATTTTTAACCCCGCTGTGTTTAAAGGAACGTCGTTTTCATGTCATAAAATTCTTAGCATTTACCCAATACGCCTGATGGTTTTGCTTATACCCAGACTTCTATTTCTGTTTTTAATACACCCATTTATTTTACGCCTACTTCATTATTGTAAATTTAGAAGTGACTCGGTAAAGGTTAGAATGGTTACCTGTTTATAGTTTCCCACAACACTTTTGAATGTTGAATGTACAAGAGGGTATTAATTTTAGGCGAACAGAAATACATAGCTAAGCCATAACTACATGAGCTTAGCTCTCATCAAGTAGTGATTGATATTGAAATTTTGAAAAGAAAAGAAGAAGAAGTATAAACCGCCAGATAATGATGAAATTGTGTCAGAATTTATTCAAGCAGGATATAATATATTACGTTCCAAGATCCACTAACTTATTGTGTTCGGAATAATTGAGAATTGGCAGATCAGTGGAATGAATATATTGTGTATTTGTTTATAAGAAGGGCGATGAAACTGACTAGCAGATATCGATGAATATCAGTCTTATCAACTGCATGCAAAATGTTATTCAACATTCCTCTGTCATTGTAAATGCCATACGTAGACTAAATTGCTGGGGATCATCAGTGTTGATTTCGAGGTATACAGCCATTTTGTGTATTATAATTGTTTTGATGTCTTCAACAACGCTGGATCCCTATAGACTTTCCTCAGAGTAGAGAGTGTCTTTGAGCCGAACATCATAAAATGTTACCTACTTACCTCGTTTTATTCCTTCATTATTAATCTTTGATTAAGGCTTATAATGTGCTTGGAACTGGAGACCACTAGATTAAACCTACGTTATGAACGCGTGCCTCTTTGTGTTCGTCATTTCTGTCATGGTGTTGGACCTAAATTGAATTTTTTTTAAGTTCTGCTATACTCTACGTGAGAAACATTTTATAATGACTCGTTAGACTTAGATATGTATACAGTTACACAGTAATTTACAATTAACTAGTAGAGTTCCTTATATTCAACAGTCAAGAGGCAGTATCGATTTTTACTAATTATAGTGCACGTCTGTTCAGAGGGGTTGTCTCCATAGCAACGGACTGCGCAGTACGAACGGGAGACAACGGTACTGTTAGAATACTGACTCTGTGAACGTAATCTTATTTCTATGTATTGTAACGCTAGAAACATATTTTCCCTCGTTCCATTGATTGCAGGGACATCACGATTATTAAGGACTCTTTTCTTTTATCCTAAGTGTAGGAAATAATTCCATTGTGGCGTATTGTACTTGCTGTCTTTATCAATTAATATTTTTAACTTTCTACACTAATATTGCACTTTTATTTTGCATTGTATTCTAAGAGTTTTGTATTAAACTGTGTCAAGAGGGTTGTAAAATTAGTCTTGTAGGAAGACTTGTACGTCGGATCGGTTTTCAGGGTGGATACCAACCACCCCTGAGGAAATTAATGTAACATTGTTAGTTGACGAGAATAGCTCGTGTAATAACTGTGAGGTACTTCTCAGCTAATCAAACACGAGACTGAAACAACGTGTTGACTGGTCGACAGGCGACTCGTAGAAGGCGTTTCTGTAATTAACCCACTTTTGCGCACTAGCATTTCCTGGTTATGCCAGTCACCATTATGTGTAGTGAATTTCGAGATTTTAGGTTCTGGAATTTGCAATATAAATTTATGTAGCTATTAATTAGACTTTATAATTTTGTAATTCTTTGTAAAGACTACAGCTGCAGTACAGACGTGATTGTTAAGGCACCATTAATATGTTTCTGATTAATGAATGCTTTTCACCTGTTTATGTGAAATATATATTTCCATCTAAAAGTGGTATGCTGCAGTCAGCCGGGGATTAGGACATTCCAATTACGTGAAGCAGTTACCAAAAAATTCACTGCTCTTATACCACCGAAATTCCTTTAGCCCATAAGAACTCCGATTCTTCTAGTCTGCCCACTATTCGAACTTGAACGGTTTTCATTACTGAAGTGTTTCATACATTGTACGTGCGCAGACTCAGTTTGAACGAAACGTTCAGTACATATGTAATTGCAATGTGTAACTCGTATTATAATAGTGATAACCCATTGTCGAATTTCTTGGCACATTTTTGTTTTGTCATTTACAGTTCTACTTGTCAATGTTAAGTTTTTCCTTCGAAAAATTTGAATCGCGGCGTTTCAGAAAATATAAATGATTATATTATAAATTAGGGTAATTGTTTCTTCCATTCAGTATGCTCGTCAGTATAACTTATTTTGTCCTTAACATTTTGTCATTAATATGCAGTGTTTAGGTTAATTTCTGGTACGTTTCTGGATACACGGTTCTCTGTTTGTAGCGCTATATTTTACCGGAGAATGTTTTTGACGTAAATACGTCTATATTGAAGGGTCATTCGGCAAAAAAGGGAAACAAAAAAGTGTAACCTGGTTACCTAGGAAACGTCGTGTTTACTCGGCATTGTTGTTACCCAGGAAACGTCATCTGTTTACTCAGCATTGTTGTTACCTAGGAAACGTCATCTGTTTACTCGGCATTGTTGTTACCTATAAAACATTTCATTACATTACCTTACCTTACATTAAGTCACGGTGGTCTAGCGGTTAGAACGCTGGCCTTGTAATCCTGGGGTCTCGGGTTCGATTCCCGGCGGTGCCCGAATTTATAACTTGTGTTGGGCAAGGCCGTGGTCTAGGCAACACGGAGTTTTCCTCCGGGGGCTTCCCCGGTTTCTCCGTGGCATCCCAACAATTACTCCATTCACACACAGAAGAAGGCAATGGCAAACCACTTCTGGATCATCTGCCATGAACGTACATGAACAGGTCCCAGTCCGAGAAAAGGATGGAAGGATCCTGTTCATATGGACCTGTCGTCAAACAGAACTAACTAACTAACTAGATGGCTTACCGAACCCGAAGGTTCATCACCGAATTAACCAAAGCCCTCCACCGGACCCTGTCCTGGGCCAACAAAATCCAGTTTCCTTCAACTCCTATCTCTCATAGATCCCGCCTGAGATTATCCTCCCATCTACGTCTAGGTCTCCCCAGCGGTCTCTTCCCTTCAGGTTTCCCAACCAGTACCCGGTGCACACCTCTTGTCCCATCCATGCGCGCTACATGTCCCGCCCATCTCACTCTTCTCGACTTAATCACCCTCACAATACTGGGGGAGCAGTACAGATTTTTAAGCTCGTCATTGTGCAGTTTTCTCCACGCCCCATCGTCTTCCCTCTTAGGCCCAAAATCCTCCTCAACACCCGATTCTCAAACACCTGCAATCTGTGTTCCCCCCTCTGAGTGAGAGACCATGTTTCGCACCCATACAAAACAACAGGCAAGATTATTGTTTTGTATACTTTAATTTTCAGGTTCTTAGAAATCAGACGGGAAGACAAAATATTTTGGACTGAGAAGTAGCAAGCATTTCCGGAATTTAGTCTCCTCCTAACTTCCTCACAAGTATCATTTTGATTTGTTATTGTTATTCCCAAATATTTGAACTTTGTAACCCTTTCAAAGGATTTATTAGCCACCCTAAGATAATTTTGCCCGCCTGTCTTCTGATGACGAGATACTAACATGTACTTAGTTTTTTCTGAATTTACTTCCAGCCCCACTTGTCTACCAGCCTCTAGTAAAACTTCTGCGTTCCTCTTTATTGTATTTATATCGTCCCCCAATAAATTAACATCATCAGCATATGCCAATAGCTGATGTGTCCCATTCAATTGCAAACCCTCCTGCCTACCTTGGACCTTCCTGATGGCGTATTCTAGCGCAAAGTTAAAGAGCAAGGGAGACAAAGCATCTCCTTGTTTTGGACCGTTCTTGATGAGGAATGTCTCAGATACATATTTACCTACTCGAATTTTGCTACAGGTTTCATTTAAGCACATTTTTATTAGACCCACTAGCTTCTTTGGTATACCAAATTCAATAAGAATATTATATAGCACTTCTCTCTTCACAGAGTCATAGGCTTTTTTGAAATCTATAAATAACTGATGTACGGTCCCACCGAACTCCCATTTTTTCTCTAGTATCTGACGAATGCAAAAGATCTGATCAATCGTTGATCTGTTTCGTCTGAACCCACACTGATGATCCTCAATAATTTCATTCGCATATGGGGTTAACCTTGCCAAAAGAATGTTGGATAGAATTTTGTATGAGGTTGATAGCAGCGATATTCCTCGGTAATTACCACACTCAGTCTTGTCCCCCTTCTTATGAATAGGAATAATTATGGATTCCTTCCATTGTTGTGGCATCTCTTCCTTATCCCAAATTAACTGAATAAGCTTATGGATCCTCATATGCAACCTGCCACCTGCTTTAATTAATTCGGCCGGAATCTGATCAATTCCTGGAGATTTATAACTTTTCAACTTCCCAATGGCTAGTTCCACTTCATCTAAGCTAGGTTCTGGCACCAACAGTTCAGCTGTATGCATTTTAATCTGTCTAATATCACCAGTATCATGAACATTTAAGAGCTCGCTAAAGAAATTTTTCCACCTATTCACAATTTTTATTGGATCTGCAAGCAAATTGCCACTATCATCCTTTACCAAATTGGTCTGGGGTTGATATCCTTTCTTAAAATTATTAATGCCTCTGTACAGGTCTCTGATGTTTTTTTCCTTATTATTTGTCTCAAGTTCATCAATTTTGCCCTTCAGGTATTCCCTTTTCTTATTCCTAAAGGTTCTACTAGCCTCACGTCTCACGTTACATAGATTATCCGCATTTGTTTTGTTTGGGTCCTGCAACCATTGAAATTTTGTTTGCTTCCTTCGATCTATTAATTTGGAACATTCTTCATCAAACCACGGTTTATTTTGCTTTCTCCTGTAGTATCCTAGTTTCTCTTTCGGTGAAATTTTGATGCAGTTTCTGACATTTTCCCACTCCCTGTTGATGTCCACACTTTCATTATCCTCATTTGTCTCTAAAATTTGAAACCTATTCGAAATTTCAACTTGATATTGTTCCTTTGCCTCTCCCTCCCTTAATTTTTTCAAATCAAATCTTTCTGTGTCAAAATTTTGTTTAGTTCGTCTACTTACTGAAAGCCGCTCCCTCACTTTTGCTACCAGCAGATAAAGATCAGTGTCGCAATCTGCTCCTCTGAATGATCTCACATCAATTACATTTGTCTGCCTTCTCTTATCTACTAAAACATGATCTATTTGATTGTGTGTTCTGCCATCTGGGGAAGTCCAAGTGTATTTATGAACATCACGGTGTGGAAATTTTGTACTTTTTACAATTAAATCTTTTGACGTAGCAAAGGTTACTGCTCTAACACCGTTATCATTACTAAGTGCATGGAGACTCTCGCTGCCTATTGTGGGTTTGAAGATATCCTCCCTCCCAATTTTTGCATTGAAATCTCCTAGCACAGAACACTAAATAAAAATAAAATACCTTACATTACCTTACATTACCTTACCTTACCTTACATTACCTTACCTTACATTACATTTCATTACATTACATTACATTTCATTACATTACATTACTTTACATTACATTCAGCTACCGACCCATCTTAAGCGTAATTAATTCAAGTTAAATAAGTAAAGTCTTAATCAAACTTTACTCAATTGTAAAGCGGGTATAAAGGAAATATTTAGAATAAAGCCAATATATAAACTTCCTTTCCGTATAGACGTATTTACGTCTAATTCTCCGGAACCGTGGTTCCACTGTCAATTTTTTTTCTGCCTCGTATAATATTTTGGTTATGTGACGCACCGAACAGGTACTGGGAAGTTTGGCACATAAATGTGTAGGTTTAAGTATAAATATGCAGATAACGAGGTATGCTGTATGTGTTTGTGGTTTTAGAGGCAAGTCAGTCTGTACTTAGGGCTGTTTGCGGGTAAAGTGAAACTGGACGGATCTAAATCAGTTAAACATATTTTTAAAAAACGTGTATTTATATGCAGTTTCTGTACTGGTAATCCGCGAAAATCGGAAGAAGATTGCGTTATCGTATAACTCGTTAAAATCCTAGTAAGTTACGGTCAGGCAGAAAGATTTGTGAATGTTATGCCATTGGAGGCCACGCCTTGTTTATATTATTTAATTTCTGTAGCAGCGTTAATATCGTAGTGGGTACTGTAAGTATTTCTTAGTTAGAAGCAACACTAACGCCATTTAATTCAATGCCCTCAAACTGTTTGTGCTGTTAAATAGTCAGTGTGTAGGCCTGTCCCTTGTTGGTAAAATAGAAACATGGTGGCCGCACGAATTCTGTATTTAAGATGCATGCTTAGGAACACACCACATACTTACGTGCAAATGTTATTTGGAGATTGTTTTAGGTGACTCTCATTATACGCGGGATTAGCCGCGTGTATCGAAAATGTGAACCGGTGGGGGGGGGGGGGGGGGGGGAAGAGCCACCCGGTGATTGCGTGCTGAACTCTGTGGGTATGCGCGTCCGTGGATGTAATTATGCCCTTCATTATTCTGAAATAAATCGCGAAAGCGCTTTATACGAGTCACATGTTGATTAAAAATTACAGACTTGGCGGCTCTGAGAAATTTTGTTGTTATGTATGTTGGCTGTGGATGTAATATATAGACATGTATGATTCGTCAGCTACCATTTTGAATTTTCTTCTGGCCTCTGTTTATTGATACAAGAATTTAAAGGAAAGGTGTAACGGGCTTTTTTTGTTTGGGCAGGTTTTGAAATAAACAGGAAGAATTGCAGTTATATTGGCAGTCCTGATTGGCTGAAATAACAAGTAAATATTATGAAGGGAGTTTTCAAAATAAATGTAACATTTCACGAGAACTTGCATTTCGTAATGCAGCGTGTATATTTATTTCGCAGAAAATGTTTTCTGTTAGAGAATCGCACAGCGCAACATGTAGATACTAAATTTATCCATGTTTTGGAAGTGTTCGAGTTTATACCTTCGCTGAATTTTTGGCTGTTCGATAGATAATAACACCATAAAATAACTTGACATATGCATAAATGTATCATTGTTTCCAATTTGACATATTGATAATGACTTTTTATGTTGTAATGAGATATTTTATCTTAATATAAATAGTGATCCCGCTGTTAAACTGATAATCATATCCCCAGCAGGGCTTATGTGGTTTTGAACAATTTAATGGATATGTGGTCGTCAGTCCGTCGGTTCAAGTGACCTGCTGTGAACCGCATTATTATATCCGGAAGATACATTTCGCTTTATCACTCACATTGCCGAGCCGTCTTTCTGTCGCTGTAGGTCTACATGTGCCTGTAATTAATTGCCTGCTTACTTTTGTCTGACAAATACGGATTTCTCGTTTTAGGGTAGAGGTCTCCTATTTTATTTTCAGGGCGTCGGCGACATGACGTCTTGATGCTAGTGGCTGATAATTGCAGACGACAGATGATGGTACTGACGGACATTCCTTCTAGGACCGGTAGCTAGCACGTCGTATTTTGTCGCTTTTGACCGTAAATTCATACAGAATTGTCCCGTAGATAAATATGCGACTTTTAATTCAGGTGTTCCTGCATTTTAATGATTTAAGGACAGTTAATATAGCAGGTCAAGATGTTCAGCTGGGTGCTGTTATTGCATGCTGTACTTCAGTGGCTTTTGTAGGGAAGTAAGTGGAATAAGGTTAGGTCTATAGTGTTGAGCTCCGTGGGCCATATCAACAGTACACATAACTGTCCCCTGAGAAGAGGATGCACGGAATCTAGTTTTTCTTGCGTGTTGCATGCGCCTGTGACTTGGACTGGTTAATGATGTCGTGACAACAGCTAACTGGTGCGAACAAGATGAAATGGTTTCTCTAAGGAGTTCCAAAATACTTACACACATGTGTTTGGAAGATGTTGGTTTCGCCCTATTTTGTTATCACTGAAAGTGACTGAAACATGATTGTTTCTTTGGGGATTTTATAGCAGATGTTTTCGTGTGGTGCATTGTTGTAATAAAAGACCAAATAGATGAATGTCTACACTGTTTCCGATACATGTTGTAAAGTAGGAGACGACATGCCGTGTGAAATGTGTGTAATTCAATGTAAAAGAAACAATTTTAGTGTGTAACGGTGTTTCATTTAATCTACCCATGCATGCACACATGTGCAAAGTGTATAGTCTAAATTAGCAACCCATGAACTATAATTTAGGCCAGTATTATTAGATCTTGTCCATAAAATTTTGCTTAGATTTGTATTCAAATTTGGGTTTAAAAATGCGCACCGTTCTCACAAATAAACAAGTTTCGAATACGTAGTCTATATTAATGTAGTACGTCAGTGTTTGACTTACCACCTTTAACTCTACGTAACTTACTTACTTTGGCTACGGTACTCACACATATGTTTAGGAGCTAATAGTTTGGCCAGAATCAAACGAATCACTGCCTTAAGGTTCAGATGTAAATTTGACAATAATTAGAGAATACACACCCACACGGCATTCCCACCGAAAGGATATATTAGAAATTCGTTGAAACTCTTGACTTGTAGGCTTATGTAGCCTATACGATATTCATTCTTCTGAAAATTTTGTGAAGTGACGTGAACTGTCAAGTTAAAGTTGAGATTTCAGGGAATAACAGACGAACGAACGATAGTTTTGTGCCGTCGCCTTATATTCATTCATTCATTCATTCAGCTACAAAGAAAGTTGTGTCTCATTTGGCCGGAAATGATCTGCAGCTTCCAGCGCCGTCACTGGAGATGCTCCGTAAAGTTACGTTCGCAGACGCGTTAGAGATCAAGTTACAGATACTGCAGCAGCGTGTCTGGGAACTGTAACTGGAGCTTAGATAGGAAGGATGAACGACGACGTCTGTATGCACCTGCACGCTCCACTACAATCCCTAACACGATTTCTCTTCGTTAAGATATGCTAGCCATACTTTGGTTTATACTGTTGTGTAATTTGCATATTAGGAATACCACAACACCTGTTGTATACAACTTTTAAACCGTATATAAACTTTAAAATTCAACAGGTTTTTTTTTGTCATACATTGCTATCAAGTGATGAGATTTTGTTGCGAGACTTGAAGGGTTTTTTTTCAGCGGTGAGTATGATGCTCTTCTGGGTTTCGGCGCCGTGTAGAATCGTCGGTAGATGCCAAGGTTTTGGAGAAACATAGTGCCTTTATCTTCAGGACTGTGGTGACGGTGCTGGGAAGTGGAGGTATTTAGATGGGATTGGAGGAAGATAAGGCTGAGGAAACGACCATGATTTCCTCAGCCTAAGGTCACTCCAACCCTACATACAACCCACCACTACGCACCATCGTCACTTTAGCCCTAAAGATGGAGACGGTGTGCTTTTCCTAATGTTGGCATCTGCCGACGAGTCTACAAAACCCAGAAGAACATTACCGATTTCTTGTTGTCTACTACAGAGATTCTACAATCGTTTGATGAAAGGCGATGTAAAAGCCATATTTTTTATAATGATTCAGCTTACAAACTGATTATTCTAGTTCTTTAGACTTATCTTCATGTATATGCGGGAAAAGTAGAATATATTACCACTTCTTTGCAATTTGTCTGTCGTAGCCGATGGTACATGTGCAAGTGACATTTATATTTCTGAAATAACCCTTATATTGGAATTTTTTATTACATGTAAAATTATTTTTAATCACACTCTGTGAGTGTGTCCCGTCTTGATATCCTTACAATAAATCTACTCAGTATAAAAGTGTGCCCGACTTGTCAAGAAGTTTTGCCTAAACCGTTTTTCGATGTAATCAATTTCAGTAAGATTTTATTTAGACTATATAAAAGTATTTGGCCATCATATAATGTGGATGTACAGATTCCAAAAATTTGACTAAATCGTTATTCTATGTCAAATAATTCAATAATGCATGCGTACATAGAGGCCAAGACGAAGCAAATGGCCTCTAACATATCGTGATGAAATACTGCTAATTACCATAACGACGTTCTGAATCGCATGTAGTGGCTTATTATTAGTGGTTCTTTATATTATGCGCATGTGGTCATATACCAAGATATAATACTGCGTAGACAGCGTTATGTAAGGTAGGTAGTTGTTTTCATCCGTCGCTAATTTGTTAGCAGAGCGATTCTCACGACTTTGCAACTTCTGTATCTGTGTACACAATGCTACATGGGACAAGGTATCCATCATTAAGAGGCTTTACTGCTGACCTCCGTATCTTCCCATCCTGGTACAAGGTTTTATCAATTACGCTGCGATCCATTCTATTGTTTGTCCGCGGATGGGAGTTCCAAGTAAAGTCCAGAAGAAAGGAGCGAAGCTGCGAGTACTATGTAGAGTTTTTTTATCTTGCTTCATGTACATTTGGATAGAGATTGTCGAATAACACATCAGAATTGGCATTTGAAGGCCTTCGCTCGTGTGCATTACTGGAAGTTGAGTAGATGTTTATAAGTTTTTCAAGTGACGTAACGGAACTAGGAACAATGTTCTATCATTCCAGAAGGTCTTAATTTTTGTCTTTTCTTTATTAATAAATAGCGTTTTAGAAATTAGTCCCTGCATAAGAATCGTTTTTAGACCTACAAGTTCAAACCGCACAGGCGTTACACCGTGTTGTGCTTTGTTCTTATGGCAGTAATGCGTTGAAGTCTTCGAATACTTCGGCAGCTACCGAATCAGTATGTTCTCACGTCATTCCGTATGTCTTCGGTGCTATCAGGACCACCAGCCTAATGAGATTTATTCATACGGTTACAGCGCCATCAGGGAAGACTTTTTACGTGCGTCCAGTGCCAGTGTACGTAACTGGAAAATCTCTTGCTGGCTGCATTCAATCGCATGAGTTTTTTTTTCTTTGTTGGAAATACGATTCGAATATTTAGTCCATCTCTTGAAAAGTTTGTGTTACATTCAGTTTTCAAGGGGTATATCACGGTATTGTGTTATGGCAATCAATTTTTCAGCTCATACCTCTCATAGGAGGTTAAAAGTGGAATATGAGGGAAGGAATACACTGAAAACCTTCAGGGAAACGTGAAATAAATGTTATTGTTCATCGGGAGAGGGACAGATGAAGGTTTAGGAGGGAGAGCTTTAGAATCGGTGACATATAGGGGTGGGGATGGGTGTAGATCATGAGAAATCGTGGTTTTCAGGAACTGTTTATTTGTTACGAGGAAGTCAAGCTTGTTTGCGCAGAAGTACTTTTATATGGGAGATGTGTTGTCATTAGTTCTGTGATGCAGGAAGAATAAATAGCATGTTTTGAAGTTTGTAGACCTGCTTACTTATATCAGAGTAACTGAGTAACTGATACTCAAAGTTGTACATTTGTATTGGAGGTTTTCTTGTTAGCCTCTGCCCCCTCTCCAAACACACAACACACCTTTGTGCATTTAGTCCAAGTATACAAGATAAATGAAAACCCAGTTTCAAACAGTTAATGACTGCAATATTTGAGCACATTTTAATGACACAGAGACCACGCTTCTCTTGGTTTCAGACGAGACTGACTGACCTGCATGGAACTGATAAACAGCAACATTACTATGTCCGAGCAGGAATTCGAACGTAGAGCGTTCAGAACGTTAATCAGCATTAATAACCATTATTAATATGAGACTTGTCTTGGAATATAGCACTGTGCCCGCAATATTCTTATTCAAATTTTCTTCGTATCATGTAACGGTTTCAGCAATTCTTTATAGGCTCGTTCGAAAAGTTGTTACCCATCTAATCAGTTTCTCCATGTGAACGTGTTAAACTTTTTCTGGCTGAACATATCTTGATGAATTACTATTTTATAAATTTAAGTTTTAAATTATATCTTTGAACAAAATATGTCATTCAGGGCTACTGCTTTATACGTGATGGTTTGGAATACAGTTTTTCACATCTCCGAACACAGCTATTAATGTCTGTTGCTTTATCGCTACATCAAACAACGTCTGTCAGTTTGGAGTTCCAGGCCATTTTCGTTATAACAATTAATTGAGATGTCCCTGCTCTCTATTGTGATCAACAAACAAAACATGTCAACCACTCCATTGGTTCACTAACAGTTAAAAATTCAAATGTGGCCTCTTACTTTTGACGTTTTATCTTTGTATGTTAGTGGCAAGAACATTAATGTATGAGAGTGGCTCTTAAATGTTCTATTCGGTTTATTGCAATTGAAATGTGCAGATAACAGTGACAGCGAGGTTTAAAATTCGCACGGTCTTGGACCTGTGGGATATTGGGATCGTGGGTTCAAACAAAACAGGCGGTTTAGATGTGTGCATTGTTGTTTTTTATTTATACCGGCATGTGTAGGAGTCATATAAGGCGTGAAAGGTACATGATTTTGAAACTTAATTATGACCCCAGACAAGCCAGAGGGCTTAATCAGGAAAAGGAAAAGACAACTGTTTAAAGCACAATGTGCAGTGGACGCTGTATTATCGTAGTTTCTGAAATACGAACAACTCTTGTGAGTTACTTATAATTTATAGACTTTTTCCGTAACTGCTGTTGATGTCTACTTCAGTGTTGGGTTGGTGTCCATGAACTGAAGTCTGAGTAACCTGATAACATCTGCACATAATTCCCGTGTCAGACTGCAGCGGTTTTTAAGTTGTCTGGATTACGGAGATCTATTTTGCGTGATCAACCTTACATTTTCTGTTTTCGTAAAGAATACATATGAAAAGTTTTATAATTTTGATAGATGTGTCTTCGTACAAGCCTTCTAGATGCTAGTATTACTGTAACATCACAGTGTCCCACAGTGTTTGGACACAAGGAGTTAGGAAGTACGTTCAAGATAAGAGTGCTTTAGTAGTATGAGGTTCATTGTGATTGTCAAGGAAGTCAGTCATATTATGTAGATTATTATGTGTCTGTTGAATCCGGAACAGACAAATGGATAGACACAATCACAATGGTAATGGGTTTCAAAGAATATAATGAGAGCAATTCATATAGGACGACCATAATAACGGGTCTTCGTATGTCAAGTTCATAACTTATTAGAAAATTATATATTGCGTTTGATTGAATGTCTGTATTTTTAACCTTGCTGTTCTTTCTTTAGTGTACGAAAGTAGGCTTGTGCGAGGGTAATGCTGTCTGTGTGCGTCTCTCTTTCACCGTTTTGAACCAGTCGTATCATTTTATTTCATGAGCATTGTTCTGTTCGGGGCCACCCCAAAATATGGAGGAAGTATGAACTTGTGAACTGGGACCGATGCTAACGGCAATAGTGTAGTATCCTGACATTACATACGGTGATAAAACTTGGGAAAATATGCGACTTTCGTGAAGATTGTTGTTCGAAGATGTAAACAACAAGATGGTGGCCGTGCGAAATTTCCATGTAGCTTTCACTTTGACAGCAATAACTAATAGACTGTCTGAGCTACGAATTTGAAAATGAAGTTAGAACAGAAGTATTCCAGCATATTCCATCACATTTTAAGATTCTGAGGTCGTATCCGACAAATTAACGATAGCATCTGTACTTAAGTAGCAAGATATTCCTCAAAAGAAAAGCAGTGCACATGATATTAACAGGCTTGTATAATGGACCTTTTGTAACTGGAAGCAACAAAGTCGGGGAAGATTAGATCATGTGTATGATCCATTAGCAAAATTGCATTTTGTTGTTGTACTGTGAACTTGCATTGCCTGAATGTGGCATTAAGAGCACGAAATTTGTAGGATATGCAGTCTGTACATAGGAAAAGGCTCTACGAGAATTGTCTGGAAACCTTTTTTAGTAATGTGTTTAAATTAAACCTTGAACTGTTCTATATCGAAACTCTCCTGGATGTAAAATAAGACCGGCTGCAAATTACTGTACGTATACATGCTCACAAATATATAGTGGATATTTTATTTGTCATGTTCCGATTTGAGTGATTGTGTGTTATTTAATTAACGTCGTTTCTTAACGGAACCTAGAAAAGCCTCTTCTATTGCTTTCCATTATTCATTGTAGCCTACATTCCTAAGTAGAAATTCCATACATAGAAGGAATTGTCGTGTGTCATGAAGTATGTGCAGAATGAAAGCGTGTGCCTCACTGTGCATAATTTAAAGGATTAGACAACGCCCATAAAAATCAATTGCTCATTTTCAGGATATGTACCATTGAATAATCTCATACTCTCTAATTCAGTGGCAATAAATGCAGACGATTTAATGCCATAAATACAAAGCGGATAATAAATAGTTTCGTGGGCTAGACTCATCCAACATGTACCATCCTCGCAGTCCAGTTCCCTAAAACACGTCTCGGCATCATCCTTATTAGTAATAACATTTCGGTATTTGAAGTGGCCGAGTTCAAGAATAATTAACAGACAGCTTATGGATTTCTTGTGTTCTCAGTCCAGGCTCTTACGCTATGTCCAACCCGTCGTAACGCCATTGATCCCACCATCTGTATAGGCCTATATCACGAACTACGGTATTGAGTAATGTTCTTACGCCAAATTCCCACATTGACCTAGTGATTTTGATAGATATTAAATTAACTGAATTCTGCTAGAGTTTTTACATAATGGAGATTTCAGCCGCTTCGACGTTCTAGAGCGCAGACAATCCCGGTACCCCATGCCGTTTACTGTCCTTTGTTGTGTGTAATGTCGGATCCAGTACAGATATCGATAATTTTACAACGCTATGTAATCTGATATAGTAAAAAATTACGGAGAGTTTCAGAAGTTACGCAACCCAAAGTTTAATGTCATGTTTAAAATACATAGGTTATGATTACATATTGAATTTGTAATTTACAACATAAGTTGAAAGTGTCCCTCGTCTTGCTATAGTCATAACAAGGCGTTTCAACATATTCATAGGAATTCTGCTAGTAGTAGTGCCGTTAATTAATTAACAAGTCGAAAAATGGTTGAATTACTTCGTTCAGCGGCATCAGAAAAATGTACCTTATACACCTGTCTACCTGCTTCATACGACTACGTTCGTAAATAATGCTCAATAATAAACATACGGCGCTTAGCTGAAAACGGCATAATTCTTGTTACACACACGACTACGAGCAACGAATACGAACAAACTGCCTTAAACCACCGACTTGACTTGTTGACTAGAACAAGAGTCCAGCATTGACAATGGACACTGAAAACTGATGTATCCCTATCATACTAACAAATGTTTAAATTTCAGTTTGAATTAATTTTAGAATCTCCGTATAATGTAGGTTTGAGATGACAGGAACAGTCAAAGTGGTACCTTGGCCGGACCATTTTCTTGTATCTGAAACCTGTCCCCAGCGCGCGGCTTGATCATTACCCAGATGATGGAGGCAGCAACTACCTCTGAAACGTTGGTAAACGTATACCAGACCATACGGTGATACAACTCAGAGGACAGCCATCTTCCATCTGAAATCTCACAGATATAAGCATGTTCGTGGCATGAAACAAGTGAACATACTGTGATCTATAAAAACGCAAACTGCTTTTTGATACCCCTGTGATGTCAAAGAACTCGTGACAAAACTGAGATACATCTGTTATGTGAGTAAACCAATTTGCTTTCTGTTATGCCCTTTTTACACAAACATTTTGTGCAAGTGTGTGCAGTGTATGGGTGTTGAGATTTCACCTACACAATTTGCCTGCACAAATATTTGATATTACTGATATTTGTAATAGACAAACGCTGTCTTTTGTTTGAGATAGGAAATACATTCTAAAGCATTATTTAGATTAGCTTTTTCTTCAGACGGTTGATTTATGACACCACCGCGAGTTTTGCTTGTTCAGTAACTATAAACATTATAATTAAAAATGCATAGTTTTTAATAACTCCTCTGAACATAACATAATCTATTTTAAACAATTTTTGGGGTTGTGGGGGGGGGGAATAGGCCATCAAAAATCTGACGTTTTGGTGGGGGGCTGCTTACGGGTCAGTCCATTCATAGTAATTAATACCACACTCTGTAACACCAGGAAATTTGATCGGGTGTGACTTTGTCAGTAGAGAAGCTTCTACACAAGCAAGTAACTCGGTGTTCCCGTGGGGGCCTGCAATTTGTGTGTCTCCCAGCCATGTGTCATGCAACGCTTGCTAATAAATAGGCATATACGAGACCTACAATTCCTGAATAAACGATTACTGATATTAATTACTATGAAATAAAAGCAGCTACACTATCAGCCTGGTTACATCTGATATCGAAAACAGAATGTCAGATTCAAAGAAAACCGAGCTGGAAACATAACCTAACTATGAAGTTTGAATGTAACGTAATCCTATACCAGCTCCCGCCATGGGGTCAGAATCAAATGTAGAGCATTACATTTCATATTCACGCAATCCATCTCAACAGTAAAACGAGTGTTTAATGTGTTTGTAGTTGTTCATAGTCTGAAAGGCCGAACGATTAACATTAATATAATGAAAAGCACATCGTGAATTTCTATTCTTAATTTAAGTGCTAAAATTCTCGTAATCTGTTATTACTGTTCGCGTTTTTTATTCTAAGAATATTTTAAAATGCTTTATTCGCTACACTTCTATTACAACCTTGTAGCAGATTCTTGTAATTTAATCAACAAATGGCTGCTTAGGTATGCCAGCGTCTTTCAGTAAATGAAAAAATGGACGTGTCGTGGCAAACACTGAATAATCTTTCGTTAAATCTGTTTCTCAACATAGGCTACCGTAGAAGCCCTTCTCCAAGCGTTCCACCATTAGCTGATACTAGTGGCACAGAATGGTTTTGGTTGCCGAGACACTTCTGTAGGCTACTTCTGACATACGATCATTTAAAAAATGTTCTTCCACACAGCGCAGATTTCATATGGCGGGTAAAATCTGAGTTGCTAGAAGAACGGTAATACTTTATAGCCGAAGTATTCAGTATTTCAGAATTAACTTCGCATAAGTAATTTCTGGAACCATTTCCGAGTAAGTTATTTTAAAAGACAAACTTGTCGATTGTCCTTTAGACGACACAGAATTTTTTATACGAGGTGCGATCGGAAAGTTTCAAGACTGTGTCAATAGAGGGCGAACCGGATGTATTTCGAGCTTCTGCCGCTAGGGGGTGCGGCCTACATTCATAGTGAATCAGTGTGCCAGCCGGCAGCATCGAATTAGCATTTGTTTCTTAGTTACGGGCGTTTTGGTAGTGCATTACACCGACCCTCCTGCGATTTCGGAATGGCGTGTGCATCAAATTTTGCCAAAGACTCGCCAAAACGGCTACGGAAACCTATGAAATGCTAAAGCAAGCATTTGGGGAGTCCGCAATGGGTCGTGCACAAACTTTTGTGTGGCATTCACGTTTTAAAAATGGCCGAACCTCTGTCGATGATGACGAGCGTTCTGGACGACCATCTTCGAGCACAACGCCCGAAAATGTTACGAAGATTCGGCAGGCCATTCACGAAGATCGACGTCGTACCATCAACGACTTGTGCGACATTGTTGGGATAGGCTATGGGACCTGTCAGCTGATTCTAAAGGACGGAAGCGGCCGTCAAAGTGGCGCAACCACAACTGGCTGCTGCATCATGACAACGCGCCAGCGCACACCGCCCTCAAAGTTCGGCAGTTTTTGGCCTCAAACACCATGGCCGTCATCCCGCACCCTCCTTAGCTCCATGTGACTTCTTCCTCTTCCCAAAGATGAAAATTCAGCTAAAGGGAAGGAGATTTGAGACGATAGAAGAGATTCAGGCAGAATCGCAGATGGTGCTTGACAGGCTGACAAAGAAAGATTTCCAGGGATGCTTCCAGGCTTGGCAGCGGCGCTGGGATCGTTGTGTTCACTCCCAGGGGAACTACTTCGAGGATGATGGATGAATTTAATACCTGAGATAAGTGTACGGGTTTTTTTATAGGCGCAGTCTGGAAATTTTCCGATCGAACCTCGTATATGATATACAATATGTAAAAAAAGCATCATCGTCGTTTTATCAACTTTCTCAAGTGGAAAAAGAACTTTTGTATCTGCACGCTGATTTTGTGTAAAAGCGATGCATACCATGTAACACTTCCACACCAAATACACACTACTTCTGTTTACGCCACTGCTGCCTTCTTCCAAAGGCATTTACATACAGATTTCAAGGAAACTCACCTTTGGAAGTAAGAGATCTGATTACTGCAAGAACACTTCCAGGTGGAACTGTTAGCTTTATACTGAAGGTAACCTGAGAAAGAAGTGTACTGAAAGGCATCTTAAGGCCAACGCACACTGAACCCGGTGCAGACCACGTTAACAGACAACGAACGCATGCGATCTCTTGTACCTGCGTCTCAGGTCCGCTTCTTGAACGCCTTCTGTTGAGATACTCATACTTCGAAATGAAAGTTTAAGACAGACAGCTGCTGGATTTAGTGAGGTCCTAATATGAATAAAAGTATGCAAGGTATGATATGCTAATGCCAAGAGAAAGAAAAAGAAGCCTTTCTCGAAAAGCTGTATATATAAAGAAGACTGTCACACGGAGACGTTCTTCTGTTCTCTGAGCTCACAAATAGTGGATGTAGTGCTTACGTTCGATTGAACAGGGACCATTTTTATGAAGAACACCACTAATTGGACCAGGCATCAAGGAGAAGGGCTATAATGCTCAACAGCCCATCGAAACAAAACAAAGACTTGCTACACGTTAGACTGTGCCTGCAGACGCCTGGGCTAGACATAGCATACTCGTACATTAGAAACCTGTATTCTAGTAGTCTGTTTCTAATGATATTAATGCTGAATGTCTTGTGTCACGCATCCCTAAAGCAGCTAGCACAGCAGAATAATAACTATCCAAATTTCTTAAGGGGTGGAACTTACACGAGGAAGTTCCTTTCAAACGTGTGCGAATTTTCGAACTTCGTGCTCACTTGTTCGATTTTAAAACATGAATACTGAAAGGGCATTAAAACTATTACTTTTAAAACGAAGGTCTTGTGACCTAAGCTAAACAAAATTTCAAATTATTTTATCAAGATTTTCAGTTTCAAACATTAGCATTACTATTGATGAGCATGTCAGTTCAAACTTATAAAACGGAATGATTTAAACGTATGTCAAAATCAGGAGTTAAATATCGGCATGTTAATATATTATTCCGGATGTCAGGGGATTAAATTCTCTCTGTTTATGGCTGCAGTGTCCTCTTACAAATGAAGTTGTGTAGGGACATAAACATAGAATGTTTGCAAATCCCCTAATCAGTATATAAAACAATAGAATATAAATGTTTATAAACAACGTATATAAATACATAACCAGTGGAAAATTCAACGCTGCATCACTGCAGTGTAATGGCTGACTGCAATGTTACTTTATCACGTTAATTCACAACAAAGTAATTTATGTAGATGAACTTTAACTGTGCAGAAGAAGTTTATTAAAATATTGCGTAGCACATGAAGTGACGGTTTTTTTCACTATAAGATTACCATGTTTCGTATTATTCGGACCTACGGTAGAAATTCCCGTAATTGATGTCTTAGGAATATTATTCGCCTTAACAATAACACTATAACAGCATATTGGGATGCTGGTACTCCGTAGTACAAGTAATTTCCTTACGCACTGCGACAACATTGATGTTACGAGAAGGTATTTCCCACAAACACTCAAAGTACGATGACGGAAGAAACATTTGCAACCCATGAACAAAGGAATATACACTTGTGTCACTTGAACAATCTTAAAAAAATGTAGCTATTATATTTTTTCGGAGGAATGAAAATGCGGCTGTGTTTCCTAGTACTGTAAAAGCAAACCAGATAATGTTATGCCATAACCAAAAATTCGGTAAATATGTGAATTCTACCAATTCAGCGCGAAAGGAGATACATCCAATATTCAGGCACTTCATTTGCACCGTAATTGCCAATTTACGTTTGGCCTTAAATTTGAATAACACAAAAATCAATAACTAAGCTGCTTAAAAGCAAACGCCGAATAATGTCGGAAGTAGACCGTAGACGTATTCGAAACTGCTGCTATGCAATCGAAATATATGTCCTGATTTGTGTGTCCAAATATTGCCTGAAAAAGGTTACATGTTGAAAGCAGTGTCATAAACCATGACTTCAATAGTTTCAGCATGAAGATTTTTATTGTTAGGGTACCGTTTCTCTTTTTAATATAAGTTGGTGCAAAGTTCAGGACTCTTTACATGAAAAGCATGAATAAGTTTGTCACTTACAATTTTGCATATAATTTAACTTTTTATATCTGCCTTTACTGATATATTTACAAGCACATACGGAAATAATGTTTTACTCTATGCATTTTAAATTGCCGTCTGCGATATTAATTCAAGTTTTTAGCTTGGAATTGGCAGTGTGCCTGATTTTTGGACTTACCTATACGAATCTGAAGCACACATGTGTAATCTTCTCACGCGCTCAACTGTAGTCTTCAGCTACGTATGTAATAGTAGTGAAAACTTCCCAGAGTACAATCAGATAGGGCAAGCAATAATTCGGGATCACAATTGCAGGAAGAAGAAAGATCCGTTGACTCAGGTAATTTATCCTTAAAATACGGTAAGTATGGTTGATCTTTAAATTGTCGGGAACTAAAAACTTTGCCACTGGCAGTACATTTTTGTGCGTTTTTACGATATTCGAATATCGATACTCATATTAATGTACATCCTTATTTCCGTGCTGCGTTTTAGAAGCCATGTGGTTAGCAGCATCTCAAGCAATAAACAATAAGGACACCTAGTGTAATGTCATATTTATGTAGAAAGAAAAATGGCGCTTCACTGCAATTTTTCTGATAATGGAAACTGTGGTATATAATCAAATGATAAATATAAATTATGGAAACGTGAATTTTTCATAGTCTCTTCAGATTTTTGTCCAGCACATGCACCATTTCAGATTAACAAAATATGTTCGGTTCTTTAGCAGCGCTGTTTATTAAATAAGGAATAAGTTATGACAAACATTATCGTTACATCAAGAGGTGATGCTGGAGATTGGCAAAGTGAACATCTTACCCCAGTCTAGGGTATTGCAGGTGTTTAAATCTGTTCAAAATATCTGTAACCAGTCACACTGCGATGTAACCTGTGTACTTTAAGTTTGGAACAAGATTTAATTCGGCTGATAAATACTATCGCTGAGTCAAAATTCCAAATTTAATAACAATTCGCTGAGTCGCAATTCACAACAGTCATGTCATACGTAAAAGGCGAAGAGGAATAGATAATCGTCGGCCATATGTTGGTGCAAGACGTACTTAGAAACCTCGTTACGACTGTAAATCATAATTTCTGGTTGAACAAAGTATAAACTTCCTACTCAGTTATGATTCAAATCAATTTTCCAGCACACTCAATATAATGTAGCTACTGTGCGAAGCCGCTGAAACAAGACAGTCACTTCCGTGTAGATATGATGTCAGGGAACGTCTTTTGAGTAGTTCACGAGTTGCCCTATTGCTCTATAAACAGTGCTGTTAACCTTAACTCCTTTGAGCATAATATTGCATGAGTCTCTAAGCTAGTCAAGAAATTACCCTCCATTATGGAACCCGATGGCTCATTACGATGTTCACAAGAGTTCCGCTACTGGCCTCTACCAATATGAATTCGGTCCATATCCACACCCTGCATCTTTCAAGATCACTTTAATATTGTCCTCCCACTACTTCTAGCTGAGACGCACAACGAGGCCAGTTTACAACCGCGTACCTCAGCCCCATCGGGGGCCTTTCGGAGCGTGAAAATTAAGCGCAGCAAGTGAGGAATTCGCTGGGGATGCGCATTTATGCGGATCCTTGTACTGCGTAAGTAGCTGCAGTTACAGTCAAATGAGCGAGTTTCTGCATGAGATTGATTTCAATATACCATCACAATCACCGCGAAAACTATTTTAGGGAAAGGAAACGAAGCCAAGTCGTTAAGATTCTATTTCGGTAAATTAACCGTGTTGTTATAATTTCCTGCACTTGCGTTCCACTGAAGGGCAATGACGAACTTTCTATCATGAATTTAAAGCACGAATTCCCCTGCATCTAACAGGTTTTTAATTTTTACACCTCTACCCAGCGGAGTTACAATAATGAATTAAAATTTCTTTGCTATTGTATGGTACTGTACTAGGAACAGACACCGTATGTCTTGTGTTGTGTTTTAGGGCTATGCCACTCCGCTCCGTGTCCTTTGATGTTTACCGACGACGACAGCGTTAGGCCTTCCCTTACCGTGCGCACCAAAAGAAGCGTCTTGGTTATGGTTGTTTATCCACAATGCAACATTCAGAAGTTATCCTAGAGTCCTTACAATTTTGGACCTAGGACATTCCAAATATTGTTTCTTTCCTGGTCCGTTCTGTTTAATAAAAATTAATGGCTGATTCATAAAGAACTTTTCTGTGTAGGTAGAGGCCTTGTGATGGGCTGATCACTCGTCTAATGAGTCCTACCAAATGTCTATAATGATTCATAATTTCAGATACAGTTTTGATTGTTTTGATTGAAACAATCCGTGAAGGCTTCTACTGCTGACGATAAACAATTTATGGATATCAGGGCTGTGGAGTCGCAGTCGGAAGCAATTTTAGGTGGAGTCGGAGTCGGCAAAAATGTACCGAATCCGACTCCGACCTCGATATAAAATCTTAAGGACAATTTATATACCCTTGAGCCGCCGGCGGCCTCACACCCGGTGTCCTACGTGAGCGATTAAATGCGAGCGATGCGAGTTGCGTGGGTGAAGCGGAAATATCAAACTGGCTGTTTGTGCGGAGCTGTCCTAGGTTACAGCGAATCAGTCAAGAGAGTAAAGCGGCCGGATTCCGAGATCAAATATTTTGATGTAAGACTTGAGGTTCTCACAGCGGTGAGTATGAAGATTTCCGTCTTCTGGGTTGTTGCGCTGTGTAGTCTGGTCGATATTAACCAACGTTTCAGAGGTCATACTGCCTCCGTCATCAGGGCGATGACTGGCTGTTTGTGCGGCGCTGTCCTATGTGACAGCGAAGCGTTCGGCTGCCAAATTCCAAGATCAAATATTTCAAGCGCATATTTCTGCCGATCTGTAGGAATCTGAGTGACAATACTCATGTTAGTTTGAGGTTACGGACAGGTCATTGTAATGTCATAGTCACGACAATGTAAGTACCGAGGTTTTCCGAATAGAGGCCTTTAAAGTTTTCAAGGTATTTCGAAAGTAATTTTTTTAAACACATTTTTCTGCCGATCTTCAGGAATCTCAGTGACCATATTTATGTCCGTTTGAGATCACGCACAGGTCACCGTTGGTTATGTCACGGACACGACCTTTGCTGTGGAGTCGGTGTCGGTAAAAATGTACCGACTCCGATATCGACCTCGATATGAAATCTTAAGGACAATTTCTATACCGTGTGAGCCGCCGGCGGCCTCACGCTTGGGGAGATTCAACGACGTGTTGAGCCACATGGTTTGGGAATAATGCTTTGTAACTTTTGTTCCGGTACCTTAAGATTACAAACAGACTACAAATCAACCGATTTCTGCAATAACCATTAGACGTATATTTAAATATAGGTTAAAGTCTTATATGTAGGCTGATGATTCACGTGGTGGTGATGAAATCTCTTATGGTGCCATTTACCATTTTAGTAGGTTTACCCTTATTAATACATATTGAGCTTTTATGAAGGAGTCGGCGTCGAAGCCGGAGTCGGAGATTTTCGTACCGACTCCACAACTCTGATGGAAATACATAAACAGCCGAAGAAAACCTTCAACTGAACAACTGTAAAAACTGAAGTATGTGCCTATCACATTATCCAACCATTCTGTGACTCATTGCCTACTGGCTGAACGAGTCTGTCCATCATTGCCATCAATTAACCAACTGTACGTCTCTCCGTCTCCGTACGTTTGACACAACATCCACCCACGCACGTGAGTATTAAACCACCTGCCACAGTCACTGGTGGATATTTCATCGGTCTGGTACAGTGTAGTTAAATCACCTCGTGAATGTAGCTGCTGGACTTTAAAAGATCTCGAAGAAGAAGAAGAGATGGCGGTAGTGGCGATTTGATGATAGCGATGTTTATGACATTATTACAGTTTCATAAAATTGCGTGATTCTGTAATAGCATTTCTTGTGAATGCCTAGCAAAATACATACACGGACTATCACATATTTCTAGCGTGAAGCTATCCGTTTCAAAGAGTTGGAGTTAGAAAATGAAATCCTTTAAAGGCACAGACATCAGTTTCTATTATTCTCTGCAGAATCTTCATCTTAAAAAAATTCGGAATGGACTCACTTTAGTGTTTCAGTTCAAAATTAACTTCCCAAACTATGAGTACTTTCATACATTTGATATGACTCCTTGGACGAAGGATCTTCCTGTGGCAAGGCCTCTGCCCGCACAGGACAGTTACAACACAGAAAACGCAAACCTACAGCCATTCGACGAACTGGATTCGAACCCACCATCCCTGTGTTGAACGGTTGAAGATCATAGGAGCAGAAGGCCGACAGCGATCGGCATATTGACCTCTCGAAATAAATTGTGATATTGGAAAGTTTGCGCGTGTGTGTTTTTTCCTTCAGAAATTTATGTACGTAGGCCTTTAATGCCAGTTCATATTACATCATAATTGAATACTGTTGTTGTAGTCCTACTCGGAAGTAATTGTTGAAACGATCGTGTTTGTTCGGTCGAGTGAGATTTGCACAACTTGTGTTGCTGTCGCGTCCTTTAGAAGGCCGTCATCTTGGCGTGTTCCTAGATCCAGTCTCATGTAATGCTGGCCTTAACGTGAAGTGTAACTATTCTCCAGCCTAGCTTTTGGGTGTGTATCAAGGGAGGA
The DNA here is from genome assembly GCF_977971745.1 of Zootermopsis nevadensis. NCBI lineage: Eukaryota > Metazoa > Arthropoda > Insecta > Blattodea > Termopsidae > Zootermopsis > Zootermopsis nevadensis. The sequence continues at coordinate 2,380,771 of NW_028259150.1, forward strand.
GTAGGTAGAAAGGTTTGTCTTATAATGTGCTGCATTCTTTGTCCCGTTGCCAACAAGTGATGCTTGCTTATAACACAGACTACTACATAAAAACTTGCGTGACAGCTTTTTGCTATTAACCACGACAAAATGCCACAGAGCGGCAAATCAAGAGAGTTCTTCTTTTTTCTTTTTTTTTAAAAGTGATGTGAACTTGTTATGTTGTTAGTCGATGCTCGAAGTTACATGCAAAAAGTTTGAATATTGTTACTTCACGTCTTTGTCGTACTGAAGCTCTCGATCAGAGGTATTTTGTTGAAAAGCGTTCCCAGAATGTTTTCGAATGCTGTGAACACACTGGATAATACTGGACCTTGGATAGCTGATAGTTTATTTCTGGTGTGTCGTGCACAGTTTTCTGTGATTTATTGGTGTATTGTTTGGTTTTCCACTGATGATTTGTAGCCTAATTGCAAATAGATTATTTTTAACTTCATAACTCAGGAACATTCATTCAGTCGTTTGCATCTCGTGTACCAAAATTTCAAATAATACTCTGCCATGTGGGCAAGGCCGTGGTCTAGGCAACACGGAGTTTTCCTCCGGGGCTTCCCCGATTTCTCCGTGGCATCCCAACAATTACTCCATACACACAGAAGAAGGCAATGACAAACCAATTCTGGATCATCTGCCAAGAACATATATGAACAGGTCCCAGTCCGAGAAAAGGATGGAAGGATCCTATTCATATGGACCTGTCGTCAGACAGAACACTAAATAAAATAATAAAATAATGTCTCGTTGCGAAGTTAACATATTAACAGGCTTACCAGTATGACGATTTTCAAGACGTTTAAGACGGGAGAGAGATGTAGCACTGACTGAAAAACAGTAAGTAGACCTAAAATGACCGAAAGATGGCTACTTTTCTTCAGATGATTTTAATTTTCACTGAGATTTCTTTAAACTAAAATCAACAGTACGAATTTCATAATGTATTGAGGCAGACCTGTATTAGTGCGTAATTCCAGTAGTATTGATTTCCATTATGCTAGAGATACTATGATATAGCTAGTCAGAAATGTCACAAAGTACGATTGTAATTGTTAATGCAGTAGATATATGTTTATGCAAAAGATGTGGTCCTACTGCTTCGACATGCGACTCGTACATCGTTTAGTACCGCTATGAAAATAAACGGTTTCAGTACCAATTTGTTTTCGATCCTTAACAGAAATTTTGCGTTTCTCTTACAAAAATTTCAGTTCCTTCAATTAAACGGCATTAGAGTAGTTCCACTCAGAATTTCACTAGCGTTATGTTATCGTTGTTGATAATGTTAAGGTTTGTGTATATCCTGTGGTGCGATGCACTACAAAGAAAGCTTAATTAAAACGGGGACGAATTTAAAAGTTTTTATTATGTCGGCGATGAACCATTGCGTTCCATAATAACAGAATTTCATGACAGTTGAATACGTACATGTTGTCCCAAAAAGATGTATGTAGCAGTAACTTTGGTGGTCGCTTGTCAGTCAATTCCTCACCACTGTCAACTGTGCCACGATGCTAACGGTGGTCATTTTCAACAACTACTTTAGATTTGCTAATTCACTGAGTGCCAATTATGACGTTTCTAATGGTCTTGTTTATTGAAATGTCTTAATTTTGTTCATTGAATGTGTATTTACATAATTTTGGAACATTCTATGACCACTTTGGGGGACTTACGTGTCTTCTGAAATAAATCAAGATTATAAAAATAACCCATCACAACGGTCGCGTGGTCTGTGGTTATTAGGGCACTGTGGATGTGGAATCCCGCTCGGGGTATGAATGCGTCCTGGTGTCTCATTTCGTAAAATACTGTAAAAATTTGCGGTATTGTCGTGCATTTCTGTGTGTGTATAATAGCTAATATTGTAAAGGCATGTTATGTCATCGTGCAGTGTCGTGTTTTTGAACCATTTGTTTGATATTCTTGAAATTTGCCAGGCCTATGAACGATTGGCGTTGGAAGCCATTCCGTCTGTAACGTATGAATTTTAAGAATGTAGGTCTACAACGTTGCTGAACATTTTTCGTATAAAGAAGTGAACAGCGATATTGGATTTGATACGTGACAATAGAAAACCCATTACAAATGGAAACGTGGTATATATTACGGATATGGATTATAAACATGCCAGAACATAGTCATGAAATATGTTTTGTAATAAAATATACAAAATTTTTAATTATCTTGACAACTTTGTTACACAAATTATTCTCACCGATGTTCCTACCCTTTTGTAGTTGTTAATTTATAGTTTATGTGTGTATGTATGTACGTACGAAGCATTTGAAGAATGTCATACTTTTCCCGAAAGTTAAATTCGGTTTGAAAAGCTTACATTAAAGTTGTATCTGTACGAAAGAAATCTCGGCGCAAGTTTCCGCGGTGAATGTAAAACATGGTGCCATGCAGTATTCATTAGCAATCTTACTAATGTAAATGGGGTCCTTTATGTAGTCCAGTGCGTCTCGTCCAGCGTCGTGAATAATTGAAGCTACGTTCTAGAACCCACCACCACCCCAAGTCAGGTTTTTATTTCGTATTAAGCTTCGGTGTCCAGTCTTCGTGTTCCTCCGGTTTCTGTGGATCCAACGAGGTCAATTGTTTAATTATTTAGCAAAAGGACTATATTATTTCAGTTGTTAATCACTGTAAGCCAAGGTTGTTCTTGTTAATTTGAACCTTGTGTATGGAATAACATCGGGAATAATGTAAAGAGGCAGTCATTGGCCTAATGATGTAGTGGCGTAGTGGCGTGTACCAAGGATAAATCTTGTAGTAACAATTCCCTTACAAGCAAAGAATGGCATTTTTAGGACGTTTTTCGAAAGACTCTCATTCTAACCATTAATTAAGCAATGGTCGTACGGTTTGTCACAATTATTATTTTCAAAATAAATAACTGAATAATTTTATGGTTACGATTTCATCCTCATTGCATTGAATTTAGACTTCGCTTTGTGGGTCAGTGGTGGAAATCATTCTATTGGGTCATTACATTCTCTTTTCGCCGTTTCTTGCTAGCAGATACAAGTTTTTCTTTACATCTCCATATTAATGTCGTAGATTGGTTCATAAGTGCTGGCGTTTGTAGTTTTATCTTCGTGATCTTTCTTGTTTATTGCGTGCTGCGTCCTCTTCATATGAGAGTGTAGCAAACCCTCAGACGTAATAACGATTTCGGTGGCAGTAGCAAGAACAAAGAACTTTTGGTTCGCCGTCATCACGTCGGGCAGACGGTAGCGGTTTGACTGGGATGGAAGCAAATGCTTGTTTTGCTGTGCTTACTCAGTCCTTGAAAACCTCTTCTTCTGTTTTTCATTCACGCGGATGTTGTTGGTTTTATCACAACGGTTTTTAAGTGACTTTTCTTTCATTGTACGGATTATTTTAATCTTACTACACATATTTGCCTTGAATGTCTGCAGCTACATGAGGCGTAGATTTTTCTCACAGTGGCATTTTTCGATTGTAGTTTATTATCCAGAAGAAATGTTCCCTCAAAAAATTTATGAATAATTTCAAGGGAATGCTATGATATTGAAAATATTTGAAGCGTGTAAAGGACGTGCCTGCAGAACAGACGATATAACATAGTGTTGAGTCACGCATGGAAATTCAGTACAGGCCTACTAGTATCGTCGAAACAGGACACTTGTAGGTAAGAGTCGGGTAGGAGCCGACTACACTCTCTTTACTGTGTTAAATTCCTGACAGAGCTTCCGTGGACCGAAGTACGAGGTATGTCGAAACTTTTATTTCGTTAAATCATTCAGACGATTTCAGTCAGTGTTACTTCACGTAGCATAACTTCAACCGGCGTTACAGTAAATGTTAGAATAACTGAGTTGGTCCTGCTGATAATAAATTTATTGTCCCCACCTCTTTGATGCTATTTTTCTGTTGTAGGCCTATGTCGTAGCATATACACGTGTTTTAGCCACAATTGAAACGCGTAGTAACAGCCCTCTCTGGCCCGATTTATACGGGATTCCCTTTTAAACGCGAAATAGGGCTGTGTATCTTTCTTCTGCGGTGTGAAGACTAATGGGTCCCTAGTTGGAAGTGCCACATTACGTCTTGTCTGTAGTTTCTCGACTACGAGCAGACTACTTACTACAATTTTCTTCCTGGTTTAGCAAAAGTTCTTATGCTCAAAGTATTGTCAGTAATTGCAGTAAAGCAGCCTGTAGACTAGTTAAATAGCTGAGGTCTTTTAAGATGAAAACTGGGAAATTTCATGTTTTGTGACTGCTTTAAACTTGCGTTCTTGACCTCGTTTCACGTATTCATAGTTTTTATCTGCTTACATGTTGTGCGATATTTATTTTGTTGCTGGGAACACTGGTGTGCATGTGGTGGTACCCGTGTTGTTTGGTTCTTGCTTACGTTTGTCTTTCATTACTTGTGATGTTTGATCTGTTGAATTGTCTTGGTTGCTGATTGATTAGTGATTTTGACGCGTTGTTTCTGTGAAGCCGTACGAAAATTATTTCTTCTGTAAAATTTGTCATTGATGGTGGTATGACCCTTACCTTCGCCGTATGATTACTTCACTGCTCAGCATGAATATGAGTGAGAGAGTGTAACTTAGAAAAAGAGAGTTAAAGACAAGATCCACGTACTGACAGATCGATTTGTTTCCGACCGGCATGTGAACATCGAGGGCAGTTACAGCGAAAGTCATTTCATACAACACCGGTCATCACCATCTGTCATGATGACACTCCACCTGATTCAGAAGAATGTCGTCTGTAAGCAAATGAAAACACATTGTTTAATTGAAAGCGGTTCTTTATTTATTTATGTCTTGTTTAATGACGTTGTCACTGGCTCTGACTCTGTAGATTGGAATGAGAGTATGATTAATGCATGATGGGTTGGAGATGGAAAATAGCGGTCCTTGCTTAAATTTACATTCGCTTGAAGGGACTGAGGAAACCTACGAGGAACCTGAGTCAGATTAGTCTGTCTCCAGGCCAAGATTAGAACCCGGGATGCCGAATACAAAGGAGTGCTAACCACTCGACCGCGACGTTCTTTTTGACATTAGTTGTAGAAACTCGAGAGTTTTTCCTGTGAATAAATTGTAAAACTGTATACAGCTTAAATGCAGAAAAATCATTAAGTATTTTACTTATTAACATATATTTTTTGTAAAGAAACACGCATCCTATAAAATAGATGCCCTTATAATTTAGACGGACAGATAAATGATTTTATTTCGGACTGAAAGCTGTTAGTATGTCATGCCCATTCATTCTGCAGTTTCTGCAAGTCAGTGAGTGTCTTCATTCGTCTCCTTACACTTTGTAGCTACTGACTGACTTATCCTATACAAGTGATTCACTGCTTGTTCGTCGGTGTCAAGAGCTTTAATTGGTAGGCCTTTGTGAATCCATCTGCATTGTAGTTTAGCAGGGACTTGAAACCGAATGACCTCAGAAGACCGCAACTGAATTACTGCGTGTTCAGGAACTGACCAGAAGCTGTTTGTCGCTAGAAATCTGTGCTGTGGCGCTCAGATGCATTGCACCCTGTCGTGTCCGAACTCAGTTCAATTATCGTCACAACCCACAGACAATTAATTATTCTCACGATGTCAGCGAAAGACAAAGGCTTTTCTGATTTGTTCACAACCCTTTTCCTCCTAATAATTGTTGTGTAATGTGTATCGTTAAATACGGTAAGATGACGTGAGACAAAATTATTGATAAAGGGATCTCATTAAATCAAGGGGTAAGCTGATGCTACATATTATAGCCTGTTTTATTTGGTGTATATGTAGACTGTGGTGTTAAATTGTGGCAAATAGCCTTAGAAGTGGGATGCACGTACATTTTAAAGAAGTAAACTTTCTCTTGTTTGAATATGGTCACGTTTGAACACGTCATAGATCACGTTACAAATTGCACTACTTAAGCTATTCAGACTATCTGAAAAATGTAATTAATCCATGTTTTTAAGTAAAATTAAAGTTACGGTATTCAAGAAAGAAATCTTGTTCGACCTAAATATATATTCCATGAAATGTCCATAAAGATGATAACCATTGTATTTTCTAGGATTGACTACATTACGTACGTATTGAAAGGGCACTTATAAATAAGAAGGAAATAAGTGTAAAATGTCAAATTTACATATTTATGAAATTATGTGACTTTCACACTAAGGGGCCAGAAACGAAACACGACTTCAAAATAAGTATTTACAGGCAGCGTATATTGGCTGAACGCAGCTTCAGAGAATGTATAAAAAGAGGGAAATGCCCAGGTTTTAGAGATTACCTATTCTGGAGTTCATAACGACGTACACATTTAAAACCCCATGGAATGGAGAGACAGCGTATTAACGTTTAAAAAGATGAACTGTTCAGTTTTGTAACCGGCACAAGCTTAGTGGTTTTTGTTGTAGAACTTTTGGTTTTTCTGACGAGAGTTTAGTTTCTGTAAACACGACAGAATGACTGGAGGCTATTGTGGTCTGTTCCAAGTTACCACGCCTATAGTCTCCTGAACTGGTATGAAGAAAACCACTTACGGTTTCAGGATGGTTAATGACATGGTTTAGTTTCGAGCCGGGTATTCCCCACTACATAAGAGATGCGTTATCGCGAAGCTAATCTACTGGATGCATGAAGTAGGCTACAGCCGCTCACATTCACTACCATCTAGGGTTGTTTCATTGATGACATGTTTTAATCTTACATACGAGTAATCAGCCAGGAAACGAATTGACATTCTTCTGTTTTCTTAAGCTTTGCGGAATAGGCGTACGTTATGTAGGTTATGCATTTTAAGTAGAAAAATCTCAGTATCGTAAGTGCTAATTACTAAAAAAAAAGTATTAATGAGAAAAATCTTTTGTCCTTGAAAACCTTTGCACGTGTCCCCGTTTCGTATTCCTAACGACCAGTTATTGGCTCTTCAGACTGTGCGCTGGAACAGTATGAGGTTAAATCTGTTTACTTCAGGAAAGTCATAAATCCTTAACGCTCAATATCGACTATATCTCTCTCTCTCTCTCTCTCTCTCTGACAAGGTATTGGAAGCTCTTGGAGCTGGACCAAATGCTTTGCAGCATACCATTCTTCCCGTGTCGTTTTCTTGAATGTAGGTTCATTTTGTTGCCTCTGAGATAGGATTTTGTTCGTAGATAGTTACGTGAAACGTATTTTCTTTTTGTTTTGATGGTCATGTAGATGACGGGATTTTTTTTCGTTTTAATGGCTCTGGAAGTACATGACACTTCGATTACTCCGGGCATTTGCAGTATCGAACAAGCTCTAGCGAGACTGTTGTTGGATTTGTGGTAGTTAATACATGTTTATTTGGCTTTTAAAGCCTATACGTTCTTAACGCGAAGTGCATAAAGCGAATGCATCACATGGAGATGTCCGTCAGTCACGGAATCTAAACCAATATTGATGGCATTTGTAAACTTACAGTAAACGTTTCGGGCATATTAGGTTTGATCTAGCGGCCCCCAAATTCTGCTTAGTTTTATGTAGGACTGTATTTTGCGAAATACATCAAACATTAACATGAAAAAGCTTAGTGATATTTTGTCGTCTGAGTAGTTTTTGTTAAATATTTATAATAGTGTGACGTGTTGCGGTTGGCATTGTTGTACTCTTTTATAGACATTGTTGTGTCTGGCATTGTTGTGTCTCTTTATTGACATTGTTGTTTGTTTATAGACATTGTTGCGTTTAGCACTGTTGTGCTTACATTGCTGTGTTTACATTGTTGCATTCGTTTAAAAGCCGAAATTAGCAAATTGACAGTCGGAAAAAATGTCCTAAGATTCTGACATGGAAAAGAAATACAAATTATTGAAGTTCCTTTGCACTAGAACTTCGGCTTTTGACATTTAAACTTTCAGAGGCGATTCCTTCCAATCTTCGAAACCAATTTTTGTTCTATTTATAAAAAAAAATTCTTGTCATAAACCGAACTTGACTGCCCGTCCGAGAATTCCCAAATTCGTAGCCTCTCTTCATTAAAACTAAACTGACTTCTTACCGTTTTTGCCTTTGGTGGGGTACGAGAATTATTCACACTTATTTAAACTCCGCCATTATTAAATCAAGCAAAACGAAATCCGAGTCACAGGGCAGATTTCACTGCACGACGGGCGACGACCACGGGCTGTCTAATGCCTCGATCACACCTCGTTCCCCCATGTCCCTTAGCATACCGTCCGCCCATAACCATTGTTTTCTGTCACGAAGACATCCTGAAAGTCGAGGACCAACAACAATGTCAATAAAGAGACACAACTATGCCAACCGCAACACGTCACACTAGACCTCTCGTTGGCTCCACTCTCTCGCTTACGCATCGGCCCGTAGCACCCCACTGGACACACGCTGGCTCCTCGGCCGCCACGGTCCACGTACCCGGTGCTTGTGCGAAAGAAGAACGGGGTACTGCGGTTCTGCGTTGACTACAGGAAGCTGAATAACGTCACCAAGAAGGAATGCTTCCCACTGCCCAGGATCGACGATACCCTAGACACACTGGCAGGGGCCAAATGGTTCTCGATATTAGACCTAAAGAGTGGCTACTGGCAGGTGGCCCTGCATCCCGAGGATAAAGAGAAGACTGCATTATCTACTGGACAGGGGCTGTGGCAATTCACAGTAATGTCATTCGGCCTTGCAAAGGCTGATGGAGTCCGTCCTGCGGGACCTGACGCCCAAAGCCTGCTTGGTCTACCTGGATGATGTCATCGTCATTGGTCGGACATTCTGGGAGCACTTGGATAATCTGAGGGAAGTGCTCCAGAGGCTCAGGGAAGCCGGACTTAAGCTGAACTCCGGAAAGTGTCGGATGCTCCAGAAGGAGGCGAAATATCTAGGACATGTGGTTTCCCCCGGCGGGGTGACCACCGAACCCGAAAAGCTGAAGGCTGTGCGAGAGTGGCCGAGGCCAAAGGACAAGCACGAGCTAAGGAGCTGCACCTACTATCGGAGATTCGTTGCCGGGTTTGCTGACATCGCCAAGCCACTGACTCAACTCACCGAGGAGAAAAGAACGTTCCACTGGTCCCCGGAGGCGGACGTCGCATTCGAGTCCTTGAAAGAGTCGCTGTTTGCATCGCCCATTTTAGGATATCCACGACCTGGCGAGAACTTCCTGGTAGACACCGACGCAAGCAGCGTTGGGATCGGAGGCGTGTTATCCCAGATACAAGATGGCCAGGAGCGAGTAATAGGCTACTATAGCAAGACCCTATCCCGCCCCGAGAGGAATTACTGTGTCACCCGGAGGGAGATGCTGGCTGTGGTAAAAACCTTGGAACATTTCCACAAGTACCTGTATGGGCAAGAGTTCCACCTGCGTACAGATCACTCCGCCTTAACGTGGCTGCTCGGTTTCAAGAACCTGGAGGGACAGACTGCCCGTTGGGTCCAGCGACTACATGAATATAACTTTACCTCTGAACATCGACAGGGACGGAGGCATACCAACGCCGACGCTCTCTCTAGAAGGCCATGCTCGGAGGACTGTGGCCACTGCCAGAAGGTCGAGCAACGAGCGGGTCGCGTAAAGGTGCGAGCCGTCGCCGCTACAGTCGCGGATGGCTGGGACCGGGTGACACTAAGAAAAGAGCAGCTGGAGGACCAAGATGTGGGGCAGATCTTGCAAGAGATGGGAAGGGGACAACGACCCCAGTGGTATGACATCGCTGACCGTAGCCCGGTCTACAAGAGCTACTGGGCACAATGGGACTCCCTAGCGATTAAGGACGGCGTGCTAGAACGACACTGGGAGTCGGCGGATGGTAAAGCGAAGACGGCTCAATTGGTCCTGCCACGAAGTAAGATAAAGGAGGTTCTGGCCGAGGTTCATGGAGGGTCTTCCGGAGGACACCTGGGAATTAACAAAACCCTAGACAAGGTCAGGCGGCGGTATTACTGGCTACACTCTAGGAGCGACGTGGAGCAATGGTGTCGGCAATGTGACACATGTGCCGCCAGCCGGGGCCCCAGGACTAGAAGTCGCGGCCTCATGCGTCTGTGTGAATCGCTTGTAGGAGAAGTGTGTTGTAGACGAGATTATTTTGTGCTGTAAAAGACATTTTAGTTTGATTAAATTAATTATTGCTGGAGGACATCGTGGTCTCTTACAATCCAACCAAGTTTACAATCGGATCGGATTTGAGGTAGCAGACCCCAGAAGAAATCAAGGGTTGACAATCAAGGTCGTATACCGTCCCACGTTACAATATGTTTGCGCTTTTGCTAGTAAGTAAATCACGATTACAGTATTTTTGTTCTATTTCTATGGGGAATGTTTAACAACTTATATTCTTTCGTGTTCGTTGCGGGTGTGATTTTAATACAACTAAAAGTTGTTGGTTTTAATAGTAAATAAACATGTTTCTTATGTGTAATAATTACGAGCTGTGATTACAGACACTCAGATAGTATACAGCTCTTTTCTGATACCAGAGTCAAAAATATCTGGGAACCACTTCTGTGAAATCTCTACCTTACATTAATCAGAAATAGAATATCAGTTTTATACAATAATCTATAATTTTACATATCTTGTTAAGATCTTCAGCTATTATTTGAAAGATTTTTCGTTGTTTTATAACTGAATTCTACAGTTAAGAAAATCAAGGTAAACTAATTTTCATCTGGATGCAGTATAATTCCGACTAGCTTTGCAACACTAGATATGTATACGCAAGTATTAAATTATAAGCGGATTTTGTAGCCCAATGGAAAATCCTAAATACCTCATTTGTAAAGTTTGCCTACTCAAAATTGGAATACACCTTTTCTCTCTTTCTCCGCTATGCTTTATTATTATTAACCATTTGAAACGATACGCCCAGAACAGAAGTTAACACAGCATGTTTAACCCTTTGAAGCCGAAGCTCATATAAATAATATTTAATTGTTCAGCCCGTACCTCAAAGAAAACGCCACACCTAACTATTACAAAGATCACTACGTGAATGCTGTTTAAGGAAATTATCACTTTTTACACTGAGAATCATGCGAAACCTATAAATACAAAATACAGAGCTTGTGATTATTAAAGAGGGCTGTATATATAGTTACCGTCGGGCTCTAAAGGTTTAAAGGCTCTGAGCCTTTTCCGATTTCTTCTGTGATAGATTAACCGTAGATTGTGTAAATCAATTAAGTTTTGTTGTTCTTAATGAGACTTCAACACTTTAAGTACAAGGACGACAACAACTAATGTTGAAAAGCCTCTCGTGTAACTCTGTTACATTTAGATCTAGACGTGGACTTCAGTAGGAGAAAAAAGTCTGTTTTTTATATCCCAAATAAGTTTTCTTTCACGCACTCTTGAGTGTAGAGATCAGTGTTTTATGGTCCCATAGGAACTTGCAGGCCTAGAGAAGGTAATTGGCCTCTAGGTAGTCTCCTGGGGGCCACAAAATGCGGTCGACAAGGCTCACCAGATCTATCGCCTCCTCACTTATCCTCTAAAATGTCGTTTCATTTAACTAAAGTGATACATGTTGAAATTTCGTAAGGTATGCCTGCATGTTACACACTGCATACTTTTATAAACTGCTTTTACTGTCAATATATGAAAAGATTGTAAGATTTGAGGTTTTCACAGCGGTGAGTATGAAGATTTCTGTCTTCTGGGTTGTTGCGCTGTGTAGTCTGGTCGATGTTAACCAACGTTTCAGAGGTCATACTGCCTCCATCATCAGGGCGATTCTTAGTATGAAGATTTCTGTCTTCTGGGTTGTTGCGCCGTGTAGTCTGGTCGATGCTAACCAACGTTTCAGAGATCATCAGGGCGATGAATATTCATTGCCCTGATGACGGAGGCAGTATGATCTCTGAAACGTTGGTTAGCATCGACCAGGCTACACGGCGCAACAACCCAGAAGACAGAAATCTTTATGAAAAGATTATACAAAAATTGGGCTTGGTGAAGTTAGATATTGCATTAGTAACACTTCAAAATCAGTCCAGGGTTTGGTTGTCTTAGGCTGTTTGGAAGTCGTTTATCTATCGTACAAAATTGCCTAACAAGTGGGCCATCTAGGCATCCATCACAATATCCACAAATTTTTGCTGTATCAGTTGCTTAGATAATGTACTGTGCATAGTGAAAAGATTATGAATGAGAAATTGTGGGGAAGCTTGTTGGAGGAATGGGTCCCAAGTCTGTTTTCAGGTTATTTGTCCAGGTATTCAACTGATGGGGTTCATGAAAACCACGTAACATCCCTGTTCGGTTCCTGCCCCGTATTAGAACCAGTATTTGCAGGTGTGAGTAGTCGCCATAGTAGAAATATGAGGAACAAAACTGTATAATAATAACAAATGCATTGTTACTCTTCTCTTGAAGGTGGGTTGCACCTCAGACTACGCGGCTCAGCAACCCAGAAGACAGCCAACTTCATACTCACCGCCGTGAGAATTTGAAATCCCGTAAACTATTTTGTTGAAGTTATTAATGAATGTCCGTGTCAAACCAACAAATAGTTACGACTTTTTGATCATAGGCATATACTGCACTCAAAAGTAAGGGATGAAAAAATTACGTTGGAGGTTGGCGCTGCCTGCTTGCTGTGGTGACAATACATGACCTTCTGCGGACACGCCTCGCATACCAAAAGAAGTTGTGCTACGATTACAGATTAGATCTAGTAATTCTTCTGTCCGATTAGCGGTAGATCTGGTAAGACTTCCTTGTACTAACGATACGGTCACCATTTTAAATTTTTCACAGCATGAAAACGCGTTAGGTTGCAGTACATGCACTTGATCTGTTTTCTTATACAGAGCTGTTAAAAGCGGAGGTAGGTCTGCTTGGTTCGTTAATCATGACACGGCATTCGATGTCTGGATTGTTCTGTTGTACGGTTTTTTTTGCGCCATTTAGTCGTTAAGAAACAGATTCTGATTTAAAATACGGCCCCAGTCGGTTACGTGATCGATTCTTTAACGCGGAATATGGTTATATACTTTCTTGCAGATTGCAGAAAAGGAAGCAATAGTTGTGAGTTGTTGAGTTACGAAGAATTTTAAATTTGACGCAAGCTGGAAGAAGATGCTTGGATCTCAGCGCACAAGGTGAAGTCAGGACTGAAGGAGAAACGTTTTACGCAATTAAATAAGACCGTGATTATTACTGGGAAGATTGATTCATTCGCATTTAATAGTTTTGGTCTTATTATTCTTATCTTTTAATGTAGCATTCTTTTAGCTGTACGCCAATTTCTACATCAAACTAATAGTGGAAAATGAAAATTGCGGTCACTGCGGGGTATAAAAACTCATAATTTGTTTTGGGGTACTCTTGCTTCAATTTTTAACTCTAACGCCAATATTTTTAGATTTATGGTCAAAGTGCGGATGTGAAGATGTTTGTTCTTTTTCGCCAGGATAAAGGAGGAAACAGTGCCATTGTTATTGGTGGTGGAGGACAGTGTAGCATTTACAGTGAGGGAGATTCTTTGTTCACAATAATGTGGGAAAGTCCCATTTTGTTTCTTTAAATTCTTCAGTAGGTGGATAAAGGGCTGTTTTAAGCAAGAATTTTCCGTCTATAAAACTAGCAAAGGAATAAATTGTTAGAAGCTCTTATGAACTATTTTACAAGAATAGTTTTTTTCCTCAGTCATTAAAAGTTTATTAGTATTTTAATGTGGTATTCGCACTTGTTATAAATTGTTTTCTCATTGTTCATTTTAGACAGAAATTACGTGAACACTATTTATTTTACGTACATTACACACTGTGTTCTACTTCTGCTTTAAATTATACCTACCGACGTCACTATAAGTCTGTTACACTGGTGGTATACGGCTTTCTGAGATTTGGCAAAAGCTGTGTCGTAACTCAGGCGGTTAGTTGCCTTTTTTTTCTGTGGAGGACCTGATTCGCGCCCATGGCAACCCATGTTTGGGGAGTGGGGCGGTAAAGTGACCGTGAGACAGGTTTTCTCAGAGTTTTTAGTTTTCCGCGGCCAACACCATTCCGCCACTGCTTTACATTCACACGTGTTCACCTGGGGATCGACAAATGGCTCTTCATCTGCGCTTTTGCACAGACATAGTTCTACATCATCGCAATAATAACAATGACTTTACAGGATCTGCACTTCCGCAAAATTGTACATCTTATTTTTTAAAAAAAAACATGTCAGTTCTTCATCGCTGCAGTAAAGAGGGACCGGTCTTATTGGTTATTTGCATAGCTGAGAATAATTTAGTGAACTTTAATGTAATCCAAAGTTTTACATGCAAGGCCCGCCATTTATTCATTGTAAGATTTGAGGTTTTCACAGCGGTAGGTATGAAGATTTCTGTCTTCTGGGTTGTTGCGCCGTGTAGTCTGGTAGAAGTTTAACCGACGTTTCGGAGGTCATACTGCCGCCATCATCGCCCTGATGACGGAGGCAATATGACCTCCGAAACGTTGGTAAACATCTACCAGACTACACGGCGCAACAACCCAGAAGACAGAAATCTTCAGTTATTCATTGCCCGTGCAGTTTACTGACATGATGCAGCATACGCCCTTAAGAATCGATATTTTCTTAAGACTCGCTTGCTAATTGTTCTCCGCCTAGGACCTGTTTTAAAGCAAGCTCGTGACCTTGTTCACAGACATTGTGTACACTGCCCTTCAGTTTGTCATTAAGGATGTTTGTTGCTTTCAGTTCTCTTTTGTCTGTGGCGCCACAGTCCTTAATGAGATACATAAGCCAACTTCAGCACACGGGCTGAACAATAACTTTCAGCATTCTACATAAGTTGGAAGTTCTTGTATGGGACTTGAGAATAAAAGCTTGGCCATGGAATCGGCTGAATATTTTGTATTGAACTGTGTGAGTAGTCTTAAAAGTTTGCTCAGTGTTAGGACTCCTGTAAGTCTCGTAACACAAACTGCAAATGTAAGTAATGGACACGAATATTAAATTTACATGTTTAGGCTAATGAACGTCTGGAATTATATGGAGCCTTTCGTAGTATTTACTGACTTCCTGTATGGTTGTATTATTCAGAACAGTAAAACAGAGTGAAATTTTTCAGGTTTCTACGTATCCGTGTGATGTCCCATGTCACCCGCCACTTTTGAGGGTTTAGGCAGGTGTTACCGGTGGCCGGCTGGATTTTACACTGGCATTTCATGCGTGTTTTCGTATTCCGAGGTTCATGAAGAATGACATACAATTATTATTAGGCTGTGTTGTCTGCAAGGCAAAGTAAACGTTCTTTGTAGCCTTTTGCGGTGCACTTATGCTAATTAATTGGTAATAAATGTGTATTCAACTTTGAATACATAGTCTGTTATATATGTTGTAAGTAACTGTGTAATTTATTTACTTTCCAGCCTTAGTTATATTTCACCTCTGACATTGCAGGTTGTCGTCTTTCACATTTGTCTTAAGATTCTGAATTTCAAGACTTGATAAGTCTGTACGTCGGCCACTATGTCTAGTATAAGGTAGAACTGGACTGAAATCATTCGTGACTTAACCCAGTCCATGTAGCAAATTCAGATTGGCACAGTGAATGATAAATGATGCAGCATACGCCCTTAAGTATCGATATTTTCTTAAGACTCAGTTCCTAATTCCCCGCCTAGGACCTGTTTTAAAGCAAGCTCGTGACCTTGTTCACAGCCACTGTGGACACTGCCCTTCAGTTTGTCAGTAAGGGTGTTTGTATGTTGCTTTCAGTTCTCTTTTGTCTGTGGCGCCACAGTACTTAATGTGGTACATAAGCCAACTTCAGCGCACTGTGGCTGTACAATATTCGAGACTTTCACCAGTCCACGTAGCAAATTCCATAATGGCACGGCGATGAATGACTGCTTCTCGCTTCGTTTCCCTTTCACTCCTTATTCTGCGCTGAATAACCTCAGCAGCTCAAACACTGTTGTTGGAATATACGGACTAAGCAAGTAATCTGAACTAACTTCTTCCGGTTTAGATTTTAAACATAATTATGTAATGATTGTCATGATGATGATTTCCTAATTTTCAATCACGTTTATATTTATAGACTAATATACTTAGTGGTTGATTGGAAGTTAATACATCAGAATTCTCTGTTGATTATCAGCTCTCATTTCATCGTAAAAATGAGAGCACTAAGATGTCCGAGGTGTCTTTTCGACTTTGACTCGCTTTTCCACGCGGAATAGTGCGAGTACGCTCTCGTCGCTCCAGTACTTTTCCGTGCGTCCGTCCGTCCGTCGATTCGTTCGCCCGCCTGCCCGGCTCCATACTGCGCTCTGATCACGAATTGAATTATTTAGTCGTTCTCCGTTTCTAAACTGTTTCCATTAGGTCGATAGTCTGACACATTTAAGGTCTGCGTACATTAGATTCGAAAACCTAATTAACTGACGCGGTGGAAGTTGAACATGCACTTCGAAATCACCTGCGCTATAGCTGTTGGGTGTTGGCAGTGTTTCTCCTCGCGGTTGTCTGTTACTCTCTCACTGCCTATTCACGAGTTTCTTTTATTGCGTAATGAATTGATCGCTGCCCGGCCCCAAAGTCTTTAAACCACAATGTACCTTATTTCACCTACCACAAACTACCAGTCCTTGGGGAAATTTCAAAAAAGAAGAAAGGGGAATGTTTACCAAGAACTATGAACTTACTCCATGGAGAAGAATCCGTCTTGAGACTGTAATAGTCGTTCATCTAGTCAGTAAATCCCAAGACCTTTATGTAATTTGAAGGTGTAGTAACATATTCACAAGAGCCGCCCCCCCCCCCCCCCACTCAAAGACTTCTATTATCAGCCATCTGAAAGCAGCCCGCGTCCTGATCTTATTTGTTAACGTCGATTTTAACAGTATCATCTGATGTACGCATAGGTGTCGTTCTTAATTTTCAAATCAGCCTTTATGGAACAGCTAAGACGATACATGAAGTTTTCAAGTTGCACTAATTGTGTTGTATTTGTGGTAAACTGAATACAACATTGAAGATAACTTTAAATTTCATTCAGAGAGCATATCTGTAAAAATTGTAAGGACTTTTTGTGGTATATGTAGGTATATAAGTTTTTTTTAAATTAAAAGCAGCGTTAAATGAAGTAGATCCTAACGGCCCGAAAATGCATTTTTCTAATATTCAGTCGATTTTCCAAGGTGTGTATCAGTGTAGTAATCACAGCCAACTCTCCAATTATATATTATTAAGCCATTACTAGTAAATGGAGGCTGTATTGCGTATTAAGTGAAAACGGGCGTTTTACATATGTAATAGTTGTTACAGTATTTATTCCTGGTGAAGTTCTTGGTATCAGATTTTAATTACGTAAACCGCCCCTAAAAGTTACTGGTCTGTGCGGATACATGATAGGTGAATCGTTCTTACATGCGATATACTGAGAAAGTGTCAGAATGCTTTAGTCTTTCGTCACAATCTTGTCATATAAAGTAACCCTCTGCTTATATTAACCTTTAGTGTATATTGAAATTGGAGAAAATAATTTCTCACGATTGATACACTCGTTTCGAAAATTGATCATGTTGCATGCTGAAAGCCAAGACTAATCTATCCGACACCATATAAATACCTCATGAGTTTGCGTTCGACCTACTTTACTCTTTGCGACACGCATATCTCAGTCTCGAATCGTTATGAATTCTCGGGATTCCAGGAAGGTATCACTTTTTGTCGAATGATTCCTGTTTTTTATATAAAATGACTAACATAACATGGTTTTAGGCCTTAATTATATTTCTCGATTGTTTACGATTTTCGATAGTTGAAGCACTGTTTTCTTCGAGTAGAAATTCAGCATGGATACAGGTAGGTACAAACAGAGAAATAATGGTGTATCCTCCGATGGTCTGCTGATAGCAGCCGTCATTTCTACATGAAGGTTGTGGGTTAAGTTAAACTAATTTTTCAGAGTATAAACTGTATCAGTGGTATTCCGTTAAACTCGATTTTATATATATTACTGGCAATCCATAAATATTTTCATGCAGTTTACTAGTGAAGGTAAATCGATAAGTGAAACTACAAGAAAGTTTTGATTATGATTATATTAAGTGGACGTCTTCACTTGACCTGTAAATTAGGCGCTTTTAAATGTACTATCATATATCACTGGACACAGTTGTGAAAATTAAGAAATTAACTTAAAATAAATTTAAAATCATAATAACCGAATTAAATATGGGCCTACATGTGGTACCGCTAGACCAGACGTGTTTTTTAATACAGCAGTTAATCTGAATAAAGGAGTCAAGTCACTTAATGTGTTTTATAAGACAGTCCTGAGTAGTTTCGTTTACTTTCTGTTCTCATATTCCACAGTTTAGAATGCATTTTTTAACATACGGGCTATTTGAATACTCTGTACCTAATATCACAAATTTAACATGACCATGGGTGTGGACGTTGGGTCTATTTGAAACTATTCATTTTCCCCGCGTAATTACGACCAGAACAGTGCGCAGTTGCGTGTAAGAAATCTATTTTATTGATTCATATTTTCGATCAGGCCGTGAAGAAATTCCTGCTTAAAACTATATCGCACCTAACAAAGGCGGTGGTAAACGAACGACCAGCTACAAAAACTAATAGCTGAAAAGCAGTTACGGAGGAAGTAAATCAGGCCGTGTCATCATGCAATCTCCACCAATCTGTAATAAATTATCACATGTAGCCGTTTTCCGCAAACACTTTCGAACAATACCCGACTTGTATTCTGAACAGCGTCAGGCCTTATTGTTTTGTTTCTCTGGTGCACGGCCCAATAAATATTTTTTCATTGTGGTGCTCTTAGGTGGTGGCAGCTACTGTCCAACTCAGTTATTCACCTCTAAACTGAACTTCGCTAACTCATATAGTTATTTACTTCTGATACAATTATCTTTTTTTTTATCTATCGAGTGAAATCTTTAAAATGGCCAGTTGCATCTTCCCCTTGTCTCTTTGCCCACACTTGGAAAATTATTTTAAGAATATCATGAAGTATCCACCGTTCCAGTAAGTGGTTTGGTTGCATCTCAGGTAACTCAAGGTCGTTTAATGTTTTGGACAACTTTCGGTGTCGTAATTTGATACACCCACAGCTTTCGTTGAAGTTCAATATATTTTGAAGCTTTCACGTTCTTAGTTATATGTGAAGAAATGGAGTTTATGTTTTACAGATGTGAAAACGTGAAATTGGTTGGTCATTGTATTACGAAAGAACTCTTGAATCTGTGTTACGCTTTTGTTAACTACCAGACAATACGTAAATTGCATAGCGTTTTAAATTTTATGTGCTGAGGACAATATCTGAATCAAAGAAGAGACGAAGTGTTCAGCCGGGTCAGTAATTGTTGCCTGACTTCCTGTAGTGGATGGACCCAACAGTAGGTCTATTATTGAGGTCATAGAAATCGGCTATACGTAATTTAGCTGAATAGTTAGTGTTGTAAATACATTGCATGTAATTACACTACGCGGTCAGAGCGGAAACTGGATTTGCTAAATTATACTAGCCGATTTCTGTCCTGGGAGCAGTGTGAAATACGGATGTTTACAAAGAGAGAACCACCGCTTTAAGTTTGAACTACTTGTACATTAAGCGTCTACCATTCAGTTTAGAACCATTTGTCTTTCGTTCTTTATTCATTGTTCATTCTCGAGCATTACTTTACATCGAAATCATCTGTTACTGTTCGTGAAGCATTTTGCAGTGTGTCTTGTCTCGAATAAGACGGCACTGCACCAACTTTCTACAGCATTTGCGCAGTGGCTTAGCATCCAGGATGACCTTGACGAGTGTCACGGGGGAGGCTGGGGGAGTGCATTGCACGAGGTTTGACCTGCTTCTGAGTTCGTTTCTGTTCTGTAGCATGTGAGTGTTATGGGGTTGCATTTTAAATATACACTCTGCCTGGCGTACAACGATTATGGAAGTCAAAAGGTCTCTGATCACATTGCGTTGTATTACGTATAATTATTCTTTTGGACTTTGCCTATCGTATGCATTGTAAAATACACAACATTTCGAAAGCTGAGCTGTGCTTCCATCACCAGGTAAACCAAGTGGAAGGTGGACAGAAACTAATTTTATAATTTAGACGATGGACAAAGTCCAGAAGAATAATTTGACACGAAAGATTATCGTTTGGTCAGCAACTACACCCCCGCCTGTGAAATGCTCATCTCTCTCTTCTCCTGACAAGTATTTAGCCTCAGAAGGGCCTGGCGGATCTCACATAACATGGTAATGAGTTGTGAGTTTGAGATGGAGAAACAAATATTGATGTCGATATCGAATTTCGAATTTCGGAATTTGAAAATTAACACTATTCATACTTATTTGAAGGAGGATTCCGATTTCGTACGTTTAGTCCAAGTCGCCATTAAGGAGGTATTAAATATGGTAGATGGATACGTGTTTCCTGCTTATAATGTAATACGTAATGCAAAGTGACGCATGCACGTGTTTATGCAATGCGTTTGCGTATATTTATGTATGTATGTGTGTATTCAAATACCTGCATTTATTCAGTGCATGCTTGGTTTTTTTTAAAGCAAGATACAAGGATCTTGGCGTTAAATCGAGATTGTTGTTAAACATTTATGTTGCAAACATCATGGTTAGTTGCTTGAAAATATTACACGAGTATATTTGTGTAAGTCATTCTTCAACGCGTAAAATTGTATACAACAACGTAGGATCGAATGCTGCAACAATCGATGTTTGTTAGCCTGGTGATTCTGCACTCTGTATAAACGGGTCAAACACATTCCTGTGGGAAGATACTGCTCTGAGAAAGCTGTGCGAGATTGTTCGTGTTCTTACCGTTCTTATCGGCACGATACAGCCCAGTGCTTGCTGCTTGTGTGATCCTTTTTATGTTTTGCTGGAAGTCCCTTTTATTTTTCTCATTCCAGCTAATGTGAGTGAAGTGGGTTCGATCTAGTCTTTTTTTGGTACCTTTGACAGTAAGCGGTTCTGTTACATTGACCATTTTGAGTCTAGTGCTTTTGCCAGAACCAAGTAATGTATAGAACTGTGATTACGAAACTGTGTGAAGCAGAGTTCTAGATAAAAGCAGGCGTGGCGGAGTGATTGGTAATACGGGCGTCTTCGTTTATAAGACACTTTTTGTGGGTACTGCATTTCTATGGCCAAGGGGTGTAGGTCATGAGTCTAACACTTGCAGATAAAATGTCCAATTGTCAGATTAACTATACTATCGCATGTATTTCAGAAACTAACACGTTATTATTCAATAAGAGTTTCTGACATGGTTAATTTGTTGTACTAATAAATTAAAATTTTCCGTGTCAACACTTGGAAGCCGAAGTTGCCTTTAACATAGAGTAATAAGGTCACATTTATAGTTATCTTATTTCCGTTAGATGTCGTGTAATGCCCTCATAAGATTTTAACTTTTTATATACCCAACAAAACCTTCAAACTGCTCCCCCCTTAAATCATAGTTTTTAACTTGCTCTTATATTTTTGTTTGCGATATTATATTTGGTATTGCCTTATGTATGTTTTATGTAGGATTAAATTATTATTTATCATTATACTGATAGATTTTCTGTTACTTTCTTATTTTTTGTATTAGTGGTGACTGGCGTCCAGTCTAGGACATCTTAAATACGAGGCCAGTACTGCAACGAGTAGACCTCATATAAGTTGGCAGGTCTTTTAATTCGGAAAATGGGTTCTTGAACACAGGTAATGAATATATTCTATCAGACTAACTTCTTTGGAAGTTTCAGTGGAAAGTTTAGGCCTGTAGTTTGTTGCAAAGTTAATCGGTTTTGGTTCTCATGCGTGGCGTAAAAGGGTTGGACATTCACATGTTAACCTGTATGTCAGTGTTCAGTGGCCTACTGCCTAGTCAGTATAAAGTTTTGAAACTAATATCCTTTATGAAAGAAATGTGCAGGGCGTACTTTATATGCCTGCAGTTCTTGACAAGGTCTTGTAGGCCTCTTTTACAACCTAAGAACGACTTGCAATAAAAATCAAGTCTGTTTAGTATTCTGGCGCTGTATCCGGAATATGTTTGGTTCGAGTGTCTCTCGGAGAGTGTCTATGCTGAAGAATTCCATAGATATAAGGTTCGTTCGAAGGCACTAAAAAGTTGACCAGCTTCTGTGCTCTTCCCAGTTAATCACATTCATGACTCATTCGACTCTCCATGTAGTTTGCATCTGGTAACACATAATTAAATAAACCAGAAAGTAAATGTAATGAAGATCTTGACATCGTGTATAGGAGCCCCTAGAAACTGCATATGCGATGTACCCGTAAGTTTGTCTTCGTACTATGCCCTTATACTCGAAGCGCGCACAACTATTGTTACTCAGGATAAAGCTTTGACCTTGACAACGCGGATACACGTAAAAGTCCGATGGCGATATTCTGTGCCTATAAATTCATCGGTTGAAACGTATTTATTAAAACACTGTGTTGTGCAGGGTTAAAGCGTTATATTTTTGACAAGGTCCATTTCTCTCCCCTCCCCCACAGGGTTAATTCACACTACCAAAGTCTTAGCTCATGCTCTGAGTGGCAGACAGCAATTGCTAAAGGAGAGTATAATGGTATGAATTTAATATTTTCCCATTTCAGCTGATGCACTTTTATTGTTATTTGCCTAAATACTATGTCGCTCTGACGCTTGCTAGCTTGAGATGAATTCGTAAGAATCCCATGTTGAGTAAATTAAATATCATTTGAGTATACTGATGAGTGAATTACATGTCTCATTTCCTCATGAGTTATGGCGGTGAGCTATAGTTTAAGGAACTTCTGTAGTCCACGACTGTAATCTTGAGACTTGCAAGGAATGCAGGAAGTCCGTAGCGTTAAAGGTAGACAATATATTTCCTCCTGCACCCCACTTCCTCGCCCCGCAAGTCTCAAGATTACAGTCGTGGGCTGTACTTTGTTTGGTTTCCTGCCGGTTTACTTTTTCTAATTAATGCGGACGACATGGAATCCACGTATGATTTAGTGTAGGTGTGCTGTAGTCTACAGGCACACGTCAAAACATTTGATATCCTGCTGCTGCGTCACATCGCAGTTTCTCGCGGACAATAGCACAGAACTAGCTTTTGAAACGGAATTGGCTGCCGCGTCAAAGAGGACGATTTCATATCCGTCCGTACGTTCAATTGTGCTCCCTTTAAAACGAGATTTAGACACTATAAAGGAATGGTGCAATTCTGTTATTTCTCTAGAATGTCGTATGATTCATCCACGGTACAGGTTCTGAGGTGAAATACGTATTTATGTTAATACGTTGGTTCCATCTCGTACGTAATTTCTAGAGGTATTCGCTTTTGTGCTAATAGCAAATATGCATTTACTGACTTTACTGTTACATGTTACTTGTAGTTGTAATTATACACTTGACATTTCATACATATTTAAGCTCGCCCTGATGATGGAGGCAGCAAGGACCTCTGAAACGTCAGTAAACTTCTAACCAGACTACACGGCGCAACAACTCATAAGACAGTCATTTTCAGATTCACCGCCATGAAAACATCAAATCCTACATATTTAAGCTTTCTTCATCTCGAACGTAATTTGGTAAATTTTTATGGGAGCGAAAACAGTGGAAGACAAGTTGGACCGATTTTGAACGAGTTTGATATCGGAAGTCGTCGCTTGTCGTCCCAGCTGCATACATTTTATGGGAGATTACGAACTGAAAATCTAGATTCACTGACGGAGGGGACCAAATACTGGACACAAAAGAACTGTAGTTACATCACACTCTGATTATGAGATATTTTACTTCGACACGGAAGCACTATCAATTGTAGAATTTTTTCGCTGTGTGTGTATTACCTATCTTCTTATCTTCTACTAAAAATATTCTATACATTTTGTATGTAAAGAGGTTGAGATCGATTTGTCTCGATGTTGGTCTTCTGGGCTGTAACGTCGTGTGGACTTGTAGGTGAATATCAACGTTTCGGAGAATTCTGTGTCTCCATTTACAGGTCTGGAATGTTGGTATCTAAAAGGCAAACATCGATATCTTCACCATCATAAGAACTTCATATCTCAGTTCAGATACTGTATCTCATATGACTTTCTTCCTTTGTTAGACCAGAACATAACACTTAGCAAACTTAAGACCATCCTGCTAGGTAGGTACCTGGAAAATGTTTAAATTGTCGCAGGTCGTGATTAAAATGTACGAATTTGTACCAGTGATAAAAACTTGCATAGAATTTGTTACGGACACCAAGGAACTTCCGAAAACTAACCGCAGAGGTGACAACCGAGAATTAAACATGTTTTATCTCGTTACCTTTACGGTTACAGAGCAAACTTTGAGTTAATTAACTGAATCATATTGTACGAGGGTCGCTCATTAAGTAATGCCCCACATTTTTTTTCTCAGCCAATAATGAAGATAGAAAAGTGCACTTTTACATGCTTGAGATTTGATGTTTCCCGCGTTCGTGTACGGAGTTTCAAATGATTCAAACCGATAGCGGAGCTGTAGTGAACTGTTAAAATGGCGTCTGTGAACGACTCTCGTTACAAGCAACGAGCTGTAATTGAATTCTTTTTTGCTGAAAAAGAAACTGTGGTGAACATTCATAAACGTTTGTGTGCTGTGTATGGAAGCTGTGCAGTCGATAGGAGCACCGTTGGTCGCTGGGCTAAGAGAGTTAAAGCTTCAGGAAGTGAAGAAACCGAGCTCCGTGATCTGCCGCGCTCTGGGCGTCTTGCCACAGCCACCACTCCAGACATGTTGAACCGCGCGGATGCCATTATTCGTGAGGATCGGCGCATCACAACTCGACAATTGGCCCAACAGCTTTCAGTCAGTAATGGAAGTGTGATTGCAATTATCCGGGCTCTTGCATATTCGAAGGTGTGCGCAAGATGGGTTCCACGAAGTCTCACAGCAGACCACAGGATTCAAAGGAAAACGATTTCTTCTGAATTGTTGGAGCGTTTTGATGCTGAGGGAGAGATCTTTCTGTCCCGGATCATTACAGGTGAAGAAACCTGGATACACCACTTTGAGCCGGAGACAAAAAGGCAGTCGATGGAGTGGCATCATCCTCAATCACAGAGAAAGAAGAAATTCAAGACAACTCCCTCCGCCGGAAAGGTCATGATGACTGTCTTTTGGGACAGTGATGGGGTCATTCTTGTAGATGTGATGCCAAGAGGTGCGACCATCAATTCAGACGCGTACATTATGACCCTGGAAACCCTCAAGAAGCGTTTCCGACGAGTTCGGCCTCACAAGCATCCAGCAGAAATTTTGCTCCTGCATGACAATGCACGCCCTTACACAAGTCCGAGAACCCGGGAAGAAATCACCAAATTTGGTTGAACGGTGCTGCCCCATCCACCCTCCGACTCCATCTCTTTGGGCCACTTAAAGATGCTATCCGCGGAACAAGGTTTGAAGATGACGAGAGCGTTATTCAAGCAGTGAGGACATGGCTACGTGCACAGGACAAGAGCTGGTACCGGCAAGGCATGCATGCACTTGTTCCACGCTGGCGTAAAACCGTACAAGTTGATGGGGACTATGTGGAAAAATAGTATGTGTAAAGGAAACATTGATTTATATTGTCACTAAATTTGAGCCATCTTGAATAAATATGTTCTGAGGAAAAAAATGTGGGGCATTACTTAATGAGCGACCCTCGTAGTTTAGTTCTATATTTTAGCACGTTATGCGTTAAATTTGAAGAACACGTTCTGATTTAATACGTTTAAGAGCCTTCCAATTTTGAAACTTCGAGCACTTGACAGCAAACTGATGTTGTACGTCACCAACAGCAAGATTAAACGTCATGCTTCGTGTGCGTTGGTGCATCAATCTGTTAATAAATGCTGCGTGACTCACGGTTACATGGTTACATAATGCATCGAGAATAGCATGGCATTCCGGTACTGATGTCCAAGTGCAATGGGCGTTGTGAGAACAAATAACTTTCAGAATACGTAATTGTTGCTCATATACATTTATACAGTTTAGTTTTATGACAAGTTTTATAGAAATGGAAATTTTCAAAATTAGAACATAATCACGATAATCGGGTCCGTAGTGTATTCTCGGATTAACAGATTCACCATGCTGGGAAGGTCTGAACTAGCTACTTACGGGTCTACAAAGTAAAAGATTAAACAGGTACAAGAACTTATAAAACTCGATGGTTTCTGTACCAATGCTAAGGACTGAGTAAGCTCCAAATTTGAACAGTGAAAACATGTGATTGGTGAAAGATTCTTGGGTTACAATCTCTGTTCTCGAAACGTTGGCAGAAGATATGGTTTGTTCACCGTTTAGCCACCTAACGCGGCTTGTAGCCCGAGAATCTTTCAACTTCAGTCGCCGCGAAATCTTCACCTCGTACATCAGTGGAAACATGTGATGGGCAATAACATAGTTGCAGCATGAAGAGATTTAATTCCTTGACCAATATACGGAATTATATACGGGAAAAGTATAATCGCGCTCGCACGTATGTTATAAACACGTATCTGTGGTTACAGTATTTTAAAAATGGCTTCCAGGGGCTTTGTACTCTCAGTTTCGCTCTTACGTGATTTTAGCTGTTATCACATGTGAATGGTAATGTCCACCAATTATGATGTAACAGGTGCCAGCTATTTGGCAGGAAACAGCTTGTGCGGCTATTAGCTCCCAGCCTGATGAGGTGACAGCGATTATTTACTTAACCATCTGGTCATGTCGTTCGCAAACTAAAGTGGTTTAATTTATTTGGAATTTGCTCTCACAGGTCACGTGCTGTCTGACCGTCTGTTCCTATAACCCCTTCACCTCCTATATTTTATTTATGGTGTCTACATTTAGGCGTATTGTCACCTTTGGATGAGATAAAAATATTTTTATTATGTTACATTTTTAACACTTACAGAATTCCCTTTTTTGTCTCACACTGACGTAGTAGTTTACAGCAATAGGCCAACCTACTGTTTTAATAAATTTACTAAGAAATTCAGGAAAGACAGAACTTGAACGGGACATTTTAACTTCTTACCAGTCCTGGTATTAATTTATTGGGAAAAACACAAACACAAAAAAACCACGGAAGATTATTTTTTCACGCTAGTGTAGAACAAATAAGTACATTCTATGTTCATGTCTCGTCACCAATTTATGTATTTCGGAATGACTGTAATACCAAAATACCATTCACGAATAAACTAAGAGCAAATAATTTAAATTCGTAGGATACTTGCTATCTTTTAGTTTAGAATATCTTGCTTTCTAAAGGAGAAGTCTGTTTAAAGACGTATTTATAGTTTTTCCAACTACAGGTTTGCTCGTTGTTTTGAAAGGCTATGGAACTTCTTTCATCTTGTGACACCATAGGTTTAAGGTGACTGAGAACTGGGAATGAGGAGAATGTTAGAACCCGAGAGGAAGGAAACTGCATGATAAGGACCTTCGTAATTTTTTCTTTCGTTTAGTACTATTAGGGTTGCCAAATTAAGGAGGTTGAGATGAACTCATTTTCTGTGGAACATGATCAGCCTCTCAGTATCATTACGTGATTCAGATGACTCATACTGGGCTGTATGACGCTTAGGGGATGCACAGAATATACCCAGTGCAATGTAACAGTTTGGAATTTGGTGATGTGAGCGTCGTCTGGCTTTAGAGTGGATGTTAAGTTGAGAATAACAGACCTGTGCTGTGGAGATGTGAACAAGACTGACGGTGCAATGACGGATTGCTGCTGCTGATGATGAGCATTCAGTTTCATTAAGAGGAGTGGTTTTCTTGACCAGTTCAATAACTGCGGATTTCTTGGGGAAGGTTCCTCGCGTCTTGGATCCAGCGAAGTAGCTGGAATGTTCTCTTTCTTCTTTATTGATCGTACTGCGTATCGGAGTGAAGTATCTCGTGATCATTGTATGATGTAACTGCAGAACTTTTTGTTTCTATTCTAGACAGAAAGCTGTTTGGTCTGGATTTTGATAATTTAAGGAAATCATAAAGTAGGATTACTGCGAATGGACCTTGGGTGGGTCCTGACTCTCTTTTTCCGCATTTAATTGAGAATAAAACTGCCATAGAAGATTCTTATTTGCAAAGTGCATATTAAAGTTGTCCTTTTATGGGAAGGGTAGCGATAAGGATTTTACAGTACTTGTCGCTTTGACGTGACGTAGTCCTGTTTGAAATGTATTCTAAGGTTTCAAATGCACTTCATTGTTTTGTTTTTTTACTTTGAATACGTTTTTTGCAAACTTAACATGTTATGGTATTTCGAAGGAACATTACGTTTTTGTTAATGTAACAGGAACTCGGAAGCACAAATGTATCAGCTGTTTCCAGGTTGAATAATTCTCTAGTAGTTATACTGACGGTTGCATTTATTACGTTAAGAGTTGCGATGCAGAACAGTGACACAAAGAAGTGTGTTGTTTTACTGTCTTGCACTGGTGAAATAATATACCAATTAACCCACTTATCACCTTTTATTCCTGAATAAATGACCTTGAGTTCATTGTTTTATTGAATCTCACGAAGAAATGTTTAAAATTCTACTCGAATGCGTATCTCTTATGGGTGCGGTACACATCATGCACGTATGCTTGCTGCGTCTATCATCACGGAGATCGCCCTGATGATGGAAGCAGCAAGAATCTCTGGAACTACAAACTTCTACACTGTCCATCAAGCAAGAAGACAGCCTTTTTGACATAAAATGTAATTTAGAATTTCTTGTCTCCCGTCACCACGTTTCGTTTATGGTTAAATCTGCATTTATACATAACATAGATGGCTCAAGTGTGGAATGGAGAATATTACACAACAAATAACTTTGTGATTTGAATGTTCATGCTCGATTAGTAGAGTATTGTTTCCTAAGATGAGGGTACCAGAGATGTTTTAATCTTTATAAAGAATTTCAGTAATTTTAAAATAATTCTTGGATATGGTACGTTACGAGAACGGATTGCCCTTCATTTATCTGTGTAGAGAGTGGGAAGTAGGTCCGTAAACTAAATCATTACATTTCAGTTTTGCTGTGTACTCTTCTTGTTAGTTGCCACTAATGGGAAAGTTTCATTTCAGAGCTGACCTTGAGAGCAAAGAAATAGCTTAGTGATTACGTGTGAAGGGTCTCAGAGGTACTTGCGTGTGGGAAGTAGTCATGTGGACGTCTTTTCACTTGTTGATTCGTTGTTGTGTGGCGAGAGTAAGCATCTCGACTTCTAACAATATTGACTCATAGATTTTAATACTTCCTGTAAATATGGTACATCGCTCATTGTAATTGTGCTAATTGTGAATTATTATCACTATTAAAATAAATAATTCTATTATTATTATTATTAAATGAAGCTGTTGAATTATTGTAATTGTTTAATTATTATTTTCAATATTTTTCCGTGAAGAAATATGAGAAAAACTTTGTTAGGTAACCTAGAATAATGTAGTCCGACTGTTTCAACTCTATTAATATCACTGAGTTCTACAGTCTTGAAAGTATTCAGAAAAAGTTTGATGCCGTATTTTGCAACAAAATCTTTAAAAATCACAAAATTTAAAGGACGTATTCTGCTATGTGGATTTATTTTTCAAAACACAACGAAATCATTTTAGACTTTTTAATATTTTATCTGTAGTTATCAGCATTATATTGCTATCGACAATAACTGAGCACTAACAACAGCTATACGCAAAATAATTAGTGAAGAAATTATTCTAAATACACACCTTCTACTGATCTAAGCAGGCAGCTCCAGCAATGTCGGGTAATTCGGATTGAAGTTCGCAGGGTCAACTATACTTCCCGTTTAGTTTTACGTCATTTGAGGCCCGTCTCACATGCCCGTCATGTGTAAGATCTTCTGATAATTTGTACAGGTATTTATCCCATTTATGGCTACTACTATTCAGGGAACACGTGCATGGTATTTAATAATTGAGGGCATTCTGCTGAATAATAATAGTAATAATCCGTGGCGTAACAGCCCTCTGAGAGCCAAAGCCGACTAGCTGGCTGCTGTCCTCACGTTCACATGCCTAAGCAGAGGTGAACGATCATCCAACCAGATATAGGGTGACGTGTGGTCAGCACGACGAACCCCCAGCCATTGCTAGTTTCTATGACCGGATTACGCTACCCATTGTATCTCCTCAATTTCCTCACGATGCTGGGTTGGCATCGGTACCATACACCGGTCGAAAATCTCATGAGAAATTTCTTTCCCCGAGACTCGAACCAGCGCGCATTCCGTATCACCGTTCCGAAGCATGATGCCTCAGACCGCTCGGTTACGGCGCGAGACCCTGTTGTATAATAGGTGTAATAAATTAATGATGCACATAATTTATTAACTTATTCTGTTTACAACATTATACTTATTACATCACTACTGATTTAATTGTTGCACTGTCTTAGCGTGAATTATGAACGCGACGATTCTGAGCAAGGCGTTTTGAAGTAGTGATTCCCTCCTAACCTTTCCTAATTCAGGAACCAGCTCGTGAGCGGTGGGTTTTTCAAGGACCTGCATGTCCTGTCTCGCCTTGTACAGTGCATGTAATAAACAATCTAAAGAATCGATTTATTGTATCCTGTAAACATGTTTATTTGCAGTGTAAACGTCAATTTCTTTATGTGGTAATAAACTCGATGAAATGTTATGATCACCCACATCGAACATCCGCATTTAAAATTATTCAGGTTTTAAAAATAGACATTATTGTCTGGTCGAGTTACAAAGAAAAGGACGTATCTGTTAAAACCTACGTGCAATAAGAAAAGAAAGGAACAAACATTAAATCAAAAAGTATTTAGTCGTCAAATTGAACGAAAAACGAAGTCACAGAACTTTGAAATTGACTTTTGCTACTGGAGTTTATTTCTGAACGGTGAATACGTGTATATATATATATATATATTTGTGTGTGTAATGGTAATGTTATTCATATTATATAATTATGTATTGTGCATGGAATCGAGGGGTAGGCCTTGTACCGCTGGGACCTTGGGTTCGAATCCCACTCAAGCCATGGATGTTTGTCCGCGTTTTTCTGTGTACACCAAGAGGCTTTGCGACGGGCCGATCCCTCATCCAAGGAGTCCTATCGAATGTCTATAGATCGAGCCAACGAAAAAGTTTGGACCCGCATTGCTCAGGCACTTGAAGAACGGGTCGTTCCCAGTATCCCAGCATGGAATCGAAATATGCCGATTAAATCGAACTTAGTTTCTTCGTTCTGTTCTCTGACTACGGTTAAACTTGTCGATTGACATTGTACTAAAGCTGGTATGCTGAATTAATTAACTATACGTCACATTCATGACGAATATTCGGTTCAGTCATAAGCTGACACACTCTGAAGAGGACATTTCGTTGTCAGAGATTTCTATTTGTCTTCAAGTTGGTAAATATATTTGGTCTAATGATTACGAAAAGCACGTTTGTACATATAAGTGATAGCGGTATTTGTTGTTCTGAACAAAAAAAAAGTTTTAAAACTTGTTTTCTTTCTGCAGTTCAAGTTTTCTCCTTCAGGAATCCGAGGTGAAAACATTCGTTTAAACATGGATGTAAAGCGCAGATGACCTATGTTATTCTCTCCTTGAATTTCACAGAACTATTGCGGTAATAGATACAACAAATTAGTCGTTGAGAATTGGCATCTTAGATCAGAGGTAGCCAAACCTAGGAAGGTGCGCCGCTAGTAACATGATGTCATTCTGCATGGCATTTTGTTGTTGTTTCGAGCAACAGTTGACATTGTCTTCCAGAATTGTAGTTTGTTGTTGTGGTATGCCGTTACAAAGTTAAGAGATTAATTTGGTAACTGATAAGTTAGGCTGGAAATAAATCCGGGTACCTCACTAGTTAAGGAGGTGCATAGGTGTACTTTATTTATATAAGTTTATTAGTTTTACGTGTCCCGCGCCGTAGCCGCACGGTCTGAGGCATCATGCTTCGGACCGGGGATACGGAATGCGCGCTGGTTCGAGTCTCGGGGAAAGAAATTTCCCATGAGATTTTCGACCGGTGTATGGTACCGATGCCAACCCAGCATCGTGAGGAAATTGGGGAGCTACAATGGGTAGCATAATCCGGTCATGGAAACTAGCAATGGCTGGGGGTTCGTCGTGCTGACCACACGTCACCCTATATCTGATTGGATGATCGTTCACCTCTGCTTAGGCATGTGAACGTGAGGCCAGCAGCCAGCTAGTCGGCTTTGGCTCTCAGAGGGCTGTTACGCCACGGATTATTATATTAGTTACAAGTTATTTGAAATGTCAGTATTCATTAATATTATGTTTGTACCAGTTAATCGTGATACTTTGTTTTGTTTCCGGTATGGCATTTTGAAGGATATTAACTGAAAATTGAGCACGCCTAGGAAGCAGGTAGACTTATCTTCTTAGGACTGTTTTCGGAAAACTGAACTTTCGACATGATTCTGCTAACTAATAATAGCTAAATATCACGCTGATGGGCCAGTATTATTTTGCAATATAATTTATTGATACGAGAAGAACTCTTAATTTTATTTGCAACTTTTTGTTAATACCTTCGTCTTCGTCATTAATGTTCTTCGGGTTGTCCCATTTTTACGTTTTCCATTCTCATGCACCATCACTGCTATTCTGAATTTTTATTCCTTCCATTGCTTTATAAATTCCTTGCAACTGGTGTGTTTTCTTCTCACTTTAAATCCTCATTTCCATTTGATACCCAGGGAATGTGTCGATTCGGCCATCTACGTTGTCCCCCCCCCCCCCTGAATGTTTATACCAACATTCCATTTACTTTCTATCTCCTGTTTTTTCTGTTACTTCTCTTATTCTGTTATTTTGTTTTTGTCTTGGGATCACAGTATTTCGGTCAATTTTCCACAAAGATGTATTTACTTTTGTTTTGGTTGTTATATATATATTAGCGTCTGCGTCCAGACCGGCTCTGGGGACTACCCACCTTCATGTTCTCTGGTTTTGTGAAACAGCAATAACTACTACAGAAAACAATGCAACGAATTTCAGTATTGAATTTATGCACCCGTATCTCGTTTTTCCAGCCGATTCACTGCTTCCAACTGCTACGGCCGTAATTTTAGGTATCTATTGTCGCTCGATGAGCACTTGTTACAGACAGACACTTTCGGTGTCCTGAAATTTTGTTACCAGTGGGTGTATTGTCGTCTTCATCGGCACTTCCTTGTCACGTAATGCAACATGGTCCGCGATTAGCAGCAAACGATTTCGATGCGAAGTAATGTTCGAGAAGGAACCCACATTCCGCTCGTGAGTACTCCATGTTGTAGCGTCCTAGCAACAAGGGCGACCTTTACTGAAGTGTAATGGGAGAGGTTGAGGTAGAATGTAACACGGGGGTGAATCTGATTCTGATTTGATTTTTGTGCCTAACGCGTGATTGTTTGTTGCATTTAAATTGTATCATCACACAATTTAACATGAAGATTATTAGTTTCTGCACATGTGTATGTGTATTTAAATCATGAACATATTATTGATCATTCGCGTGAAACAGACTGAACCACGAATATGATTTGTTGGCCACGAAACACGTACATGTATGTCGGTGGTTGGGTCAGACCAGTATTGCTCGTTTTCATTGAGAGACTGGCGGTCAAGTGTTGTGAAATGTGGAAGGTTGTCGTGTTTTGACATACCAGTGAAGCCTTTGTTGAAAATTAAGTATTAGTATACAACACAGAACAGCACAACTGTTCAGTGAATGCTTCTGTGCGAAAGGGCAGTCATGACTGTAGGATATGCGACTTGATCAAATCATTTCTCGAAAGTTTTCTTCAATAATTTCTGCATCATCAAAATGTGTTGTCTATAATTGAGAAGGTAATTTTCTTGTACTTTTTCGTGTTGTAATTAGTTTGGTGTAACTGATTTGACTTTTTGTTACGTACACGAATCACTAAAGAAACTGAAGAAAATTGCATTTTGATGAGAAGATCCATAATTTGTAGGTACCAAATATTATTGGGATGATCAGATCAAGGAGGATGAGAATGGGGCGTAGCCTCTAGAGCGTATGACTGAGATGAGAAATACGTACAAAATTTTGGCTGGGAAGACTGAAGGTGAGGGAGGCATCGGTGGGAGGATAATGATAAAATGTATGTTAAGGAAGTGGTATAGTAGGGTGGAGACTGGATTCATCTGGCTCAAGAGAGATACTGGTGACGGGATCTTGTGGACACTAGTGAATCGTGTGGTGCCATAAAAGGTGGGAAATTTATCGACTAGCTCTTCGTACTATCGAGAAGGACTCTGCTCCATGAATTTAGTTACGTGAATGTGTTATGTATAAGAAAGTATTGTGAAGGCATTTCTTGTCACTACTTTTTGTCCATCGTTGCATCTTTATGCATAGCACTTCCGTATCGTATTCCGGAGGTGCCGAGTTCGATGGGCAGTGACTGATTTTTAAACTTATCTTTACAGTTCCTTTCTAATCCCCATCATCAGCTCTCGTGCAGCAAACGTGTACGATTTTAAGGGACTAACGCAGATGTCAAGCTTTATTGTTAGTTGGGTCTACAACTACCCTAGTTCTCGTCATTTAGTGTAACTTCTGTTGGCGAAACATTGTAGCAAACCATTAAACGACATTCTTGTTTTAAGCAGACAACTGGGTAGCATTTAAAACTAGTAAGGTGACTGTGTGCTTGAAATTATATCATGTAATAAAGGACAACTGACTTGGCGGTAGAGCAGTTGGCTTAATTTATGGAGGTATCTGGTTCGAATTGCGACCATGTATCCGGCTATCCGAATCTGATTTTTTATTTCCTAACTCGCTCCCGGGAAGCCCAAAGAACAACAGGCTACTTTCAATTGTTCTGTGGCAGCATTCTTCTATGTTTGTCCCAATTGGCCATTTAGATTCGCCCATTTCTTTACTCTTAAGTAATTTCTGCAGTTGTTACAGCGGTGTTTCAACTAACAACTAACAGACGATATTTTTGCTGACTGTAATAGTATGATCTAAAAGGGAACGAGTTCCAATGTAGAATGCGTATCAGTACTCGAAAATGTTTATATTGTGAATTGTGTTATAACCCTATGTAGAATGTGTATGGCCTTGGGTACTATGATCACGAGTTCGAATACCTTTCGAGCCGTGTATGCATGCTAGTTTTTCTCTTTGTAGGTCTACGGAGTCGTTCCAAATACCCAGTGATTTATGATTTCATAACTACCCATAACAAACTTTTATACCTTTTTTGTCACTAACTAGCATTTATTTACAATGTATTGTGCCAAACGCATTTCGGCCCCATGGGGCTGTCCTTAGTGGACCTTACATCTTAAAATGTATCGACTTAAAGCTGAAAAGGTCACAATTAAATCCTGTTACACTTTAAAAACAAATATTTGGTAATTATAAGCTAAAATACTATATGTATACATATTGTTCACACCATAGGCCTATTAAGATTTCATACCCCACAAACATATCCGAGATCTTCGTTAAATGAGAATCAAATTGCATGCTAATGATGTTTTCAGTGGTCCGTGGTCTTGATGGTTATTCCAGAACCGAAGTATTATTTTGTAATGATGAATTACAAAGCCACTGCTCGAAAATTAACGGAAGTACAGTTACGAATAAAAAGAGCGACAATGAAACAGTTGTTCAAAGAGCATAAATTTTTGCTTCAGTTTTTCTTCTTCCTTGTCTAATACTTTGCTTATTTTTTGGGAGCGCTAGCGGGGTTGAGGAGCTGTGAGATGATTTCTTGTATCCTTTTTGCAGCTGTAAATCTGATCGCCAGATGGACTTCGACGTTTACAACAAGTAACGGCTTCATTTTTCTTGGAATATCGGGATGGACTGCGAAATTGTAATGTTACGTGACCTTAATTGATATTTTTAAGTTATTGCACCTGTTTCAGCCCGAGAAAAATTTGTTACTTACGAATAGTGGCTCATTGTTTGTAGTCGTGGTCGGTCGATATGAGGTAGTGACATTTCTTCTCCCAGTGTGTAGTTTTACAGTCGCCTATGTACGTACGTACGTACGTAGGTATGTATGTATGTATGTATGTACGTATGTATGTACGTAAGTACGTACGTACATGGAATCGCAGTGGAGCAGTATTTTCCTGCCAACCTCTGTGTCTGTGCGCAGTTTCAGCGTTGACAACCTGGCAGTAGTGTTCCCAACACAAAGTGCGTTTCACTGTCGTTTGATTACCATCTGTCACACTTTAAACTCATTTCAGTTTGGCAAGATTTTTGAAGTTTCAATGCATTTTGTGCTCCCTATTCCATTTACTGTCTTTCTGTTATCTTCATATTCCTCCTATTCTGTTGCACAAATTTTTTTCTTTGTATTTTCGAAAGCTCTTGACGTCTTCAATTCAAGCTTTTACTCATTTTTGTCGTTCGACTGGATTTTCCTTGTCTCCTGCCACTCGTATTCAGTGAGGCAATGTGAAGGATGTCGCAGCCATATCAAGTCGTTGGTGGTGACAGCAAAATTTACAGTCGGCA
Organism: Zootermopsis nevadensis; assembly: GCF_977971745.1. NCBI lineage: Eukaryota > Metazoa > Arthropoda > Insecta > Blattodea > Termopsidae > Zootermopsis > Zootermopsis nevadensis. Next base: position 2,417,302 of record NW_028259150.1, read on the forward strand.
GGAAAAATCAAGCTTTGAACTTCAGAAATATTAATATATATGTAGGAAAGTAATTGATTTGGTTGGGGGGTAATGCTATATGGACAGTGCCTTAGCTCACAAGTGAACCATAGGAAACATCTTACCTAAAATGCATATATTAGGCTGCTGTACTAACACTGCCTGAGTTTTTGTACGCCGGTACTTCGTAAACGGATTTTGACAAAACTCATATTTGGGAATTACTGGAATTATTGACAGGCTTACATTTACAGTTCGAATTTATACTTTCTGACCCCAACGAATGAAAGATTTCTTGAAGGTCTAAACTATAATTTAAGATTATTTTGTTGAATGCCATTTGAAAATGAGAGCAAAGACTGAGAAAATTATCTGCTATAAGCGTTATTGGTCAAAATTTGCGGTTCTGTTTATCTGCGTTGTAATTACCGTTCTGGTGATTAAGGGTGTTCTTTAGTATACATATATTCGCCCCTCCGTGTAACTTTGGAATTTGGTATAAATGAAATCTTCGGAAGTCTACAGTAACGGTTTGATATTACGTATCATGCTGTCTGCAAGAATTGTAAACTCTGTATTGAAGTTCTGAGTTGTTTACCATTACAGTCATCAGCTAACGTAATAAAGTCTCCTTCAGCCATGTATGACTTTTAACACGTACCAGGGTGTGTGGGAATTTTCTTAAATACCAAGTTCTTTTTTACATTTTTAGGATATTACGAACCTTTTTAAGGTGAGGGGATCTTTTGTGCCTCATCTTATATTTATTGACGATCCGTTGTTAGGTAGTGGACCACAAAAAGAATCACGTACATTACACTGAAAATTGAATAATATACGAGTATGGTTGTTACCAGAGTAGCAAAGAGCATCTGCGAACGTAGGTTCATTCGACTGAATATGTGATAGCTTACACATGAAAGTGGGTCGCTGTGGAGGGATGAGTACTATGCTAATCCAACTCCTGCACCGTTCATCGTAATTTCCACATGGGTTGAAACAAACTGCTTGCATTCAAATATTAAAGGTTGACGACTTTTTGGGACTTGTGTACGTCTCTCGGATGTCTATCTAAACTAGAACCTATATCCAGGCCACCGAGTAATAAAGTGTAGTGTACATTTTCTCTACCACAAAATAACTAACTGCTGTAGTATTAGACGTTTGTGGCTCTGAACTGACATTTCGTACTTTTCTTTCTAAGAATTGGGATTGGTTTCAGAAACAGGTCTACATGTAAGAAATTTAGATCTGGAGTGGATGAGTTTGAAAACATAGAACCATATGTAAAAATTTTGTGGCGATGTTTATAATTTTTCGGTCCCTTTAAAAACTTCATGAGATAACATATAAGAGCTGTGTTACTGTGTTGAAATATTTTAACCTTTTCGTCTTTCAGCAGCAAGCTTTCTCCAACTTCAGCATAGCAAGGCAAGAAAGGGAGAAAAATATGAAGAAACAAAAAACTGTGTTGTCTTTTGCTCATAAGAAATCAGAGGCGACAAAACGTACAAAACACTTCTTCGGATCGTTGTCACTAGATTTGCAAAGCTCGGGTACAAATCGATACGGTATGCATATGGTTCTGAGAGCCTGTCTACGCACATTCCAGAAATGCAGATCTGCTTACCACTTCAAACGCCGACCCACGCAGTTAGAGTTTCAGGCTGGATGATATACGCAGCGCTATGACTCACTGTTAAGATTTATTTCTGTACGTTTCTCATAAATGTTTAGAGATATATATGTGCTGACGCTTTTACACTTCAGAGCTGCGCATATTATTTCCGAATTCAGAATGTGCTTAGGAGAAGGCTGTGCGAAGTGAAAATTGTGGAATTGTAGCCTATATACGTATATGTCCACTTCTGATCTGCTAAGCAGAAACTTTCGTGCACCGAAATCATACTTAGTAGTTTCGACTATGTCGCACAGAGTACTATAAATACCTCAGTTTCTCGCGTATAACGAGGCCCCGCACTCATGGTTGCTCGTGGGTACCTAGCGTCCTCTGAGGCACTAAAGAGGATGGTGCAGTTCAACCTCCGCCTCCCTGGCAAGGAGCGCGAAGACGGTCCCTTTTTATGTGGGATGAAGAAACGGGAAGTCATTCTGTGGACCCTGAGGAGTCAGCATCCCCACCAACAGAATATTCGACGATGGACCGTTGTCTGTATTGAAGAAAGGGAATAATTCGTTCTTCCCAAACATTTTCTGAGTGATCAGCTCTACAACGAAAAATAAGCCAGCTAAGCTACTACTGTTGGTACGAATCTAGTATGCAAGGAATAAAGTAAAAGTGTGCAGTATTTACATAAGTGCATGCAAAATTGTTATCTGAAAACATTTTGCAAGCCTTCTACCAAGGCTTATCGACTGGCCTTCTGAATAAGATTGGTGGGCTTCTCCATTTGTTCTTGTCTACGTACGCTTATGTGGATGTAGAACTCTGGGTGTGTTAAGATGTTAATCAATATTAACCTGCTTCTTTTCTTTGTCTTTCTCCTTCTTATGTTTCTTTCCTTTATTTGTCCATTTCCTTCTCCCATTTGTTTTCATTCTTTTCCCTCTTCTCTGCCAGAGACTGGAAGGCTGATTCCTATTTGTCAGTGTTGCAGTGATAGGTACAGCGGAAGTGTCGATTGGCGGTTGCAATTGATTAGCCTCGTCACAGACGCGGAGTTATTTCTTAGGCGTAATGTCTAAGTAGACGCAGGATAGTAAGAGGACAGGGAACTCACCGTGGCCCTCTTAAGTTAACATTTCCCCGGAAAATTAGGGTAAAACCAAATATTCAGATGAGAAGCAGCTGCGATTTGAACCAGTTAATTAAACGCGTGCTAGTGTACCGCGTACTCTGATTGGTTGAAGTTTTATCGTGGTATGTACTTTGATAGAAAATGGAAATGCATGTTGCAAAACAAATTATGCTGTACTGTAGACACTAAATATCCGGCAGCGGATTAAGCGGGTTGCTTATTAATCGGGGTCTGTCTGGCTTAAACAAAAATCAATTTAGGAAATCTGTTGTAAAAGTCCGCTCTTAAGAGGATTGCCGCTAGTTCTATTTTAGCCAAGTAAGCGTAATGTTTCTTTAAAGAACCATGTAGCCTATACTTACATCTCTGTCTTAAACGCGTTTTTAAAGGGTTCCTGACCCTTGGAATTCGTGTAAGTTGACAGACTTACTTTACCCCATTTATCCCGCGATTGCTCGTCATTCGTCGTGTGAGGGAGACGCCACAGAAGCTGTAAAGGGCTGTAATTTGCAATATGCACTTAAAACCGGCTCGATTTATTGAAGAAAGGACCCTTGCAGCGGAGATGCTGGAAAGCGACGAGGAAACCGAGACAGCCATGAAGCTATCGTTCTGTGCATGTTCAGACAGTCTCGCTGTAATGGTCCCGATATTGTCAGATTTATATTATAATTCATTTTGCATGGAGCGGGAGTGCGACAGATTGTTACAGTATCCTTCTGATTTCGGTTGGGATATTTTGATAAAATCGAACGTACATGTTCTTCGTTACGAAATTTATGTAATCGAGTCAACTTTGTTACACGCAGGACAGGATTCATTTAAACTGATGCATATTCTTTGACATTTTGCTTTGTGTTAGTTTTAAAAATCCTGAAACATTTCGAAACCTGGCTCTGCTTCATGAACAGCCTAATGTCAGCACATTGGACCCAATTGATTGGGCCTTTCACCAGATGACGGAAGCAGAGCCAGCTTCCGAAACGTCGTGGTATTATTTCAAACAAAGACGAAAGAGAATGTTCAAGGACATGCATCATGTTAATGGCACACCTTCTTAAAGATCCTTTACATTAGACTGTAATTAGTTAAGATTTTATATGATACAGAATAGGTGGAACACGTAGTAGGCCGAAATTCGAACCGGCTTTAACAACAAGCGCTGAATGACTTCGATTTCTACCCAAGTATTACTAAAGAGGAAGCTGATTACCCCCTCCCTTTGTTTAGAGATCTGAGAATAAAATGATTATATTTTTCGCAGCCTTTGTGTGTCTTGAGAGTAGCGTGGTGCTGTACCCGCGAGTTACTTTACACCGTGCTAGTACTATCAGTGCCAGTTTAATCCATTTTAGACCCGTAGAAATCGAGAAACAGAGAAAGACGAGTGGACTTAATGATAGGGAGATCACGCAGATACAAGGGCTCAGTTAAAGTCAGCCCTTAAACTGTTTCGTAATATGAGTACTCTGCCTTTAGATTTAGAGGGCCTGCAGGTCTACTCCCGAAACATGGAAACTGGATGTTGCCGTGCTGTTTTTTTCTTACCTTTTCAGTTTAGTATTTTAAATTCGTATCATTCTGATGGAAATAATACTACGAGAGATTCTCTGTAGGTCTGTGTGTTTAACGTTTAATAATGGTAATAGTCAGTGTCATGTATTGTCGTGTTTGAACGTCCAGAAATTAGTTCTGTTCCTTATTAGCCCTGGTTTTATCTGATCTGGGACAAATCGATAGGAGAACCTCCAAGAATAAATGATTATTAACAGTGAATAGACTGCTTAGCTACGATGTGACCTAGGAGGGATTCGATCCTGCTTCCTACTGAGTTTATATTGAAAACATCATTTAATTCTAATTCCAGCCCGCCGTCATTAGCAAAATCTGTTTTATTAATAGATTTTATTCGGCCTGGCGAAAAATCTGTGGGTTGCTTATAGAATATGTTGAGTCTATTTGTAATCATCATTGAGAGCTATAATTCATTCGGAGACCCATAGATCATTCCCCGGACATGATATTCTGGCGAAGGTTCTCTGTAGCCTTCGACTTCTTCGTATTCGACTGCGATCCTTTCCATTTAATTTCCGGGTGAGTTCATTAATGCGTTTCACTAGTCACATCGTTTTTGTGAACATACGTCACTGTCGTAAGAAGCACGTTTGCACACATTTTAAATGTCGTCGGTACACGATGATGCAGACAATAGATAGCCTCACAAGCCGTTATAGACGGAGGGGAGGGACATCTTAAGGCACCTTACTCGTGTGCTTTGTGAGTTCATCCTGCAAAATCAGGCTTTTTCCCTCATCATGTACGTCGTATTCTTAAAACAGTTTATGATTATTAAACCTCGCCTTACACGAGAGACAGCGGATTGTGTTCACAGATTGGCAACAGTGTGTAGTTAATTTGTAATGTTTTTAATTTATTTCTTATACGTCGAGTCTTTCCCGTGCGGTATATTTTGTGAATGCTTGTGTAGATATTTTAGTTTAAAATAATATTGAAATACAGTTAGGCGTAGGAGGTAGAATAATACTAAAGTGGGCTTTAACGAATTGGATTGCGTGGTTATGAAGTGATTAGAGCTGTCTAAATACAAAGTTCAGTAGTAGTTTCTGAAATCACAGTGAGTCAGTTTGCTTTGACAGCTGCAGTCATCAACAAGCTTCAGTTTGGGAGAAAAATATTCCAAGTTTTTCAGTTAATTTGCAAACCTACTTTTATTTTAAAGTCCGTCATAGTTGGACATCTTGTATAGGCACATTTAAGACAACACACATAGCGCGTGTGATTGTTGTGATAAACTGTGTTGATTGACAAATTAATGATATTGATCCGTTAGTTTCTCAAACTTCATAACTTCCTTCTACGTAAGTTTTCCATCTGCATGGGTGGGAAGTAAGCAGGATTTAAAATAGACCACTTAGGAGACCAGGAAGGAGACTGGAGAAAATATTACAATTAATCTTAAGGAAATAATTTCTGTGGGTATGAACTGGTTTATGATTGGGTCCGGCGATGAACTATTTTTTTACGGTGAACTTAGGGGTTACATTACATTGAGATTTTCTATGAAAAGTTTCTATTATTTATAGGCTAGTTGGATTATGATTGAATTATCTTTTTACTTTCAAATAGTGTGGTGTTTTGAAACCGTTCATATTTCCATAAAGTATAATAGTCTTTTCACCTACTTCTTGGCTAATTTAATTTATTGACTGACTGGTTGGTCACTTAACACAGTGTACATCGGAGGGGCGAAATTAGTTAGTGCTTAAATACAGTGAAATTATTAGCCACTGCCATGAGAAGTAAAGGTACGGTATTACCAATGTTACTAGTCGTTGTGGTACTCGCCGGTAGCCATCTGTGACTTTACAAACTCTGAAACCCTTCTACGGTGGTTGGTGAGCAAATGTAAAAAATGTGTAAAGCATAGTGACGAATTCATTCATAAGAGACTACTAAGGACTGTACGTAACTGTGAGTAGCTATGGCATAACCTAAACTGAGCAACAAACCCCATGTTATAAGGTCTTCTTGCCTCAGCAAATAGTTATGTAGTCAGTGATGAGTAGATCTAACCTGATATGATATATTAAGTTTGTCACCTTCATCACAAAAGCCGGCCACGAATTAATTGTACGTGTTACATATCCCATATTCATTCTACATTATCCTCCCATCTTCGTGTGTGTCTTCCAAGTGAATTCTTTCCATGAGGGCTTGCAACCAAAACTTTGTACCTATTTCTTCTTCCCCTTATTCTTGCCACTAACAAGATTAGATGTGAAGTACATATTATGGATGTGAAAGGTAAAATTGCCCGTCTGTCTGAACGCCACATTGTGAAGGCAAAAAGTGGACACGATGGCAGTGGCCAGCTACGTGCTCCATCCACTTTATTCCCGGTACTCTGTGAATAGCGGGCCCTAAATGCATTGGGGGAGGCGGTTAGTTAGAAGAATTCGCATCTCTTGCTTCGAATCGATTTCCTACAACTAGCTGAAGTCATGTAACAAATTTAATGCTGCAGTGAGTTGCATTGAACGCATGCTGTCCTGTGAGAAAAGTTTTCCCATTACAGTCATCTGTCACCGAGGGTAGTACCTTGAAACATATCCAAACACTTTTCATTTCCCTTTTTATAGCCAACCACTCGTTTGACTCTAAATTGGCTCAGCAGTTGGTAAATAATATATACAAACTACAACGTAACAGATATATTTGTTTCAGAGATAAAATTTAAAAGCTGCACGGCATTTCACTGTAATATTTTTCCGAAATGTGTCATATTTATCAGAACATTTGATACCTTTGTAAAAGTAAATCATCTCTTTTACTTAAGGTTCTCGTTTACGTATTGCATATTTAGTACTGGTCTATGCATTCTTTAGAGTTAGCCTACAGAAATTCGCCCACAGAATTCTACCTGACGTTAGCGTATGCTTTGCACTGTATTTTATCAAAATGAGTTACCTTATTCGAGAGATGAGTTTGTAAGTTTGGTTTAAGTTTTTGTGTGTTTATCGCCCAGCATCAGCAGTGCAGAGGAAATCTGTTCTTGTTTGAATAAAGTTCTGCATATAAGAGTCATTATCTACGCCATGATATCTGACAGTTTCCGGTCCTCTGATGTGAGATTTACATTTTTTTTTCGTTTTTGCAGCGAAGAAGCAAAATGGGGCGGCCATACGAACGAACAGTCTTGGATCAGGAACGAGGACACCTCCATTGGAAAGGAAAAGCAAATTCTCCGCTCTAGGAAGGTTATTCAAGCCATGGAAGTGGAAAAGAAAGAAAAAATCCGACAAATTCGAAGCAGCTTCACGATGTAAGTATCATTCTGCCATTGTATATGGACAGAAAGTGGTGGTAATTATTAAGATTTCCCAGAATGAAAGTCATCCGAGTATCATATGTGTAACCTTCTATTTTCTGAATACTACAAATTGCCACTACTGAATTGTATTCCATTGAAAATGGGTAGGTCAGGGCTCGGCTTGGGCTGTATCGCCAATGGGTGGATGGCTTCCATTGAAAGTTTGACTTTATTTGAAAAACAGAGTCATGTTAGGATACTTGAACTGGACAATCAGGGTTCGATTCCCACCAAGAATATGATACTGCCCACCCAGTATTTTCTCTAGTGGATATTCTAATAAAGTTGTTGACATTTATAGACTTCACGTGTTGGTACGGATGTTATATTTTCTCGGGAATGATGTCAGAATGTAGATAGTATTTATGAATACATAACATGTTACTCAGTACCTGAATATATTTTGAGCAGTGGCGAATTCTCTGGTCTGGCTAGCAGTGTTCGTTCTGTGTATAGACTAGTTTTTGTACTGATGATTTCAGTAGCTCAGATTAGTCTATGGCGTCGAATGGCAGGTTCCTTATGCGGCGTATACACAAAGAAATCAATTGTATGAAACTGGTTTCGTGTAATAAGTTCCATCTAAACTGTTTCTGATCAACACGCAAGATGAATCTGAGTTTCTCACGGTGGTGAAGATGATATTATTGTAGGTTGTGGCGCCTTGTAGACTGTTAAGTAGAGACCATAATTTCGGAGAAACATACTGTCTCAATCTTCAGCTCTACGCATCCAGTTTCATGCAGTTAATTTCCTCTGTGTATGATTCACCGTACTGAGTAATGAATTTCTAGGGATGAGGACGGAAGCGTCGTGATACTATCCCGGCACTACTGTTTCCTTGTACATTGTCTTATTCCTTCGCATTGCGTCTTCTTTCCCTTTGTTTCTTTTGTCGCTTGTACTTTATTCCATCGTTTTTAAAGTACACGGTTATGGAAAGTGTTATAACGGGAAGTAGGTACTTCTTAAAATGGAATGTAATTGTCACGTGGTTAAAATACGCCCGTGCTTTGTTTTAATAGCATTGCTTTCTGGAAATAAATGAAAGGAGAAACTGTGTCTTTAGAAAATGGGGAATTCAGTTATATCGATTGCCTACTTACAGAACGTGGGCGTAGGCATTCATACAACAACAGCTGGCGTTGGAACACTACGGTTCTGCGTTATGATCTTACCGAAGCAGAGTCGAAACTAGTAAAATGTTACTGCATACGGAAACGCCCATGTCAGTCGTCCATTATGTGTCCAGAAAATTAATTTTTGTCGCCCAGAAATTACTACCATAATTTTGTTGTGTTTCTAAAGTTTATACGTGTTACATGAGAAGCTTGCAGTAACGATTTATCTCCATAAAGAAAATTCCTTTACAGAAAGCCTTAACTATTCGTTAAAATATGTTAAATTTGTTTAAAATTAGAACTGGTCTAATTCTAGTGTTTAAAACTGAAGCTCCATGGTCCCTTTTAACTTTATATTAATATAAAAATTCGTTTATAGAACAAGATGTTATCGGGAGGATATTATTATTATTGTGCCTTAATTTTCTGGTTACCAAAACATGTTGTAGTTAATATCCACGATTGGAATGCAGTATTCGTTACTACTAATTTGTTGGAGATATGCAGTTATTCATAATGCGGATTTGAAATAGCCGAAATCTAGGCGTATTTGATGATGTACTGCATTGCATTTCCAGTCAGTAAAATACGTACGGTGCTCAGAAACCAACGTTTAGGAGACTTACTCTGCCTACACATCAGGGTTTCCGCATTTTTAATGATTTATTAACCATTTTTATAGGTTCGAAAATCTATCGGAACATCAGTTTGAGCTATTTATAGACTTACATATTTGGTCCAGCGCCAGTATGAATAAGAGATTCTTTTCCGCGCTACCATTTCCATACAAGGCCCAACGCCTACCCGTTCTATCCAGTGGGGTTGTTTCCCCGGTGGTAAAGCAGGCAGGGGTTAAGCTGACCACTGATCTGTCTCCTGCGAATGAGGGGACCTATATCTCCTCTCCCCATTCGCTTTCATGGTGTCGTGCTTGAAATTGGTATTCTTTTGAACGTAATTGTCTTTTCTTGAAGCTGACGAAAACAGGCTCTATTTTAAATATTATTAAAAATCAGAAAGTAAGTTTCTGATTCTTTAATAGCCTAACGTCTAGCAGCAATGTTGATGTTCCTTAGCGAAACTCGAGCTGTGAATTTAATAACTGCATGTTGAATGAAACAGTCGTTGTCAATTTATCTTCATATAGGTTGCTGAATGACATTTGTGCTTTTCAGTTTTGAATGAGTGCAGTGAAATTTCAAGAAGTCAAGAAAACCTGTTCTGCTGCTATTTCCTTACGCGCTAAAATACCGTAGCTCTAAGTTAAATAAGTATGGGTGTACATATATAGGCCTATATACAAATGCACGCATGCGTTTGTGTTTTTAACGGTTAATTTTCCTGTTTCGTTTGTAGCCTTGGAGCGGAAGATATCCGTAAGGGCCAACAGGGACGAACTTGTACAAAAGGGTATTCTCATGCCAGAGAGTCCCTCTTCCCCACTTCCCGAGCCAGGTGAGTCAGTATTCATATTATGGCGTTCATAGTTTTTTTAAACATTTTTAAAGTTGTTCTCTGAATGTCTTTTTGCGATGATCTTATGTTAATACTTTCTTTCTTTGGATTTTATCCATCGTGTTCTTTATTGAGTCTTAAAAATCCGAAAACTTTAAAGTGACGAGTTTTCGAGGGACGGATGTTCTTTCGTCTTTAGGTTGGGGGGGGGGGGAAGAGAGAAACTCGTATTCTGTTGGATTCTGTAGACCGAATTGCAGTGGATTCTGTTTAATTGGGACACATAGGAACTAGAACACTTTGGCCCAATTAAGCGGCTGCCCAATTATGCGAAGTTCCACGTAAAGAGTTAAAAAGGCCTGATTAACCGATGGCCCAATTAACTAGAATCTTCTGTATCCCCAGTCTGTAGACACGTTTCGAAAGAAGATACTCTCTTCGAAACGTAGTGATTTTGTTGGTTCTAGGATTTTGCTGTGGTGACTTACGATGAAAGACTTCCTAAAATTCATACGACGGTTAAAGTAATTTTTGTTTCATGCGTAACGAACATGTTCGTTCTGCAATGTTTTAGTCGCAGGAAGTTTTAATACTGCACTACATGTACAGTAACTTTAAATAGTGATGATGGTAAGTTGGTTATGAATCAATGACGTAATATTATATAGCCAGCCATCTGGCGACTGATTCTTGAAACACACATGGAATAATGTATATCTGAGGTTGCGCGGTGTATGCTGAACAGCGCGGCCGGTAGATGGCAGCGAAGTTGAGTTCACTCCGTGTGCAGCTTGTGCGATAAGTGAAAGTCCAAAGTCAACAAATGTTTGTAAGTACGGTAAGGTGTAGATTTTTACTTCATCAGTCTATAGTAAAATTGTGTATTTGATTTACTTATAGCTTATATAAGAAGTTTCTCAGTAATTCAGACTGTATAGCATCGAATGGGAGGATAATGAATTGGAACTGGTGGTCGTGGTCTAATTTGACTGAGGAAAACCACGAAAACCTCAGCCGGTCTCCAGGCCGAGGTCAGAAACCAGGACCTCTCGAATACGGAGCAGGAGTGCTAACTACTCGACCACGACGTTCGGTGAAAATGAGTATTGTAATTATTCTGTCCTCTCCTTTGTTGTCGAATGTTATGAAATGCTTCAAGGTAAAGGTTGATAATGTCTGTAATGCATGTAATCAGGCTAATTGGTAGTATTGTGGGATAATTTATTTTCAAGATTTCGGAATTTATTCATCGACGAATGATGAACGTAAGGCAGCAACGCTTTTGTGGAAGTAGTTAGTAACTAAGAGTCATTTGTATACCTGATATTTTAAGCACTGGTCTCTTTCGTGAGCGTTTGTACAGGCCGAAGAGATGAACTTATGTATTTGTTCGTATGTTTACTCGGTCTTTAATGTTCACACCTTCGCGAAATCAGAGATTATTTGGTCCGGGGACGGGTGTTTACATTCTAGAGCCATGCAAAGCGTAAAGAACTCCATAACGATTAAAATAATATTTCAGCAGGAATGGCAATGTAATTAGGCATTTTAAAGTTTTAAACTATGGGTTGTCTAACGAAGATAGAGCGAAAACAATATTAGCTTAATTCATTTGTAGAGGATATGCTGCTGTGGATAAAATGCTCCTCAGATCTTTAAATTGTAGGCTGAAATGAACGGTGTGATAATCAGACTAACGCTAAGTGACGTGACTTACAAGTTGAACCTGTAATGCATTGTGACTTACTTTGTTGCTGTTTTACTTTGCAATAAAGTAAAAGAATTTAAGAATTTCAACTTTAGTGCATTTTATTTATAGTGTATTTAACTACGCTTTCACTGCCTGGGCTATATAGCGTCAGGTTAGAGGATGACAGTGAGTGGTGAATTGGAGAGGATGTGGAAGGAAGCGGTCGTAGTGCTTTTTAGTATTTATTTTAAAAATTTCTGTGAGTTATGTATGAAGATCGTGAGGTACCAGAAACCCCCGGGTGCTTTGGCCAGACGTGCAGAATGCCTTTGTCATTGTAACGGGGGAAGTGAATTATTCAGTGTAACTTGGTCAGTATTTCGATAGCACCCATCGCGGCAAATCAAGTACAGCTGTATTTCAAATAAAAGTCGTAAAACTTAGATTTATGAGGTTCGTGTTTTATATAATAGAAGTTTTGTATGATGGACTTGTATTGACAACGCCGACAAGTTCGTTTTGAGCTTTGTGAAAAGTGAGAGTCGTGTTGGATCGATACCAACCGAACTTAAATTCTCTTCTCAACATTTAAAGATCCTCTTTGTCATAATAAAATAATATCCGTAGTGAATTTTGAATATTTAACTGGTAAGGGACTTGAATATGGATATTTACTTAAAAGCGACTGTCTTCTGAGATGATGGGCCGTGTAGTCTCGTAGAAGTTTACCGACGTTCAGAGGGGCTTGCTACCTGATATCTCGTCGGATTTTTGAATATTTTAACATTTGGTCTAGTAGTCAATAAAATTATATGTACAAATATTATTTTGTATTTTATTAATATTAATATATTTTGTGCTTGTTACCTAAGGATTCATATTTCATATTGCATTTGCGTAATAGTTATATTGTCTCAAGTATTAAAGTATAACTAACCACTGTTCTCTAGTTATTAACGTTGGTATAAGCGTTTAACCTTGTGAAGAGCACAAACGGTTGAAGAGGATATTTAAATTGATAGACCAGACGTACTTGTAACTTCATGGTCCCCATGTGCCCAAAACCCACGCCCTGAAGGCGCATAGACGGTGTAGAAGTAACGTTTAACCTCTGCACTAGATTAGGGATGGATAGCTAGCTTGCTTCCTTCCTTCCTTCCTTCCTTCACGATCCTACAGTTTTGACAATCACTGCGTACTGCATGCCAGAACAGGTGGCTGAAGTATTGATTCTATTTTTATTTTTGGTAAACGTTGTGTTTGATGAGTTGGAAGCCAGTTTAATAGATGGGGTTGTTATTTTCCTTATGAAAGTTATTCCATTGTCCCATATTCTGCGCTGGTATGTAAAATGGTGGACTCCGTTTAATATTCGATAATGTAATGTTTAGTGAAATTATGGATTTTGGATACATGTTTCCAGTTGTCTGTTTCTGATACATTTTTGATACCTCGCCTCATTTATGGCACAGACCGAAGTGTTTCGGAAGAATTCTTTAGCTGTTGGGAATTCCCATGAAGGTTATGGTATTTTCGGAATGTTGAACCACGGGATGCAGCTGTAACATTACGAGGGTTGAATCAATACAGGCTGCAGTGTCGTGAAGCTTGTAAGAACATTCTAGGCAACAGCGGATTATGAATATGACGCTCAGCATCATTGCAGTCAGTATCTTGCGTTCGGTGGTAATGTATTCTGGGAAAATAGGCCTACTTCTTAAATTTCCGAGCTCGGACTGATTGTGCCTAGTAAGGATTTGTTCTTTCAAATAAATGTAAGCCACAAAACCCCTTAAGAGAGTTACCATTGTAGTAACGGTTATAGCAACACACGCATCATAAATATTATTAGGAAAGGCTCGAAGTCATTAATAGCAAATAATCTTCAGACATCTGATACTTGCCTGTTACATATAAATGCATGTACATAGCAGTCCATAGATGAATGAACAGTCTTTTGTTTCAGTGCGTTTCCATTAAACAGCTTATACAAATGAAAATTAAGTAATGTGTCAAAAATTAATATCATTCCTTATGTTTGCTTGTTTAAAGAATGTAATATGATTTAATGTTCTGCAATCTCAAACGTGATTTTATGTCGAGGTTGTAATAACCTACGTAGTAGTAGTCCTCCCTTAACAGGATTACCATGGCAACGGTTGTATTATTATTCCATAAAGCCCTGAATCCCTTACGAGAAAATGATCACCATACCGTGGCAACGGTATTAACAACAAACACATTTATAAATATTATAGTATAGAGCCCAAAATCCATAAACAACAGCAAATAGTCTGTAACCAACACTGCTTATTATATAGGTCAGATGTATGCAACAATTATTAATAATGTCAGGCACGCAAGCTTCTAATTCTGTGCTCGTAGGCTTGTTGTATATCTTTACTTTAATGAGATATTGAGTTGAAACTGGAATATGAAAATATTGCTTATTCTGTGGAAAACACATGAAAGCAATCGGGCGGTCAGGAAATGTCCTGGATGTCAAATATTGAAATGCGCCAAGCAATTCAGTGCTGTACGTACAGCATATGTATATCTGTCACTGTCAGAATTGTACAAGTGGGCACATTAATCATTTCGCTTAAACTTTCGTCGATGATGATGAATTTCTCAGATAGTAGCTCCAGTCTTGTTTATTTTCCATCTGGTTTATTTGTTGGAGCATGACGTCAGTGCAGCTGATAGGTATGTCGGCCTTTGGCAATTAAACACACTACGTTACGTTGTTAAAATTGAAGTTATTAATATCCACAAAGTGACTTCAAACGGACGTTTTTCTTTCTTTATCATTCAAACCAGAATGAAAATTTGTATACATACAGAGTGAACTTTTCTGCAGGTGACATACTGCCCATACGTTATCTGAGTGCTGTTTCAACTGCAGTTGTTACAGCGTACAGGTGGGCAGTGCTGAGTAGGTAAAGATGTCCAGAGGCGATTGTGGCGTTTTTCAAAGTATTACCCGGTGTCCTACGTGAGCGATTAAATGCGAGCGGTGCGAGTTGCGTGGGTGAAGCGGAAATATCAAACTGACTGTTTGTATGGCGCTGTCCTAGTTACAGCGAATCAGTCAAGAGAGTAAAGCGGCCGGATTCCGAGATCAAATATTTTGATATTTCCGCGCAGGCCGCTGCGCTGGCCAGTAAGGCGCATGCGCAGAGAAGCTGTGACTGTGCAGTACAGGGAAGGTGCATGCGCAGAAAGACCGTGTGCTTCTATTGCAGTCTCTCACGTAGGACACAACAAGCGATTCCCTTATGTCATATGACACCCCATGCTGCTTATGCAGCTCGCACAGCTCGCTTCTTATCGCTCATGTAGGACATTGCCTGACAGTCGCCTGAAGAGGCCAAAGAACACAGCAGACAACTTCAGTTAGGATAGCTGATAACCCAGTCGAGATTCAAACTGGGTGCCTTCCGAAAACATGTAAGTCGTTGAGTGATATGTGATGATAATTTTTACTGCCGAATCGAGAGCGAGACTTATGAAGAAGTCTGTTTGAAAATATTGTGCCAGTATTGTACTGAAAGGGTGAATGGTAACCACGAGAACTCAGAAGAGTACCCGTCACAGCCGCATTTCGAACCACGTACCTCTCATTGTGCTCGCCGAAATTTGCCGTGCGATCTTTCTCGTTTTATGTATGTTTTACGGTTTACAAAAATGTGATCCGCTTTACGGACTGGAGTTTTCTCTTCGCCACCGCTTACAGACCGGCCCAGGAACCCACTGATACCTCCAGTCTAATGCCCCGGTTTAAAATGCGTGGAGATTCAGCTAAACTTTCGTTAGAAGGCTGCGTGATGCGGTGTACATGAACATGGTTGCCTTTCGTTAAGTTTACTTTATTAACATTACTTATCAGCTGAGTACGTGATGAAAGTCGAGATAAATTGTATAGCATGTCATGAGTTAGGTTTTCAGAATTCTTATCCTTTGTGGACTTACACGTTCCTGGAAATGTTGTTTCTGATGTATACTGACTAATCAGTAGATATTGGTTCATGTTGGCCCATTGTAAAGCGACAAATATTTGTCATTAAACCTCAAGTTAACTTCATTAATTAGTTAAACTTCAGTGCTATTTAATGTTTTCAAAAACAGTTCGTAGTACAAAATAGTGGATTCATTATGTATAGTTAACGTCTCGTTAAGAACTTTAATTTTAATAATTTTTCGTGAAATGTGTGGTGGTTGACTAAGTACGACGAACGTCCGCTTTGTCTTCCACTGTCATTTTTGTTTTTCATTTATTTAGCGGCAGTTTGTCATAACATCAGATGAACTGTAAAGAAATTGTTGGAATTTAAGTACGATGAGGCAGGCGTGGTCTGCTCAAAAGACTGTATACTTATTTTGAGTAGAAGGGCTGAGGAAAGTCAAGAAGCCTTACTGAGGATAGCCGGTGGCCCAGCTAAGACCGGAAGTCGAGACCTCGCGAATGCAGAACGGGAACTCTGACCACTGCGACACAAAGTTCGGTCTCTGCTCTCTCGTGCCGTAGGAGAAGGCGCGTGGATTGCTTTACTGTACAAGGAGATGAAGTTTTTGATATAAACGAAAGTGTAGGCCGCGTTACTATAGAAACAGAGGATTAGTGATTTTTTCTTCAGCCCGACTGGTTTGCGATATCAGAACGATTCATGCAGAATATTTGTACCACTGGGTCAAGAAGAGCCGATGTCCAGTCTGGGCAAAGCGAAATATAAAATTCAATAAATAGGGGGGAAGGTGTTCGTTTCCTCGGAGATAAGGCGGCCGGGGCATAAAGCTGATATCTCGTCTTCAGTTAATGCGTAATTTGTAAGCCGTTATGATTTGGTGCTTAGATAGAGGGACAACTTTACCTTTCCCAAAAGAAGTTACTTTTCAAGACAGATATTTTCGAGCAATTCAGATTTCAGGAACCTAACTCTCCGTTAATTGACATTCCACTGTATTCATATTACGCAATAAGTGTCTTAAATGTGGGCTGGAAATTATAAGCGTTCCTTCTTCTTATATGCCACCTGGGAACTGTTATCTGGAACCTGTTTCGTAAACTTGATTTCCCGAGAACCATTACATTTCAGCAAAGAAATTGTTGCAAATTGTGGAGAAACGAGATGCTTAAATTCCAGCCATTAATCTACGAATTCTTCGTAATACGAATACCTGGGATACTGGGAACGACCCGTTCTTCAAGTACCTGAACACTGCGGGTCCCAACTTTCCGTTGGCTCGATCTATAGACATTCGGTAGGACTCCTTGGACGAGGGATCAGCCCCGTCGCAAGGCCTCTACCTGTATACAGGACAGCACAACACAGAAAAACGCGGACAAACATCCATGGCTTAAGTGGGATTCGAACCCAAGGCCCCAGCGACATAAGGCCCACGCCTCAGACCGCGCGGCCAATGCGGACCCCTAATACGAATACGTTCCGATGTATATATTAGGTATACGATAAATCCGCGCGGATATCATCTGAATTAGGAACTTCCATTCGCGATGCACGAGACTTGGTTGGTAATTTAGGCCTGTTTTACAACAGACTGCTATTTATGTATGGAAAATAAGTTTGTATTTAATGCATGTTAAGTTCCCCCAAAAGATATAATTATAAGATGTGTTCTGTCTTCCAAAACGTTTATATTTCATGAACTGTAGCAATTCAGATAATAAGTTTGTAGCCTAGATTATCTTTTTCAGTGTAATTTTCGCGTTTTAGAGTTTAGAAGTAACTACCAATAACCTAATTTATGTTTTCAGACGCGAAAAGCAAATGCACGTAAATGTGAGGTTCTCGCCCTGGGTTGATTGTGGTCTTCCTGGGTTGTGACGCCGTGCAGTTCTGTAGGCGGACACCGACATTTCAGAGTAACGTTTCTGTCCACGCACACAACTCAGAAGACCACGTTTGACGAATGCCCTGTAAAATGTACATAATTTTGTTGGAAGATATCACTTTGAACACCTAGGCGAATGTGTAAATGTGGATATTAAAGGGTCTCTTATATAAATTTCCTGAGAACAGGTGAACCGGATAAAAGTGACCCAGGATTGATTACGGTGGCAAGTGTCTGAAGTTAATGACAGGCTTTAGGGTTCCTTGATAGATGATTTGATAAGAAGCTGAATAATTATCGCTTGCTTAGGGGAAACTCGTGTAGTTGGTTTTCGGATTATTACGATTACACCTTCAACAGGTGAGATTGCAGGTTCTCACGGCGGCGAGTATGAAGACGACTGGTTTCTTGGTTGCTGTGCCGTGTAATTCGGTAGAAGTTTCCCGACATGTAAGAGGTGCTTGCTGCTTCCATCAATAGGGCAGTTGCCCTGAACATTCCAAAAGACAGTCATCTTCACAATTTCAAAAGTTTGCAATCTGGTCAAACCTATTACAAGAGGCAAGGTCAGGTGATGACGTAGACTGGGCATTATAATGTGCATAGTTAAACAAATGTCGGTGAAGGGTCCACATAATTTCTAAAAGGAGCATATATTGCACGTGGGTGAAACTTATATTGATTTGCTCCGATTAACATCGTGCATACATTCCTTAAACGCATAACTTAGTGAACTGCTGTGATACTTGGGAATGCGTTCTTATTTGCAATTGTCTTACATGTTTAGTAATACAGTGGGTGAGATTACGTTACTGTTACCAAGAAACGAAATAAAAGAACAAGTAATTTTTAAAGACATTTAAGTTTTACACATTTTAGTATGGGGACGACACCTTTCAATCAAGGAACATGAAAATATTAATACATGCGGGCTGGCTGCATTTCGTGTAGGTCTCGCCCCAATCCAGTGAGGAGTTTTCGGCAGCTCTGACCAGATGAAAATTATGCTAATGTAATTTCGATCTCATTTGGCTCCTGTTGTGTGTGTTGACTTTGTGTTCCGGAGAAAAATGGTAAGTGCAGAATGCATAATACTGGCCCTTATCCTTGCCAGAGGCCAGGATTATAAAATACCATACGTAAAGAAAGGAAGTTATCATCATCATGATCATTTCTCTTCTGTTCCGTCCAAGTCATCTTGGGTTTGTCTAACCAGAAAGTATCGTGAACCTACTTCATGTAGCCGTAGCTTCCAAATTTCATGTTTATTGTTGTTTCAGTGCATCTGTTTCTGTTTTTTTTGACAGTAGTCTATGATTTTATAGACCAGCTAATTAATTGTGAGTAATTATAAAATATTGCTTTATTATTTGATATAGTAATTTGTAGTTTAGCCCATACTTACGATGTTTGTGTGCGAGAGAAACACGAACGACGTCGATAAAATCAGTGTAGACTGTAATGACTCTGTATAATCTGCAATTGGTTTACTGGCGTTATAGCCCACTATGAACCTTGGTCTTTAAACCTTAACCTTTCTCGACCTTTGCGAGGGATCCTCGGGCGACTTGGGGTGGGGGGGGGGGGTGTCGGCCCGTCTCGAGGTCTCAGTCTACACAGTACTGAACAGAAAAATGTAGGCACACGTCAGTGGGATTCGAACCAACGATCTGACTATTCGAGTGGTAAAACCCACGCCTTAGACGGCCATTGTGATCTGTTAGCGGCTTCATAGCCTACGCGTAGTAATCTAAACATTATCTGAGCCCTGCATTTGCTCTAACATTGCAAATTAGGCCTATTAAAGTTCCGGAGAAGGACGATCTTCGCGCCGTTAGATGATGAGCTGAGGATGTTTCAGGGTAGGTCAAGAGAAGTTTTAATTAAGCAATTCGTTTCCTCTTTTATTTCCACGGCTCTTCCTGTTTTTTGTCAGTGTTCCGGACCCTCATCAACTTGTGTCTATGACGGTCTGGCGAGCGAATGAGCGAGAGAGTACGTGGTTGAGCTTTAGCCAACTAGCTTGCTCATATCCGTTCCCAAATTGATGCATCCGGGCAAGCCGTTGTAGCAACACATTCTGCTTATACCATGATGCTGTAACATTAGTAACTGGTTATGTGTGAAACGTGTCAGAATACACCGCGCCTTCATTAGACAATGCTGCATGTATGTCTTTAAAACAGCCATGATTTAGGGATGGTTAAATGCCGAAAGTTCATCACGTAATTTCGCAAGTGAGGCTCTTTGTAGGATATAATAAATCTGATATAATCGCATCATAATACATATGACATTTTACGTGTTTTCAGTGTCCCATGTTGAGTCTCGACCAAGGTCTCGTCTTGTAAAGTTGTGTATGGGTTGTCATTCTTCTAGAAGAATGAATTGGCAGTAGGCCTACTTCGAGATTAGAAACCATGTGTGTGAAATACAACTAGCATTAATTCCTTTTCTTTGTTAGCAATGTTGCAGGTCTGCACCGTAAATTTCGAATCGTGTCTGTCTGAAATTACCATTACGTACGTTCATCAGATCTGTTATGTTACAGAACCTGGTATTCAAAGTAAACACGAATAGTTCGCTAGAGTATAAATATTTTGTACTTTATATGATGTATTCGATCGGGCCTGCTCATTAGAATGTTACCAACAACGTCCGCATTATTAGCGTTTTGACAGGCTGTATGC